>NC_084842.1:63772048-64972048 GCF_033115175.1 Lepus europaeus | reverse complement strand
CCTTTCTCTCTCTCTCTCTCACTGTCCACTCTACCTGTAAATAAATATATATATATATATATATATATATATATATATATATAAGTCACACTCAAATTTCCTGAATTCTACTGAATCTGCAATAAAACAACATGGGTGTGTACATGATTCAATGTTTCCTGCAAGAAACTTTAAGCATTAAAATATGTCAGGGGGCTGGTGCTGTGGCAAAGTGGTTAGAGCTGCCCCCTGCAGTGTTGGCATCCCATATGGGTTCAAATAAAAGTCCCGGCATCAAAGCAGTAGACGATGGCACAAATCCTAGACTAGAGAGAAGAGATTAAAACATTGTAGTTGTCAATTTTAGCTGCACCCACATGGGAGACCTGGAAGAAACTCCAGGCTCCTGGCTTCTGATTGGCACAGCTCTGGCCATTGCAGCCATTTGGGGAGTAGTAAATCAGTAGATGGAAGACCTCTCTTTCTCTCTCTCTATTTATCTCTCTCTCTCTCTCTCTGCCTCTTTGTACTGCTGCCTTTCAGATAAATAAATAAATCTTTAAAAAAGAAGTAAAATATTTCAGTAAATTTATTGTCAAAGAACATTTGTAATGGCCCATTGTTTTAAGTACTTTATCTTTCTCTCCACACACACATATACACACACATATATATATTGTATATATATATATATATATATATGTCTTATACATATGTATATATTTCCACATTAGGTTATCAAAGCTGGTAGTAATACCACAAGGGGAAAATTACTCTTTCTTTAATCTCTAGCTTACTAAAATGAAATATGAAGTGATTTTTGCTACAAATTGAATAGAATTTTAAGGAATAAAATTAGTCCCCATAAGGGGGAAGTGGCAGAAAAGTTGAAATATTTATGATCTCTTTTACAGCCAGACATCTCAACAGCATAAATAGAATAGGTAGCTTTGCTAAAAGCTACAAAATATCATATCTGAGTACCTTAGAGGTAAAACACTGAAAATTTAATTTTACCCTGGGGAGAAAACAAAAATAACAAAACAAAATCAAGCTTAGTATGACACTGTCTTCAGGTCCAATTATTACTTTGCTTTTTCAAATTTCAGCTTTAAATTTACCCTCAATAAGATGACTTGCATTTGTGAGAATATGGATATCATTGTGGTGCTCTTAGACAGGCTTCTTTCTCCCTGTCATTTTTTTGATACATACTGTTAAACAACACCAGGTAAATAGCTTATAATGGTCAGCATCAAGTTTTTTGATGAACTACATGTCAAAAAATCAGGAAAACAGAACAAACTGAAATACAGGAGAGGGCATTCAAATCCTTGGCCTAAAGCCATAAAGTACTTGTAACTTGTGTTACTAAATGCAACCTGGAAAATAATAAGAAACAACCCAAAGGTACATAATGCATGATATAGAGCTTTGTTTACTTGATATGAATTTTTAAAAGAATAGCCATGTTACCATTTCCAACCGTTTTTACATTTTCTTAAATCATTGACAACTACAATGTTTTAAATCTCTTCTCTCTAGTCTTATTTCCATTGAGCACATTTTAAACTATGATACGGTTTTTTTTTGTTTGTTTTTTTGTTTTTTGTTTTTTGTTTTGTTTTGTTTTGTTTTTTGTTTTTGACAGGCAGCGTGGACAGTGAGAGAGAGATATGATACGGTTTTATCATCAAACATGGACCTCCCTAAATTCTCAGTAGCCTAAGTGGAGCCTGTCATCACTCTTGGATGCTGAGGATAATTACAGGGCTTTTTATAGATTTTCCTTTTGAAAATTTTCCACATGTAATATTGATCACAACTTGACTGGCTGGAACATCGTTGAAACACAAAATACTTATCCTTGTTTTTGCAGGCTCCCTTTCTCTCTCTATACACACACACAATGACACAGACAAACACACACACATACATGCACACACTCTCTTGATTCTGTTTCTCTGGAGTGCTCTAATGAACTCCCATTATATATAATGGCTGTCATACCTCCTCAGCTAAAACAGAATTAATTGCCAAATTTGGAATAGAGCTATATCATAGTCTACTGACACATAGATCCCTAAGTGACAAGACAGTAGATTTTCTGCTTTGTTTATTTGGTTGTTTTATATGCAAAGCTTATTTATAGATCTAGATCTATAGGTATTCTTTTTTTTTCCTCTTAGAAGAATTCACCCCTTTAGAACAGCTATAAACATAGAGCCCAAAGTTGCCACTTACACATTGGTTTACTACCCATATATTCTAGTTATTTGTCAGAGCATTGTAAAATAATCATTGTTTTTAAGGAGTATACAGCATCATGAAGAAAATCATTGTGTTGTGTGATAGCTAAGCTCAGGTATCAGCAGTACCATTAAGACATCACTCCAGGATTCCATTATACTTCCCACTTCTGGAGTTGAAGTGTGAGACAGGACAAGTGCAGAACAAAATCACTTGTTTATTTTTGAACTATCTGTTATGTTTGATAAAGTGTGCCCCTTGATTTCAATAAATGTTATGGAGCTTATCATGTCAATCAATTAAAAAATCTGTAAAGTATCTTTTACTATTGCTATTCAAGCACTTATAAACATGGAAGTTGAACACACTCCCATCCAATTTTTATTGATGTAATCAAGGTGAATCAGGGTCTTATTCACACAGAAGAGACAAAGAGTCTGAAATAACTAGTTTCCACTCAAGACGTTGGGTGCTTAAAATTCATATCTGTTTCTGAGTCAAGCATTAGCTTGTAGCAGCATTTGAGTCAACTTTAATGAATGGAATCCCATTTATTAAGTCCATATATAGACTCCATCTCTGCCACCATGGCTACCCTGTTTATTAGTCAAATTTGAAAGTATTGGCATGTTAGGGCACAGAAGTTGATTAACAGCAAATTCCTGAGCCAACTTATACAAGAGGACTTCAAAAATTTTGCAGAAAATTAAAACTAAATAAATACATTTTGGCACATAATGACAAAGGCTTACTAATTTGTAGTTAAGGATGGAATATGCTATCTTGAGAATCATTAAGCACCTATTGATGGCATCATATGGGCAGAGACCTCATATATATATAGTATACATATTATAATTTGCATTTACAATACGTATTTTTTATTTGAAAGCAGAATAGGAGGGAGGGAGAGAGAGAGAGAGAAAGAGAGAGAGATAGAAAGGAGATAGAGTTCTTCTAGCCTTTGGTTTACTTGCCAAAGGGCCATAACAGTCAGGTCTGTACCAGACAGAAATCAGGAGGCAGGGACCCTATCTAGATCTCCCACCTGGGTGGCAAGGACACAAGCACTCAGATCTGACTTCTGCTGCCTGTGCAGACCAATTAGAAGAGATCTGGATTGAAAATAGAGTGGTAAGGACTTGAATTACACTCCAATGATGGGATACTGGTGTCACAAGTGGAGGTTTAGCCCACTGCACCACAGTGCTGGCCCCTTACGTGGACTATTGAAGTCCCCTCATGGAAGATTTTTTTTAGCTCTTCTGCAGCAGATGCATTTTAATGGCAATTAATATTGATGCAAATACTTCTTTCAGTTTTTTAGTAAATATGAATTTCCAAAGTACAGTTTATGGATTACAATGGCTTCCCCCTTATATTTTCCCTCCCACTTGCACTCCTTCATCCCCCGCTCCCTCTCCCATTCCATTCACATCAAGATTCATTTTCAATTATCTTTATTTACAGAAGATTGATTTAGTATATATTAAGTAAGTAAAGATTTCATCAGTTTGCACCCACACAGAAACACAAGGTGTAAAAATACTGTTTCAGTACTAGTTATAGCATTACTTTACATTGGACAACACATTAAGGACAAATCCCACATGAGAAGTAAGTTCACAGTGACTCCTGTTGTTGACTTAACAATTTGACACTCTTGTTTATGGTGTCCGTAATCTCCCTAGGCTCTAGTTGTGAGTTGCCAAGGTTATGGAAGACTTTTGAGTTCACTGACTTTGATCTTATTCCGACAGGGTCATAGTCAAAGTGGAAATTCTCTCCTCCCTTCAGAGAAAGGTACCTCCTTCTTTGATGGCCCCGTTCTTTCCACTGGGATCTCACTCACAGAGATCTTTCATTTAGGTCTTCTTTTTTTCTCCAGTGTGTCTTGGATTTCCATGTCTAAAATACTCTCATGGGCACTTCGGCCAGATCTGAATGCCTTAAGGGCTGATTCTGAGGCCAGAGTGTTATTTAGGGCATCTACCATTCTATGAGTCTGCTGTGTCTCCCACTTCCCATGTTGGATCGTTCTCTCCCTTTTTGGTTCTATCAGTTAGTATTAGCAGACACTAGTCTTGTTTGTGTGATCCCTTTGACTCTTAGACCTATCAGTGTGATCAATTGTGAACTGAAATCGATCACTTTGAGTAGTAAAATAGCATTGGTACATGCTACCTTGATGGGATTGATTTGGAATCCCCTGGCACGTTTCTAACTCCACCATTTGGGGCAAGTCTGATTGAGCATGTCCCAAATTGTACATCTCCTCCCTCTCTTATTCCCACTCTTATATTTAACAAGGATCAATTTTCAGTAAAAATTAAACACCTAAGAATAATTGTGTGTTAATTACAGAGTTCAACCAATAGTACTAGAACAAAAAAAAAAATACTAAAAGGGATAAAGTATTACATTGTACATCAACAGTCAGGACAAGGGCTGATAAAGTCACTGTTTCTCATAGTGTCCATTCCACTTCAACAGGTATCCCCTTTGGTGCTCAGCAGTTGTCGCCGATCAGGGAGAACATATGATATTTGTCCCTTTGGGACTGGATTAATTTGCTTAGCATAATGTTTTCCAGATTCCTCCATCTTGTTGCAAATGACTGGATTTCATTGTTTTTGACTGCTGAGTAGTATTCTATAGAGTAAATGTCCCATAATTTCTTTATCCAGTCTACTGTTGATGGGCATTTGGGTTGGTTCCAGGTCTTAGCTATTGTGAATTGAGCTGCAATAAACATTAATGTGCAGACAGCTTTTTTGTTTGCCAATTTAATTTCCTTTGGGTAAATTCCAAGGAGTGGGATGGCTGGGTTGAATGGAAGGGTTATATTCAGGTTTCTGAGGAATCTCCGGACTGACTTCCATAGTGGCTTTACCAGTTTGCATTCCCACTAACAGTGGGTTAGTGTCCCTTTTCCCCACATCCTCACCAGCTTCTGTTGTTGGTAGATTTCTGAATGTGAGCCATTCTAACTGGGGTGAGGTGAAACCTAATTGTGGTTTTGATTTGCATTTCCCTGATGGCTAGTGATCATGAACATTTTTTCATGTGTCTGTTGGCCATTTGGATTTCCTCTTTCGAAAAATGTCTATTGAGGTCCTTGGCCCATCTCTTAAGTGGGTTGTTTGTTTTGTTGTTGTGGAGTTTCTTGATTTCTTTGTAGATTCTGGTTATCAACCCTTTATCTGTTGCATAGTTTGCAAATAATTTTTCCCATTCTGTCGGTTGCCTCTTCACTTTCCTGACTGTTTCTTTTGAAGTACAGAAACTTCTCAATTTGATGCAATCCCAAATGTTAATTTTGGCTTTGACTGCCTGTGCTTCTGGGGTATTTTCCAAGAAATCTTTGCCAGTACCTATATCTTACAGGGTTTCTCCAATGCTCTCTAATAATTTGATGGTTTCGGGTCACAGATTTAAGTATGTAATCCATATTGAGTGGATTTTTGTGTCTTGCTTCATGATTCTGCACGTGGAAATCCAATTTTCCCAGCACCATTTATTGAATAGACTGTCCTTACTCCAGGGATTGGTTTTAGATCCTTGAGCAAATATAAGTTGGCTGTAGATGTTTGGATTGATTTCTGGTGTTTCTATTCTGTTCCATTGGTCTATCCATCTGTTTCTGTACCAGTACCATACTGTTTTGATTACAACTGCCTTGTAGTATGTCCTGAAATCTGGTATTGTGATGCCTCTGACTTTGTTTTTGTTTTACAAGATTGCTTTAGCTATTTGAGGTCTCCTGTGTCTCTATATGAATTTCAGCATCATTTTTTTCCAGATCTGAGAAGAATGTCTGCAGTATTTTGATTGGTATTGCATTGAATGTATAAATTGCTTTTGGGAGAATGGGCATTTTGATGATATTGATTCTTCCAATCCATGGGCATGGAAGATTTTTCCATTTATTGGTATCCTCTTCAATTTCTTTCTTTAAGGTTTTGTAATTCTCATTGTAGAGATCTTTAACGTCCTTACTTAAGTTTATTCCAAGGTTTTTGATTGTTTTTTGTTGCTATTGAAAATGGGACTGAACTTAAAAGTTCTTCCTCAGCCGTGGCATTGCCTGTGTATACGAAGGCTGTTGATTTTTGTGCATTAATTTTATATCCTGCTACTTTGCCAAACTCTTCTATGAGTTCCAATAGTCTCTTAGTAGAGTTCTTTGGATCCCCTAAATAAAGAATCATATCGTCTGCCAAGAGGGATAGTTTGAGTTCTTCCTTCCCAATTTGTATCCCTTTAACTTTTTTTCTTGCCTAATAGCTCTGGATAAAACTTCCAGGACTATATTGAATAGCAGTGGTGAGAGTGAGTATCCCTGTCTGGTACCAGATCTCAGCAGAAATGCTTCCAACTTTTCCCCATTCAATAGAATGTTGGCCATAGGTTTCTCATAAATTGCTTTGATTGTATTGAGGAATGTTCCTTCTATACCCAGTTTGCTTAGAGTTTTCATAATGAAAGGGTATTGTATTTTATAAATGCTATCTCTGCATCTATTGAGAGAATCATATGGTTTTTCTTCTGCAGTCTGTTAATGTGGTGTATCCACATTGATTGTTTTGCAAACATTGAACCATCCCTGCATACCACGAATAAATCCCAATTGGTCTGGGTGGATGATTTTTCTGATATATTGTTGCATTCTATTGGCGAGAATTTTATTGAGGATTTTTACATCTATGTTCATCAGGGATATTGGTCTGTAATTCTCTTTCAATGCTGCATCCTTTTTTTGGCTTAGGAATTAAGGTGATGCTGGCATCATAAAAAGAATTTGGGAGGATTCCCTCTTTTTTGGTTGTTCTGAATAGGTTGAGAAGAATTGGAGTTAGTTCTTCTCTAAATGTCTGGTAGAATTCTGCCGTGAATCCATCTGGTCCTGGGCTTTTCTTTGTTGGGAGGGCCTTTATTATTGTTTCAATTTCTGTCTCAGTTATGGGTCTGTTTAGGCTTTCCATGTCTTCCTGGTTCAATTTAGGTAGGTTGCATATGTCCAGGAATCTATCCATTTCTAATAGATTTCCCTGTTTGCTGGCATACAAGTCCTTGTAGTAATTTCTGATGATTCTTTTTATTTCTGTGGTGTCTGTTGTTATGTTTCCATTTTCATCTCTGATTTTATTGATTTGGGTCTTTTCTCTTCTTTTTTTAGTTAGTTGGGCCAATGGGGGGGCAAGATGGAGGAATAGGAAGGGAGCACACTGATAGTCTGGGAAGAGACAGTTTAATAACAGTGGAGATACTGCAGGTTTAAGGAAGAGTGGGGAAGAAACAGCGGAGAAAACTCACAGTGGTTCACAGTGTACCTGTGTGGGAGCGTGGGAGCCCACGGTTCGGGACACCAGCAGCAGAATCAACATACCAGCACTGGAACGTGAGGTGAGCCAAACCTCAATAGCCCGAGATACCTGTGGGCAAGTGGAAAGAGGAGACTAGTGGGAATGTGGCTTGAAACCACATGGGGAAAAGTTCACCAGGCTAACTAGAAGAGAGAGGAAAAAAAACTGACCGATATGGTCACGAGTTTCTCTCTCTCCGCTCACCTCTCAAAGGCAAGCAAGACAAAGAGCAGGCGGCATTTTGGACATATGTCATAAGTGGGGCAAACTCAGGTCTGTACCTGCCCTCAGCCAAGCAGAAAAACCTGACTCTGGAGGGTGTGAAATAACAGGAGATTAGGACCTAGTGAATGTGTGGTGCTAATGATCTGAGACTGTGAAAAAAGAGACTGTGGGGGAGAGAACTCACAGAATTCACATGAATACTCTCCAGAGACGCTACAATTCGGTAACCTTGGCAACCCAGTGGGAGACTGCAGGAGAATTTGAGCCAACACTGAGGGCAGCGCAGATTCCCTGTGTGGTCCTTGGGAAAGAGCTTCCGATCTCTGGCTCCTGTGGGTATATCATTCACCTGCTAACTATCTCCAATTACGTTCAGCTGTGCGGATTTAGTTCCCTTTTGAATCAAAAAAAGAAAGAAAGAAAGAGAGATTTACCATCCTAACCTGGGAGTGTCACCTTTAGCACACCCTTAACCCTGAGGAACCAAACAGAACTCTCAGGCCACACCCATTTCAAGCCTCTAAGGCTCCATCAAAAGCAGACAGTCCACTTAATACAGTCATAGTATAACAAGAAAAAACACCACAGTGAGGGAAGAAGAATCCAAAGAATATCTCTACAATGCCAAGCAACAAACGCAGAAACCGAGGAAACAAGAACAAGGAAGACATTATGACACCCCCAAATGAACAACTCCTCAGCCAAGATTATGAAGATGATGAGATGGAAGAAATGCAAGATACGGATTTCAAAAAAAATATGATAAGAACAATTAGAAGTGTTCAAAAACAAATGTTTGAGCTACGGAATTCCTTACTGGACAGCATAGAAAATCTCCTTCAAGAAAATAAAATCTTAAGGAGGAATCAAAATGAAATACAGAAACTAGTAGAACAGGAAAGTGTGATAGTGAAGAGAAATCAAAATGAAATGAAGAACTCAATAGATCAAATGACAAACACATTAGAGAGCCTTAAAAACAGAGTCAGTGAAACAGAAGAGAGAATATCAGACTTAGAAGGCAGAGCACAGGAAAATATACAGTCAAACCAAAGAAAGGAAGAGGAAATTACAAATCAAAAAATATTGTTGGGAATCTAGAGGATACTATTAAAAAACCCAACATTCTGGTTCTAGGAGTTCCTGAAGGCATGGAGAGAGAGAAAGGATTAGAAGGCCTTTTTAGTGAGATACTTGCAGAGATCTTCCTGGGTTTGGAGAAGGACAGAGACATCCTAGTACAGGAAGCTCATAGAACCCCTAGTAAACATGACCAAAAGAGATCCTCACCACGACACGTGGTAATCAGACTCACCACAGTGAAACATAAAGAAAAGATTCTAAAATGTGCAAGAGAGAAATGTCAGATTATTCTCAGAGGATCTCCAATTAGACTCACAGCAGACTTCTCATCAGAAACCCTACAAGCTAGAAGGGAATGGCGAGACATAGCCCAGGTACTAAGAGAAAAAAACTGCCAGCCCAGAATACTATATCCTGCAAAGCTCTGATTTGTGAATGAAGGTGAAATAAAGACCTTTCATAGCAAACAGAAATTGAAAGAATTTGTCACCACTTGTCCAGCCCTGCAAAAGATGCTTAAAGATGTGTTACACACAAGAAACACAGAAACACGGTCATCAATATGAAAGAAGGTAATGGAAGGAAACCTCACAGCCAAAGATCACAGGAAGTTCAAAGCATATATTAGAAAACATCTTTGACAAATGGCAGGGCAAAGTTACTCTTTATCAATAGTCACATTGTATGTTAATGGCCTGTACTGTCCAGTTAAAAGACACAGATTGGCTGATTGGGTTAAGGAACAAAACCCATCTATTTGCTGCTTACAAGAAACACATCTTTCCACCAAAGATACATACAGACTGAAAGTGAAAGGCTGGAAAAAGCTATACCATGCCAAGAGAAATGAAAAAAGAGTGGGTGTAGCCATCTTAATATCTGACAACATAAACTTTAACACAAAAACTGTTAAGAGAGACAAAGAGAGGCACTATATAATGATTAAGGGATCAATTCAACAGGAAGATATAACGATTATCAATGTATATGCAGCTAATTACAGTGCACTAGTTTATTTAAAAGATTTGTTAAGGGACTTAAAGGGAGACTTACACTCCAATACAATAATACTAGGGGACTTCAATACTCCACTCTCACAAATAGACAGATGGAAGTAAATGAGGATAACAGCACAACACACCAAAACTTATGGGATACAGCCAAAGCAGTGTTAAGAGAAAAGTTTATATCAATAGGTGCCTACATCAAGAAATTGGAAAGGCACCAAATAGATGAGCTTTCAATTCATCTCAAGGATCTAGAAAATCTGCAGCAAACCAGCCCCAAATCTAGCAGGAGAAGAGAAATAATTAAAATCAAAAGGATTGAATCCAAAAAAAAAAAAAAATTACAAAAAATCAGCCAAACGAGGAGCTGTTTGCTGTTTTTTTGATGCAAATATTTCTATTCAATACAAGTGCTTTAAATATCTATTACCAGACCACTTTTATTTCATCTTCTTTTTTTTAAACTTTTCCAAAGTACAGCTTATGGATTACAATGGCTTCCCCCCATAACTTCCCTCCCACCCACAACCCTCCCCTTTCCCACTCCCTCTCCCCTTCCATTCACATCAAGATTCATTTTCAATTCTCTTTACATACAGAAGATCAGTTTAGTATATATTAAGTAAAGATTTCAACAGTTTGTCCTCACATAGCAACACCAAGTGAAAAATACTGATGGAGGCTAGTTATAGCATTAAATCACAATGTACAGCACATTAAGCACAGAGATCCTACACAATATTTTTTTAAGAATTGATTACTTTTCTATGCAATTTCCAATTTAACACCAAGTTTTTTTTTTCATTTTCAATTATCTTAATATACAGAAGATCTATTCAGTATATACTAAGTAAAGATTTCATCAGTTTGCACCCACACAGAAACACAAGGTGTAAAAATACTGTTTCAGTACTAGTTATAGCATTACTTCACATTGGACAACACATTAAGGACAGATCCCACATGAGACGTAAGTACACAGTGACTACTGTTGTTGACTTAACAAATTGACACACTTGTTTATGGTGTCCGTAATCTCCCTAGGCTCTAGTTGTGAGTTGCCAAGGTTATGGAAGCCTTTAGGGTTCGCCGACTTTGATCTTATTCCGACAGAGTCATAGTCAAAGTGGAAATTCTCTCCTCCCTTCAGAGAAAGGTACCTCCTTCTTTGATGGCCCCGTTCTTTCCACTGGGATCTCACTCACAGAGATCTTTCATTTAGGTCTTCTTTTTTTTTTTTTTCTCCAGTGTGTCTTGGCTTTCCATGTCTGAAATACTCTCATGGGCACTTCGGCCAGATCTGAATGCCTTAAGAGCTGATTCTGAGGCCAGAGTGTTATTTAGGACATCTACCATTCTATGAGTCTGCTGTGTCTCCCACTTCCCATGTTGGATCGTTCTCTCCCTTTTTGGTTCTATCAGTTAGTATTAGCAGACACTAGTCTTGTTTGTGTGATCCCTTTGACTCTTAGACCTATCAGTGTGATCAATTGTGAACTGAAGATGATCACTTGGACTAGTGAGATGGCATTGGTACATGCCACCTTG
Organism: Lepus europaeus; assembly: GCF_033115175.1. Lineage (NCBI taxonomy): Eukaryota > Metazoa > Chordata > Mammalia > Lagomorpha > Leporidae > Lepus > Lepus europaeus. The sequence goes on along the minus strand of NC_084842.1, from coordinate 64,960,590 downwards.
ATGGGATTGATTTGGAATCCCCTGGCACGTTTCTAACTCCACTATTTGGGGCAAGTCCGATTGAGCGTGCCCCAAATTGTACTTAAAGTCTCACTTCTTCAAAGCTTTTAATTAAACAAGTGAATCATTTTCCATTGCCCATAGGTCTGAGTGTATCCTGAGTGTAGGCAAATTTTCTCAATAAAGTATAGATAATCAGGCACAGAATCTAAAACTCTAAACAGAGGCCAGATTTCTCTCACTATACATTGAGTGTCACTCCTGTCAGTATCTGTAATGAAGCAGCAGAACATGTTCAGCTTGCATCAAAACGTAGAGTCAATTTATTTTTGAACCAAGCTTAGTGTTCTTCCTCCATTGGCAGCTCATTTTAGGGAACCTATATTGATGCAAAAGGTGCAAGCTGAAGGAAAGTATATGCATGATTAGTAAAAGAAATGGAATGGATGGATTCCGTGTCTTATCTGTGCCTTTTGAATCTGCCCACGTCATGGCCTGTATGAAATGTTTACTATTAGAGATGAGCTTCTTCTGGAATGGTCCAACCTGGGGGAGGGAGATGGAACTCCACTAGATAATAACGGGCAAATCTTAAATGTCTGATATTTTGATATTCCATAGTTAGAAACTTTATCCCCACAGTAATGTGGTCACCTTCAAGAACATGACAACTGAACAATGCACTAGTGCACCTGGCATGATTTTACTACAGGGAACTAGGAGTCTTTTCTGTGAATCTTCTTCTGGGGCTATCCAGAGATTGCACACAATCCCTTTCTAACTCACATGCCTCTAAGTGAAAAACTCCGCTCTTGTATGGTCCAGTACCATGTTGTTTTATCTGCAGCATTGACTGGCTAGCTAGACTATTTGAGAAAAAAATGAAAATGAAATTTCCTTGTCCTGTGACAAATATATTATGCTTCTCAAATATCAAAAGCTCTACATAAGCACTATGATTCTTTGTAATGATAGGATTCAAGTTGCTTTACTTTGTAGAGATACACCAGCCTGACCTAAACCACTGGATCAATGACTTTCTACATGTAGCAGGATTCTGAGTCTTTGTAAGGTTAATATTACACCTGCTAGAATATAAGTTTATTATTAAGGATTCTAAGATACTTCCAAGATGAAAGCCATTAAATACGTTTTCATTATTGTATCGAACCAATATGATGTATTAATTGCCCATATGATCCAGAAAATTTTGAATTACATTATAACAGGAAGTAGAGAAATTAACCTAGTCCTGTGGCATGATTGTGAATATATAGTTACAGGTGAATGTAAACTGCTTATCATTAATGACGTGTATGGAAAGTAGTACTTCTGTCATGAATAGCTGCTAATCACATATAAAAGATGAATTAAACTTCTCTAGTAAGGATATTACATTAAGTACAGTAGTTGCAATTAGGACTAGCACTTGGGCATATCTTTCAGTAAATTATTATCATTTTCCATAGACTACACCAGAGAATTAAATAGAGAGTATAACAGAGAACCCTGCGCCTGCATCCTTTCATCTCTGAGAGTGGAAATATTATGTAGCAGAATGTAATGATTTTTCTTTTCTTGTGTTTAACCATAGCAGTTTTGGTAAACTCTTATGGGTCTATCTTATGCCAGTAGTTTTCACTCATGTAACAATTTACATAAGATTATTTTGATTGCTAAGTATGCCTATTTGCTTCCTACATTTGAGAACTAACAAAATGACTGCTATTGGTACTGTGAAAGTAGTAGGCCCATTTGAAATAGATCTAGAGAATGTATCCATTGATATCAATATATTTTAACTGCTCCTCTTACTTCCTAGGTATCATTGACCTTGGATTGAACTCTTTTCAAAAGAGCACAGTATTTTCCCTTTCCTGTCTGTTAAGTGACCTAAGAAAATGACCATAAGTCTGTCTCAAATGGAAGAAATCCATATTCCATAAACTTTCTATCATACTGCAGAATCATTTCCTTAGAGACACATTTCTACTGGATGGATTCCAAATCCAAGTACTTGCTCATGATTTTCCATTTATTTCATCAAACCATATATATACATATATGTATACATATATATGTATCTGTGTATTTATCATTTATCTTTTGAATGACCAATTAATTATCTCTATGTATTCATAATAATTATTTCAAATTTCCTGCCCATCATGTGAAACTTTTTCATCATGCTTAAATAAGTACTGCCACATAGTCTCTGCTACTTTGGGATTCTAATATCCCCACTGCTAACACACATCCTTGCTCTGGGTGTACTAAAATCTGGTTGTCAGTACAATGTTAGAGGGCCACTAACAATTCCTCAAAAATGCCAAAACACTCTCTGGCATGCGTTCAGTATTTTCTTGATAAGTGATGTGACCTACAGCCTCCTGCAGAGTACAATCCATGACGACTTTTCTTTCTTGTAGGACACCCTCACTCAAACGAATAACCTCTTCATCAATAGTCTGAGGATGTGTCAGTGAAATAGAAAAAATCCTAAGAGAGCAGTTGTCTTGAAAGTCATGAGAAGAAGGTGCATTAAAGGACAAGTGGAATTCAATAATGAAACAAGGAATGTACTGAATATTGAAAACGGGAGTTAATCACATGGTGGTGATTACTGATCTTCACAAGGTGAGTTTTAGAGTGGTAGTTGTGAAATTCTGATCAGAACGAATTGAAGAGAGAACTGGTAGAGAATCAAATGAGGATGATCCAATGAGGAACTAACCATGTTACAAAGGGAAAAAGTCATAGCTTTTGGATGAAATAGCTAACAGAGACCAAATTTTTTATTATGTTGTTGTGGTGGTAGTTACTGATCTTATAGATTGGAAGCTAAGTATTATGATTTTTGTGTGAATGGAAAGCAAAGTAAAAGTAGAAAAGAAACTATTAATAGAAGAGAAGGTATTTTTAATTTATCAATCCAATATATTTGTGTAAAATATTTATTTATTCATTTGAAAGGCAGAGCTACAGAGAGGCAGAGAGAGAGAGAGAGAATGAGAGTGCTTCCATCTTTCATCTGCTGGTTCACTTCCCAAGTGGCTGCAATAGCCAGGAGCTAGGAGCTTTCTCCAGGTCTCCCACATGGGTGGCGGAGGTCCAAGGACTTGGGACATCTTTTACTGGTTTCCCAGGTCATAGCAGAGAACCAGGAGTGGAGCAGCTGGGACTTGAACCGGTTACCATATGAGTTGCCAGCACTGCAGGCAGTGGCTTTACCCACTATGCCACAGTGCCAGCCCCTATCCAATATATTTTTAAAACACTTCTCCTTATCAGGCTAAGGGGATACAAATAATGAAGAACTGATCAGAGGTATTAGGGCATCTAAAACATGGTATAAATTGTATTCTTTAAATTATTTAATTGAAGGAAAGATAGTCTATTCCAGGGACAGAAACGTTTAACTCTACTTCTGGGGATACAACCCAGAAAGAGGCTGGAATTAAATAATATTTGCTATATAGCACATTAATGGTATGACACTATTTTATCCAGGGTCATAGACTCCATCTAAAGATTTTAAGAAACTGAAGACTAATGTAATCATTTGTTATTTTAAATTGTACACTTTCATTTTAAATTGTACACTCTTAGAGTCATAGAGAAACATTATTTTTGTTTGCAACTTTGTGGGAATGAGAGCATAAATCAGACACAGGTGAGACGTTACTGAGATAACTCAGGTGAGGCCCGTGGTACCTGAACTGAGCCATGTCCCCTGTCAGAAATGAAACTTTCAACGTTACTATGCATTTACCCAACTCCCCTTTACTACAGTCAAAGAAATGTTGCTTCAATCATTTTATTTCCACCAGTTTATAATACAAACAGAAATAAATTGGTACAGGCTTAATGGCACCTCAATATTAGACCTTATTTTTTTATTGGGCTTGCATAACTGTATCCTTTTTTCTGTCTTTGGAGAAATGCTTTGCTCTACACACCTATGATAAAATCTGGAGCATTTCGAGACATGGACTCTTAACTGATAGGACTCTGCTTGGATTCCTTGCAAACAGTTACTTCGTTTGAGATACCTGAAACAAAACCATGGGTTATTGTTGTCCTTCACTCAGAATTCTAAGTTGGGAAGTGCCTAAGGCATGGCAGAGTTACAGTGAATAGTGAGAGTTTTGCTGGCCTATGATGCAGCATGTGTTCCTAGTTGTTTCTTTGTTGTTAGCTACAGAAAAGGGATGGATCTGTTATGTATTCACACTGCTGATCTCCAGAGATACTGACAAGAGGTGAGTAAATAAATGATTTGAGGTAGGCACATTAAAGTGACTCTCATGTTGGCAAACTGTTTTATGGTTTTCACAGAGAACTATCTATATCCAGTTAATAATCTTATTTTATTTTGAGTTTCCTGCTTTGTTGAATGAAACATAAAGAACCTTTTTGGAACAAAGCTGTGCATAGATTTTGACTGTGCCTTTTATGTAAGTCGAGCTCATTCTTGTAGGTTGGGAATGTATTAGGTAAATTGGCACTGCAAGTTGAGGAAGAAAAACAAAAGCACTGGAATTACAATTCAATGAAGTATTGATGATACCTTTTTTTTTTCTTTTTGAAAGTTTTTCAATTAAGACTGTGAAATAAAATATATAATAGGTGATTTATTTCTCCAAATATTGAATTCCTTGCTTTAAAGTTTGCTTTCAGGCAGTTGAAAGTGTTCTGGAAATTTAAAACAAAACAAAAAAAAAAAAGCTTTATTATCAAGTATTAGGAGGAAATGAAATTATTCACAGTATGTTGCAAAAGCTCTGGCCACATTTCCAAGGATAATTTTTCCTTTTCCAACAAAATTACCTCTGCCATGATCACAGCTTCAACAGCAGAGAAATAACCATACTAAAACAATTAACACATAGAACAACCAAATCACACTCACAATCAGAAAGCAGAGATCCAAGTACATTGTCCCTGTTATCAATTACATGACAAGGGGAACAGCCTGCCCTACCTCCTTATTTCCTTAACTCACTTTGCATTCATCTAATGTGAGTTCATCTAATTCACCAAATATAAAAGGCTCCAATTCAACTCCCAGCTATTCTTCTGGTCCAGCTCTCTGCTTATGACCTGGGAAAGCAATGGAAGATGGTCCAAGTGCTTGGCCCCCTGAACCCACCTGGGAGATCCTGAAACAGTTCCCGGTTATTGGCTTTGGATCAGCTTAGCTCAAACCATTGTGGCCATTTGGGAAGTGAACTGGAAGATGGAAGGTCCTTCTCTCTCTCTCTCTTAATTCTGACTCTGAAATAAATAAAAAAATAAAATAAAAAGTCATCAGGGGTAAGAGGTACACAGGAGCAATCCAGAAGAGGCCAGGTAAACATTTAGGTACCCAGTGAGGTCATTACAAACATACCTTAAGTGTCTCAGTAACAGAATGTGAAACACATGTGAAATTTGGTTTTGTGAGGGACCATAACTGAACTTGGAGACAACATGTAGTATGCATGTAACCAAACTTAGTTTACCACACTCTAGTCATTCCTCTTACCTGTTACTAGAGAAGCAAGGGTTCTTGTCTTCGCACAAGAAAGAATTCAGGCGTGAGACAGAGTAATGGAAAGCAACATAGCAAGGTTTATTAGGGTAGGGACATCCGTAAGAATGGACAGGCACCTCTCCAGACAGAACCTGAGAGAGTGCCCAGTCACTCAGACTGGGGGAGAACAAGGTTACATGGTGGAGTGGAGAGAATATACCTGGGCAGGCAGAGGGCTGAGTGTGCAGTCCGGTTGAGGCCAGGGGTTTTTAAGAGAATGAGTCTTGCCTTCCTGCCTCTTGTCCGCCTGGAACAAAGGACTTTTTGGATGTAAGTACAAGAAATTTCTTTCTGAATTTCCCCCCTGAAGTTATCAGACGGGGAGCCTGGCTGGCATCGCCCAGGTTAGAGGAAGGATGGTTAACAGGTAGAAGGGGCAGTACATTTGAAGTGCAGATACTAGGCTGCACCTGGAAGATTATGAGGATGGCTTCGAGATGCAGATGCTGGACCTGGATATCAATGCCTTAGGCCTTTATCATACCCACATAAGCTCATTTCTGACTTCCTACCTAACATTACCCAAGCAAAAACATTTTGTTCATTATAAATCATTTTGTTAAAGTTAGAGCATGGTCCCATGGCATATCTACACAAAATACTTATACTAAGCAGAAAGCCACAGAGACTCAAAGATTATTTTTTTTAGGATTTAGCCAAGGGCACTTTTTTTTTTTTTTGAAATGTGTAGAGTTTGGGAAATCAAAGCATATTTACCAGACCCCTTCCTGTCCTCAGTTCTTGATTAACATTGGCTTATATTTTGTTCCCCCAATAAAAATTATATATTTTTGATTCAGAAACTAAAGGATTCCTGAAGCTATAGAAATCCGCAAAACTCTGTTTTCACTCTTTAAAGAAAAAGTCATAAATAAGATTAAATATCTTATTCTAGAATTTTATATATTTGACTTACATTCACCTATTCCAAAACTTATGTTGGAGGGGGGGGGGGTGGCAGAGAGAAAGGTCTTCGTTCCGTTGGTTTACCCCCCAAATGGCCGCTACAGCTGGCGCGCTACACCAATCCGAAGCCAGAAGCCAAGTGCTTCCTCCTAGTCTCCCATAAAGGTGCAGGGCCCAAGCACTTGGGCCATCCTCCATTGCCTTCCTGGGGCCACAGCAGAGAGCTGGACTGGAAGAGGGGCAACCGGGATAGAATCTGGCGCCCTGACCTGGACTAGAACCCAGGTTGCTGGCACTGCAGGTGGAGGATTAGCCAGTGAGCTGCAGCGCTGGCCACTTACTCTCTCTTAAAACACCCTTTGCTTTGTATTTATGACTGGATACAGTCTGAAGAAGCATGCTGGGATGTGGGACACGCGTGGTTTGAGAGTACTGAGACTTTCAGATCAACATGATAGTCATCTCTTGTGAATTGTTAGCACAGGAACCAGTGATTGATGAATTTTAATAATTTTGAAACAGGAAAATTAGTTTAGTTTCCAAGCACTGAATTCACACACTTGAGTTTAGAAACAATGTTCTTTTCTGATGGTGAAACAAAATATTTGATTTCAATATTGCTTTAATTTGCACTACATGATTTGTACTCAAAGTGGACCCTTGAGAACATGAAACACAGAATTAACCATCTAAAATAAAAGTATACAGAAATTATTAAAGCTAAATGTCAGGTGTAAGGGAAGTGAGATCGAAGTGAAAATTCAAAAAACACAAAGTCGAGAGAGATATCAGAGGCAATATGTGAGTTCTATCCACCTGAAACAAAATGCTAACAAATGAACTGATGGGAGAAAAAGATTCACTCAGAATCAGTGTGATGCCTGCTGCCAGTTGCTACAGATTGATAATCCATGTGTCTGAGTAGAATATTGTGTCTGTGAATTTCAACTGAACATAGGATGTATTTTCTGATGAATACATATATGTTATCATATGAAATAAGTGTAGAGCGGCATTCCATACATTGAAATACCAAAAAATGCCACAAATCATAAACATGGAATGTCCTCAGGTGTACAAATTAGGTTTGTTTTGCCACTGGAATGACTATAATTTGGTAGTTTATACAATTTAAATTTATTATTTTAAGTTCTTGAGGTCCTAACTCTGTAACACTTTTCATGGGGCTCAAATCAAGTTGTACACAGATTTGCATTCCTTTTGATGTTTAAATAAAAACCTATTTCTTTGTTCTTGTCTTTTTCAAATTCTAGAGTCTGTCCACATCCCTGGATTGATAGCTTATAGTCTCCTATAATGTCAGGCAGAGTCCTAATACTGCAATTTCTGGTTGTCCTTCTGCCGATCTCTTCTACTTTTGTGGATCAATAGAGCATACTGGTTTTACAGGAATAGTCCAGAATAATCTCCCCACTTAATGGTCTGCTGATAAGCAAGTTTAATTCCATCTATAATTTCAAATAAGAACATGGACATCTTTGGAGGGAATTATTTTATGTGTCACTGAGTACATGTTATTAACTAGCAATCTTCTGTTTGAAATTTATCTGGAAGTGTTTTAAGAACGCAACATACATTCTTCAATGCTGAGCTACAAAGAAAAATTATTCATATGTATACTGAAGCACATTTTTTGCAAGTCAAGATGCTTGAATTACTCCCAAGAGTTTAACAGGGTGAAAATTAGGCAAATCTGATCATTCCCTGCCCTGTGTAAATACTACTGCAGACAGATTGACGTAAAATAACGCAAGTGTAATGATATGTATAATTCTTTGATTTATTAGTGCAGAATTATCCAATCATATTTTTACTAAATGATGAGTGCCTCATAACAATCAATCTAGTAGTAATTTGGCAACAAAACAAAAACATCTGATTGTCAGAATTCAGTTTTTTAATTGTTCCTATTAATAATCCAATTTCACCTGTGCTTATTAGTAATTCCGGAAGGAAAAAACTTTCAAGGAGTTACGATACTAAATTTAAAGAAATTCCTTTAACTTTACATGACAATTTATCAACTGTATTTATGCTGAAGGTGTGCAATGTTAATATTTATCATGAAATGTACACAAGAAAAGTGCTTAGTGCTACATTTTTCATATATTGTAATATCATTTTTGAAAAGGGAAAAATTTATAATTTAATATAATTTAATTTAATATAATATAATTTAATAAATTCATTTTGAAAAAATATTTTCTTACTTACTAGCAATTTAAAAAGTTTTAGACTTCTGTTCAGATCTTTTAAAAAATTTTAGAATGTTTATGTAATGGAACATTCAAAGACATAAAATAAAGCTAATAAATGAAAATGTAGTTGTTTAAGTTTTCTTTAGATTGATCAGATCAACAATATTAGTAGATGAGCAACTAAACCGATGATAGAAATAAATGTTAATTGGTTTTAATAAAAATTTCTGCTTTTGGATGTTATTCAATAATATTTAGAAAGTAAGGGGTCAGCACTGTAGCTCAGTGGGTTAAAGCCCTCTTCTGCAATGTCAGCATCCCATATGTGTGCCAGTTCAAGTCCCAGTTGCTCCACTTCCAATTCAGCTCTCTGCTGTGGCCTGGGGAAGTGGTAGAAGATGGCCCAAGTCCTTGGGCCCCTGCTACCCACGTGGGAGACCTGGAGGAAGCTCCTAGCTCCTGGCTTCAGATTGGCACAGCACTGGCCATTGTAGCCATTTGGGAAGTGAATCAGCAGATGGAAAACGTCTCTCTCTATCTGCCTCTCTGTAGCTCTGCCTTTCAAATAAATAAATAAATCTTTAAAAAAAAGTAAGTAAGTGTGGAGACTTTAGTTACAGAGTTACATGTTTGCTCCCAGAAATAAACCTTCTAGACTCTCAAGGTATACTAGAATATCTATCATCCCTTAGCAGCAGCCTACCCCAATCCCAAACATCCATGGGAGTCCTTGTAGTGCGCATTTCTGAAATATTAAGTAATAGTAAAGATGAATATACCCTACAATTCAGTAATAGATTATATAAAAATATGAAATATGCAATAAATAATAAAGATATGCATTAAAATGCACAAGAATGAGGGTTTTTTGTTACAGAAGAATGTATTCAGGAAAGAGATACATAATATTTCACACATACACATACACATAAAGTTGGGTGGTGGCTATATCAGGCTTTTTCAATACATTTTGGATATCTAAGTTATTTCATAAAAGTGTACTCTCTTCTCCATGTATGCATTGCTAGTGCATGCTATCTTGCTCTCTGTGATGTGTTGTTTTTCTGTTTCAAGCAATGGAACTCTAAAAAATAGAGTTAACAAGAATATTCCTTTCAAAAGTATTTTGCCTCAAGCAGAATTTCCAAAGTGTCAGTCCTGATAGCACTTGTGGAGTGATTTTTCCTTTGGAAGTCAGGCCAACTTTCACTTCCATCTCTTTGAGTTAATTGATAAAGGGAACGTAGTCATCAGTACTTTCACAAAATGGAAAGAGAACCTGGAGCTCATTGTCCCATTACAACTTGGAATCTGACCTCCCTGAGACAGACACCAGCCTCTCAGCTCACTAGACCACATTCCTAACTCCTCTGCAATCAAGTAATTTGGAAATAAAGATTGCATCAGTGAAAGTCACTGACCTAAGAGACCTTTACCAGAAAGTGTGATTGAGATGGATGACTTGAGGTGGGCGACTTCCCTCAGTAACTGTGCTTCTTAGCCCTAATAAAGTCCCATGGTCACTGCATTGCTTTGTTTCCCATTTTTATCTTATATGCGTTTGAAAGCTCTTCATATATTTCTGACTCATGGAGGGTAAGCACAGTAAACACAGTTGTGTAAATGAGAACCTTTGGGGTAAATCTTGACTGCTGTGATACTATCAGGTGCCTCAACTTGATATAAATTAGTCAATAGTTTCCATCTTCTTAGATGAGCAAACAAAGGAAGGAGTCTTCTGAAGATATCGGGAAGGAATGGCCTTATTAAAGAGTCACATATCATTTTATATTTCTAAAATCAATAGTTCAACTTAGAGTGATATGTGTTACTTTTATAATCTCCATGATGTTATATTTATTACATATGTATATATTTTCATTTTGCAATGAATTGCATGATAAAAACTGCACACTAAATGGGTATGGTAGAATCTAATGATTAGGTTGTTATAAATAGTTTGATGGCATAAAATATGCACAAACTACTATGTAACTCTATTGCAGGCTGCTAATTCTGCTTAGAATCAATGTGATACTAGTACATCATATTTTCATGGTGACATTATCCAAAGTCAAAAAGGAGTTTTTAGTAATATTATTAATAATAATAATAATAATACATCTCAATTTAATTTCTCTTGAGGCAGTAGTTCAATCAAGCAAAAAATATTACCAAAGATTTATTTTATGTTTTGTATTTTGTCCTAAATATTTGAAAAAAGAATATTAAGATGTAGAATACAAAGAGCCATATTTTTGAACAAGAAAATGCTCAGAAAATAAGCTAATGTTGCTTCTTGAGTCAACCAAGTCATAACTGAAAATTAATTTTAAATTACTTTTCACCGTAGAATTGCTTTCTCAGGATAATTAAAATTTCTATTTATATACAATATTATACTTTCTTAAATTTCACAGGACACAGACTTTAATATGTTTTCTCTGAAAGTCTTTCAATTGTATAACTATCAAAAAGAAAAAAAATCAATTTCATATTCTAACAGCATTTGCTGAAAAACACAGTGATACTTTCTTAGAAACTCTTCTTGGGGTGACTGGAGGCACCCAAATTCTATTCTGAAAAGGCTATAGTACTTGTTCTTTGACATTTTCAAAGTTCATGTGATCCTGAGAAATGATTAAAGGTTATCTCTGGAGCATATTGCTGATGACAGTTTCTTAGTTTGCTATAGTTCATAGGTAGCAAATAATGTATTGTTTTAAGAATTTTTATTTTCTTTTCTACTTTATCCTTCAATTCCCAGCCTAAACCATTCTTTGTTTCCTAGCTGATATAAAATCCTATGTACTCCAGGAGAATATATCACTGACAGTGATATAAACATCCAGTTCGAGTCTTTAGAAATCATTTTATTTTGATCATTTCATTCTATTTTGTTCCAACTGAATGCTATATTCTTCCTTTATCACCAGCCAATAAAAACAGAACTTAAGAATCATCTCTAAATCTATTTCCAGATTTTATGTGCATAAATTCTATACAATACCAAATTCACAAAAGATCTTATGTTTGAGATGTAAGCACTTTTTTTTTTTTTTTTTTGGACGGGCAGAGTGGATAGTGAGAGAGAGAGAGACGGAGAAAGGTCTTCCTTTTTGCCGTTGGTTCACCCTCCAGTGGCTGATGCGGCCGGCGCATTGCACTGATCCGAAGCCAGGAGCCACTTTTAAGAAGTATGTTGTGGCCAGCGCCATGGCTCACTTGGTTAATCCTCCGCCTGCGGCGCCGGCATCACATATGGGCGCTGGGTTCTAGTCTCGGTTGCTTCTCTTCCAGTCCAGCTCTCTGCTGTGGCCCGGGAGGGCAGTGGAGGATGGCCCAAGTGCTTGGACTCCTGCACCCGCATGGGAGATCAGGAAGAAGCACCTGCCTCCTGGCTTTGGATCGGCGCAGCGTTGGCCGTAGCGGCCATTTGGGGGGTGAACCAATGGAAGGAAGACCTTTCTCTCTCTCTCTCTCTCTCTCACTGTCTATAACTCTACCTATTAAAAAAAATGTTGTTTAATATAATCTAAAATTGATTCATTTAATATAAACTGATTGTTAAAAATTCAAATGATAGATATAGGTAAATATATTCACTACTCTACATTTGGAATTATATAATTTAAACTGGAAATGTAATTATTAACAGAATTTCTAAAATGTTCTTCCTCACCTTGAGAGATGACAGAGTTCCTACTGTAGAGACTACTAATTCAAAATCTGGTTTGTAAACATTAACTGAATACTTACAACACAACCCAAACTCTTATATTCTCATTAATTGTGTGTATATATATATATATATATATATATATATATCATATTCATCCTTTCTCTTTCCTTTTCCCTGTCTTTTCTCCTACTCTCATTTACCAAGACCTGGAAAATAATTTGAAATGCAACCGTGTTGGGGTACTATGCATAGTTGGTGCCCATAACCTGTCTTTTTCGTATTTTCACATGTGAATTTGCCATCCAAAAGGGATTTTCTCAATAATCCATGGAAATATCGTGGCAATATTTCATTATGTAAAAAATCCAAAATGATAGCTTTCCAAGTTGACCACATTCAGACACTTGCTGATGTTTATGTCCATTTTTTCTTTCTTTTCTCTCACCTTTCCTTTTGTTCTATGAGACATACTTTTTCTCCTCATTTTGCAAGTTATATGACTGAGACACATTGAAATAAATTGGCTTGTCCAAATGTTGGCAGCCAATCCATGGCAGAACTATTGTGCATGACGATCTTGACAGAGAATAGGTATGTAACGCTGGGTGAGCTGTGATTTCATCCATTAATCAGCTTCAAGTTTACTTTGTGATATTGGTGTCTATAAATAAGTTGTAATTCGGGAAAATTAATATGCCTGGAAGTTTGTGCAGCACAGCAATGAAGAGCAAGTACTTTGGAGTCCAATCTGAGAGTTCTAATATTCCAGTTCTAATATGAAGTACTAGATGGGTGACCTTGGACTAGGTACTTAACTTCCTTTGTTTCTATTGCTTCACTTGTAATGTGAGGTTATTATACTGATTATGCAAATACTGATTATGACAATTAATTGAGTTGAAGCAGATGCATTATCTAAAACATCTTCTGACATACACAGTTAGCACTCAATAAAGGGACCTTACTATTATGAATTATTAGGGAAATGTTATGGGCAGTTTTAAGAGAAAATATTAGCTCATTTCTGAAAGTTTAGTGATGCACAAAACATACATTCTGTCTAGTCTATTACTTACTAAACTGAAACATAGTATCTTTTGTCAATTTTTTTTTTATTTTACTTTCATGAACTGGGTCTACCATTGCACTGAATGATTGTCAGGTACCACAAAACTATGAAATAAAATGAATTAAATAGAAGGGCAAATACTTGGATCAATTTCACTGTCTACAGAATTCTTTCACAGTATTTCATAATGAAGGAAACTTTTGTGGAAACAGTTTTAGTTTACAGTTTGTGTTTTTGAAAAACATAATAAGAGTTTCCTCCCAATCAGAATTTTTTATGATACTGTGAAAAATGTTGTTTTAAGAATGTTTGTCAGTTTCAGTTCATATAATCCAAATTTAAGTATGAAATAGTTCACATTATCTAAACTTACATGAGTTGACTAAATGAGTGTTTCAGAGTAAGAGTGGCAGAGATGGAAGAGGAGAAGTTATGTTGGGAAACCCCAAAAAATGAGAGTAAAGAAGGAAAAATAGAAAAAGTAAGGCACAAACAACTGAAGCCTTCAAAGTTTTACACATTTGGGATTACCTAAGAAATGTCATCCAAGCTGGCGCCACGGCTTAATAGGCTAATCCTCCACCTTGCAGCGCCGGCACACCGGGTTCTAGTCCCGGGCGCCGGATTCTGTCCCGGTTGCCCCTCTTCCAGGCCAGCTCTCTGCTGTGGCCCGGGAGTGCAGTGGAGGATGGCCCAAGTGCTTGGGCCCTGCACCCCATGGGAGACCAGGAGAAGCACCTGGCTCCTGCCTTCGGATCAGCGCAGTGCGCCGGCCGCGGTGGCCATTGGAGGGTGAACCAACGGCAAAGGAAGACCTTTCTCTCTGTCTCTCTCTTTCACTGTCTACTCTGCCTGTCTAAAAAAACAAACAAACAATTGGCCCAACTCACTAAAAAAAGAAGAGAAAAGACCCAAATCAATAGGATCAGAGATGAAAAGGGAAACGTAACAACAGACGCCGCAGAAATAAAAAGAATCATCAGAAATTACTACAAGGATTTGTATGCCAACAAACAGGGAAATCTATCAGAAATGGACAGATTCTTGGACACATACAACCTCCCTAAATTGAGCCAGGAAGACATAGAAAACCTAAACAGACCAATAACTGACACAGAAATTGAAACAGTAATAAAGGCCCTTCCAACAAAGAAAAGCCCAGGGCCAGATGGATTCACTGCTGAGTTCTACCAGGCATTTAGAGAAGAACTAACTCCAATTCTTCTCAAACTATTCAGAGCAATCGAAAAAGAGGGAGTCCTCCCAAATTCTTTCTATGAAGCCACCATCACCTTAATTCCTAAGCCAGAAAGAGATGCAACATTGAAAGAGAATTACAGACCAATATCCCTGATGAACATAGATGCAAAAATACTCAATAAAATTCTGGCCAATAGAATGCAACAACACATCAGAAAGATCATCCACCCAGACCAAGTGGGATTCATCCCCGGTATGCAGGGATGGTTCAACATTCGCAAAACAATCAACGTAATACACTACATTAACAGACTGCAGAAGAAAAACCATATGATTCTCTCAATAGACGCAGAGAAAGCATTTGATAAAATACAACACCCTTTCATGATGAAAACTCTAAGCAAACTGGGTATGAAAGGAACATTCCTCAATACAATCAAAGCAATATATG
Source organism: Lepus europaeus (assembly GCF_033115175.1). Taxonomy (NCBI): domain Eukaryota; kingdom Metazoa; phylum Chordata; class Mammalia; order Lagomorpha; family Leporidae; genus Lepus; species Lepus europaeus. Next base: position 64,945,488 of record NC_084842.1, on the reverse strand, counting down.
AAAAACCCACGGCCAACATCCTATTGAATGGGGAAAAGTTGGAAGCATTTCCACTGAAATCTGGTACCAGACAGGGATGCCCACTCTCACCACTGCTCTTCAATATAGTTCTGGAAGTTTTGGCCAGAGCCATTAGGCAAGAAAAAGAAATTAAAGGGATACAAATCGGGAAGGACGAACTCAAACTATCCCTCTTTGCAGATGATATGATTCTTTATTTAGGGGACCCAAAGAACTCTACTAAGAGACTGCTGGAACTCATCGAAGAGTTTGGCAAAGTAGCAGGATATAAAATCAATGCACAAAAATCAACAGCCTTTGTATACACAGGCAATGCCACAGCTGAAGAAGAACTTCTGAAATCAATCCCATTCACAATAGCTACAAAAACAATCAAATACCTTGGAATAAACTTAACCAAGGACGTTAAAGATCTCTACGATGAAAACTACAAAACCTTACAGAAAGAAATAGAAGAGGATACCAAAAAATGGAGAAATCTTCCATGCTCATGGATTGGAAGAATCAATATCATCAAAATGTCTATTCTCCCAAAAGCAATTTATACATTCAATGCAATACCCATCAAGATCCCGAAGACATTCTTCTCAGATCTGGAAAAAATGATACTGAAATTCATATGGAGACACAGAAGACCTCGAATAGCCAAAGCAATCCTGTACAACAAAAACAAAGCCGGAGGCATCACAATACCTGATTTCAGGACATACTACAGGGCAGTTGTTATCAAAACAGCATGGTACTGGTACAGAAACAGATGGATAGACCAATGGAACAGAATAGAAACACCAGAAATCAATGCAAACATCTACAGCCAACTTATATTTGACCAAAGATCCAAATCTAATCCCTGGAATAAGGACAGTCTATTCAATAAATGGTGCTGGGAAAATTGGATTTCCACGTGCAGAAGCTTGAAGCAAGACCCATACCTATCACCTTACACAAAAATTCACTCAACATGGATTAAAGACTTAAATCTACGACCCAAAACCATCAAATTATTAGAGAGCATTGGAGAAACCCTGCAAGATATAGGCACAGGCAAAGACTTCCTGGAAAATACTCCAACAGCACAGGCAGTCAAAACCAAAATTAACATTTGGGATTGCATCAAATTGAGAAGTTTCTGCACTTCAAAAGAAACAGTCAGGAAAGTGAAGAGGCAACCGACAGAATGGGAAAAAATATTCGCAAACTATACTACAGATAAAGGGTTGATAACCAGAATCTACAAAGAAATCAAGAAAATCCACAACAACAAAACAAACAACCCACTTAAGAGATGGGCCAAGGACCTCAATAGACATTTTTCAAAAGAGGAAATCCAAATGGCCAACAGACACATGAAAAAATGTTCAAGATCACTAGCAATCAGAGAAATGCAAATCAAAACCACAATGAGGTTCCATCTCACCCCGGTGAGAATGGCTCACATTCAGAAATCTACCAACAACAGATGCTGGAGAGGATGTGGGGAAAAAGGGACACTAACCCACTGTTGGTGGGAATGCAAACTGGTTAAGCCACTATGGAAGTCTGTCTGGAGATTCCTCAGAAACCTGAACATAACCCTACCATACAACCCAGCCATCCCACTCCTTGGAATTTACCCAAAGGAAATTAATTTGGCAAATAAAAAAGCCATCTGCACACTAATGTTTATTGCAGCTCAATTAACAATAGCAAAGACATGGAATCAACCTAAATGTCCATCAACAGTAAACTGGATAAAGAAATTATGGGACATGTACTCCATAGAATACTATACAGCAGTAAGAAACAACGAAACCCAGTCATTTGCAACAAGATGGAGCAATCTGGAAGACATCATGCTGAGTGAATTAAGCCAGTCCCAAAGAGACAAATATCATATGTTTTCCCTGATCGGTGACTACTGAACGCCAAAGGGGAAACCTGTTAAGTGAAATGGACACTATAAGCAACAATGAACTGATCAGCTCCTGTCCTGACTTTAGATGTACAATGTAATACTTTATCCTTTTTAGTATTTGTTGTTGTTGTTGTTGTTCTAGTACTATTGGTTGAACTCAGTAATTAACGCACAATTATCCTTAGGAGTTTAAATTTTAACAGAAAAGTGATCCCTGTTAAATCTAAGAGTGGAAAAAGAGAGGGAGGAGATGAACAATTTGGAACATGCTCAATCGGACTGGCCGCAAATGGTGTAGTCAGAAAGGTGCCAGGGGATTCCCACACAATCCCACCCAGGTGGCATGTACCAATGCCATCGCACTAGTCCAAGTGATCAATATCAGCTCACAATTGATAGCTCTGATAGGTCTAAGAGTCAAAGAGATCACACAAACAACACAAGTATCTGCTAATACTAACTGATAGAATAAAAAAGGGAGAGAAAGATCCAACATGGGAACCGGGATACACAGCAGACTCATAGAATGGCAGATGTCCTAAACAACACTCTGGCCTCAGAATCAGCCCTCAAGGCATTCGGATCTGGCGGAAGAACCCATGAGAGTATAGCAGGCATGGAAAGCCAAGATATCACGGAAAAAAAAAAAAAAAAGACCTAAATGAAAGATCTCTGTGAGTGAGATCCCAGTGGAAAGAATGGGGCCATCAAAGAAGGAGGTACCCTTCTCCGAAGGGAGGAGAGAACTTCCACTTTGACTATGACCCTATCGGAATAAGATCAAAGTCAGCGAACCCTAAAGGCTTCCATAGCCCTGGCAACTCATGACTAGAGCCTAGGGAGATTACTGACGCCATGAACAGGAGTGTCAAATTGTTAAGTCAGCAACAGGAGTCACTGTGTACTTACATCCCATGGGGGATCTGTCCTCAATGTGTTGTCTAATGTGCAGTGATGCTATAACTAGTACTGAAACAGTATTTTTACACTTTGTGTTTCTGTGTGGGTACAAACTGATGATGTCTTTACTAATTATATACTTAATCGATCTTCTGTATATAAAGATAATAGGAAATGAAAAAAAAAAAAAAAAACAACCTGGTGTTAAAATGGAAATGGCATAGAAAATTAATTAATTTGAAAAAAAAAATTATGTAGGATCTCTGTCTTTAATGTGCTGTACATTTCTATTTAATGCTATAATTAGTAATCCAATGGAAGTTTATTCACTTTACGCTGCTAGGTGGGCAAAATGTTGAAATCTTTACCTAATATATACTAAACTGATCTTCTGTATATAAAGAGAATTGAAAATGAATCTTTACATGAATGGAAGGGGAGAGGGAGCGGGAAAGGGGAGGGTTGCGGGAGGGGGGAAGCCATTGTAACCCACAAGCTATTCTTTGGAAATTTATATTCATTAAATAAAAGTTAAAAAACAAACAAACAAACAAACAAACAAACAAAAAAGTCTTCCTGACCTTTTTCACGAGTTACACCAGAATCATATCATCACTCTTGCTTCCAGAAAACGAAAATAAAATGAGATGTTTGATAGTATTCAAGTCTTAGAACAGGGTATGGATGTAAAATCTAGAGAATCTGGAGATGTATATGATATTGTGAACCATTTTATAGCCTCAAGATGTTGTGAGCTGAAACAAAATGAAAGAAAACTTACCTGAGTTACCACATTGTGCTCACTGTTGAAATAGGTAACATATACTTGTAAATATGAATGTATGTGTGTGTTTCAGATATTTCAGTACAAAGCAGCAAATGATGTTTTGGCAAGAGCTACATAAAATAGGTAAAACTGAGGCACAGGAACTAAAAAAAGGATTTTTATAAGAATAAATTTAAACGGAACATTTCTTCTGCTCCTGTAGATAAATGGTTAATGTGCTGATATATGATATTGAATTGCCACTTTTATTTTACCATTCATTATTTTAGCTTTCATAGTTACACATGTTCCATTGGTCATAAAATTATACAGCCCATTTTAAGGTGCAGCCACAATGTTTTTCTGGCTGATTTCCTAAGGCAGAGTATTTTGCCAGTAATCAACGCTCCAGGGACAAGTTTCCTCCAGTCTTTTCCAAATTTGTAGCCTTCAAACTTCAGTGAATTCTGTGCTTCTTTAATCAATTAACCTCTATGTTCCATCCTCCTCCATTTTATCAACCTACTTGCCAAGAAGAGGGAAATGATTACCATTCCAACGTTCATTATACAAATTATCCCAAACATTATCTAAAAACCCTGCTACATCAGATCCTATCAAAAAGGGAACATACATTGATTTACAGGAAAAACAAACAGATATTGACTTATAGAAGAGTGATAGGCCCTATAAATGTATCCATGGTGAAGTAAAAAAAAAAAAGATTATTTGTGAATTTTTACACTATTTGTTGAATTCTTTATACTAGTATAGAGTTAATCTTATGTGTATAAAGTTAATAGAAAATACATCTTAGTAAAAAACAAGAATGGAAGTAGGAGAGGGAGGAGGAATAAAGGTGGAAGGGGGAATGGGAAGAATCACTATGTTCCTAAAATTGTATTTATGAAATGCTTGAAGTTTATAAACCTTAAATAAAAGGTTTTTTAGTAACAAATTTATTAAATGCATATCTGAAAACATTTAAATACAAGAAGATTGGCACAAAAATATCTATAGTTTAAATTTCATAAGCACAGAATCTGTTGAATCTAATATGTTCTTTTAAAATTGCTTAATAATATTCTGATATCTCATTCTCTCTATAGGAAGAGGAATTTTTACTAATTTGTCAAATTCTAATTCTTGTAATATGCAAAGCTATAAGAACATAAAAATACTGTTGTTTTTTCAAATTATATTTATGCATGCTAAAATAGATTTTCCACATGTGAAATACATGTTTACATATATGTATATATGTGTGTATATTACTACATGTATATATTTATCTTACATTAATGAATCCAGAAAAGTAGAAATCAGGAGAAATTTTGGCATATATTCTCATCCTCTACTTGATTACACTATAGTGATGGCAGTAAATTAATATAAATATTTCAAAATTCCTATATCACTTTAATACGGCAATAGATAAGGTGAAGATTTATTAGTATTGTGTACTATCATGGCTAAAACATAAATCAATGACTGATAATTGATGAATACTTTTTGAATGAATAAGTTCATAATATTTATTATATTCAAAAAGCTTTATTGACAATCAAAACATTAGTTCTTAAATTTTCTCAGAGTTGAGCGCTGGATGAGATCTGTGTGTTCTTCAGACAAATATTACTTTGTTCTTTACAAACTACAACCCAGGGGCCAGCATTGTGGCATAGCAGGCACCTGCAGCGCTGGCATTCCATGTGGGGGCCAATTTGATTCCCAGCTGCTGCACTTCTGATCCATTTCCCTGCTAATGTGCCTCGGAAGACAGCAGAGGATGACCCAAGTACTTGGTCCCCTATATCCACAGGGAAGACCTGGATGAAGTTCCTGGCTCCTGGCTCCAGATCAGCCCAGCTCTGGCCATTGTGGCCATTTGGGGAATGAACCAATAGATAGAAGATCTCTCTCTATCATTCTCTTTCTCTCTCTCTCTCTTCCTCTCTGTCTATATTACTGCCTATAAAAGAAATAAATAAATCTTTAAGAAAATTCAATTTAAAGCACATCTAATATTAATATTTCACTAATATCTACTTAAAATTCAATACCATTATTGCCATATCTTCAGATGCAGTGGACGATTTCTATTAATAGTACATTTTAAAAACCTAAGCGAAGAGTTCAGTTACTAACTAGAACAAATTAATTTCTGGAGCCTTGACTGTTCAATAACAGTTCAGGTATAATATTCCTCATTTTATTTCCCTAGAATTTTACACCAAGTACAGTTTGGTCATCATGTTTCTCATACCAAGTTTCCACAATTTCCACTTTTGCCTTTTCTGGTCTTTTATTTCAACTTGTCCTGTCTATTGACTCATTTCACTGTCAAAATAAGGGGGAAAATTCTTTTTAAAGATGAAATATTTTAAAGGAGCTCACATGTCCCAACTTTTTCATAGAATGCCTACTCTACCTCCTTTCAAAAGTGAAATTCGATTACTCTTTTGGCTGATCTTATCCTCTTCAGTTCGCTGAATTTAAAGCTCACTTCTCTCTCACATTTCCAGGTAGCTTCAGAGCATTTTAAAATGCTTACCTAATATAAATGTTCCATTACAACTTCTACCAAAGTCTAGCGAAGATTCGTTTAATCAAATTAATGTCACTTATTGCTTAACACAGTTTGGAGATATTCATACATGCACTCGCTATAACTTTATTAACAGATGAATACTCCCTTAACATTAGGAGATTTTATACTGTTCATGGAATATTTTAGTCATTTTGCTGCAAAAAAAAAATTGAAATCCGTGCAAAGTTTTTCCATTGTGCATATGTTCCTTGAACCCTTTGATAACCCCTAATTCACTGAGGTGGGCTTTGCATTAGAAGAGAAGTTCCTCTTACAAAACTCTTATCCTTAATTTTTTAAAACAAGTTTGCAATACACATAGAGAATAAAATAAACATCCGTTATGTTTGAAAGTACTCTTGAAAGGAAATGAGAAAATTTCTGTAAGCTGTCTTTAAAAATTAGTTATCTTTTCTGTGAAAAGCAGCTAGGGGTGAAGAACTAATAAACTGTTGGCAAAGGTGATGAAGGAAGTGTTTATATGTGTAGTTATGGGATATTAAAAAGAAACACGATTAGCAAGAGTTTCAAGAGTTTTATGGACTATGGACATTAAAAAACACGCATGTGGTCTGCCTGTTCTGACAGGACATATTTATGGCCACTAGAATCCACATGTGTTTGGAAGGATGCTTAACATGTTGTGAAATAAAACATTACATGGGCCTGCTATTTCATGTGCAATTTTGCTTTCCTGTCAGGAAGAGGTAGATTCTCACTTCAGATTCCTCACATGGATACTCAAAGTGAGTTCTTATACTTCATAGCCTGCTTGTTTTATGTAACAAATTTAGACAAGTAGTTCAGAAATTCATTCTATCCTCACTTGACTATTGCAACAAATTGTGAGTTTGCCAACCATCTTTCCTAATTTCACCACAACTTGTATTAATGTTCCAAATGACTGCTGAAACCATCCTCTACATCTAAATGTAGATCTGAAAAAATTAATTCTCTATCACAAGCTCCATAGTTAATGATATTTTCAGTCTCTTCAAACAGAAAGAAAGGCTTCTTCCAATTTGATTTTAACTTAATTGTCATGTTCACCACTTTCATTGATGTATGTATACACAAATAAAACATTAGAAATACTTTTATCAAGATTCCAGTTTCAGAGATGCCCAACACAGCAAGTTCATGTAACCTCCAACTAGAGAATGAATGCTTCTTCTGTGTACTTCTACCCTTAATATTTTACTTTTCTCACTATCTCTTAGCCTCTTTCTAAATAACATGAATATGGATCCGGTTTTTCACAAGGTCTGCATGGCTCAGAAGGATCTGATGTTAAGCACTGCTCACCAATGCCTGTGGTGCCTGGACCAGAAGGAAACCTAACATCCAACCTTACAAATGCCATCTGCTCAGAAGCCCCACACAGACACTGCCTCTCCTCTTCCTTCCTCATAGACCTGCTCATTCAAGACAACCCTGATTCTTCCACCAGTTCCAGAGTAAAGCCACACATTTCTGTGGAGTAGAACACAAAGAAGGAAGAGAAGATCAGAATCCTCTTCTCCCAGACCCAGCTGTGTGTCCTCCATGACAGATTTCAGCAGAAGTAAGAAGCCTCCAACATCCTGGACCTTAGCTACGAACAAGTTAAAACCTGGTTCCTGAACCTAAGCATGGAATGCAAGAAGTGGCAGGGAAACAACTGGCCAAAGATTAGCAGCAATATGTCTCAGAAGGGCTCAGCCCTTGCAGAATCCCCAGGCTTCTCCTCTCCTTAACAGCAGGAATGCCTGGTGAACACATCTGAAAACCATCCTATGTGAGCAACTAGATTTGGAATCAACCAACTAGGAGGAACACGACCTGGAGCAGTGAGTCTCGGAGAAACCCTTTCTGGGACAGTCCAGGCACAATCAGATCTGTTAACAGTCTTTTCCTTAACTGTAGAGAGGAGCTTCTACAGCCTTGTATGCAGTTGCAGCAAAAATTTTCCTTCCAGTCACTTGGGGGGCAACTTGGAAACTGCTGGGAAGGTCAGAATGTAGTGCAGCAAACCACCAAGCATTTTAGTGCCCTGCAAACCATAGATTTGCCCGTAATTATTCTGTGAACATGAAGCCTAAAGATATGTGAAGTTGCATATACTGTTCAGCATCAGCCTGAGCAGTGGCTGGCTACATTGTTGCCTTTCTCTTGGGTTTTTTGCTGTTTTACATCTGTGTGTCACTCTCTCCCATGATAACTTGGGTCTCATTGTGTTTCTTAGGTCAGTTTTGGTATAAGGTATGCCTGGAGTCTAAACAAAGACAGTTCAATAACATTGGCAAGATGTCTTTGTATGGATGAGTGCATACAATTCTAGTTTGGTTAGCTTTAGGATCTAGACTATAACCTCAGGAGTACAAAGGAAGGATATATAATGAAAAATTATTATTTCCTGGAGTTTAAGAGGCTTTACTTAATGAAAAGTCTGAATCATCCGAGTTCAGCTATAGAGTGCTTCATTAATTCCTCTGCTTTTCTAGTTCTATGTTTTACTACAACCTCTAATTTGTTAATTTGCTCATTACTCTAATATTTGCAGAAAGATGGCTTGTACTTGTATGCATCATGATAATATCACTACCAATTTGGCTGCTTTAGGAACAAATAAGTAAAATAATAATTTGACCTTTAAAAATGGATCAATGACTAAATGTTGATGATGAAGATAATATCTTAGTTTATTCATTATTTATTCTTAACCAGGCATGAATCTCTGGCACCAAATCACAGTCTACTAGCATTCTGGCTTAGTCTACCATGAAAACTGATTGTAAAAATTTACATTATATATATATATATATATATATATACACACACATATCTATATACTCACTCTAAGCTTTGGTTATAGTATAATTTTGCTTCAAAATATTTACAGAAAAATAAGTTCACTGAGTAACTTTATATTCTTTTATATTCTTAAAATTATTTTTTATTTGAAAGTCAAGGTAACTTGTTCATAGTAGAATCTTACTTCAAAATGTTTATGGAAAAATGAGACCACTCAATAACTTTACATTCCCTAGTTTCTACTCATAACCTCACATTTTAACTCCACTCCTTCACATCCAATATAGTATGCCCACCTTCTAACAATTCACCTGTGTCCCATCTAGGAGTAGGAAGCAGAAGACACAATGATGAATATGTGTAAGCTAAATGCATTGTTCATTTGTTTTCTTTGCTTATTTTGTTTTCATTTTTTCTTTTTTTTTTAATAATTGAAAGCATGCTATTAGTCAGTTGCAATCACTAAACTTTGGTCCCAATGAGGAATCCAGGAATGAGGCAATCCTGTGTAAAGACTTATGATGACTCTTGGAATAATTATTTGTTTGGATATTTAAATAGGTTAGAATTTTCAGACACAATTTGTGTAGGAAAATATGGATTGAAAACATTTATTACCAAATAGTAACAGTTAGATAAGAAAAATGCAGATCTGATTTATATTGGATACAAATAATACATAACATGTGATGTTGGAATAGATTTAATATTTTATTATTTAAAATGTTTTATTTTATTTCTACCTGACAATGAGCATCACTTTGGACCCAGGTCATTGACTTAATTTCAAGAAAGAATTCTGTTGCAATCTGGAAAATAGCCAATGGTGAGCATCCAGGGTTTTTTTTTGTTGTTGTTGTTTGTTTTGTTTTTTTTTTTTTGAGAAAGGCGATACACAATCCAGAAAATGGGGCTGACTCAGAGGCGGAGAGTCCTTGCCTATTGTGTTTAGTATTATATGGGTTGCTTAGTGAAAGGTGATGTGCATTCTAATAGAGGGGGCGGAGTGAGTTCCAATAATGGGGAGGAATGTTCATGGTTGCAGGAGGAGGTAGGTGGCTATTTCCCAGAATCCAGATACTGTGACATTTTGCTTCTTACATAGGGTGATGTTTCTTGTCACAGTGGTGGGTAAGTGTTTTATTTAGCATGCTAATGCATTACAAGGAATGTATAATGAGATGTGGGTCAATCTAGGTCAGCCCTGTAAACTGATATGAGACAAGTCCAGGCAGTCTGTTTATCTTCAGAGTGAAGGAAACCAAACTCATGTCCCACAGGTCTTGGCATAACAGACTACCATAACACTACCATCTACAGGTAGCTGGACTGCTTTCTCTGCCTTCCAGTCTTTGTACAAGTGGGGAACTCCCAGCCCGTTGGCCTAAGGCCTTGGAAATCATTTGGCCTGGCCCTGCTAAGACAACCATAGGTAGGATGTGAAATTTTATAAGTCTATAACAGGCTATTTTTTTAATTACTTATTTATTTGAAAGGCAGAGCTACAGAGAGGCAGAGGCAGAGAGAGAGAGAGAGAGAGAGAGAGAGAGAGAGAGAGAAAGTCTTCCATCTGTTGATTTACTCCCCAAATGGCCACAAAGGCTGGAACCAGTAGATTCTTCTTGGTCTCTCATGTGGGTGCAGGGACCCAAGGACTTGGGCTATTTTCCACTGCTTTCCCAGGCCATAGTGGATAGCTGGATTGGAGGTTGAGCAGCCAGGACTTGTACTGGCACACATATGGGATGGTGGCACTGCAGCCAGCAGCTTTACCTGCTATGCCACAGCACCGGCCACAGCAGGCTAATTTTTAAATTGGCAATTTTGTATGCCCTTATAACAATGATTGAAATATTCAAATGGCCTTTTCTGGAAAAAAAAAAAGTTCCTCACCCCTGCTATTCTTTCCGTATATTTATTTGTAAAATGGCCACAATTCTTTAATAGTAAAATATCAGAGAGAAAACTGAAAACTCTTAAATTGATTTTATGTGTGTTTTAGGGATGTGGATTGTCATAGCAGCTGTGAAATGATGTGTGACAAGATAGATTTATAAAGTTTTGTTTTGCCTTTCTCTATTTCCTGTCTATTACGTTCAAGAATCATCACTAACATCTGTGTTCCCTGATGAAAATGGCTTACCCAGCCTAATTTAGTCCTTGTTAGTATAAGATTTGAATGAAAATTTTCTCCCAATTCTGCATTTCCCAACCATTTTAAGGTACAAATCTGAAGACAGGACTTGCCTTATAAAAAATAAAATCATAAAAGTGAAGTTGCTTACTCCTCAAGGGCTGGTTTTGTTTTAGGAATGTGTATCCTGATTTTTATTCCTTGTCCTTGCCCCTGAATGAGATAAGAATTCAAAACAGAGGCATAAATAAAGTAAAGAAATGACAGCAGATTTGAATTAAAGTGAGAATACATTCAAGCACAAGTACAGGTAACCCCACAAAGTGAAAAGCTTCCTATGAGAGAGAGAGAAAAGTTCCCACAAGGAAAGAACAATAAAGAAGGCAAGAGAAAAGCCAGTAATGGTGTCTCCAACATCTAGCAGTCATCTTTATGGTGTAGAGTAGTGCCATAATTGTATATATAAATGTGATGGAATTTGGTCAAGTTGTAAGTGTGCATTAGGTTTTTCTGAGAGCATTATGGTGTCTCCATGTGGAGTTTAGCTTCCACATGTCCAGCATGGTCTCTCCTCCTTCCCACTTCCAGATGTCACAAGAGAATGTGGACATACCAGATCGGCATATGGGAGAGTGGAGTCAAAAGGAGGGGATATGAGATAGAAATCATGGGAAAGTCTTCCAGTTCATTTACTCTGGCCTGCCTAGTTCCGCTATATAAGTTTCTTCTCCTTTTCTGTAACATCACAGGGCTAGTGTATACTCTAAGTAGCTCCTCAGTTTAAATTACCAGAGTAGTTGACAATCTCAGAAAAAACACAAGCTTAAAAGGCAAAATAACTAAAATAACTAAATATCAAAATATATATCCACCTCAACATAAAGATGTTGGTTAACAATATATACTAAACAAGTATAGAAGAGACATACCAAGGAGTTAAAACACATCCCATAAGGTGATATGGGAGGTTATGAAAATATGAATTGGAACATGAAGCTACTAGTATCAAAGAACTGAATGTATTGAATAAATAATGATATAGATCAGTCATCAGGCAAACCTTAAAAATAGCTGTTGTAAGAGGGCTTAAAATAGAGGGAGGAAAAGAAATGCAAATGCTGACACCTGGGTGATACATGATCCACACTGATAAAGAAGAAAAACAAAAAGAACAAAAACGAAACAAAACAAGCATGTTATGGTTTGAAAAGTCTGTGGCTCCCCAAATTCATGGTCATATTCAATTCCAAAGTCTTACATTTACAGTTAATGGATTAATGTTAATGCCTGATGGATGATGGTTGGAGTCTTGACATAATTATGGCTGGAAGGTTGATCAAGCAGGAGATATTTAGCCCACAGTGGCCTGCCTTTGGAATGTAGTTATTGTAAGAGGGTGGGTTGTATAAGCAGAGTGTGCTCCTTTTGTTTATCTCTACTTCCAGGCTGCCATGTGATCATTGCTCCATCATCCTCTAATTTCACCAGTTGCCTGAAGCAGTGGGGTAGTGAACCTCCGCACTGTAAGCTGAAATAAACCATCTGGAAGATTGGTGCATCTCAGATATTTCATTGGAAATAATGAACAGTTGACTAATACAAAGGATAGGGATATGTTGAAAATAAGTGGAGAGGGTATTCATCAGAAAAACGGTGGAACAGGGCTTTCCGGTGCCTGTCACCATGTAGAAATATCAATTTAAACAACTTTCCACCTTGCTGTCTGTGCTCAATCTATAAATTCTCTGTATCCTCTTTTCATTCTATTTTTTTTTTTCAAGTTCTTTAAAGGGACACAGATGCAGTACTTAAAGTTCAAGACAGGCCATTGACTTAGCTTGGAATAGAAAGTATAAATAAACTTTTTGTGAAACAAATGTTTTGTCTCCTAAAGAAAAGATAAAATATGGGCCCATAACCAAAAACAAATCCCATCTGGCAATGAAGAAAAAAAAAAAAAAAAAGACTAGCTGCTGAACTATTTTAGATTCTGCTTCCTCTATCATATCTGAATCTATTATTGATTATACACAATTCTTTTAAGCAAAAAATTAATTAATTAATTTTACTCACTTTGATGTTAGGGAAACAAATAGAGGGTGAGCGTTCTCTAGTAAAGGTTCAGGCCAAAGGTAGCAGTCAGAAACACAAAACAGGTCTCTCCTGTGGGTAGAAGGAACCCAATAGCTGCTATCTCCCAGGAGATGTATCAGCAAAAAGCTGGAATTAGGATTGGAGCTTGGAATCAAACCTACACACTCTGACATAAGATCCAGGTGTCCCAGGTGGGGTCATGATTGTTAAATGACCCAAATTCCCCCATGATTGTCCTCAACCCCTGTGAATCTCATTAGACAACCTACTGTCAAGAAGGGGACTCTGAAGGAAAGACTATTCCTCTGATAAGCATGGTACTGAAAATCTTGTTAATCCTTTCATTTCAACATGTGACCTGTTAAGACCTACTGCAAGTCATACACACTTGAGAATGTTTCCATTTATGATTCCTATTTTCATTGAATTTGACTGTTCATCATTTTGTTAAAGTGTTAAAACTATAATAATAAACACACTTCTAGTTAGCTATTCAACCATCACAAATATACCTTACATTTGATCTTTTAATTCCTTTATTTTCCTAAATTATCATGACAAAATGATCAAGGATTACATGACTTTTACTGTATTTTCTATTCAGTAGCATTGCTTTGTCTCTTCAGTACTCAGATAAATAAATGCTTAGCAAATGAATGAAGAGATGTTTCACTAAATAAATCAATATACAAACTGCATTTTATTTGAAATGCTTTGCATATTAAACTACAATGTTTTACATCACTGATTACTTATACACATTACTTACATTGAAACTATCATCTTCATTATTATTTGGGAACTTTTGGTAAAAAATGGTCTTAGTTCATTGTGGCATATACGACAAAAGATATATTAGATTCCTGAGATAAAAAGTAATCCAATAACCCAAAGCTTTCTTCAGTATAGCCTGTGCTATGCATGCCTTATGAAGAATTAATAGCTATTATATATGATGGGCTAACATATAAATTATGCAGTTAACTTATAACACAAATGCAATAAGAATTTAAGAACCAGAAAACATTTGAGAAATCTATAATGTTTTGTCCCTTTGCAACAAATATGCTTGGTTTAAAATGTTAATCATTTGCCGGTGCCGTGGCTTAACAGGCTAATCCTCCGCCTTGCGGCGCCAGCACACCGGGTTCTAGTCCTAGTCGGGGCACCGATTCTGTCCCGGTTGCCCCTCTTCCAGGCCAGCTCTTTGCTGTGGCCAGGGAGTGCAGAGGAGGATGGTCCAAGTGCTTGGGCCCTGCACCCCATGGGAGACCAGGAGAAGCACCTGGCTCCTGCCATCAGATCAGCGCGGTGCGCTGGCTGCAGCGCGTTGGCCACAGCACGCCGGCCGTTGCGGCCATTGGAGGGTGAACCAACGTCAAAAAGGAAGACCTTTCTCTCTACCTCTCTCTCTCACTGTCCACTCTGCCTGTCAAAAAAATAAAAAATAAATAAAAAATAAATAAAATGTTAATCATTAAAAAAAGATATTTTGAAACACACATACAAACACACACACACACGCATATGCACAAATACAGTTAGCATACATTTAGCCAAGCAATTAAAAGATCTCTTACACCATCAATAATAAAGGCCATTTAAATACTACATATATGAAACATGTGAAAAGAATATAACTAAATGCTGGATCATGATTTCAATAGAGAGGTTTTGGTAATTAATGGATGTTGTTATAAGGGACATATAACTTGAACTCAAAGGCTGAGATAGTTATGGGATGGTCATTTAAAATTTGTGTGAGCCCTGCTGCAGTGTTTCTTGCTGTTGCCACCATTCCTCATAAAACAATTAAGAATTTCTGTGAATTGTCTCATGTTTAACTTTGTTCAACACATTGGCTGCAACTCACTAAAAAAAAAAACAAAGAGTGAGAGAGAAAGAGAAAGTGCAATATAGAACTCCCTATGTAAGCAATATACCAATAAATAATACAAAAGTCCTCTACATCATACAATAATCCATTAAGTTTATAATTTTAATGAGGAACTGAGAAAGGTCATTTTATTGGCACTTTTAATAAGACACAACTTAGAAAAATTTTCTGGGTTAATATTTTTAAATGTTATTGTTTTACTGTTTTTATCTTTAAAATAATCAATACAATAGATTTAAATTCCTAAAAGTATAGTAGTGTTTTCCTCAAGTTTTCTTTATTTTAAAAATTATTTAAAACACATAGCATCCATATTTTGAGTACAAAACATCTGTTCTCGGGGTCAGCACTGTGGCATAGTGAGTGAAGCCTCTGCTTGCAGTGCTGGCATCCCATAAGGGCACCACTTCAAGTCCCTGCTGCACCACTTCCCAATCCAACTCTCTGCTATGGCCTGGGAAGCAGTAGAAAATGGTCTGAGGCCTTGGGCCCCTGCAACCATATGTGAGACTGGGAAGAAGCTCCTGGCTCCTGGCTCCTGACTTCCGATCAGCTCAGCTCCAGCCTTTGCGGCCAACTTGGGAGGGAACCAGCGGATGGAAGATCTCTCTCTCTCTCTCTCTGCCTCTCCTCTCTCTGTGTAAATCTGTCTTTCAAATAAAATAAATAAATCTTAAAAAAACCATCTGTTGTATTTGCATTAATAAAAACTTTAAAAATAATTTGAAAATGCCTGTAGTCAAGTGTTTGTGTTAAACTCTATAAATAACTGAATTCAAAAGGCTGACACTTCATTACGTTACTATAAAATATAAAGGTAATTAAAAGCCTTGAATTTTTGCTTCTAAGTATTGATGAAACTTCATATCTTGGATAGATGGAAATTCATGTTTAAGAAGGAAGAGTTTGGATATAATTTGGAAATATATGATTTCAAAAAATGCTGAAGAATAAAAAGCATAAGGAGAGAAAGAAGGGAGAGAGGAAAGAAAGGCCAGATGCCAGAAAGATGGTTATTTAACGTTTCAGCAGAAGAATAAAATTGGTGTTCCCAAAGGAAGAGAGGCTCTGGAAGGAGTTGGCAAGAGTTAGGAAATTTCCCCAGCCCTGATCATTTAGAACCTTTTTGTAGGCAGCCTTTGGAGAAGTCAAGGCCAATCTTGACTTGTGGAATTCCTGGGATAAGAAAGTCACATACTCCCATCCTGAAGGAGGATGATGATCAAGAACACTCTGTTAAAATTATCTGTGTTACCGGAGGCCAGAGAAGCTGCTTGCATATGTTGCTTCTTTGAGCTGTAGCTGGTTATGTATAAATATTGCTGAGATACTGGAATAAACAAGCCTTGATCAGCCTTGTTGTCTTGGCTCCATTCTCTGTGCCCTTGTCCCTCTTTCCATTCCCACTCCCTCCTTCAGGTTCTGTTCGACTGGTGCTGCAGGGCCGCACACCTTTTGTCTTCATTAATAGAATACTTAGTTCTAGGATTAAATATATAGGACCACTGTCATCAAGTTTCCTCTGATAACATTTACCCATTGGACAGTGTTGGGGTATTGTATGCTGCACACAAAGTCTTAGAAACTATTTTTATCAAGAGACAAGGGGACTGAATTTGCAGGACATATATTTGGAGAAATTTTTTTTTTTTTGACAGGCAGAGTGGACAGTGAGAGAGAGAGACAGAGAGAAAGGTCTTCCTTTTGCCGTTGGTTCACCCTCCAATGGCCGCCGCGGTAGCGCGCTGCGGCCGGCACACCGCGCTGTTCCGATGGCAGGAGCCAGGTGCTTCTCCTGGTCTCCCATGCGGGTGCAGGACCCAAGGACTTGGGCCATCCTCCACTGCACTCCCTAGCCACAGCAGAGAGCTGGCCTGGAAGAGGGGCAACCGGGACAGGATCGGTGCCCCAACCGGGACTAGAACCCGGTGTGCCGGCGCCGCAAGGCGGAGGATTAGCCTAGTGAGCCGAGGCGCTGGCTTGGAGAATTTTTTTATTCCTAAGCAACTAAAGCTTGTGGAGATCTTATTGGTAAAAAAGACAATGCCATACTGATGGGCCATGTAACTCCTAAATCTCTCTGCATTAAAATGGTGTGTGTTTTATTTTTGTTTGCTTTATCTTCTTTTTCCTTAGTCTTGCCACATATAAATTAGTGCATGTCATCTTTGCTCCAAGACCAACCTGAGGAACACCTTTATTTAGAACATGGATAGTCTTTTGTCAGAGAGAGGGAAGAGAATGGCAAACAACCAGCTGGTTCTTCAACCTTCTGCTCAAATGACTCATGGACCAAAGCAAGTCATACATGCACTACTGAAGTCAATGGAGTAAAGCATAATAACCCTCCTGGAATTAGTATTTTATTTCAGTATCTATTTTCTCACATCTTCTATATATAGGCAGAGAGAAAATTTTCAAGGAACACAGACAAGAAGAATTTTGTGAAGTATAATGTTGTCATCTTTCATCTTCTGAGTCCACTCCTCAAATGCCTACAATGGCTAAGGCTGGGCCAGGCCAAAGTTCCATAAGACTGGAATTCTATTCATATCTGCCAATCGGGTTTGGGACCCAATTACTTGGATCATCACCTGTTGCTTCCCAGGATGCACATTAGCAGGAATCTGGATTGGGAGCAAAGAAGCCAGAACTTGAACCAAATCCTCTGATAGGGGACACAGGTGCTCAAAGTGGCATCTACCAGATTCACCAAATACCTACCTCGACAGTAAGTAGTTTAAACCATACACAGGATCAGAAAGAGAGAACTCAGGCCTTTAGCTCATAGTGTAAATTAGAGTTTGTAGTTTAGATTATTATAAACTACCTACACTTGAAGGATTTCTCTTACAAAAACATGTTATTGGCCACCAGAGGAAAGTCTGAAGCTCTATAGAAACACTTTTATTATCAGCTACCAACAGAATGACTGAAACTCAGATTTCACACATGACAACTAAACAAAAGCAATGCTTACAACTGGAACAATCAACCCATCACACCATGTTTTCACATGGTACAGAACATCTCCCAACTACATAATTGTCTGTATTTCTGTTATACTGCCTTTCAAATAAATGAATTATAAAAAAAACTAAATATTTACTTTCCCTTACTCCACATTCAGTTTGTGCTCCTGCATGAGATTCTTTTAATTTTATTTATTTTTTTAACTTTTATTTAATGAATATAAATTTCCAAAGTACAACCTATGGATTACAATGGCTTCTCCCCCCATAACTTCCTCCCACCCACAACCCTCCCCTTTCCTGCTCCCTCTCCCCTTCCATTCACATCAAGATTCATTTTCAATTCTCTTTATATACAGAAAATCAATTTAGTATATATTAAGTAAAGATTTCAACAGTTTGCACCCATACAGAAACACAAAGTGAAACATACTGTTTGAGTACTAGTTATAGCATTAAATCACAATGTATAGCACATTAAGGACAGATCCCACATGAGGAGCAAGTGCACAGTGACTCCTGTTGCTGACCCAACAAATTGACACTCTAGTTTATGGCGTCAGTAACCACCCTAGGCTCCTGTCATGAGTTGCCAAGTCTGTGGAAGCCTTTTGAGTTCGCTGACTCTGATCATATTTAGACAAGGTCATCGTCAAAGTGGAAGTTTTCTCCTCCATTCAGTGAAAGGTACCTCCCTCTTTTTTTTTTTTTAAGGGAAAGGGTTTATTGGGGAACACCCAACTGACCAGAAAGCTGATTCCAGCCAAAACTGGGAGAAAAGTCAGTCATCTTTTGTAGGTAGAGGGGTTTGTATGTAGAGAAATTTTGAACAATTATACAGCATTAAGTGCGGAAGAGGACCATCAGTACACACAGGTTGGGAGTAGAGCCATTGGTGGTAGAGGTTATGATTACAAAGGAATGAGGCCCAAGTGCGCTAGACAGGGTCTAGAACAAAGGACAGAGTCATTATTAGAGGAGCTAAGAAAGGTGCTGTCTAAGCTACAATTAAGTTTTCTGATTGAGAGGCAAATAGAACCTGACAGAAGGTGCTTGATAATAATCTGTTGGGCTTTAGGCCTTGTAAGTTAAGAGGCCCAGACCTATCTATCTCTTCACATGGGGTACATCCTAAGGGAGGTGTGAACCTCCTAGGGGAAGGCACTCTGTTGACTTTCATTACTTGGCTGTCCTGGGAGGAGAGCTGGCCAGGTAAAGGCAGGTGGCATCTCTAACAAGAAATTTACAGTTCTGCCTGCAATGTTGCTGACCCTACTTGACCAACCCCTCAGCTGAGGTGGTCACTTTGGAAATTGGGCTGAGTTAAGGGCTTTTCAGCTTAGAGCCAATAAGATCTGTGGCTCTGACTGGGGTGTCCTTCAACTCCAGGGCAGGTCCATTTCCAGTGATCCAACTCTTGGCAGAGCTGCCAGGGCTCTTCACAAGCTGACTTCTGCTGAAGCCCAGGCTTACCACTTTGAAAACCACTGCAGTGGACTGGCCTGTTGGGTCTCCTTGAGGGCAGATCACTGTACAGATCAGCCATTAATAGGCCTGCCACCCATTGCTTCTGATGCCAAGCTTTCTTTTCCTCCTGGTTTGTGTTAAAGCAGACTAGAGGATGCAAGTCAAGGGAGTACCCAAGACCCATCTCTAATCTTTGGTGGCCTGAACTACAAGTCTACAGTCACAGGCATGTTCTGTAGTAGTTTTTCTAAGGTAGACAATGCCCATGAGGAAAATTATATTCTCACTTTAAAAGTTTCTTTCCCTTTGATCTGAAAGGGAGGTTTTTTCTACTTACTGTATACTTTGCTGATGGTGAAGTAAACCTAGCTATGAGATTATAATTTAAGCTCTTATTTTGGCTATGCTATTAGAGAAAAATGTTAGCCATCTCTTTTATAAGGTCTAAAGAATACATTGTGCATCCTACAGAGTCCTTCATAATAGAATTAGTTTCCTACCTTGAGGAGAATAGAGAAATGAAAGAACAAGTTGGGCTTAGAATAGAGAAAAGAGGGAGCAAGTCCTAGATCATTTGCTGACAATAGCAATATCACATGAAAACTTAGCAAACAGTTTCAACCATTAGATAACAACTTAAGAAAACATTTACCAGAAGGTCCAATGCCTTCTATAAATTTTAATAATCATGTATTTGGAGACACCTCTTAAATATCTAACATGGTGTAGTTTGTTTAACCAGTAAACTTAAGCACAAACATATAACATGTTTTTGTTTCTTTCTACCAACAAGTTTAAAACATATGATGCAGAGATTCAGGTCACATGAATTAAAATGTATCTTTGATTAAATTTAGCAGCTTAAATTTATGGACAATCTTATCTATAAGCCAATTAAAATAAAACTCAATAAAATTTTCCCATGTGGACATACAATATGTACACACATATAACATAGCATAATAGATCAATATAGCCATTTTTTTCCATTTATAAAACTTTTATTTAATGAATATAAATTTCCAAAGTACAGCTTATGGGTTACAATGGCTTCCCCCCTCCCATAACTTCCCTCCCACCCGCAACCCTCCCCTTTCCTGCT
Organism: Lepus europaeus; assembly: GCF_033115175.1. Classification (NCBI taxonomy): domain Eukaryota; kingdom Metazoa; phylum Chordata; class Mammalia; order Lagomorpha; family Leporidae; genus Lepus; species Lepus europaeus. The sequence continues at coordinate 64,924,858 of NC_084842.1, read as the reverse complement.
CCCTCTCCCCTTCCATTCACAGCAAGATTCATTTTCAATTCTCTTTATATACAGAAGATCAGTTTAGTATATATTAGGTAAAGATTTCAACAGTTTGCCCCCATATAGCAACACAAAGTGTTGCAAGGGCTGATCAAGTCACCGTTTTATTTTTAACTTGTTTATTTGAAATGCAGTAAGGCAGGGAGATGTTGGCAGGGTCCAAGGGAAGAGAGAGAGTGAGAGAAAGAGAGAGAGAGTTCTGTCATTTGCAGTTGAATCATCAAATGCTTGCTATGCTGAGCAGAGCCAAATCTGGAAGCTAAGAATGGGATTTTGGTTTTCAATCAGGTGGCATTAACCTAACTGTTTGCATCTTCATGCCTGCCTTTCAGAGTCTATATTGGTAAGAAATTAAAGTTAAAAACCATAGCTGGGCATTGAACTCAGATACTATAAAGTAAGACCAGAAGCTTCTTAACCACTTAGAAATGCCCAAACTGTTAGTTATTTCTATATTGTATATCTATTAAGAACGCTTTTTTGTTTTTATAGTTGTTAAAATCTGTCTTTTAAGTTTTATGTATAAAATAACATGATTGATTACAATAGTATTATTCTAGGTTTATCTGAATATTGACTTATGTCACTCACAGCTATGCTTATATACTTTGTGTTGTTATTTGGTGTATTTTTATTTAAGTTGATTTTTTTTCTCCTCTGAGACTTATTTTTATTTCTTTGAAAGGCAATGAAAGAGAGAGAGAGAGAGAGAGAGAGAGAGAGAAACTTTTCTATCTGCTGGTTCACTCCCTAAATGGCTACAATGGCCAGGGCTGGGCCATACTGAAACCAGGATCCAGGAGCTTCTTCTGGGGCTCAAAATGGCTGACAGGACTAGCGACATCTTCTGCTGCTTTTCCTAATCATAAGCTTGGAGCTGTATTAGAAGTGGAGCAGCTGGGACTGCACATATGAGATGCCAGCACCATAGGTGGCAGCTTAACCCACTACACCAGAACGCTAGGCCCTCTCCTTCAGTTTTAAGGATAATTTTGTGAAGTATAATGGTGTTCATTAGGAGTTATGATTTTATTTTCTTTTTTCAGTACTTAAATACATAATTGTGGTTTCTTACAGGAAATCCATTAATATTCTTATGTAAGTTCCATTGTATGTGATAAGTCACTGTTTTTCTGCTGTTTTTAAAATTCTCTTTAGTCATTGAGTTTTGAAAATTTAATCATAGTATCTCACCCCAGGCCTCTTTACATGCAACATAACTGGGTTCTTTGAACTTCTTGTACATGAAAATCTATTTCCTTCCCCAGATTTGAGAAGTTTGAGTCACTATTGTTAAGTAATTATTCTACTAGTTTCTGTTTCCTTTCTGCTTTGGAGACTCTTGCATTGTGCATGTCAGTTCCTGTAATGTTGTCGCATACATCTTGTAGGTATCCTTCATTCCTTTTCATTCTTTTTATCCTTGGTTACTAGAAATGTATTATATGACTTTTGCAGTGTCATGTCTCCCTGATTTTTCATGTTCCTTTTATGCTTGTATTGATTTGTGCTTATACACAGAACCAGTCACATTTTCCAGTCATTGTGCACTAACTTGAACTGCAGGTGTGCACAATGGTGGTGGTTGCCAGAGTGCAGGTGGAGGGGGTGTGGAGGAGTGATAGTCAGTGCTCTGTCCAGGTTCCAGTAAGTGATACTGTTAGTGCCAGGTAAAGTAAAGGTAAACTATTGCACTTTACCACATTTAAAGTCACCGTCCATTATCAAAGTAAAATTTGTATTGGGTAAAATACCTGTAATAACAGCAAGAGTAAAAAACTCCAAGACGTATTGATTGTTGAAATGACATTTCCTCTGCTTTTATTATCATGTGTAGCTTTTCCTTTGCTACATCTCTGATTAAAATTATATTCGAGGAAATTAATTTTCCCTCAAGAGAAACCTCCTATGTAGAACAAATACATCCCAAAGGGGTTGATTCTATTATATTTGATTGCAGGTCACATGGCTACTCTTTCTCATTTGCCTTTTGTATATTATTCCTCTTGTGTTGTAAATTGGGGTAATCCTGGGTAAAATACTATGCCAATTCAATTAAAGATGTTGTCTCTAAGGAAAAGCCTTACTTAGACTAGAATTATAAACATAATTCATGGACAATTGGGCTCATAAGTTGATGGTTTCTTGCCACAATCTTTCAACGAATGCATTTATTTTACTGGTCCAAGTAGAACTTAATGATATTTGGTCCTTTAGGGCCAGTGTGATAGGGCAGTTGATTAAGCTGACACCTGCAACACCACATCCCATGTCAGAGGACCAGTTTGAGTCCTAGCCTCTCCACTCCTGACTGAACTCCCAGCTAATGTACCAGGTAGACAGCAAAGAATAGCCCAAATTCTTGGGACCCTGCCACCCACATGACTGACTGAGATGTAGTTCCAGGTTCCCAGCTTTGGCCTAGCGCAGCCCTGGCTTTTATAGATATCTGGTTATTAAACCAGATGATAGAAGATTCTCTCTCTCTCTCTCTCTCTCTCTCTCTCTCTCTCTCCCTGGCTCCCCCTCTCTCTGTAACTCTCTCTTTCAAATTAATACATTAATTTTAAAAACTAATTTGATCTCTCACAATCCCTACCCCACCAGCATTAAGCATTTTGATTCCTGTGACATCTTAGAGTATTTTCAATGTTTGCCCTAAAGTAAAAATATGCACTTGTGTTTTATGAAGACAGCTTTCTCTTGGACAGTTATGTTTCTACACTTATTATTTATTCTAGAGTTTGTGTTAAGCTAAGTTTAAATAGTAGAAAATTTTAGAGACAGTCAGCGTTAAAGTGTCTTTGCCTCCTGAGCAAAGTACAAACATGCTTGCAATGCAAAATAATAAAATTATTTCTTTCTGGAATAACAATAGGCATACCTACCTCTGATTATAACATAGTTGTGATCCTTCTATAGTGCAGTCCCCTTCTTTTCAATATTCTTTCACTCTAAGTTTTAATTAATTTTTAACAGATTCAATATAGTTTATAGATATAATATTAAGAACATAATGGTATTCTCTTTCTCCTTCCCTACCTCCATCTCTTCCCTTTCCTTCTTTTTAGTTTTTGAGGCAATATCTTTTAAATTTATATTACTGTCCAAAGGCTTAATGCTTCACCAAATAAATTTAACAAGAAAAAAAAGACACTAGTTTAGTGAAAATACAGAAAATTGCTATAAATAATAAGTAAATGGAAAAATGATCATTTTGTTGTGGACAAGTGTTGGCCTAAATTTCTATTCCAGACTCTTGTCTTTTAATTAGAGAAGAATTCTAAGCACAGAAACATACGTGACGTGCAGCATGATAAGGTATATTTACACAGTGAGAAGAATTCACAGGCACATGAGGGCTTCATATCTGGAAAGAAGGCCAGAAAGGATAAAGAGAGACTTCCATATCCTGCTTGCTAGGACCATGAGGAGAGAGAGAGTTTCTGCTTTATCTGGCTTCTTATTAATATAGAAAATGGAAGTATTGGGGCTGGTGCTGTGGCATAGTAGGTTAAGCCTCTGCCTGTGGAGTTGGCATCTGATAAGTGTGCAGGTTCCAGTCCCAGGTGCTCCTCTTTTGATCCAGCTGTCTGCTTATGGCCTGAGAAAGCAGTGGAAGATGGCCCAAGAGCTTGGGCCCCTGCACCCATGTGGAGACACAGAAAAAGCTTTTGGTTCCTGGCTTCAAATAGGCCCATCACTGGCCCTTGAGGCAATAAGGGGAGCGAATCAGGAGATGGAAGACCTTTCTCTATGTCTCCACCTCTCTCTTTCTGTAACTCTGCCTCTCAATAAATAAATAAATCTTTTTAAAAAAGAGAAGAAAATGCCCCCAGGTCCTGGGTAATTGGAAATATTTCCTGGGTAAGGGGTCTCCTGATTGACAGATAGGTGAATATGGTAACATGGAGTGAGGGAGGTATGGCTTCCAACTCATGACTTAAATTATCTATCTAACTTATCCCATATCATTCCACCTCACAGATTTCTGAGCCATAATCTTAAGGGGATGTTGGAGGCCATAAGCTCATCATATCTTCTGTGTCTACCTCGTGCCTATCATGGACATAGACACTGCCTGTGTTGGGTCTGGATATCTCTTTCTATCTCATCTAATGAATCTGTTATAAGTATTGGAGAATTTTTAATCACTGCCAATAGTTATGCCCCCCACATGGTCATCATTACTTTCAGATGTTGTTGAGTAATGAAACGCAATTTATCAATTTATCAATAAGATCAATAAGCATGAGCAAAACTGGATGAAAAAAAAAACTGCAAGTATAGTGCCCTTTAACATAGGAAGAATATATTTTATTGTTTCCCAGATAGTTTGTGGTGATAGGCTATTTTTGTGAATCATAAACCTATTTAACCTGAATGTAGAGATTTTTAATGTCTCTTTCAGTAAACACATTAATGTTAGAGTAAAGGTGGCAGACCCCTCTGATGACTGTACATGCTCCTCCTGGTTCTATCGTATTTATTCCAAGATGTGTTGGTTGTCCATAATTACCTTAAATAGAGTGTCCACAGATTTAAGTACTTGTAAAAGTTGGCCTGAAGTGTAATACAGATTGCCTAAAGCAATGGTCAGGTTTTTTTTTTTTTAACTTTCATTTAGTAAATATAAATTTCCAAAGTACAGTTTATGGATTACAATGGCTTTCCACCCCCATAAATTTTCTCCCACCTGCACCCCTCCCATCTCCCGCTCCCTCTCCCATCCCATTCACATCAAGATTCATTTTCTTTTCTTTTCTTTCTTTTTTTTTTTTTTTTTTGACAGGCAGAGTGGACAGTGAGAGAGACAGAGAGAAAGGTCTTCCTTTTGCTGTTGGTTCACCCTCCAATGGCCACCGCTGCTGGCGCTCTGCGGCCGGTGCACCATGCTGATCCGAAGCCAGGAACCAGGTGCTTCTCCTGGTCTCCCATGGGGTGCAGGGCCCAAGCACTTGGGCCATCCTCCACTGTACTCCCGGGCCACAGCAGAGAGCTGGCCTGGAAGAGGGGCAACCGGGACAGAATACGGCGCCCTGACCAGGACTAGAACCTGGTGTGCCAGTGCTGCAAGGCAGAGGATTAGCCTATTGAGCCGCGGCGCCAGCCCAAGATTCATTTCAATTCTCTTTATATACAGAAGATCAATTTAGTATATACTAAGTAAAGATTTCATCAGTTTGCACCCACACAGAACATAAAGTGGAAAATACTGTTTGCGTATTAGTTATAGCATTAATTCACATTGGACAACACATTAAGGACAGATATCCCACATGAGGAGTAAGTACACAGTGACTCCTGTTATTGACTTAACAAATTGACACTCTTGTTTATGGTGTCAGTAATCTCCTTAGGTTCTTGTCGTGAGTTGCCAAGGCTATGGAAGCCTTTTGAGTTCGCCGACTTGAAATCAGTCTCATGTGACATACAAAGACCTTTTATTATTATAATAGAAGAACCTACTAAGCAGTTTTCCTGTTAATAACAGCTCCTAGACAAATCCAACAGAAGAGGTAGGTACAACATGTCTTCCTAAAATGTAGCAGTCTGGATGTTACACTAGCAAAAGCTTTAGTTATCTTTTTGCCTTTTGAAGAGGTATTTGAGGTCTTTGGTTCACAGCAGTAGACAGACTTATCTTTGAAGTGCACCTGTGAAGGCTCAAGATGTAGTAGTTTAATCTTTGACAAATGTATCTAGCTCGGAAGTGTCCTGTAATTTACTGAGTTAGGCATGCTCAGCAGCACCTTATAGGGCTCCTTCCACTTAGACTGCAACTGGTCTGAAGGGGATCCTTCTTTCCAAGTTTTTCATAAAACTAAATCTCCTTGGGAAATAGGCTAAGCATGAATTTTGGGATCTGGCACTGGGAGAACTTTATTACCATACTCTATCAGAACATTTTGTACCTGGCCTAAATTAATAATGTACTTTATTTAATCTTGAGTCTCTGAATCAAAGAATTTTTCAGAAGGACTAAGCTTTAGGGCAGTCTTACATGCTGTTCTATCCTGGGGAGGGCAACAGGAAATAGTTTAAGCCATGTTTCTGAGGTCTTTTGACAAGACTTAGCTAGAATTTTCTTAAGACTATGATTCGCCTTTTCAACTTTACCCAGTGACTGAGGTCTCCAAGAGGCATGATCATGGTAAGAAACTCCTAGAGCAGAAACTAACTCTTGAGTTATCTGAGATACGATGAGGGTCCATCATCACTCTGAAATAACCATCGAAGTCCAAAGTGTGGCACTATGTCTTTATGCAAGGCTTTGAATACTTTTTGTGCCTTTTCTGTCTAAGTTGGATAAGCTTCTTCCATCTTATGAAAGTATCAATAAAAACTAGAAGATACTTGTAGTTGTTTGCTGGGGTATGCTGGTAAAGTCAATCTGCCAATATTCACCTGGCTATGATGCACTCCTTTGCACAAGGGTCAGCAAGGAGGTGTTTTTGCATGACCACCAGGTTTATTTTGAAAAGAAAGAGGACAAGAACAAATTCCTTCCCTTATATCAGCATGCATTTCTTTCCCTCCAAACACTCAAGAGGCTATTTGCAATAAAGATCCTCTTCCCAGATGGGTAGTGTTACATATTTATTAATAATTTTCCAACCAGTGGATGGAAGACCTCTCTCTGTGTCTCTACCTCTCTCCATAATTCTGTCTTTCAAATAAATAAAATAAATCTTTAAAAATTACAGAAAAATAATATCCCATTGAGAGGCCACTGGAAGCAGAACTTTATGATCCAAAGTCCACCATCCACTAGCATCTTTAGTATAACCTTGTTATTAGGCTCATTTGATTTCAGACTCAGTACAGTGAGGCACCTTCAGTTATTACTACAGCCTGAGCGAACAGAGCCATTTGCAGAGCTTCCTTGAAGCAGCTCTTTTTGTTGCCTTATCTGCTGGTTATTTCCCTTGCTAATGTAGGTGTCTTCCCCTTGATGTCCCTCACAATGAATGACAGCCACTTCTGAAGGATACAGAATTGTTGGAAGTAGAGCTAACACCTCCTTTCCGTATTTAATGGAGAAATTCTTTAGAGTAAATAAGGCTCTTTCTCTCCAAATTGCTGCATGTGCATTTAACACAGGAAAGAGTATTTGTCATCTGTGTATATATTAACTCGCTGAACTTTTTTCTAATTGCAAAGCTCTGGTTAATGCAGTAAGTTCAGCCTTTTGAGCTCAAGTATTGCTTGGCAATGCCTGAGCTTTTATTACCTGGGTAAGATCTACTTTGGCATAGCCTGTTTTTCTAACTCCCTCCTTCACGTGACTACTGCCATCAGTAAACATCTTTACTTTCTAGAGGCTCATCTTGTAGGTCAGGTCTACTAGAATATACTTGCTCTATAGTTTCTTTACAAGAGTGAGTTTATTCTTCAGTACCTTCAGGTGGCAACAGAGTCGCTGGGTTGAAGACCTGGCACACATTAAGAGTCATCTCAGGTGAGTCTAACCATAGTGCCTGATATTTTATGAGATTTCCTGTGAGGCATTGGTGTTCTTTAATTTCTAAGACCCCTTCCATCTGGTGTGGAGTTTGAAATTCAAGTAGCCGGCCAAAAGTCAACTTGGTGACTTCCTCCACCAAGAGTGCTATAGCAGCAACAGCCTTTAAGCATGTACACAACCCTGTAGCAATGGAATCTAACTGGTTGTAAAAAAGGACCCAGTTTCTAAGTCAGTACTCCTAGAGCAACCCCCTGTTTTTCTGCTATAAACAAGGTGAATGGCTTACTCAGTGTAGGGACGCCTAATGCTGGAGCTTCTATTAAAAGCTCTAATTCTTTGGAATGCCTTCTGTAGTTCTGTTATCCAGCAACGTGGGTCTGTGTCAGGGCCTTTTAATGCTTCACACAAAGATTTGTCTATTAACTGAAATTCTGGAATCCAATTTCTATAGGATCCTGCCATTCCCAGATATGCCCTTAGGTGCTTTTTCATCTGTGGTGGCCCTATACACTAAATCTTATTTTATCTTTATCTTATTTTATCTTTACTGAAAAAGCATGCATTCCTGAGATCAGAATATATACCAGGTAATATATCTCTTGTTTAGAACTCCGAGTTTTTGTGGGAGAAACTTTACATCCTCATTTTCCTAGCTCTGAGTTTAATGACATGCAGAAGAAAGTACCCTTTAGGTAAGGTTTAACGCAATAGGATGCATTAAAACAATTGCCCCAATAGCTCTGAGGTTTTAACCAATTGGTACCCCCCATTTGATATTAAAACAGGAAATATAGGAATAGTACAGAGAGACCGACTTAAAACCAAGAATCGATGTTTGAGAAACGTAATTAACCTTAAGGAAGCACCTAATAATAACAATAAATCTCTTTCAAGCAGTGGAGTTGGACACTCAGACATAACTAAAACTTATGAGATGAAAATATATTCTATTTAACACATTAATATTAAATCTTTGAGAACAAGTTTTACCATTAACTTTAGCAATACAACTCTTTGAGAACAGAGGTCCTACATGGGAAGTTATTACACAGTGACTCCTGTTAATTTAACAATTAATACTCATTTGTATGACATCAGTGATCACCTGAGGCTCTTGACATGGGATGCCTAGGCTGTGGAACCCTCTTAAATATGAAAAACCCATGAAGTCTTCAGATGAGGCCATTAGCAAAGTGGAAGTTCTCCCCTCCCTTCAAAGAAAAGGACATTATTCTTTAATGACCACCTCTTTCCACTGGCACCAGGACAACAGAAGTCCTTCATGGATGGACACTGCACCAGTCATGGCTATCCACACTTCCAATGATCATTTTAGCCAGATAAAAAATGCCTTATGGACTGATTCTGATGCCAATGAGTGTTACTTACAGCAATTGCTATTCTGTGAGTCTTCTGTATGTACTGATTCCCCTGTTGAAGCATTCTCTCCTCTTCAAATTTATCTATATTACTAATAAACACTTAAAATGATGCTTTTACCATCCAGTTCATGGGGTTGTGGGATTCCATAACAAGTTTTCAAACTGTACCCTTAGAAATGAGTCCATAGGAATGTTTGCAGAACTATAAAGCTGAACAGTTTCTTTTTTAAATTATTTTTAAACTTTCATTTAGTAAATATAAATTTCCAAAGTACAGCTTATGGATTACAATGGCTTTTTACCCCCGTAACTTTTCTCCCACCCGCACCCCACCCATCTCCCGCTCCATCTCCCATTCCATTCACATCAAGATTCATTTTCAATTATCTTTATATACAGAAGATCAATTTAGTATATATTAAGTAAAGATTTCATCAGTTTGCAACCACACAGAACATAAAGTGTAAAATACTGTTTGTGTACCTGTTATGGCATTAATTCACATTGGACAACACATTAAGGACAGAGATCCCACATGAGAAGTAAGTTCACAGTGACTCCTGTTGTTGACTTAACAATTTGACACTCTTGTTTATGGCGTCAGAAATCTCCCTAGGCTCTTGTCGTGAGTTTCCAAGGCTATGGAAACCTCTTGAGTACGCTAACTTCGATCTTATTTAGACAAGGTCATAGTCAAAGTGGAAATTCTCTTCTCCCTTCAGAGAAAGGTACCTCCTCCTTTGATGGCCCATTCTTTCTACCAGGATCTCACTCTCAGAGATCTTTCATTTAGGTGTTTTTTGTTTGTTTGTTTGTTTTGCCAGAGTTTCTTGGCTTTCCATGCCTAAAATACTCTCATGTGCTCTTTAGCCAGATCCGAATGCCTTAAGGGCTGATTCTGAGGCCAGAGTGCTGTTTAGGACATCCGCCATTCTATGAGTCTGCTGTGTATCCTGCTTCCCATGTTGGATAGTTCTCTCATTTTTAATTCTATCAGTTAGTATCAGCAGTAGTGGGGCTGCTGCATCATATTTCAAGGTTGTTTTTTTTTTTTTTTTCTAATTTCTCTAAGAAATCTCCATACTGGTTTCTACAGTGGCTGCACTGATTTAGCTCCCACCAACAGTGTTTACGTGACCGCGCTTGTCCACATACTCACAAGCATTTGCTACTATCTGTGTTTTGGATGTCAGCTATTCTAACAAGAGTTAGGTGATATCTCATTCTGGTTTAGATTTGCATTTTCCTGATGGCTAGTGATGTTGAGCATTTTTTCATATATTTGTTAGCCATTTGCATTTCTTCTTTTGAGAACTATCTCTTGAGGTCCTTTGCCCACTTTTTAGCTGGATTGGTGTATTCTTTGGTTGTTCAGTTTTTTAAGTTGCTAACATATTCTGGATCTTAATTCTCGGTCGGATAGGTAGCTTTGAAATGTTTTTTCCCATTCTATTGTATGTCCCTTGACTCTATTGATCATTTCCACTGCTGTGCAGAAGCATCTGTGTTTCTTATAGTCCCATTTGTTTAATTTTAAATTTTTTGTCTGTGCTTTGAAGGTCTTTTCAAGAAGTTGTCTCCTTCAACAATGTATTAGATGATTTCTCATCATGTTTTCCTCCAGCAACTTCACACTCTTAGGTTATAAATTTAGATCTTTGAACCATCTTGAGTTGTTTTTTGTATGTGGTGAGAAGAATGGATCTAATTTCATTCTTCTATATCCAGTTTTGTCAGCACATTTGTTTAAGAGATTATCCTTATTCTACTATATTGTCAGTTGGTTGTGTGTACATGGATTAATTTATGGACTTTCTATTCTATTTAATTGATTTATTTATCATTTTATGCTAGTACCATGCTTTATTAATTACCATAGCTTAGTAGCATGGTTTTAAACTCAGATATCAGTATAATTCCAGCCTGATTTTTCTTGCTCAGCATGAATTTAGCCATTCTGGGTCTAATGTGATTCTTTATGAATTTTATGATTTTTTAATGCTGTAAAGAATGTCATTGGTATTTTGATAGGGATTAATATGATCCCTTTCTCTTTGCAGTTATTATGTGTCTGTCTTTTGCAGTGTAATGTAGGAATATACTCAGAGGACTCATACCTTCTCTCTCTCTTCTCTCTCCTATATATACAGAGGGGCTCTTGATATTCTGACTATTAATTTTGACTTTGAATAATTATAAAATACTTGTCTTTCATCCTGAGCCAGAGTCTATGTCTTCAATTAATATCCATGAAACTGGAGCAGGCTCACTTTTTAGCTTTCAGATAAGTAAAACTTAGCTGTTTGAATGTGAGACTAAAGATAACATCTCTAAGGAAATTTGTATATAGAAATTAAAAATAAAAGAAAGAGACACCTTATGATATGTAAAATAAAACAGTGTAACTATAACACCATATCATGACACACAGATATCTGTCCACTCACTTTTTTACTAAACTTTTAATGTTTGACTGATTAATTATTGTAAATGAAAATATGGGCTGAAATTATATACTAAAAAACACAACATATAAGGTTCCCTCCTATATTAATTTTAAAATTTGTGTTTCTGTGTATGTGCAAACTTTTGAAATCTTTACTTATTATATGCTACATTGATCTTCTGTTCATAAAGATAATTGAAAATGAATCTTGATGTGAATGGAAGGGGAGGGTTGCAGGTGGGAGGCAAGTTATGGGTGGGAAGCCACTGTAATCCATAAGCTGTACTTTGGAAATGTACATTTATTAAATAAAAAAATTAAAAAATTGTTTATATAGATTTAAACAAATAGGAAAAATAAGTAGGTATACACATGTGGGCACTTGAATGTATGCATGCATACTTATGTATGTATCTATCACAAATGTTTGCATATATCTATTATAATAATAATTATGTTTAAAAAACTATTGTATAAGACCTGTAAGGAAATCAAACTACAATTTGAATATGTATCTTATTGAATATATTTGGATGACTAAACCTAGCCTGAATGATTTTTGGACTTGGAGACACTGGGTATGAATGAACTACTCAAATTCAACATGTATGACAGTATAAAATGTTAAACTGTCATCTACATATTGTTGAAAATGACACTTAAAAAGAAAGATTTTGTGAGGTGTGTGTGTGTGTGTGTGTTCCTCTATTTGTATGGAGTAAAATAAATGCATTGATTCTAGAATTGCAATAGGTGGTTCTATATGAGAGTTGTTGAATATTTTCTTAAAGAAGTGGATCATTGTAGAAGTTAAGAGAGGGAGTAGGAAAGGAAGAGGAGGAAAGGTGGGAGCATGGGCAAGAAGGAGAGTAGGATGGGAAGTATCACTATATTCCTAAATCTGTATATATGAATCAAACTAAATTTATTTACCTGAAATAAAAAAGTAAAGATAAAAACAGAGATCTTGGTTTGTCTTTTAATTAATCATGTAAAGTAGGAATATTGAAATAGGGATAATGTTTCATTCTTTATTATAACTCTTTTATATCAAACAAAACCTATCTTTTTTTTAAATTTTTTTTTTTTGACAGGCAGAGTGGACAGTGAGAGAGAGAGAGACAGAGAGAAAGATCTTCCTTTTTGCCATTGGTTCACCCTCCAATGGCCACCGCAGCCGGCGCATCTCGCTGATCTGAAGCCAGGAGCCAGGTGCTTCTCCTGGTCTCCCATGCAGGTGCAGGGCCCAAGCACTTGGGCCATCCTCCACTGTACTCCCAGGCCATAGCAGAGAGCTGGCCTGGAAGAGAGGCAACTGGGATAGAATCCGGCGCCCCAACTGGGACTAGAACCCGGTGTGCCGGCGCCGCAACGCGGAGGATTAGCTTGTTAAGCCACGGTGCCGGCCTCAACAAAGCCTATCTTATTGCCTTCCATGGTGAAAATTTCCTAGAGACACTTTAGCACACATGTAACTTCTCTTATCCAAACAATACTTAGATCCACTTTGGTTTGTGTAGATTATCGAAATATATTAAGAGATGATTATTTTCACTGAATAATAATTTTAATCATCAATAGTTTATGTTACCTGATTCATTTGTTCATGAACTGAAAAATGCTGTATAAAAATTTAAAATTTTAATAGCATTATTTTGAATATAACAGCAAACCAATACAGTATAATTTGTGAAAAATAATCTATCAAATTGTTATAGTGCTTTTCTTTGATTATAGTAGAAATTTTTATTCAATATAATAAAATAGGAAATATAGTAAAATTCTTGTTAAGTATTAAACTATTTTTTGTTGTTTTTGGCCCTCCCTTAAGATGTGGGAAAATCTAGGTTTTATAAGTGACTCAGTTTTCTAATAAATATATTTGTTAATATTCATAAAATTTTCAAGATGAAACAAATGCAATTGATTATTTACTAACTTTCTGAGGTACACATAAAAATAAAATAATTAATGGTTGTCACCCAGAAATTTTAATAATTGAATTCTGCTTTTCCATTACAGGTCTTAAAATATAAAATATTTTTTCATATACAAAAATTACGTTGATTTTATCAGTAGTCCAAAAATTTCAGGGTTACTTCTGTTTGTTACTGTATCTTGGACAATATACTTATCTGAGGACAGTGTTGGGGTGGCTTTAGCTGCTGCTTGTGATGTCAATATCTCATACTGGAGTGACAGCTGGAAGCTCTACTAATGCACCTGAGAAAGCATCAAAAGATGGCCCAGATATTTGGGACCCTGACACCCATGTGGAAAATCCAGATGAAGCTCCTGGCTACTGGCTTCAGCATGGTCCAGCCCTGGTGGTTTCAGATATTTGGTGAGTGAACTAGCAGATGGAAGATATCTCTCTCTCTATTTATATACATAGATATTTACATTTATATACATATTTTTTTTAAAAAATTGTCTTATACGGATACCAAACCAGGAAGGTTTGGTTTCTTCGTAGTCAGTGTATTTGAAAGAGTGTATCTACATAACAGGTTATAGATTATAAAGTTTATAAGTTATTTATTACTGGTAACACTCTGAAGGGATATGTCATCTAATTTCTAACTTAATAATTCAGTTAAAATAGAAGAAAATGAATCCTTTAGATTTATCATTTATTAGAAATTTCAATATTCAACTGATATCATTTTTAGATAAGTATAACCTATTATGTGTCTCAATCCTCTAACTTGAAAGTTAAAAAGAGCTATAAGAATGAAGTAGAAAATAATCAAGATTTAATAAGTAGGTTTGGACATATATTTCATTGTGTTAAGTAGATATATATATATATATACATACATATATATATATATATATATATTTGTACACTGTCTAGATACCCTTAATTTTTTTTCTACTCACTTTCCAACAGTTGTTCATACTTCATTTTCATCAAAAAGACTCTAAAAACACATTACATACTTTGAAAATATATTTTGGTAAGAATATAAAATAAAAAAATGTTGACTATTGGTTGAGAATATGGATGATCTTGGAATCTCAATGAATAAGTGATCCAAAATAGTGGTTAATATTAATATCCCAGAATGTTCACATGTTTAGTCCACATTAAAACATACTTTGCATCTCTGCATCATATGTTTTATACTTGTTGGTGGAAAGAAACTAAAAACATTTTAGATGGTTGTGCTTAAGTTTACTGGCTAAACAAACTACACCATGTTAGATATTTAAGAGGTGTTTCCAAATACATGATTCTTAAAATTTATAGAAGGCATTGGACCTTCTGGTAAATGTTTTCTTAAGTTGTTATCTAATGGTTGAAACTGTTTGCTAAGTATTCATGTAATATTGCTATTGTCAGCAAATGATCTAGGACTTGCTCCCTCTTTTCTCTATTCTAAGCCCAACTTGTTCTTTCATTTCTCTATTCTCCTCAAGGTAGGAAACTAATTCTATTATGAAGGAATCTGTAGGACGCACAATTTAATCTTTAGACCTTATAAAAGAGATGGCTAACATTTTTCTGTAATAGCATAGCCAAAATAAGAGCTTAAATTATAATCTCATGGCTAGATTTACTTCGCCATCAGCAAAGTATACAGTAAGTAGAAAAAACCTCCCTTTCAGACCAAAGGGAAAGAAAGTTTTAAAGTGAGAATATAATTTTCCTCATGGGCATTGTCTACCTTAGAAAAACTACTACAGAACATGCCTGTGACTATAGACTTGTAGTTCAGGCCACCGAAGATTAGAAATGGGACTTGGGCACTCCCTTGACTTGCATCCTCTGGTCTGCTTGAACAAAAACCAAGAGGAAAAGAAAGCTAGGCATCAGAAGCATTGGTTGGCAGGCCTATTAATGGCTGATCTGTACAGTGATCTGCCCTCAACGAGACCAACAGGCCAGTCCACTGCAGTGGCTTTCAATGTGGTAAGCCTGGGCTTCAGCAGAAGTCAGCTTGTGAAGAGCCCTGGCAGCTCTGCCAAGAGTTGGATCACTGGAAATGGACCTGCCCTGGAATTGAAGGACGCCACGGTCAGAGCCACAGATCTTATTGGCTCTAAGCTGAAAAGCCCTTCACTCAGCCCAACTTCCAAAGTGACCACTGCAGCTGAGGGGATGGCCAAGTATGGTCAGAAACATTGCGGGCAGAACTGGAAATATCTTGTTAGAGATGCCACCTGCCTTTACCTGGCCAGCTCTCCTCCCAGACCAGCCAAGTAATGAAAGTCAACAGAGTGCCTTCCTCTAGGAGGTTCACACCTCCCTTAGGATATACCCCATGTGAAAAGATAGATAGGTCTGGGCCTCTTAACTTACAAGGCCTAAAGCCCACCAGATTATTATCAAGCCCCTTCTGGCAGGTTCTATTTGCCTCTCAATCAGAAAACTTAATTGTAGCCTAGACAACACCATTCTTAGCTCCTCTAATAATGACTCTGTCCTTTGTTCTAGACCCTGTCTAGTGCACTTGGGCCTCATTCCTTGTAATCATAACCTCTACTCTACCTCCAATGGCTCTACTCCCAACCTGTCTGTACTGATGGTCGTCTTCCCCACTTAATGCTGTATAATTGTTCAAACCTGGTAAATGCCACTCTTAGGACCATCGGTTACTATCCTCACCCTGTCTTTTATGACCTTCTCTAGAAATGATCAGAATTGGGGAACTTGGAAGGCTTCCATAGCCTTGGCAACTCATGACAAGAGCCTAGGGTAGTTACTGGTGGCCATAAACTAGAGTGTCAATTTGTTGGGTCAACAACAGGAGTCACTGTGCACTTGCTCCTCATGTGGGATCTCTGTCCTTAATGTACTGTACATTTTGATTTAATGCTATAACTAGTACTCAAACAGTATGTTTCACTTTGTGTTTCTATGTGGGTGCAAACTGTTGAAATCTTTATACTAAATTGATCTTCTGTATATAAAGAGAATTGAAAATGAATCTTGATGTGAATGGAAGGGGAGAGGGAGCGGGAGAGGGGAGGGTTGCGGGTGGGAGGGAATTTATGGGAGGGGGAAGCCATTGTAATCCGTAAGCTGTACATTGGAAATTTATATTCATTAAATAAAAGTTTAAAAAAAAAAAAGAAAACCTTATTGAAGTCTAATCATTTCAAGTTACATCAGGCCTGCAGGGCATTTAAATCAATTTATAGAAATCATCATATGCTTGATTTTTACTTTGTCTATTGTATCTACATTGAAGGATCAACTAGTAAAAAATGTCACCTCTGAAAATGACTAACAGTGTATAACATTTATGTTTCATAGGATGGATGGATATTCACTTTCAGTTAAATTTTCTACAGAATTCAAATAGCAGAGTGAATTCAAAGCAGCTGCTATTCTTTGAAAATAAAAGTTTAAAGTGTGCGAATAACAAAATCTGTCAAATTGTAATTTAAAACAGTCTACCAAAACTGTTCTCAAAACTTTCTAACCTAAGGAATTTGATATCACTTGCCTCAGGGTAATAAATTCAGTATCTGCAATATATACTGTTGGAGAAATCAGGGTGGGCTGAGAGCCACTTTTTGCCTAAGGCTGACCTAATAGTGCTTCTGGCATTTTTTGTTTGTTTTGTGAAAATATTTCACCAAGTCTTATCTAGAAATTTCATGAAGGAGTGTCAACAAGAGACATAGATTAGAAATCTTTGTGAATTAACATGATCTGTTTGTATGTATCTTTCTTTACCTACATCAAGTTAAGAAATTTGGAAAAAATTTCACTAAGTGAAACATTTTGTTAGGAATTGCATAAAATAGTATTACTCAAAATAGGCATCCTTTGAATTAAGAGTTGTTGATTCAAGACAACGTGAACTTGATCAAGACTACAGGTATTACTTCATTTTTTGAAAAAAAAAAAAAAAATCCTGCAATTTAAAATGTTACCTGAGGGGCTCTGCTGTGTGTCACTGAGAGTAAAATCATCGCCTCCAATGCCAGCATCGTGTATGGGCCCCAGATTGAGTCCTAGCTGCTCCACGTCTGATCCAGCTCCCAGCAAATGAGCTTAGGAAGCAGCAGCAGACGGCCCATGTGTATGGGCTCCTGCACCCGTGTGGGAGACCTGGGAGAGGCTCCTGGCTCCTGGGCTTAGCCTGACCCAGTCCAAGATATTGCAGCTATTTGGGTAGTGAACCAGAAGATGGAAATACAATTTCTTACTTTTTCTCCCTCCCTCTCTCCCTCCCTCCCTCCCTCCCTCCCTCCCTCCCTCTCTTCCTTCCTTCCTTCCTTCCTTCCTTCCTTCCTTCCTTTCTTTTTTCTTTTCTGTTCTTTTCTTTTTTTCTCTTTCTTTCTCTCTCTCTTTCTCTCTTTCTCCTCTCTCTCTCTCTAATTCTTTCAAATAAATAAATGCTTTTTTTTTTTTGGAAAAAAAATTCACCTGAAACAAACAATATATTTACTCACAAAGAGATTTAAATCCTTACACAAACTTCTTACCACTTGTGAATGATAATCAACTTTGCATAGGTAATCATTGATTAGCAGCTCTAAAATTTTGTTATAGTACCAGAAGGGAAGTTCATCAATGGATAGTTCAACACCCAGGCGAGCTGAGGTTGAAATGAGGTACTGTCCAATAAAAGAGGTCATGCATTTTTTTTTTAAAGATACATAGGGAGAAAAAAGTAGCATTGACTTTGAATATGAATAATAAGTTTTACAAAATCACAATTCACCTCAATGAACCGAATTGCAGATTTTGAGGGGCAATTTTACATATTGCAACCTAGGGTATTCTGAAGAGGAGATGACTTTTTTCAATGCTTGATTATTCTGCCTAAGCAACATCTACAAGTTTGGGAATTTTAAACTGATTCTCACAATAATTTTGCTAATTGATTAATTTCCAATATAATATGCTTATAATCAAAATTATATATATATATATATATATATATATATATATATATGAGATAAGAAGAGTAGGGCTCTAATTTCCCAGAGTGGTAGCCTTATTTGTAGAGTAGTAGACTCATCCTCATCCCATTGAGGACACAGAGAGAAGGCAGAACAGCCAGGAACAGAGCTCTCACCAGGTACTTGAGTGGTTGGAAAATGGATCATGATTTGCCAGTCTACAAAACTGTAAGAAACAAGTTTCTACTATTGAAGTCACCTGGTCTATAGTATTTCTCTCTGGCAACCTGTTCAGATTAGTAGACAATCTAATAAGACTTAAATTTCAATCCATAGTTAAAAAATTGTTCAACAAAGTAAAATCTTGGCATTGAGATTTTTATTCAGTGAGTAGAACTATTGTTTATTTTGAAAAAAATGTCATTCTGAAAAATTTTGTTTCATCCCAAATATTAGTTATCACTTCACATTAATAGAATTGATAATAAAAAGGGAGAATAAAATAAAGATAGAGAATGTATTTTCTTTATCTTAGTTCCACATAGCCAAAAATAAATTATATTAAATTGTCATTTTTAATTTAAAAAATTCAGTTGGCTTCTTGGAACACTTTTTAGAAACCAGTCTGTATACTCTTTCTTAAAGATGAGATTTTAGTCATTCACTCACACAAGTCTCCCTGTAATAAAAAACATTAAATAAATTTGAACAATCATATTTATTAAAATTTTATCCATTTAAAAATCAAATAGTATATTACAAATGAAAAATACACAAGTAAGCACACACAAACATACCACATCCCCTCTACAGTCTAAGCATAGGAATAGTGAGAACAATGGGAGAGATTAATAAAAACTAAATATTATTTAATTTTAATTTACTGAAAAGAACTGCACTCAAATACTGCTTGATTTTTAGAATGTATAAAAAGTGTCATGAGGTGTACTGAAATAAAAACAGTCAGATGAAGTCTAATCAAAGTTAAAAAATTCATATTACAATGATTAAAGAAATGCTTGTAGTTTTTATTTTATCTTTTCTTCAATATAGGTTTATAAATATATAACTGTCTTTTCTATAAAAATTTCATGAATTGACTGTATTAAACATATGGTATATATAATATATAATATATAATATGCATATTATTTAATATTTCATTTTAGTAAGTACACATTTAATATTACTTTTATTTTTCATTTTTCTTTGTTTTAATTATGTTTTACAGAAAATATATTTTTGTATGTCATTTGGTTCAACAATCTGATAATTTAAGTCTTTTAACTGATGACTTGAAAACACAACTTTCTGTTGTAAAATAATATGTTATTGTTTAATAATCCTTAATTTTTTATTTCACATGTTTTTTAGATTTTCTGGGATTTTTCTGTGTGTTCTCATTTTCTCCCTTATGTTTCCTTTCACTCTTCTTATGTCTACTGCCCTCCATTGAGTACTAAACTTAAATTTATTTACCCATATTTGTTTCTCATACTCACTAACATTTATATTTCACCAATTACAAAGCTAATGCCTTAGCAAAATTTCATGTTTACTTTGCAGCTCTTCTCACATTATTTAGATACTTTCTGGAAGTTTTCTTCTGTGTTATTATTAGCACAATTCATCCTTTCTTTTCCCATGCTTTTTATAAACAATAATCAATTTTAGCAAAACAGTTTTTTATCCCTACTATCACCAAGATATTTGTTATATTAGCTGAGTGGTTTTTTTTAAGTGTACTTTTGTAACAAATGTTCTAAAATATATTATGAGTCATTGGATTTATGATTCATTTGATGCAGAATATTTATTTTCAAATATCTTTTTGTCTATACAAAAAAAACCACAAATACACATGCACATACATTCTGCTGTCTTTGTGTATGTGCTCTTGTTACTAAGATATTTGTTGTCTGTGTGATTTTTGCACATTTCAGGAAATCTGCTGTTTCTCTTAGGCATTGTTTATGAATTCCATTTGTCTTTGCTATTCCTAAAACATATTTTAATATATATGAGTGGGTGTTCTTTCCTGACATTCTTTCACCTTTCTTTGATTCCATAAAATTTATCTCTAAAACATATTCAAATATTTCCTCCTCAATTATTTTTTTCTCTGTTTTCCTATGTATAACAAAGTTAATGAATCTGTTTTAATGCTGATACTATGTGTTCTCTCTCATCCCAAATGTGTCTGTGTATGTGTGTATTGTGCATGTATATTGTGTATGCATCTTATAAATTTACTGAAATTTTAAGGTATTTTTCTAGCTGTTCTAATAATGCTCAATTTGTATAAAGAATCTACTATTTTTCCATAAAAATATATTTCTACATTTCATGTATATAATTGTTTGGACCTGTGCGTTTTCTTTGTGAGACTGCCCAAGAGATTGTCAAGAAACTATAAAGTTAATATAGGCTAGTGTTCTCTCAGAAAGACTAAAATATGAAATCTTGGTAGCTTAATGCAGTTAAATTTTGTTTGTTATTTAATTTAAACCCATTGCATATTGAACAGCTTTCTTCTTTCTAATATCTATAATGTATGAAATGGACTAGGACTGAGAAAAAAACAGTAGGAGAAATTGAATTCATTCTTCATGGTTAAGTCTGAAAGCACAGTTAAGTCACGTATCCAAATTCCATTGACCAGAAGTCAGTCAAAGACCTCTACTGAACCACAGAAAAGGCAGTATATGCTTCTGAGCCCACACATC
Source organism: Lepus europaeus (assembly GCF_033115175.1). NCBI lineage: Eukaryota > Metazoa > Chordata > Mammalia > Lagomorpha > Leporidae > Lepus > Lepus europaeus. Next base: position 64,903,930 of record NC_084842.1, on the reverse strand, counting down.
TCTCTTGAGGAAATTCTACCTACTGATGTGCATCAAGGGGAGACTAAAACCACTCACCGCTTCGTAAGAGAACTAGTCAATTTACTGGTAAGATACTATGGTTTGGATATGGTTTCATTGTGTCCCCCAAAGGATCGTGTACTAAAAGCTTGGTCCTCAGCATGATGATGTTGAAGATGTTGAGATGGTAGAACTCATGAAAAGTAATTAGATCATCAGTGATATTGCTTCTGGAAGGCTTTAATGTAGTAGTTGTGTGACCCAGAAAAGTCCCCAGAAAAGCTTGCTGGTATGAAAAATGCAGAACTTTCCCTCGAAACTCTGGCCTCCTGGCTCACCATGGGATCTGCCCCTTTTGTGCACATTCTGCCATGACATCATCTGCCATGTCCTGATGTACTCAGAGCAGCATGGCAGCATGGCAAAAGACCCCTTTTGCCAGCATGTCAGGGTCATGTCTTAGGCCTCCAAACTGAAAGTTAATTAAATCATGTTTCGATTTAAAGCACCCAGACTCTTATATTCTGCTATAGTAACAGAAAAAGGACCAAGATGGGGGTTTCAATGAGATCAAGGCTTCAGAATCACAAGTATTTGAGAGCTAATATGTATCACTCCCATTTAATGTTACTCAATAAGCCAAATGCTATTGTCAAGGTTTCACGTTGAAACTCTTACACAGAAGCATCATTAGGAGGAAATAATTTATGTAAGTTATCATCTATCTGTCATAGGTGTTTGGAGGAAAAAAAAAACAATTGAGGACAAAATAACAAGCAAACAAACCAGAATTCTGGTATCTCCAATGAGTTTCCATCAAGACCTTGCTTCTCAGAAGTTTTGTATAACTCTGATATCCTCTTGTTATTTGTGCTAATTTGTGCAGTGAGGTGTCAGTTAAAATGGTTTCAGGAGCAGGCGTGAGGCATGGTGGTTAAGTCATCACTTGAGATTTCCACGTTCTATATCAGAGTGTTGTGTTTGATTCCTGGTTACTCCACTTTCAATCTAAATTCCTGCTAATGCACAACACTCTAGACAGCAAGTGATGGCTCAAGTACCTGGATACCTGCTATCTTTTGGGTGACCAAAATTGAGTTCCAGGCTCCTGGTTGTGGCATGGCCTAACCAGGGCTGTTGTGGGCATGTTTTGGCGAGTGAATCAGCAAATGAAAGACCTGTCAGTCAATGTCTCTCTCCTTCTTGTTCTTCCCTTTGCTCTCTGTGTCTTTGCCTTTCATAGAAAAACAATAAAAATAGATAAATTAAAAAAACCCATAACAGTCCCAAATGTAGAAATAGAACTTAAAACGTATCAATCTAAGACAGTTTTACCTGTATTAGAGGGTTCTTTTGTTGTTGTTGTCTGAAACATACATTTCTTTTCACCTGTACAGTTGTTTGAGACTAATTTTGAAGAAAGAATCTTGAAGCTCAAACTAGTTCATAATTGTGGCTGAAACTATCAAATTAATCATTTCTTTATACCAGTCATCAGGTTTCGTTAATGAACCTATACCAAAACAAAATAATATAACAAACTTTTCTTTATCAAAGCTTTGAATGTAGATCAAATATATGCATTATATTTTTATATTTCACCAAATATTGTATTTTGTGATTCATCAGTTATCTAGGTTTGTAAAATTACATTTAAGGTTTTTAAAGACAAAAATTGGTAAATATATTTATTTAAATGTAGATTTGAAAGGAATATACTTCTCCAAATACCAGTTTTTCTCTTGCTTCTCTAAAGTTGTTTACAACTGATAAAATGTTTAGCTAGATGATGAATCTTAGAATAAAAAATGATTAATAGATGTAGGCTCAAATTATTATGTTCTATTAAATTTGATTTAGTCTTTGATGAACATCTGTTTAGTAATATGTTGTATCCAGATATAGCAAATTAATAACATATAAAATTATAGGGAAATGACACCTTTGATTCCATTAAGAGTAGAGCTTTTAAAATTCTATTTGTCGGGCCGGGGCCGTGGCTCACTAGGCTAATCCTCCGCCTTGCAGCGCCGGCACACCGGGTTCTAGTCCCGGTCGGGTCACCGATCCTGTCCCGGTTGCCCCTCTTCCAGGCCAGCTCTCTGCTGTGGCTAGGGAGTGCAGTGGAGGATGGCCCAAGTGCTTGGGCCCTGCACCCCATGGGAGACCAGGATAAGCACCTGACTCCTGCCATCGGATCAGCGCAATGCGCTGGCCGCAGCGCGCCTACCATGGCGGCCATTGGAGGGTGAACCAACGGCAAAAGGAAGACCTTTCTCTCTGTCTCTCTCTCACTGTCCACTCTGCCTGTCAAAAAAAAAAAAAAAATTTATTTGTCACAACCTGCCATCCTATCATTATATTACATTATGTAGCATTTAAAAGATGTGTACTTTAAAAGATGTGTTTTAAAAAAGATGTATTTAAAAGATGTGTTCTTTAGAAATTTAAAATATAACTTTCATGGTTTCTGGTTCTGCATTATTTTCTTACCACTATGTACAAATCCATATCATTTGATTCAAGTAGATATTAAATTCTGCTTATTTGGAATAATGATGTTTACTTTCAGCTTGTCACCTGTAACTGGTGGTTTAATTTTAGTATACTTTAGAATTATCATTTCACATTTATTAAAAAACATTTATTATGATTGCCAATGAAATTTCATATGATTTAATAAAGCATTTAATAACATTTTACTCAAAATTCCAGTTTTTAAAATTTCTTTCTTTTAAAGAATTATTCTAGGTTCTTTAGAGACTATCTAGAAATGTTTATGTCTGTTGTTTTGAAAAATTAGGCCTTGATAAATAATATGATTATTTCTTTAAGGTTTCTGTGTTTTGTCTGCTCTCTGTTACATACTATTTTGAATGTAAATGCCTGTATGTATCCGTTTTACTGCAAATACAGAGTTTTCTCAAAAAATTATTGTTGGAGGAAATATTTCCTTAAATTGATTTATAAAATAATACATTCTTCCAACAATAATTTATGCAGTAATTTATCAAATATATGTTGAGCACCGACTTTGTAACAGATGCTACTTTAGATTACACTGACTGAAAAACACCTGGCTTTGCCAGACTTAATAGAGAAGACAAAGTAAACAAAAACTACTGACCTAAATAAGGAAATTACAAAACAGTTTCAAGGACAATGAGTATAATGTAGAAAACATATATATATATATATATATATATATATATATGTACACACACATATATATATACATATATATATTTACACACATGTATGTATCAGGATAAGAATCAAGATTGTTCTGCAAGGATGGGAAGTTAAAATTTTACAAAGAAGCTTAGTTTGAGTGTCATCATGAAGGTGACATTTGAGCAAAGACAAGAAAAGGTGAGAGAGTTTGCCAAGAACTACCTGTAGTCAGACCACCCCAGACAAAGGGATTGGCTATTGTAAAGGTCTAAAGGTTGAATCAAGCCTGGCGTGTCTGAGGAATAGCAAGGAGGCCATTGTGGCTGTAGAAGTAAGCAAGTGGAGTAGCAGAAAATGAGGTCACAGGGGCTAAATGAGTGGCTAGATCATGTAAAGGCTTAGATGTCATTGTAAGACTCTGGCTTTTATATTTGAAAACTAACTGTGTGATAGAAATTCTGCTAATGACTGAGAGTTCAAAAGTCCCCAACTTCAAGGACTCTCACTCCAGTAGGATGGGATGAGAAAAAGAATTCAGGTCAAAATATGGTGTGACAAATGCTAGGAGACGCAGGTGTAAAAAATATAGGGATACAGAAGAAGAACAGCAAACCAGGCTGATATATTTACTGATTCTAAGAAACTGCACCTTAATGTGTAGTTTCTAGATTTTTATAGCAATAGAATCACATACTATTTCATTTTTATTGTCTTATTATTAATTCAACACAATTATCTTTAAATTCAGAGATATAAAGTAGTTCGTTGAATTTTGGACTGAGCACATATGGTCTTGCATGGGCACATCATGCATACCGTGTTTATCAGTGCTGTGTTATGGGACATTTGCCTTGTTCCTGATTGTTAAAGAATAGCTATGTGTAATTATATGTAAGGATTTTTTTTTAAATTTTAATTTGGTGATATAATAATGCTGACCTTATAAAAGGAATCTGGAAATAGTCTCTGTACCTCTATTTTCTGAAGAGTTTGTGTAGGATTGGTATTAAATCTTCCTGAAATATCTAGTAGGACTTCATGTGAAGCCTCCCAACCTGACCTTTTGTGTGTGGGAATGATTTTAATATAACTACACTGTCTTGTGTAATATCTATTCAGAGTTTATGATTCTCCTGATCTTCAATAGTTTTTGTTTTTCAAATAATGGGCTACTTCTCTCATTCCTGAAACTATTCAGTCTGGATGGGATTTTGTCATGATTTCATCTCTTCAACAAGGTCATTGATTAATGATATGTCCACTCTTCTGTTGGTGGTGAGTGCTCTACAATACCAATCATTTTAGATATAAAAAGTGTTGCCCACATCTTCTAAATATTACTTATTTGCTGTCAATTTGTTATGTAAATTATTAGAAGAGAAATATGATATGTTCTAGCATGTTGCCAACTTATTTATTCTCTGATGTACTACATTTTGATCCATATATCTTGAATATCTGTTCTTACATTTATAAATATCTAGCATTGCCATACTTTTTGCGGAACTGACCATTCTATAATTTTGAAATGAACTACTTTATGTTGAACAATGTGTTTTGCTCTAAAATCTAGTTTGCATCATATTAATATATTCACTGGTTTCTTTTGATCAATGTTAAAATATATTTTTCTTTTACTTTTAAAACACTTTTGTATTGAAGCCACATGAATAAAGGAAGTCAGTTTTTGAAGTTAGAAGCATCTTCCTAAATTATCCTAAAAGCCTTCAACCACAAAGCTAAAAATCTCTGTTATGCCAGGTCTTTGTTAAGGTGTAATTTTCTCAACTCATTTATCTTTTCACTCTTATTTTTTAATAATCTTTGTTTTTCCAAGTCTTTTCCAATGTCTTTTCTATAGACTCTGCTTATCCTGCTTTGTCCAAAAACATTTTATTGAAAATTCATTACATCTCTTTGTCTTAGTAAAAATGGTTTACCTGAAGATATTGATTCACCTGACTTTTCTCAAAGTGCTGAATAATTATGTTTCCAAATGGCATTCTCCACAGTATCACAGATATGTTGCATCCTCATATTTAGTCGTTTTGAAATTTGTTTTTAAAATTCCTCTAGCTCTTTTTTAAAACCTCTGCTTTCTTATATTTTCCATTATTCTGAAATTATCTATCTTCATTGAATTGGATCACTCCAGTAACGCATGTTGACCTTGAAGTCTCCTTCACTGAAATCTGCAGCAGTGGATTTATAGGATTTCCTTTACCCAATGTATTACCAAATCTTTCACTCATTTATACATTCAGATATATGGAAGATCTAATGCAACACTTTTTGTGGCATCATTTCCAAGTTGACCATGATATTTCCATATGCTGAGCTCTGCATTTGCTCTTCCTAATCATGATCTTACCAAATCCTAGTAAATATTGTGCTATTTCATAAAAAAAGGACAGTTCTCCAAATTCTTTCCATGTTCTGAAATGGAAACTCCACTCATCTCTTTGTGATGATAAACACATTTCAAGGGACTGGCATTATGGCATAGCCAGTTATACTGCAGTAAGTAGCTGGCATGCCCCATGGTAGTGCTAGTTTGAAGCCCAGTTGATCTATTTCCAGTTAAGCTACCTATTAATGAACTTGGGAAGGCAACATAAGATGGCCTAAGTACTTGAGCCACCCATATGGGGACCAGGATGGTATTCCTGATTCTTGGCTTCAGCCTGGCACAAACCTGGTTGTTGCAGCCATTTGGAGAGTAACCCAGTGGATTCTCTCTCTCTCTCTCCCTCTCTTTCTCTTTGAGTGTGTGTGTGTGTGTGTATTTCAAATACATAAATAAATATTTTTACATTTCAACACAATTTACCTTGTATATAGCCCATCCCACGTGTCTGAAAATTATATCAACCTGCCACTAAAATATATTTAGATAGATCAAACCACTTTCACCACTTCTGTCACTGCTAGCTTGGAAGAAACTGGTTATGTTGGCTGGGTTATTCATTCAATTGGTTCCCTTATTCTATACTTTTTGCACTCTTTATTACTTACCAGTCTGTTCTTCACACAGGAACTAAAAAATAAATTCAGGGCTGGAGCCGCAGCTCAATAGGCTAATCCTCTGCCTGCGGTGCCGGCATACCGGGTTCTAGTCCCAGTTGGGGTACCAGATTCTGTCCCGGTTGCCCCTCTTCCAGGCCAGCTCTCTGCTGTGGCCCGGGAGGGCAGTGGAGGATGGCCCAGATCCTTGGGCCCTGCACTTGCATGGGAGACCAGGAGGAAGCACCTGGCTCCTGGCTTTGGATCAGCGGCCATTGGAGGGTGAACCAATGGCAAAAGGAAGACCTTTCTCTCTGTCACTCTCTCTCACTGTCCACTCTGCCTGTCAAAATAAATAAATAAATTAATTAATTAATTAATTAAGATGGTTTTATTCCACTGCTGAAAGTCCTTCAAAATCTTCTTTTTTCACACTAAGTAAAAATTCAAAGCGTTTCTCTATACTAGAAATTGATACATCACTCCTTCTTCTCCTGTTCACATCTGTATGATCTCTGTGAACTTCCTTAAGAGAAACCGACAAGCTCTTCTCTTTGGATGTATGTACATGTTTTTCTCCTTGCCTGCAACATCCTTTTTCTTTATATTTCTTATCATCTGCCCTTACTTCCTTTGGGTCTTTGCTGAAACAACATGTCATACCTAAGGCATAACTTCCTCATGTAAAATAAAATGACCTGCCCTTTCCATTCCCTAACAAATTCTAGCTTGCTTTGTTTTTCTTTGCAATACCATATGTTTAATATACTATTTTCTGATTAAGTTACTATTATTTTTATATGACACTGTTACCTTCCAAAAGAATGTAAGCTATTGCCCTCCAAAAGAATATGACAGTTAATTTATATGTTTGGCTCATTTCTGTATTCCCTGAAGATAGCTGGCATGAAGCAGGGACTAAAAAGTATGTTTAAAAATTTTGTATGTGTTTGTTGTTGGGCTGTTTTATAGACTCTACCTTACTCTAGAAGTCTACCCTTCACTTTTAACCAATAGGAATAGAACCTTATTGCATTTTCAACAGAGTAAAATACTGCATTGAAAAGAAATTTTGGAAAGCTACAAGAATAATCTTAGAATTTTTTTTTTGTATGTCAGAATACTACAGGCCAGGTAATTAATTAATTAAGCAGGAATGTATGTAGCTCAGGTTATGGAGGTCTGTGTATCCAAGACCATTCTGTTGGTAGGGTAACTGATACTGCACAAGACAGAGACAGAAACTCAGACTGAGCTCAGGCTGTTGCAGCAATCCATCTCTGTTATAATGACATTAATTTATTCCTTAGAGTAGAGCCCTCATAGATTAATTATCTCTTAAGGATTTCATCTCTAATAATATCATAGCAGCAATTAAATTTGAACCTGAGTTTTGGAAGGGACATTCAAACCATAGCAAGGGCTAATACTAATATATGCAGAGAGAAGAAACATATTTTCTGCGGTTTGATAGCAGAACTCTTTTACAGGATTTCTTTAGAAGGCTGCTGCATTAATGTACTATAATGGGCACTTGTACATTACAATTATACAAACACTTGGTAATTTATATCCTCTTTGTGATTCATGACTGGATCATTTAATTCCTTCCGATCATTATAGCATTTCAAGTTTTCATGCTCAATAAACCTATTGGGATTGCTACCTTTCCTATTCAAATAGAGATAATTATCTTTTTTTTTCATCTTAAGGTTTTTTCCTAGGAATAAATTATATTATTTTTTCAGGTACAAAGTTATGTTAAATTTCCAAGTCTATCACTGATAAAAGCTTTTTCATAGAAAATTATTTTATGTAAGAGAATTATTTTGTAACAATTCCTATCCTATATGTCTATAGTGCATAGTAATAGCACTCTTCCCAGATATCTTTTCAACACTGATTGTTTTCTACGTTATCCAACATGACTCACATTTTTTAAAAAAAACTTGGTATGCAAACCAGTTTAGAAAAAAATTTTGAATGAAGAATAATGTTTTAAGTGTTTCTGGCAATTCTCATCTACATGAATCACTTCTATTAATTTTCTAAAATTTCATTGAAATCTTCTACAATAGAAGAAATGACTTGCAAAAAGTAGTTAAGAATCAATTCTCTTCACAAAATCATAATTGCATACTAATAAGCTAATAATAGAGGTCAAATATTGAGCTGAAGTAGTTTATGAGGTATTCCCAGCATTCACAATTGACTACTAGTACTATCAATGGATCAGTACAATTCTGAAATTGAATACATTATTGTTATGCTTCCTAGCAGATGTTTTTTCTGATTCATGGATGATAAGTGCAGAAATCCTGAATGAACGGGCCACTTGGCCATGCTTATATTCTAAAGACTTTTCTTAAAATTCTGGAGCAAGTATTTCTCCTTTAGACTGTTTCAGCTTCCTTGAATACTGTGCCTGGGGATAAGGATACCTACCTAATTGTTCTCAACTTCCGCAAAACATTTGGAATTTGTTATCTACTTAAGAATGTCATGAGCAGTTATTGGAGCTTATGTTTGGAATGCACAAAGTCCTACACACTTCTTGTTTTTTCCAATTTCTTTCTTTGTATTCTTTTCTCAAATTTCTGTGCCATCACACCTCTTCTTTTCTCTAGAGATTCTAGAATTCAAAAACCAAGGACAAAGCAATTATTCATTTAATTTCTTGTGCAAACATTTTTTCACTGGTTTTAGCCAAAATGGCTTAGCAAACATAACCCAAGGCTAAAGCTTGTGTAATAATGTTTTATTGGTACATATAACTACAGGAAAGCAAAAGCTAATGAAATGAGGAAGGTGTCAGAGAAAGATAACAGATACTGTATGGGCAGGACCATAGCTCTCTGCAAGTTTAGTCATTTTAGAATCATCATATGAGGGGTCTTCAGTAAGTCCAAAGAAAAATAGGAATGAAAGATGAGCCTATTTCAGTGCAATTTTGTGTAAGTCCAATTTTGGTTTGGTGCAATTTTGTTTTTCGTATAATATATGCTCATCATGTTTTTTGGGGTACCCTTCATATGAATGGATTTCAAACTTTTTATGGACTGAAAGAAACATCTTTAAATTCAATGTTCCATAAACTTTTTGATGTATGCACATGATGAATTATGTGAAAGAAGGGGTTGGGGCAAGGTAAAAGATATATTGACTGCCTTTCTGTTGTTCCTTTTACCAAGTTGATCTACCTTGTATTCTGAATCATTTTATCTGTGCTATCTCTTCGGAGTCATTGTGGGAAAACAAATCTTTAGCCTTGGTTTGTGCTTAATCTGAGGAAGGGAGAGACCAGAGACCAGAGCATACTGGCAATGACCTCACATGGAAGTCAGGCAGATTCTTCCTGGGAAAGAATACATCATGGGGCCAGCACTGTGGTGTAGCAGTCTGTCAATACCGGCCTCCCATATGGGTGCCAGTTCAAGTCTCAGCTGTCCCACTTCTGATCCAGCTCTCTGCTGTGGCCTGGGAAACAGTAGAAGATGACCCAAGTCTTTGGGCCCCTGTACCCTCGTGGGAGACCCAGAAGAAGCTCGTGGTTCTTGGCTTTGGATTCGTGCAACTCCAGCTGTTACTGCCATCCGGGGGCGAACCAGCGGATGGAAAACTTTCTCTCTCTGCCTCTCCTTCTCTCTCTGTGTAACTCTGACTTTCAAAAAAATAAATAAATCTTTAAAAAAAAAAAAAGATTACATAATGAAGACCTGAAAGGAAGTGAGTTATCAAGCACTAGAAATAGCCTCCTGGAGAGTTGGTCCTTGAAATAAAGTCAAGTTGTTGAGGAGATTCTACTTAAGGGAGAAAATCATCCATGAGAAAAATACCAACAGATATTAACGAATTTTATAAAATGTCCCCCTCTGCAGTATGACCAACAGAGGCCAACACATAGAGAGCAATAACAACAAAATAATCACTATAAATTCTCACATCTATTATATTTTTTTTTCAAAATACAGAACATCATGATGGGATAACCCAACAAAAATCACCATTTCATCTTAAGAAGTTGATTTCTTACAATTTGAATTGCTTTTGTAACATCTAGAAGTACTTTGTAGGGCAAAATATAAAAAATAAATAAATAAAATCAACAAAGAATAAAAGATTAAACTAAAAGAACTGAACAATTTCTGTTATGGGAAAATGTACTCTCAAAAAGATTTAATAGAGGATAATTTTCAGTACCTCTAATTACAGTAGAAAATGAACATATCCGTTTTTAATGCTTCAGTATGCATTGTGTACTGTTAATTTTAAATCATCAGGCAGCTATCAGCTTCATTACAGACATGGGCCTGGCCTTTTGGAGCCAGTCTATAGCTATGAAAATGTAACTACAAATATTCCCATGTTGTCACAATGCACTGCCCAGCCAGAATGTCTATAAAGTTTTCAGAAAAGAACAAGCTCATGGCTGTTCCTTAAGGCAAAAACCAAGCAAACAAACAAACAAAAAGAAACCCAAGGCCTCAATAGTTCCCTCTGTTGTACCTGGAAGAGACTTTGATCTATAAAGCACTCTGTGTTTTCAATCTTACATTCCTCTTTATGCATTATATCCACTAGACCTTGTAGGGAAACAGAAGTTAAAGCTGAGTTTTTTGTCCACTGTCAACTAAAAACGTAAAATAAAGCTAATGCTAACCAAAACAAATTTTTTAAAATCTGTAAATATTTTATTAGAAAATTATACATATTTTACATGCTAAGAAATAGTAAACTAAAGCTCTACTAACTTTTAGAAAGAGTAGTTTGATTTGCTTATCTACTAACTCATCCTCCTATTAAATTGCACATTACCACAACCGTTGTAGTTCCTCAGATTTTCATGCCTTGGTCAAAAATCCTGCCTCCCCACCAAAGGTAACCAACATATTAGAATTAATGCTGGTGTTGCCTCATTTTGTTTTTATAATGTTTGACACCTAACAGTTTTTCTAAGTCATCTGTATTTATGGTGTTTTAAATTTGGGAAACATGCATCACATTTTCTGCATTGCCCTTATGTTACTTTTGCTGATGAATTTCTAAGATTTATCCATGTTGCATTGTATAACTATATTTCCTTAGTTTCACTGCTATATAGTAGTATATACATAAATGTTATTTGTATGTTTGTAATATCTTTTAAAATTTGTTTATATGAGTGAAACAAATTTATGTGTTTCATATATACAGCTTTCAGAGTATAATGATACTCCCTATCCTATCCTCCCTCCCTTCTTTTTCTTCATCCTTCCTGTCTAATTTTATTTTAAATTTTACAATGACATACTTTTCAATTCACTTTATAATAACAGGCTTAACCCTCCACTAAATAAAGAAACAACACATAGTAAGTGGAAAAAGCACTGTTTCTCAAGAGTATAGACAGGGTTATAAATAATAATCAATTTTCAAAATGTCAATTTTGCTTATATATACGTTACATCTTTATGCTCTGGATATTAATTACCATAAATCATGGAAAATATATGACATTAGTCTTTTGGGGACTGACTTATTTCATTAAGCATAATAGTTTCCAATTGTATCCATTGTGTTGTGAAAGACAGGATTTCATTCTTTTTTAAGTTTGAGTAGTGAATAAACAAGATGTTATACCTTAATTTTTATATACTTTTATTAACTCATTTAATACACATTATTTCTAACATTGTAAGGTATGAGGTGATGGAGAAGCACACCTCAGCCAAAATACAATAGTACTTCACTCAATAAAATAATTCACCAGAATCATTTAAAACCATCTCTCTTTTCTATTGAATGAGCCTGACTCTGATGTGTGATATCGTCCATATGTAAGAAAAAATTTTAAGTAGATATTCCATAAATACAGAAACTTTTGCATTGTCCTTACTTAAATGCATTTTCTTTTTGAAATGTGGAAAGTATTTGTTAACCCTTTCTGACTCTCTGGCACACTGTGATAACCACATACCAACACTGAGGTACTTCTCGAATTAATTGCCCAGACCGCAAACTTTAAATATGTAAGAATAAAATTTAGAGTTTTTCTGTGATAGGAAACTATGGGCTACAAACATTAGTTCTACCAGTTAAAGGAAAACTGCCAGCAATATTGAATTTCAAATTACTTCACATTCATTGATTATAAGAAGGCACTGGAAGCAAACAAGCAAAAAGTACCTCCAAGGCATTAAAGAAAGAGATTGATTCAATTTTATCAATATTTCTAAATGGAATTACAACAGCTTTATAACAGAAATTTCACTGTTCAAACACTCATTATGTAAGTACACACAGAAAATGAGCCTAGAACAAAGTATTTGTTTTATAAACAGGGTGGGGAGATGAATCTGAAAAAAGAAAATCTAGTTAAAATTAATAATAGTTGCTAACCAAGTACGTTGCACTGCAGATCAATAATTTATTATTATTATTATTTAAATATTTATTTATTTGAAAGAGTTACACAGAGAAAGGAGGAGAGGCAGAGAGAGGGAGAGAGAGATCTTCCATCCACTGGTTCACTCCTCAATTGGTTGCAATGGCTGGAGCCGTGCAGATCCGAAGCCAGGAGCCAGGAGCATTTTCCAGGTCTCACATATGGGTGCAGGGGCCCAAGGACTCGGGCTGTCTTCCACTGCTTTCCCAGGCCATAGCAGAGAGCAGGATCGGAAGTTGAGTGTCTGGGACTCGAACCAGAGCAATGTGGAATGCCGGCACTGCAGTTGGCGGCTTTACCTGCTACACCACAGTGCAGGCCCCAATAATTTTATTATTAATATATCAAAATATGTGAACAAACATCTTGATCCATTGGAATGTGCTTTCTCTTTGTTTATTCTTCATTTTTAAAAGAAGAATCAAATGTTTAATATGTGTAAGGACACCACAAGACACACCAAACACCAGAGTTAAAGGAAAGGTTTATTGTCTGTGGGAGAAACCCCACAGGCTGAGGGAGAGGAGGACAGGAAGTGAGAAGGGAAAAGGCGTTAAGAGAGAGGTCAAGAGAGAGAGCCCGTGTGTAGGAAGCAGGTCCTGTTATACTCTTGCAAGGGGTAGGGAAGTGGGTGCAGCGAATCCTGTTGAGGGAGGTGTGAAGCTAATGTTTGTGGTTGGGCCATTTCGTCACCCGACTTCTAGCAGGTCAGTCTGGGCTTAGCACTGATGCTTACTGTGTAAAATGGGGATGGGTCCAGAGCCAAAGATGGTGCCTGGGGCTTACGATGGCACCACAGATAAGAATGCGCCATTTTACTAATAGTATGTATGTTGTTACTATATCAAAAGTAAACAAGTTCAGAATCATGTGTTGCATAGTATGAGAGAAAGGAGAGTTGCACATTATTCATTTCAAATATAAAGCAAAAGATAATGTATACACAATATCAGGAGAAAAAAATACATTCAGCAGATTGAGAACATGATGCATTGGAAAACAATAAAATATTTTACTTGTATCTTTAGAAGCATGTTGAAGAGAAACTGAACTGGTAAGTTAATTGAATAAAGTCCAGAGCATATTGCCAACCCATTGAAATGTGTCTGTGGACAACCTATGAGAAAGACCATTCATAGTGATTGTGCAAAACTTAGATAAGTTGTGCAGGAATTTGGCACTGCTGTTGAGCCTCTGCTTGAGACATCCACATTCCATATCAGAGTACCTGGGTTTGAGCTCTTGTTCTGCTCTCCATTTCAATTTCCTGCTAATGCACATCCTTGGGGAAGAAAGTGATGGCTCAGGCTCTTGGGCCACTGGAACTCTTGTGGGAGATGTGGATTGAGTTCCCAGATTCTAGTTGCAGCCTGATTCTGGTTGTTGCAGCTATTTGAGAAAAAAAAAAAGAAAAGAAAGAAAGAAAGAAAGAAAGAAAGAAAGAAAGAAAGAAAGAAAGAAAGAAAGAAAGAAAACAATACAGTGGATGGGAGCTCTCTCTTTACTTCTCTTTCTGTCTCTTGGACTTTCAAATAAACAAATTTAACTTAAAAAGTAAATTTTAAAAGATTCATAATCAGCATGTTTAAACACTTAAGTGTTTTATCTTGCTGAAAAATTATATAAAACACAAAGTTTTGCATTCACCTGTTACTTTAATGACTATTTTTGAAATAAATTGAAAAGTTCACATTTCTAGATGAGTAATGCATACTCATTTAAAATAAGAGTGTTTAATCTGTGCAGCAAAGACAGAATTCCTTGCCATCAACTACATCTAAATAGGGCTAACATCATGGTAAACAAATTATTATCTAAAAAACTGACAAAAGTACAACAGTCTAAATTTTATGAATGATATTTAGATTAATCAGCAAATATTAGCATTCCTCACAAAGATTAAAAATAGATGTTCGAGGCAGGCACCGCAGCTCAATAGGCTAATCCTCCGCCTGTGGTGCCGGTACACCAGGTTCTAGTCCCGGTCGGGGTGCCGGATTCTGTCCCAGTTGCCCTTCTTCCAGGCCAGCTCTCTGCTGTGGCCCGGGAAGGTAGTGGAGGATGGCCCAAGGTTTTGGGCCCTGCACCTGCGTGGGAGACCAGGAGAGGCACCTGGCTCTTGGCTTTGGATCAGCGCGGTATGCCGGCTGCAGCGGCCATTGGAGGGTGAACCAACAGCAAAAGGAAGACCTTTCTCTCTGTCTCTCTCTCTCACTGTCCACTCTGCCTGTCAAAAAAAAAAAATAGATGTTCATATATATGACAATGTTCAGTCATATGCGAAATAATTTTAACACAATCTTCACAAATATGAAAATTTTTAGAATATGTTGCCAAAATTGTGTGCATATATGTTTCTGTATATGTATATGTAGAGATAACATCAGAAAAATAATACAAACTATTAACTACAGTGGCATAACAGAGTAAAATACAAATAAAGCAATAATAAGGCATATAATGAATAATATTGTCCAAGAAGAGCTTTTCCTAAAAACTGTAAGAATAATTTACCTTTTTTTAAGGTTTATTTATTTATTTAAGAGACAGAGTTACAGAAAGAGAGAAAGAGAGACAAAGAGAGAAAGGTCTTCCATCCAAATGGCAGCAACACTCCCCAAATGGCAGCGACGGCAGGGTCTGATCTGAAGCTGGGATTCAAAAGCTTCCTCTGGGTCTCCCACATGGCTGCAGAGGCCCGAACAGTTGGGCCATCCTTTACTGCTTTCTCAGACCACCGGCAGGAAGCTGGATCAGAAGTGGAGCATCTGGGACTCAAACTGGCACCCACATAGGATGCCAGCACTGCAGGCGGATGCTTTAACCCATAATGCCACAGTGCCATCCCCAGGATAATTTATTTTAAAGGAGAGGTACCTCATGTAGAACTATTTCTGAGAAAATAATGAACTTCCATATCCATGGTTATCTTGGAGGCTGCAGAATTTTCATCAATATATTTTCAATGTGGCCTAATATTCATCATTTTAATTAACTCACTATATTTTTTACTGCTGATACTTGGAAGTACTTTAATAAGCAAGATTATTTGGTATTTAAGGCACTTCACATGTAGACAATGAGAATGTTTCTAACAACAATTAAAACCATCATTATGCATTGAAACTAAAATCAGAAATCCTATTAGTTCAGTTAAGTATCCCCAAACTATATACACATACACACAAATGCACATGCACAAATCTATACCCATACACACATAAAAGACTTTATATTCAACTTTATGAACAGTTATAAATAGAAGAAGTAAAAACTAGACTTGCCTGAAAAATCAGTAAAGTTTATGATAGGACATAAAAAATAAGAAATAAAATATAGAAAGATTCTTACCTTAGCCGTGGGTGAAAAACATGATCTTGTTAAGCAGTCTTATTTCCTCTTTTACCTGTACATATTATTCAAGTATAATTTCAAAATCCCATAATTTTTTATTTAGTAATTTGATAAGATTATCCAAAATATCACCTGGAAGTATCAAAAAACATGAGAATTGCAAGTTGAAAAATGTATGAAAACCTGTGCAACTCCAGCAGTAAAACTAAACTCATAAGTACTGTAGAAACGGTAAAAATATAAAGACAAATCAATGCAATGAGAAGAAAATACGAGGACAGAACGGTAGAGAAAGAATTTAGAAAGTGTCTTTTATCTCAGTGGGAAAGAACATTTTGACCAGTGCATTGGCTTACGGTAAATGACTAACTGCTTCCACCGTCTGACCTGTGAACTTGCCACAGCTGCTTGTGAACCTTGAGTCTCCAGCCCCAGTCCCATCTGATGAATGCTTTTCCCTCTAATTCTGCCAGGTCCAGTGTGGCATTGCTTGTGTTACAAATCACTCTCAAGTAAATCACAAATCTTTCACAAACAAAAGACTGATTTGTGATGAGTAAAGTCAGAAAATCTTCTAAGAGTTCCTGAAGCGAATTCTGTGTGTGTCAATCATCTTGGAAAATGAAAGAGGAAGAGCAAGGGAAGAACAGAGGAAAAGAAAGAAAGAGGAGAAGGCACTGAAAACAACAGAAACATGAGTTGACAAACTCTTGTTTGCTTTAAAATCCTCCCCTGGTAGCACGGGTGTATAGTGTACAACGACACCGCATGTGGAGTTGACGTGTTTTCACTGTACTCAATAGGCTTGTTCATTTATCCGAGTTCCAATTTGTGAAGTATGTGGAATGATAGTGGTGATTATTCTCTCCCCACAGTTTTAAATACTAAAATATATCTCTTATCAAGTGCTATGGAAGTATGGGTATGCACCTGTTCTGTATTTTTGATTCTGTGTGGTTTATCACACCAATCACACACATGTGGGGATTTTGTTTAATCCCCTTCATCCATTAAAAAACCCTGTGTATATGTGTTCTATACTTCTGTCTATAAGTACCTCAGTTTCCAGAAATCCAGAGGTACTTATTTGTACTAATGGAATATCCTAAATTATAGTATGTTGGATGAATAAATCTAGTGATCCATGTACAGTATGAGCATTAAAGTTAGTAATATTGTATTATATTATATACGGAGAGTGTGCTAACACAGCAGATTTGAATTACTCTTACTATAAAAACACAAATGGTAATTATGTGAAATGATGGATATGCTAATTTACTTGACTGTTGCAATCAACCTCTACACTATGTATATCAAAATACATTGCACTCCTCAAATTTAAATAATTAAAAAGATTTTGCAATCATATAACTCAGTTATTCATGTTTTCATTAACTGATAAATAGCATCACTTACCTATCATTTTACTTACCTATCCGCTAACAATAAGAGGATGATTTGATCATTAGAAAAGGAGACATTTGTATCTAGTTGTTTGTTGATTCCTTTGCATTCTATTTCAAAATACAACATTGCATCATCTGATTTGTATTGTATCAAATGTAAAACTGTTTTCTGGAAATAAGGTAATGATTCCCTTTTATAATAAAAAAGAAGATAAACAAATCTTTTCCTATTACTTCTTCAGAGTGATAAGAGTAGTGTATTAGTTATAACAAATTCACAACAACACTGTGGAAGCAAGTTAAACTGCCGCCTGCAATGCCAGAATCCCTTTTGGGCACGGGTTCAAGTCCCACCTGTTCCACTTCTGATCCAGTTCCCTGCTAACGTGCCAGGAAAGCAGGGGAGGATGGCTCAAATATTTGGACCGCTGCACCCACATGAGAGACCCTGATGAATCCGCTGTCTCCTGGCTTCAGCTTGACCCAGCTCTGGCTGTTGCAGCCATTTGGGGAGTGAACCAACAGATGGAAGATCTCTCTCTCTCTTTTGTCTGTCCTTCTCTCTGTAACTCTGTCTTTCAAATGAATAAGTAAATTGCTTTTAAAAAGAAACTCTTCTGGAGACTAGGATTTTAAAATCATATTTATGTGTAAAATCTCACACATATCTAACTGCAGTCACTTCATGTGTCTGACTTAGGGTCTTGAGATAGCTGTTAATAGATGAGAAGAGCTGTCATCACAAGGGTTAACTGGAACTAGCAAGTGTGCTTCCAACAATGCTGGCCCAAAAGCCTGGCAAGTCAGTGCTGGTTGTTGGTAGAAGGTATCATTTTTGTCATCTGAATGTTTCCATAAGCCTGCTCAAGTTTGCTTACAGCATGGCATTTAATTTTTCCAGAGCTAGTGACCCAAGAGAGAACATGGTGGAAGTAACAATGTCTTATATGAAAAGGCCTTGGAAGTCATATTTCTATAATATTTCATATAACAGAGAGCCCTAATCAGTGTGGCAGGCAACTCCACAATGGCCTAGATACTGAAATGAAGGAATCATTGATGGTGTTTGAGAGCCGCTTGCTCTAAAAAACTAGCTGTTACACTGATTTCATCCCTTAGAAAAATTAAATGTGTGATCACTGCAGTTATAGGAAATATCTATTTCCAGCATATAAAATAAGTGAAATATTTATCTTATGATTTGTAAAATTTTTAAAAATTACCAATACTTCATGTTCAAATATTTCACATTTTTTCAATATCATAGTGTCACTGTATTTCCACTATAAACTTTTCAATATTCTAACATAATATGTGAAATATATAGAAGAAAGGGGATTCATAAAATTAAAGAAAATTAGCAAAAATGAATGCAGTCTACTCTAAATGGAAATATTTATATTGATGGTCTTGGACAAGTTATGATACAGCCATGAATTTCAGAAATGAATCTAATTGGTCAACTTTTTTTCTGATGAAAGCTTATGAAAGAAAGTAAAAAAAAATAAAAATAATATGGGAATTAGGATGTAGAAAAGAAGATGTTTGAAAGCTCTCTTGTGGGAACACAAATTATTTCATTACAGAAAATTATTTCTATTTAAAAATCAAGTTTTAAAGACTAATTTTTAAAGATTTATTTATTTATTTATTTATTCAAAAGTCAGAGTTACACAGAGAGAAGAGAGGCAGAGAGAGAGAGAGGTCTTCCATCCACTGGTTCACTCCCCAATTGGCCGCAACGGCTTGAGCTGCACTGATCCAAAGCCAGGAGCCAGGAGCTTCTCCCGGGTCTCCCACATGGGTGCAGGGGCCCAAGGACTTGGGCCATCTTCTACTGCTTTCCCAGGCACAGCAGAGGGCTGGATCGGAAGTGAAGCAGCCAGACTCCAACCAGTGCCCATATGGGATGCTGTAACTGCAGGTGGCAGCTTTACCCACTACACCACAGCGTTGGCCCCAAGACTAATTTTTTAAACATTTAGAACTTAATAGGTTACAATCAAAAGAAATTAAAAGAACTGTAAGAACTTTAGTTTACAAAAGGTAAAGATATGTTAAAGTTACCTTTAATATATATTTATAATATGTACATTTCTCCATTTCATGTCAAATGAGACTTTTAGTCATTCTGTAATTCAACATATGTTGAGTAATCTCAAATATCTGTTACAGTGAATACTCCCAACTGTGTTGAAATTGGTACTGTTGAAAGAAAATTTCTGAACATAGAGTTAATTTTTTCTTCAGCAGAGATATACTAAAATAGGACAAAATTTTATCCATTTGGTCCAGTTTGGGTACATATAACTAAAAAGTAAGATTAAGTTCCATGAACTGTCAATGCTTCTACCAAACCTATAATTTCATAAAAAAATAAAGATTTTAATATTTTTAGTCTCTCCATTGTAAATCTCATTCAAAGCAATATGACAGATCTGAATATCACTGAGGATTATAAAATATTCTTATGATTAACTTTAAGTCCAATACTTTTTAGTATTTTCACTAATGAACCTCACTAGGGAATAGAAATCTTCCTCATTAAATTTATGTAAGATCATAACAAACTTTTTTACAGTCCCAGGTCTAATTGTCTCAAGCTGCATCAGGTCTACAGTTATTTAAACTCAGAGAGAGGTGAATAATCAAGGAAAAAGGAATAACCACACCAATCACTATGAGAATATATTCCAACATATGCTTTTTAAAAAACTCATTTATTTTTATTTTTAAAGAAAGGCTTTACCTGCCACACCACAGTGCCAACCCAGAGATAACATACTTCTAATTTAAATTATAGTGAAAAACTTGATGTGCCACTAAAGAACGCTCCACTATAAGAAAGTAAAATGTTTGCAGTTCAGTAGGAATATAGGTAAGGGCTAAAAGCAATAATCAAATGAAAAAATGCCAATTTCACTCTTATGCAATATATTTGAAAATAATAACAGATCATTAATACTATACTATCATTTTTAACCATTGTTTGGAGAAAGATATAAAACAAAGTTTGGCAAAGCTATATTTGCAGCTGTACTGATACACACACATTTATTTATCTTTTATTTTTTATTTTTATTTTTTTCATTTTCTTGACTTTAGTTCCCACATTTGAGGAAGAACATGTGGTATTAGTCTTTCTGTATCTAGCTTATTTCACTTTACATGAGGTTCCCCCAACTGCACACATTTTTATGCAAATGGCAGAATTTAAACTTTTTCTAGCTAAATAATATTCCATTGTGTATGTATACTATATTTTCTTTGTCCATTCATCTAATTTTGGATACCTTGCCTGACTCTATATTTTGGTTATTGTGTACAGTACAAAGCTACAGTAATTAAAGTATCATGGTGGGGCCGGCACTGTTGCATAACAGATACATTGCCGCCTGCAGTGCTGCCATCCCATATGGGTGCTGCTTCTGGTACCTGGCTGCTCCACTTCTGATCTAATTTCTTGCTAATGTGCTCAGAAAAGCTGCAGAAGATGGCTCAAGTCCTTGGGCCCCTGCACCCAAGTGGAAGACCTGGAAAAAGCTCCGGGCTCCTGGCTTCACGCATATGGGCTGAGCTCTGGCCATTTCAGCCATTTAGGGAGTATCCAGTGAACCAGCTGGTGAAAGACCTCTCTCTCTCTCTCTCTCTCTCTCTCTCTCTCTCTCTCTCTCTGTTACTCTGCCTTTCAAATAAATAAATAAATCTTTTTTAAAAGGAAAATCATGAGGGGCCAGCGCTGTGGTATAGTGGCTAAAGCAGCCACCTGTAGTGTCAGCATCCCATTTGAACGCAGGTTCGAGTCCCAGCTACTCCACTTCCGACATGTCTCTCTGCTGTGGCCTGGGAAAGCAGTAGAACATGGCCCAGGTCCTTGGGGTCCTGCACCACATAGGACACCTAGAAGAAACTCCTGGCTCCTGGCTTTGGATCAGCACAGCTCCAGCCATTGTGGCCAATTGGAGGGGTTAACAAGTGGGTGGAAGATTCTCTCTCTCTGCCTCTCCTTCTCTCTGTGTGTAACTTTAACTTTCAAATAAACTAATTAAATCTTTTTCAAAAAAAGAAAGAAAATCATGGTACTGCATTAAAACTGAGCCGACACATAGATCAATGGAACAGAATAGAGAGCCCAGGGATAAATCCACACACATTAAAGTAACTAGTTTTTGACTAAGTGCCCAGATCACACATTGGAGAAAAATAATTTCATCAATAAATCGTGCAAGCAAAATTGGATGTATATACAGAAAAGAATGATATCAAGTTCTGACCTCTCACCATGTACAATAATCAACTCAAGATGAATCAAAGATCTAAACTTAAGAGTTGAGGTTATGAAGTTACAGGAAAATATGTTGGGGAAACACTTCAAGACATTGGTATCGGTGATGACTTCTAGGAGAAGACACTAAAATCAAAGGAAACAAAAAGCAGAAGTAGATAAGTGGGATTATATCAAACTCAGAAACTCTTGCACATCAAAAGAAATAACCAATAGAGTGAAGAGACATCCAACAGAATGGTAAAAAAAATCTGCAAGCTTCCTGACAAATTATTAATATTAAGAATATATTAGCAATTCAAAAAACTCAACAAAACAACAATAAAAATTCAATCCAGTTGAGAAATTGGTAAATTTTAATACACAAATGGCAAACAAGTTTATGAATGCTTAACATCACTAGCCATCAGGGAAGCACAAATCAAAAGCACAATGAGATATTAGTCCACCCCTGTCAGAATGGCTATCATCCAAATGACCAAAGTAACAAATGCTGGCGAATATGTGGAGAAATGGAAACCCTTATAAACTGTTTGTGAGAATATAAATTAGCACAGACACAGTTGAAAACAGTATGGCAATTTCTAAAAATAAATAAATAAATAAGTAAGTAAATAAATATAGACTTACTGTGTGGTCAAGTAATCATACTACTCGATATATATTCAAAAGACATGAACACACTGTCACAAAATATGCATGTGTCACCATGTTTATAGCAGCACTGTTCACAATGGTCCATGTGGAATCAACAATGCCACCCACCTTCAGATGTACACTGTTGACAAGTCAATGCAATTTAATAATTTATAATAGATAAATTATAATTTATTATTATAATCTACTATCTAATAATGATAAGAATTCAGTATGTGCTCATTTATATTGATGGCAATTTTATGTTTTAGGACAATGGCATAATTGTTTCATTTAAAAAAAATTGAGGAATTTGTTTTTGATTTGCTGGTCTACTCTCTAAATGCCTGCAACATCCAGGAGTGTGCCTCACCCCTGACAAGATCTGCAAAGTCAATTCTGATCTTCCTTGTGAATAGCAGGAACCCAACTACCTGAGCCATCACCAGCTACTTCACGACATATGCACTGGCAGGAAGTTGGAATTGGGAGTGGAGCAGAGTCTTGTAACTAGACACTGCACATGTGTATGCAGTTGTCCCATGTGTTGTCTTAGGTGCTTTGTTAAGTGCCTGCCCATAGTGGTATATTGTTCAATCAAAATTTTATAGAGATAGCAAAAGTAAATCAATTTTATGAAATGCTAAATAATAAGTGGAAGAGTTGTTTCTGAATATAGTACCAAATGTCTTCAACTTTGAGCTATTCCACTGCAGAGGATATCCTTTGTATATTTAGTGCTGTGCTTACCCAAACATGGAACCATAGAAACTCCAGGGAAAACAGTTTTATCCTTTAACTTAATTGCTAAATTCCTTCAGTATAACATCTAGGTCAGGGATGTCAGTGAATCAATTATGAAAACAATTCTCTTCACTATGCATTATAAGTAATGAAGTTTCATCCTTCCTCAGTTCACTCTCAATATTTGATCCTTGATGACACCCACTCATTGAGGACCTCATGACATTTAAGATATGGAGACGAGGTAAGATGGCAGCACCATTTGTGGTGGCAGTGGAAGGGGCTGCTGAGTCGGGAACAGTCAGAGACGCCTCTGGCAGACGGGTGACCCAGGACAGGATGGGTCTACTGACCCTTTGCCTGCTACCTTGCCTGTAACTGCCCCAGCTGGAAATAACGCTCCTTGACCTACTCTTGCCTTGGAAGTTCTCAGATGGCTCATCTAACCAGGGGCTGGCCTATCTAAAATTTGACTGAACTATGACCCCAGAAAGAGGAGTCCACTGCAGGCTCTAACTTGATACCACACGTCTCTCTCATACGCAGGCACATACATATCCTTACCTTTAGCGCTGGATTCTTTAAGCTACTCAATGATGGCTAGCTTCCCTCCTAATGGATCAGTGAAGGGAAACATTTCCTGGCTTTGATTTTATACCTTGTCTACCTCTTGATATCTTGGGAATGAGCAATTGTGGCTTGTGGCTTAGACACCTGTCTTATCAACACTGGTCACTAACTGTGAAAGTCCTAGTGCCGGCACTGGGCTCAATAGGGTAATCCTCCGCCTGCGGCACCAGCACACTGGGTTCTAGTCCCGGCTGGGGCGCCGGATTCTGTCTCGATTGCCCCTCTTCCAGGCCAGCTCTCTGTTGTGGCCCGGGAGTGCAATGGAGGATGGCTCAGGTCCTTGGGCCCTGCACCTGCAGGAGGAAGACCAGGAGGAATCACCTGGCTCCTGGCTTCGATCTGGGTGGTGCACCGGCCGCAGCGGCCATTGGAGGGTGAACCAAAGGTAAAGGAAGACCTTTCTCTCTCTGTCTCTCTCTCTCACTGTCCACTCTGCCTGTCAAAAAAAAAAAGTCCTAGAGAATTCTTGGCTCTTAAATCCTTTTGCTGTTATTTCTTTGCCCCCAATTTCCACAAGATTCCATCAGGAAATCTGCATCCTAGGATAGTCAGATTCTAAAACCAGGTGACAAAGGCGAGGGGAGGAAAGGATAATATTCCTGGACACTCCTGCCTTCTGCCACTTTTCTAGGAGCTCTCAAACTAGATACCAGCTGCTGCACTTCCTCCCTAAGATAGCACATGTAGGGTGACCCAGTGGTTTGTGTTCCTATTGCTAGTAGGGTGGAGGAGTGGGCTGAAAACCATGTACCCTGAAATTTTTGTATTTTCTCTCAGTAAAGTTTATTTTTTTTGACAAATAACTATGGAGATGATACAGTCTGTGATCATGCTGTTTGAGTGCTTCTTACATGAAATACATACCCTAAAATAATCCAGTTCCAGTCCTAGGAAAAGTTCTTACAGAGAAGCTAAAGAAATCAAATGTTGGGGTCAGCATAAGGGTGCCAGTTGGAGAAAGTGGAAGATATTCCAAGTGCTTGTTCCCTGTACGACATGGGAGACCCAATGAAGTTCCAGGTTCCAGACTTCACCCTTGCCCAGCCCCGGCTATTGCAAACATTTGGGGAGTGGACCAGCAGATGGAAGCTTGCTCTCTCTTTCTCTCTCTCTCTCTCTCTCTCTCTCTCTCCCAATCTCACCCTCTTTTTCTGTAACTCTATCCTCCAAATAAATAATCACTTTTAAAAATCAAAAATTACATATATCACTATAGAAATGGTAAGTCAATAGTATAATGAGAACAGTGCTTAAGATAAATACTGAGATGAAAATTATTCTCTTTCTTGGAATCAAGCAACCAGATTGACTAACATAATTCTTTCAGTAGTCTACAGTTTTATTCTTTGTGAAATATTAAGTTCTTAAATCATAGACAAAACATGCAAAAGAACTATGTGGCAAACTTCCCCTCAATCTACATCTCTGGTAATCTGACATGATTATAAAGATTGCTTTGCCAAATTTCTTTATATTCTTTTTGATACGATAAGTAAATAAAATGTATTCACAAATCAAAAATTCTGTTTGATTGAGGGAGGAGTACACTAAAATCTTGTACTCATTCAGTCTTCACTGGCTATGGGAGAAATCATATGTCACTCAACTCCACCTTGAAGTAAAGACATGTGAAAGCTAATGAAATTGTTGTTGTCTGACAACTGGCAGCCATTTGGGATTGCCTCATCTTTAAAGAGCCATGTAATCCAAGCTCAAAACCCTCCCTGGGCAGCCCACATCCAATTACTGAGATAGTGTGGATATTTTGAACCAACACAATACAATTCTCGTGGACCATTTTTGCTCCAGAGCTCCCTTTGGACCAATTGCAGCAGGCATCAAGCCAGCATCATATATCAACTTCTCTCTTAGCCGATTTATATTTCATTCTGCACTGTTCTAAAGACATTGACTCCATCTGAATAGCCAACTAAGTTCCATCTCAGTGTCTGCCCTAGAAAGTGAGCTGTAACAACAATCAATAAGACTTTTCCTATATTTACACTTCATTGCTTACGTTTAACTAATTGATATATATGTATAATTAGAATTTATCATTTTCTGATATTGTAAGAAAATGATTGTATGTTTTTAGACAACATTAAGTATAACATGGTCAAACAAGGGGGTTTCAAAGAGTTCATGGAATTATTATATACATTTATTATGGTGTGACTTTTTTTGTTTCATAGAATTCACATTTCCCATGAATTCTTGAAGACCTCTTATAAGTTTATCTAGATACATGTACATTAATTTGGTGTTACTAAATAGAGTCATTTAAAATGCTCTGTTATAACTTTCTTGTGAGTTTAGTTTTGGTTTATTTATTTCCACATTTGTTCTAACACAAGTATAAAACCAACCACCTATTCCATCATTAAAGATTCTCTGAAAATATTTAGATAGTGTTAAAAATGGCTTCCTGGGACTGGCATTGGGGCAGGACATGTTAAGCTACTTTCACCCCTGTCATTTCAGAATGCCAGCTCAAGTTCTGACTTCTCTGCTTCTAATCCATCTCCTTACTAATGCACCTGGAAAAGCAGCAGATAATGGTTACCACCATCCTTATAGGAGACCCAGAGAGGGTCCAGGCTCCTGGCTTTCATTTGCACTAGACCCAGTGATTGCTGTAATCTTGGGAGTGAATCAGTGGAGATCTCTCATTGTGTCTCTCCTACACTGTTACTCTGCCTTTCAAATAAACAAATAAATTATAAAAAAAAAAACAAATGGTTTATTTTGTTGTGTTAAGTGATAGAAAAACCAACAAATGAAGGGAATCTGGAGGTTTTACCACTGCTTTTTAACTTAGTTATAAACTTCAAACCATAAAACAATAATTGTACCCAAACTGAAATAAAACAAATTATTCTCTTACACGTCTCCTAGTGCCAATAAGTCTTACTATCAATCTGCAATTTATATGTGCTTGCCCACAATGCTTGCAGGCAGAACTGTAAATTTCTTGTTAGAGATGCCCCCTGCCTTTACCTGGCCAGCTCTCCTCCCAGCCCAGCCAAGTAATGAAAGTCAACAGAGTGCCTTCCCCTAGGAGGTTCACACCTCCCTTAGGATATACCCCATGTGAAGAGATAGATAGGTCTGGGCCTCTGAATTTACAAGGCCTAAAGCCCACCAGATTATTATCAAGCCCCTTCTGTCAGGTTCTATTTGCCTCTCAATCAGAAAAATTACTTGTAGCTTAGACAGCACCTTTCTTAGCTCCTCTAATAATGACTCTGTTCTTTGTTCTAGGCCCTGTCTAGTGCACTTAGGCCTCATTCCTTTGTAATCATAACCTCTATTCTACCTCCAATGGCTCTACTCCCAACCTGTGAGTACTGATGGTCCTCTTCCCCACTTAATGCTGTATAATTGTTCAAACCTGGTAAATGCCACTCTTAGGATCATTGGTTACTATCCTCACTCTGTCTTTTATGACCTTGTCTAAATATGATCAGAGTCGGTAAACTTGGAAGGCTTCCATAGCCTTGGCAACTCATGACGACAGCCTAGGATGGTTACTGGCGCCATAAACTAGAGTGTCAATTTGTTGGGTCAACAACAGGAGTCACTGTGCACTTGCTCCTCATGTGGGATCTCTGTCCTTAATGTGCTGTACATTGTGATTTAATGCTATAACTAGTACTCAAACAGTATGTTTCACTTTGTGATTCTATGTGGGTACAAACTGTTGAAATCTTTGTACTAAATTGATCTTCTGTATATAAAGAGAATTGAAAATGAATCTTGATGCAAATGGAAGGGGAGAGGGAGCGGGAGAGGGGAGGGTTGCAGGTGGGAGGGAAGTTATGGGAGGGGGAAGCCATTGTAATCCATAAGCTGTACACTGGAAATTTATATTCATTAAATAAAAGTTAAAAAAAATAATTCTAACCTTAAAAGCATACCTTTGAAAATGCAGTGTTAAAGATGTATTTGTTAAAACACATACAATATTCAGGACTTCTATGCTTCATGTATGCTAAAATGAAATTCTGTGTCAAAATATTCTTCATAGAAAACTGAAGTCTCCTTTTCCATTGCTTTTCCAAAGGCCACCACTAAAATGAACTAATATGAATCAACCTCCTCACTATTAGTTTTCTATCTGTTGACTGTCATATCCTCCTATCTGTTCTAATTTAATTGATATACCAAAGACAGCTTGATTTCTATTGCATCTCATGTGTTTGAGAAAGTAGGTCCTTCTCTTTCTTGAAAACCAAATATCAGGATATCTTAAAGGCACAAAAAATGTGTTCATTTCCTATAGTCCTTACCACATTGTTGGAACTTGGACATTATTAATTGGGGATGTCAGCAGGTACAGATTACTGCTCATCAGTGGAAATCTACCTTTATTGTAAAGGCAGGAGAAGAAAAAACAGGGTGCCAGACTGCTTATTTGCTGATTCATATCAATCAAATTTTGCTTTTATTTCAAACTAACATGAATGCATGACAAATCATAGGATGTTTATCTAAGGCAAACTGTGTTTTGGGAAAGCATGCCCAGGATAAAGTGAAAGTTCGTGATGACCCATTATGTGACCTTGACTTTCTTCCATGATTTAAGACTTCTGAGGCTCATAGAAATGCAAGCCCATAATACTAACAGATAAAATAAAAAAGGGAGAGAACAATCCAACATGAGAAGCGAGATACACAGCAGACTCATAGAATGGCAGATGTCCTAAACAGCACTCTGGCCTCAGAATCAGCCCTTAAGGCATGCGGATCCGGCTGAAAAGCCCATGAGAGTATTTCAGGCATGGAAAGCCAAGACACTCTGGCAAAAAAAAAAAAAATGACCTAAATGAAAGATCTCTGTGAGAGAGATCCCAGTGGAAAGAACAGGTCATCATAGAAGAAGGTACCTTTCTTTGAAGGGAGGAGAGAACTTCCACTTTGACTATGACCTTGTCTAAATATGATCAGAGTCGGTGAACTCAAAAGGCTTCCATAGCCTTGGCAACTCGTTATAAGAGCCTAGGGTGATTACTGATGCCATAAACAAGAGTGTCAATTTGTTAAGTCAACAACAGGAGTTACTGTGCACTTACTCCTCATGTAGGATCTCTGTCCTTAATGTGCTGTACATTGTGATTTAATGCTATAACTAGTACTCCAACAGTATTTTTCACTTTGTGTTGCTATGTGGGTGCAAACTGTTGAAATCTTTACATAATATATGCTAAACTGATCTTCTGTATATAAAGAGAATTGAAAATGAATCTTGATGTGAATGGAAGGGGAGAGGGAGCGGGAGAGGGGAGGGTTGCGGGTGGGAGGGAAGTTGTGGGAGGGGGAAGCCATTGTAATCCATAAGCTGTACTTTGGAAATTTATATTCATTAAATAAAAGTTAAAAAAAAAAAAAAAAAACAATGCTTAGTAAATGAACCTCCATGATGAATTCTGGGGACATCTTAAAAAACATAGGTCTTTTGACGCTGGCGCTTTGGTGTAGTGAGTAAAGCTTCCACCTGCAGTGCCAGCATCCAGTTGGGGACTGGTTTGAGAATTGGCTGCTCCACTTCTGCTACAGCTCTCTGCTATTGCCTGGGAAAATAATAGGAGATGGCCCAACTCCTTGGGCCCCTTTACTCACGTGGGTAAACCCAGAAGAAACTCCTCACTCCTGGCTTTGGATCAGCAGGACTCCGGCCATTGCAGCCATCTGGGAAGTGAACCAACTGATGGAAGATTTCTGTCTCTCTCTCTGCCTCCCTGTGACCCTGGCTTTCAAATAATTAAATAAACCTTTTAAAAAATGGGTCTTCTTAAGGCCATTATTATGTAATATTAGTCATATTACACCACATTATTAAATTATTTATATTCCTCTTTCAGTTTAAATTAACCATCAAGTTTGTATCAGTGTTAAATAAAAATAACAAGTTGTTTTGGTAACAATACTCTACAAATTAAATACACTAGCAATAGAGATATCCCAATATCCACACCAGATACAATTCTTGGAACATCTATGTATGGCAAGCCTTAACAGAGCTCTCTGATGTTCAGACAAAATGGTTGAACCAGATTTTAAGATTTTCTTTTATGGTCAGTTTCTATCCTAATAGAAAATAGCATCTCCATTCTTAAAACAACATACACAATTTCACTTTCAATAGATGGATTCTAATGCTTTCTTTATCATAGCAAAATTAACCACTGCAAATCCTTCAAATTGTAGGATTTTTTTTAAGATTTATTTATTTATCTGAAAGTTAGAGTTACACAGAGAGAGAAGGAGAGGCAGAGAGAGAGAGAAAGAGAGAGAGTCTTCCTTTGGCTGATTCACTAATATGGAAAGCTGGCGCTGCAGGCAGTGGCTTTACCTGGTAAACCACAGTGCTGGCCCGGAACTGTAGGTTTTTAAATGCATTTGTTTGTTATTTGAATGTGTGTGTGTGTGTGTGTGTGTGAGAGAGAGAGAGAGAGAGAGAGAGAAAGAGAGGAAGAGCAAGAGCGTGAGTGAGAGATCTCATTAGCTAGTTTACTCCCCAAATGCCAATAATAGCCAGGACTGGTTCAACCTGATGCCAGGACCAAACTCAATCAGGGTCTCCCAAGTGAATAATGGGAACCCAAATGGTTGGTCCATCAACCACTGACTCAACACACTGCCATCACCCACTGTGAGGGTGTACACCAGCAAGAATCTGGAATTGGAAT
The DNA here is from genome assembly GCF_033115175.1 of Lepus europaeus. Taxonomy (NCBI): domain Eukaryota; kingdom Metazoa; phylum Chordata; class Mammalia; order Lagomorpha; family Leporidae; genus Lepus; species Lepus europaeus. Next base: position 64,873,582 of record NC_084842.1, on the reverse strand, counting down.
TAGCTAGGACTTCATCTCAAATATTCTGATATGGGATACAGGGGTCCTGGTTACATCAGAACTGCTGTGCCAAATGTTCATGTTGTGTAAGTTTAGGCATTTTTCTGATGATAATATTCATTTTTTTTCTACTCTCATCTTTTTTTAATATTCATTTTTTTTCTACTCTCATCTTTTTTCATTTTCCAAAACTCAGTCCCTCTCTCATCCATTCTAGTTACATCAAACTATTTTTTCCAAATAGCTGAATTATTGTTTTATCCCACAGTTCAAATCTGGCTTCTGGTACTAGATCTTCGATCTCTGCAAATCTGCTACAGATCCCTTTTTGTCAAAATATTCTTTCAAAGCATCATCTTTACCACTTCATATTATAGCTAAATTTAAAATATTAAATTACAAATATTATTCCTGTTTCCTCACAATGATTCCTTCCTTATTCTTTCTGTATTGGTTTCAAATCCACTAAAACTATAATGCTTAAAGCAAGGAATAACCTTTTAATTTTCACTGGCACTTTCTAAGTTTTCATTATGCACATTAATTAAACTCCTTTTGGCTCAATATCTTTTGTCTATTCTTGTGCTTGGGTTCTATGACATGCTATTTCATTGGATCTCTACCTGCTACAGCAAGCAACTTTTTTTTAAAGATTTATTTATTATTTGTTTGAAGGAAAAAATTACACAGAGAGAGAACGAGAGGCAGAGAGAGAGAAGTCTTCCATCCACTGGTTCACTCCACAGTTGGCCCCAACAGTCAGAGCTGCAAGGATCCAAAGCCAGGAGTCAGGAGCTTCTTCCGGGTCTCCCATGTGGGTACAGGGACCCAAGAACTTGGGCCATCTTCTACTGTTTTCCCAGGCCATAGCAAAGAGCTGGATCGGAAGTGGAAGAGCCAGGACTCAAACTCACGCCTATATGGGATTTTTGCACTGCAGGCATTGGCTTCACCCGCTATGCTACAACGTTGGGCTCACCAAACAATGTTCAGTGCACAATTCAGATGTGAAAATTTTCCTTCAACTTAGATTCTAACTGTAATTTAGAAAAATCACTCATATTATTTCATTAAGTAATCATCAATCCTCTCCCATACCTCATACATAACCTATGTCATCTAAAGTTAAAATTTTGGACCACTTTGCTTTATATATGAGTAGTTCAAAGACTTTAGGAATCTCATGATCTGTCTCTACTAATTTTCTCTTAATATTCTAAATATCTTCTGTGTACAAACATGATTATCTGTTTTAGACTACACTACTTTTCCTGCTGTGTAAATCCTTTGCTTTCATGTTACCAAGATGGTTATAATTACTAAATTAACATTGTCAATTGTAAGTTACATTATTTTCCTGATCCAGTGCTAATACAAACCTCCCAATTTTCAACCAAGTTTTAATCACATTGAAATAGCTCAATGATTCTGTTTCAATTGAGGAGTTCCATTCTTACTTTTGTTTCACCCATTTAAAACTAAATAATGTTTGACTATGAAGATTTCATAAAGTAGCATAGTAGGATATACTTCTGTAGACCTATCATTATGATCCAATATTTTCATTCTATTTTATTCTTTATATATGAGGGGAGTTCAAAGACTTAATGGAAAATATGTGTTATGAAAACTATATATAGGTTACCACAATTGGAGAAATAATAAAAGAAATCATAAGAAACAAATGTTAAAATATATAATTTCACAGTATTCATACTGATAAAAATCTAATTTTCTGATATATAGGGTATTGTCAACAGGAAACCAAGTATAATGATGATAAGTGTGTGACATAGTGAAATTAATTGTAAAAAGAAAAGTGTAAAATGTTTTGTAAATGTTAACTGACACCCAAAGTTAATTCTTGAATACACATGGGTTTGACCATTCCTTATAGGATGGTTAATAAAAACATAAAAGTGAAAAATTTGTTCCTATCAGAAAACTGGATATATAAATTTTGAATGTTCATAAAATATATTATTATGCATCATATATTAGAATAAACTAAATAGATCTATATGTATCAACATAAAACCATGTGAAATATAGTAGTAAATAATAATGCAAAACACTGAACGATACAGTGGGTATAAAGCATTTATCTAAATTTTAAAATGTACATAGAAAACTATTTACAGATACACAAATAACTCTCTAAGATCATAGACAGCAAAAATAATCATCGGCTTCCAGTGAAGGAAGGAGAGCAACTAGATAATGGTGTCTAGTAGGGATTTAATTAGGCTGAATTTCTCCCGTTTTATTTATTTAAAACAACCTTATGGAACTATGCAACATATAACATGTTAATATCCAGTTTGGGTACACATGTGTACTTAGTAAATTATTCATGCCATTTTAAAAATTACAACAAAACCAAAAGCAACTGAAGTTTCACTCATATTTCTGGGGAGACAAAGTCTTGAAAGTGTTTTATGGACATGTCTTTATAAAGTATCCACTCAACCTAAAGGGTGAATTTGTAATTAATTATTTAAAGCAAAAGAGCTGACAAATGAAATGAATTTTAAATATTTTATGGGACCATGCAATTTTGTTACCTTGTGGTTTCAAGTTTTTTGATGACTTGTGAAAGCTGTTTCTTGTACTGATATCAATTATTCAGTAATTTTTAAATGATGATATTCCAGATCTGTAAAATTTTCTTATGTTCTTTAAATATTTTAGGTTTAAAATATCTTTGTGAAAAATTGTGCAAACTTGCATTATAAGTTTTAGAAGGAACATTTTGATCTTCTTTATGTATTTACATTGTATGTATTTAATATTTACAGCATGATATTTTAATCTACTCAGTGAAATAGGTAATTTAGTCAAGAAAATTGACCTATCCCTTGTCTCACCTAGTTTCTAATGTTTTTTGCAAAAGCACTTAAAACATCTCCTAGCAAATTTTCAGTATACTATATAATAATATTAACTATGGTCCTCATGGCGTGCATTAGATCTCTAAGAGTTAATTAAATAAAACAGGTACAGCTTTGTGCTGTTTGACTTGCATCTCCTTTCCCCTTCACTGCTAGTCACCACTGCTCTGTTCTCTGTTTCTCTGTATTCAGATCCTTAGATTCTACACAGAATTAAGAACATGCAATACTTTTAGCTTTGTGCATGGCTTACTTTACTCACGTGATGTCCCCTAAGTTCACCAAATGGGAGTATCCTATGTTTTTTTAGGGCTGAATAATATTTTAGCGTGCACACATTCCACACTTTCTTTAACCATTCATGTGATCATGGGCACCTAATCTGTTTCCATGGTTTTGCTATTTTCAATAATGCTGCAGTGATCTTGGGAATATAGATATCTCTATGAGGTACTGGTTTAATTTACTATGGAAATGTATTCAGTAGAGAGATTTCTGGGTCACATGACAGTTCCGTCTTTTTTTTTTTTTTTTTTTTTTTTTTTTTGCTTTTGGGTATTATATTTTTTGAGGAAACCTCATATAGTTTACATAGCATCAGTAACAATTTGCTGTCCTATTAATGGTATACAATGTTTCTCTTTTCCTCCTTATCCTTCAACACTTACTGGCTCATCTTTTGGGGAATAGTCATTCTAACAGCTGTCTGGTGCTGTCTCATTATGGTTTTGATTTGCATCTCCCTGATAACTAGTAATGGTGAGCACTTTTTGGACCCTTGCTGATCATTTGTGTATCTTCTCTTGAGAAATATCTATTGAGATCTTTTATCCAATTTTATTTGGATGGCATTCCTGCCTCCGGCCTTTGAACTATTCCAGACTTGGTTGTTTAAGGCATGTGGGGGATTAACCAGTGGATGGAAGACATCTCTCTCTCTCTGCCCTCTCTTTGTTGTTTTAACTCTCAAATAAATAAAAATAATAAATAATAGACATTTAATTTCATTCCTAAGTATGTTATTCTTTTTTTTTTTGACAGGCAGAGTTAGACAGTGAGAGAGAGAGACAGAGAGAGAGAGAGTTATAGACAGAGAGACAGAGAGAAAGGTCTTCCTTCCATTGGTTCACTCCCCTAATGGCCGCCATGGCCGGCACTGCACTGATCCGAAGCCAGAAGTCGGGTGCTTCCTCCCTGTCTCCCATGCGGGTGCAGGGACCCAACCACTTGGGCCACCCTCAGCTGCCCTCCCAGGCCACAGCTGAGAGTTGGACTGGAAGAGGAGCTACTGGGACTAGTTACCTGGCGCCCCAACCAGAACTAGAACCTGGTGTGCTGGCTCCACAGGTGAAGGATTAGCCAAGTGAGCCACAGTGCCAGTAATATGTTATTCTTTTTGATGTCACAGACTCTCAGTATACAGACATGCACCTATTCGCTTTTATTTTGATTTCAAATTATATAACGTTAATAAATTCACTTATAAATTATCAAAGGTTTTTTTGTGTTTGTGTTCTTTACAGTGTCATGCCATCTATAATATGGACTACCTGCTCCCTCTTTCCAATTTAGTAGTTTTTACTTCTGTCCAATTGCTCTTCTAGTAGTTCCAAGATTGGTTTGAATGGAAATAGTAAGAGGGAAAAGATTGCAGATTCCCCTGCATTGATTAAGATACAATGTTAGCCACTGAATTTTCATTAATGACCTTTACTACATTGAGAAAATTTACTTGTATAATTTTAAAGACATTTATTTGGAAGGCTGAGTGAGAGAGAGACAGAGGGAGAGAGAAAGAGGGAGGGAGGAAGAGAGATTTCCATCACTGGCTCCCTCCCCAAAAGGCTGCATAAGTCAGGTGTGGGACAAGCTGAAGCCAGGAGCCAGGAACTCCATCCTAGTCTCCTACAGGAATGGCAAGGGACCAGGTACTTGGACCTAGTCTGATGCCTTCCCAGGAACACCACCAGGAAGCTGGCTTAGAAACAGAGCAGCTAGGACTAGAACAAGCTCTCTGAAATGGGATGGCAGTATCACAGGTAGCAGCTTGTCATACTCTACAACAAAGCAGACCCCTGCCTATACATTGTTGAGTATTTTTATTGAGAAAGAATGTTGACATTTACCAAATATTCTTTTTCTGCATTTGTCAACAAAACTATGCAGTTTTGCTCTTTCATTCTGGTAATGTAATATTGTTACATCAATGGACTTATATGTGTTAACACAAATTTGCATTACAGGTATCAGTTCCACTTGTTTATGATGTATCACTTTTGTGCATTTTGATTCAGAAAACTAACATTATGTTGTTTAATTTTGCTCGGGATTTTGCACTGATATTCATCAAAAATATTGGAATGTAATTTTCTTTCCTTGTGATGTCTTCAGTAACAGGGTGATGTTGGTCTCATAAAAGGAGCTTGGAAGTGTTTCCCCCTCTTCTATTTTTTGAAAGAAGAATCAGTAATAATTATTTGAATGTTTGGTAGAATTCAAAGATGAAACCATCTGGTTCTAGTTTTTCTGTGTTGGAAGTTTTTAAATAACTTCAATCACTTTATTTCTTATTTATCTTCTCAGGTTATTTCTTTCTGACTTAATCTTGCTAAATTATATTTAAGCTATTTCCTCTAGCTTAAGCAATTTGTTGGTAAATAATTGTTCATAATAGTGTATTATGTTCTGTTTCATTTTTGAGGGTTAAGTTGTAATGTTTCTACATTCATTTATGACATTACTTATTTGGGTTTTTATCTACTTTTTCTTCTCCATTAGTATAGGCAAGTAAAACCATATTTAAATTTGGTTATATTTTCCTAATTTTGTTGTTCTCTCATTTATTTATGTTCTGATCTTTATTATTTCCTTCTTCCATCTAACTTTGACTTTAGTATGTTTTCTTTTTCTAATTCAATAAAGTATGATATTGGATTTACTTGAGATCTTTCTTCTTTTATGATTTAGTAATTTATCCATTTTATAGCATTGCTGTATCTCTTAGATTTTGATATATTGTATTTTCATGTTTGTTTTCCTCAAGATTTATTAATTAATTTTATTTGAAAGGCAGAGAAATAGAGAGTGACACATAGATGTCTTCCAAATTGTGGTTCATCCCCAGTTGGCCAGGATGGCCAGACCTGGGCCAGGCATAGCCGAGGGAAGTCAGTCCTGATCTCTTACATGGGTGACAGGTATTCATGTATTTGAGTCCTCACCTGCTGCATCCCAGGGTGAATGATAGCAGGGAACTGGAATGGAGACTGGAGCCAAGCCTCAAACTCAGGCACTCTGTTTTGAAATGTAGATGTCCCAAGCAGTGATTTAACCACTGCACCAAATGCCCATCAATCTAGATAATATTAAATATCCCTTTTGATTTTTTCTTTGACTCATTGATATTTAAGGAGTATATTGTTGAATTTTCACATATCTCCAGTTAGGAATTTCAGTTTTATAGTACTTTGATCAAAAAAGATATTTGATGTGGTTCCATCTCCTTAAATTTTAACTTGTTTGTGATATAACATTATTTTTCCTGAAATAGTGGGTTTCATGAAGGCAAGATAAAGATGAATTGTGAATTTGTTTTTTGTTTCCAATCAGTCATTCTGTGCTTTATCAGGGGATAATTTAAATTCAATTTAAATTTACATTCAAGGTAATTATTGATAGACAAAAATTTCCTGTTGTTATTTTGTTAATTATTTCTCATTGTTCTGTACAGCCTTTGTTTTTTTATTATTTTTGCAGTATTCTTTTGTTAATTTATGCTTTTATTTAGTGGCAAGTTTTGATTTCTTTTACTACACTTTTGTGTATCTTATAAAGATATTTGTTTTTCTTATGAAGATTACATAAAACATACTATTGTTACAACAGTCTATTTCAAGCTAACAGCAATTTAATTTGGATTACATACAAAATTTTCATACCTTTAAATTCCCCTGGATTTGGGTTTTTTATTTTTTGATTCCACAATTTAAAATCTATTTACATTATCTATTCTAGCTAAAATATTATAGATTTATTCATTTTAATGCTTTTGGAATTTTATATTGACTACAGGGTTAAAAGTGATTTATACAACACCATTAAAATCTTAAAATCATTCAAAATTGACTATATATATATGAGTATATATATATATATATATATATGTAAAGATTTCTACAGATTGCACCCACAAAGACACACAAAGTATAGAGTACTGTTTGAGTAGTAGTTTTACCATTAATTCACATAGTACAACACATTAAGGACAGAGATCCTACATGAGCAGGTGCGCAGTGACTCCCATTGTTAATTTAACAATTGACACTCTTATTTAAGATGTTAGTAATCACTCGAGGCTCTTGTCATGAGCTGCCAAGGCTATGGAAGCCTCTTGAGTTCACCAAATCTAATCTTATTTAGACAAGACCATAGTCAAAGTGGAAGTTCTCTCCTTCTTTGATGACCCTTTCTTTCCACTGGGATCTCACTCATAGAGAGCTTTGATTTAGGCCAATTTTTTTTTTTTTTTTTTTTTTTTTTTTTTGCCACAGTGTCTTGGCTTTCCTTGGGTGTGAACTCTCATGGACTTTTCCACCAGACCAGAATGGCTTAAGGGCTGACCCTTAGGCCAGAGTGCTGTTTAGGGCATTTGCCATTCTATGAGTCTGCTGTGTATCTTGCTTCCCATGTTGGATCATTCTCTCCTTTTTAATTCTGGGTCTCCTTTTTAATTCTATCAGTTATTATTTGCAGACACTGGTCTTATTTATGTAATCCCTTTGACACTTAATCCTATCTTTTTGATCAATTATAAACTTAAATTGATCACTTAAATAAATAAGATGGCATTGGTACATGCCACCTTGTTGGGATTGAATTGGAATCCCCTGGCACATTTCTAGTTCTGCCATTAGGGGTAAGTCCGAGTGAGCATGTGCCGAAGTGTACATTTCCTCCCTCTCTTATTCCCACTCTTATATTTAACTGGGATCACTTTTCAGTTAATTTTAAATTCCTAAGAATAATTGTGGGTTAATTAAAGATTTCAACCAATGGTATTAAGAAGAACAAAAAAAAAATACTAAAGGGATAAAGTATTAAGTTGTTCATCGACACTCAGGACAAGGGCCGATCGAGTCACTCTTTCTCACAGTGTCCATTTCACTTCAACTGGTTTCCTTTTAGGTGCTTAGTTAGTTGTCACCGATCAGGGAGAAGATATGATATTTGTCCCTTTGGGACTGGCTTATTTCACTCAGCATGTTTTCCAGATGCCTCCATTTTATTTCAAATGACTGGATTTCTTTTTCTTTTTCTTTTTTTTTTTTTCTGTATAGTATTCTGTAGAGTGCATATCCCATAATTTCTTTATCCATTCTTCTGTTGATGGGCATTTAGGTTGATTCCATTTCTTAGCTACTGCAATAAACATTGATGTGGAGACAGCTCTTTTATTTGCCAATTTATTTTCCTTTGGGTAAATTCCAAGGAGTGGGATGGCTGGGTAATATGGTAGGGATATATTCAGGTTTTTGAGGAATCTCCAAACTGTCTTCCATAGTGGCTTTACCAGTTTGCATTCCCACCAAGAGTGGATTATTGTCCCTTTTTCTCCACATCCTCTCCAGCATCTGTTGTTGGTGCTGGGAAAACTTTATTTCCACATGCTGAAGCTTGAAGCAAGGCCCCTACCTTACACCTTAACATGGATTAAAGATCTAAATCTACGACCCAGCACCATCAAATTATTAGAGAACATTGGAGAAACCCTGCAAGATATAGGCACAGGCAAAGATTTCTTGGAAAAGACCCCAGAGGCACAGGCAGTCAAAACCAAAATTGAGAAGTTTCTGTACTGCAAAAGAAATAGTCAGGAATGTGAAGAGGCAATCAACAGAATGGGAAAAAATATTTGCAAATTATGCAACTGATAAAGGTTTAATAACAAGAATCTACAAAGAGATGGGCCAAGGACCTAAATAGACATTTTTCAAAAGAGGAAATCCAAATAGCCAACAGACACATGAAAAAATGTTCAGGATCACTAGCCATCAGGGAAATAAAATTCAAAACCACAATGAGGTTTCACCTCACCATGATTAGAATGGCTTACATACAGAAATCAACTAACAACTGATTATTTTCTTTTAATAGTTTAAATTTATCATTATATTCTTATCTGGCTTCTAAGATTTTTCCCTTGTAGTTCTGATAACCTTATGCAGATTTCCTTCTATTTTGTACCATTGTTTTCCTATTGCTGCTTCCAGAATACCTCCATTGTCTTTATCATTTGACTATGAGATTATGACATGTTTTGGCAAAGCTCTGTTTGGGTTCACCTTGTTTTGAGATAAATGTGCCACCTGGATATGGATTTAAAAATTTTGGAAATTTTGAGTCATAAACTAAATAATCTCTCTGCGTTTTTCTTTCTTTTTATATTATCCTTTAGGAAATGTTTTAATATGTGATTTGTTCATTTACTTGTGTCTTGTATGTCATGTAGGACTTCCTCAAACTGTTTTCTCTGATTACATAATTTAAAAATCTGCCTTCAAGCTCTCAGTTTGTACTGCTTGATCAAATGTACTGCTGTAGATTTATATTGTATTTCATTTCATACAGAATATTTTTCATCTCCAGGATTTCTATTTGTTTCTTTTTATATAATTTATATCTCTTTGTTGAACTCATTTGTTCACATATTGCATTCCTGATATTGCAGGAGAGTACTTTATGTATATGCTCTTACATTCCATAAACTGTTTCAAAGTAATTATTTTGAATTCATTTTCATACAGTTCATAGGTTTCTGATTCTTTGAAGTCAGGAGTTGGAGAATTATATCTTTAGTGGTGTCATCTTTCCAAGCTTTTACACAACTCTTGGAGTTTTTCACTATTTTAGGCATATTTGATGGGGTAGTCACCTTTCTCAAGCATTAAAGGTTGACTGCCATGAGAAAAATAAATCCATCTGCAGGTAGGTGGAATATTGGTGGTGTGTTAAGTGTGGTGGCTCTGATTCCAGCGAATTCTCTGTGCAGTTCCATCAGTTGAGGTCATTATCAGTTATGATTGCAGACACTTTAGAGTCCAAGGCTGCAATCATGGTGGCACCAATGGCAGTATGGGCTGTTGCAGTTCACCATGCAGTATTTTCAGAGCACATTGGGTTCTTCCTGTTTTTTTCTTTTCTCCACAGGTCATCTTTCTTGGTACTGGATCAGATATACCATGCAAAAACCACAGTAGTATATTCTAGGACATAGGCACTCGAGTTGTCAACATATCACAGGTCATAGACTCAGGAACTCTCAAAAACAGTTGTAACACTCAAGTTCTAATAAATGGGCATTTATAGTTCAGGTTCCGTGCAGTTGACTGCACTGACAGGGATTTCTGATGAAGCAGCAACTCAGTCTGTAAGGGCAGGAATCAGCACAGAAACAACTTGCTTCCTGAGAGTGGCACAGCCCTATGATATCTTAGGCTGCACAGAGTGGGGCAGTGAGATCCCAGGGCTGGCCTTACAGTTGGAGGAGTCCTAACGCAGCTTGGCATTGAGGAGTGGGATGCAGTAGAGATGATTAAATAGGGCACTGATTGTTGGGGCTTTGTACAATGGTGATTCTGACCCCTGGGATGTCAGGTCCCAGGCAGAATGTGCAGTGGCAGTAAGCCCTCAGAAATGGCAAGAGCCAGTAATGTCTCAGGATGGGCATGCCTTCCATAGCATCATGGCGGCTTCAGCAATGACAAGGCACAAACTGCAAGAGCTCAAAGGAATATAGCCCCGGGGGTTGATGCTTCTGTGTAGAAGCTCAGCCCTTCCTGACATAACTGAAACATAGGCTTTTGGAAATGGGACACAGCACAGTGGTAATTTCAGTCTGGGAGGTGGGCTTCAGACCCCAGAAATGGTGGGATAATGAGTGACCCAGGATTCTAGTGACAAGGGATAGCAGTGACTCAGCTCAGGGAGACAGAGCAGCTCTGTGATAGTTTGGCCCTTGGGGTGGGATACAGAGGCAATTTGGGTTAGGAATAGAGGTGTTTTTATTATTTCCTATGCAATCACTTAATTTCTTTGCTATACTCTGGAGCTCTCCTTCAGTCATATTCACGTTATTTATGATTGATTGGAACCTACTAGTCTTTCATCTTGCTGACATCCATTGGTCATTTCTTAATGGTAGTTTCTCAGGTCATTTTAACTGATACAATAAGACTTTCAGATTAATACATGCAACAAAACAAACATATCAAAAACATATTCAATATCAAATCGTATTCTAGAATGAAGATGTAATTTTCTAATCTGACAGTATAATACTTTTTAAATTGTGGGATTGAAAATTTTCCTTTTGTTCTTTAATAATAAGCTGAATGTAGAAGATAATTCATGTCATAATAATAAACTGATGACCTTCATTATTTAGAAAATCTTAGCAAAATTTGTGTAAAATAGCATCACATTATTCAAATAACAGTTGTTCAAATAACACATTATTAAGTAGATTTTTGAAAATTTTATTGTATTTATTTGAAGGACAGAGTTATATATAGAGAGAGTGATAGGAAGAGACAGAGGTTTTCCATCCACTGGCTCACTTCCTAGATGGTCACAAATACCAGGGCTGGGCTAAGCCAAAGTCAGGAACAGGATTCATCCGGGTCTTCCATGTGACTAGTAGGGGCCAGAGGACTTGGACCATTTTCTGCTGTTTTTCCAGGCTCTGTAGCAGGGAGTTATCTCAGAAGTGCAGCAGCCAGGACTTGAACTGGCACCCTGATGGGATGTCAGCTCTGCAGGTGCCAGCTTAACTCATTACACCACAACACTGGTCCCAAGGTAGATATTTTTAACAGTATATTTACTGCCTGTAAACAGGATAAGCAATTTAAAGATTACTTCTTAAAATTATAATTTATTATTTAACTAAATAATTTTATTATGCTCTAAATTCTATAAAACTGGTTACATATTTAGCTTGTCATATAATACATAATTTTCTAGGAAATGAAAGTCTTCCAATTGCGTTTTTGAGCAGGACATCTGATGTTTGCTTTTATTTGAGACATATAGTCACAGAGAGACAGTGGGAGAGACAGAGAGAAAGGTCTTCCATCTTTGGTTCACTCCCCAAATGGCCATCACCGCTGGAGCTGGGGCAAAATTGAAGCCAGGTGCTTCTTCCAGGTCTCCCACGCAGGAGCAGGGGCCAAGGACTTGGGTCATTTTCTACAACTATCCCAGGCCATAGTAGAGAGCTATGATATTTTTCTACTTGATAGTTTTCTGCCTTTTGAGCCCTTCTTGGCAAATTCTAGCCAATGGACTATAAGTGGAAGATGATAATATTTCCACAAAAATTTTCTATGTCTACTCCTTCATGTTTTTGTTTTCTTCTTGATGTCAAGTACATCCATGGTAAGCACAAGGTTAAACAGAAAATCTCTGTAATGAAGGAAGCTTAACTAATTCATGCATATTTTAAATTTTTAATTGAAAGTTATTAATGAGAAGTATTTGAAAAATGTGCTTCAAAATATTGGGCATATAATAAATACTATATCACCAGGTATTTAAAGGCCTAGTACAAGATTTGATTTTGAATGGTATGGTGGTCTATTTAAGTCATATTATTAGACAACCATAATAGAGCAGAACACAATGCAATACAATATAATAATATAATAAATAATATATCATAAGTATGTATGTATATGTCAATTATATAATATATATATATATATTTATATATATTTTTTCCTAAGGTAGTGAGTCTTTACTCCCTGTTCCTTTGTGTGTGTGTGTGTGTGTGTGATCTGGGTTTAATTGATTAGTTATGAGGAGCTTTTTGTCTTCCTGTGTAGTTAAGAAAGTTCTTCATGTTTTAGCTAAAATTATGTAAACCTAAAACCCAAAAAAACATAGCTTCTCTATCACCACTTACTGTCAGAGTTTCTTCTAGGAAATCACTTTGCACATGATATTTCAATATTAATTTTAAGGAATGGTTCTTTTATCTGTCATCGCTATAGTTTGTCATAGGGCATATAACAAAAGTCACAGAGGCACAAATGTTGACTTCTAATACCATCTGGACCAGAAACGCAACATTTAATTTGTATAATTAAGCATTTATATATCTCATTCTTTTCAAGTATTAAATATCATAACGAAAACTGAGTGTAACCCAACAGCACTACAAAATAAACTCAATTGCTTATAAAATGAAACATGTGAGATTTTTGTTTTGATTATAAAGAAAGCAATACATTATAGATTTCAAATACCATGTTGATTGGAAGATGTGAGTCTTTAGTCCCTATTCCTTTTCAAGGCCCTTTTTTATCGGCCTTGAAAAGTACAATCAAGGCTACATTTGGATAATGACTTTAGAGTGACAAAGCTGCAAATCATATCTATTTTATATGTGACCAATCATCACAACAATACATGTAAAATTTGATGTGTTGAATCTAAATAGCAGTTCATGGTATGGTAATAGTCATTTTAATTTTGCTGTTTAATCAGATGTTTATAGGAATATAGTCATGTAATGTTTTTATTGTTTAAAGGGATATGTAATTTCTCCTCATTTTTACTCATTCCATGATCTGCAGTTAAGCATATTTAATAGTTGGTGCTGTAATTCCTTTCTATTGTATGGATTACATTATATGCTTTAGGCACAAAGCAAAAGAAATAATGGAGCTTTCAAATAGTTATGCTTCTTGTCTCCAATGAATGTAAGATAATTGCATTAAGAAAAAGAAACAAAGTGTTGTGCTTTTAACAACAGGAAATGGTTATCATTGTCCAACAAAGAATAAAATAAACTACGTAGATTAAGGCTTTCCCTTGATCCAACATAAATCATGCACAACTAACACGTTTATACTAAATGTCTTTGAAAATGGATAATGGATTCCTTGTTTGAATGAAGAATCGAGAACAGCTTAAGCTGTACTGCATAAGCTTAACGAAAATAATCTTTTGTTGAGAACACGATTTGTTCTCAACTTCTTGAGACAGTCAAATGTTATAACTTTGAAATAAATCTAAGAAAAACAATCAGACACAGGTAAACCATGCTTGAATTAGGTAGTGACACATAGACCTGTACACGTTTATTCTATGTGAAAACATAACAAGGGTTCTAGAAGGAAAGATGTTTTACATGATTTTTGCCAAACAGTTATTTTATTTAGGACTTTTATTATTTTCTTTTAGTTAATTCATTTGAGAAACAGAGTGATTCAGGCAGAGAGAGAGGAAAGAGAGAGAGAAAACTTCCGCTGGTTCATTCCTCAAATGTGTGCAACAGCCAGAGGGACTGAAGTTGTGAGCTGGCAATTCAATCCAGCTCACTCACGTGGGTGACAAAAACCCAGCTATTTGAGCTATTACAGCTTCTCCCTAGGGTTTGCATTAGCAAGAATTTGGAGTCAAGAGCAGAAACAGGACTCAATCCCAGGCATTCTGACATAGGATACAGGCATATTAAATACTACACCAAACGCCTCATCTCCTATGTCAAATCATTGCTTAGTTACATGACCACAGGTAATCTAACCACTTTAATCTGCAATTTTACATCTACACAATAGGAATTTTTCTTTAAATTTACTTTGCATTTGTTCAATGACCATATATTGGATTATTCTATGGAGAGAAATTACCATAATTAGAGGTTCATAGTTGTAGCATTTTTAATTATTATCAGAACTCACATAGTTAACAACTGCAGGAGGAAGGTTGAAAGAAAAATAAATATCAAGGGGGATCTCATTTGGCTCAGCAGTAAGATGCCTGCTAACATCCCAGAGGAGTGCCTGGTTCTGAGTATTGACTCTGCTTCCAATTCCAGTTTCATGCTAATGTGCACTCTTAGAAGCAGCAGGTGATGGGTCCTTGACACCCACGTTGGAGAGAGATTGAGGTCCTGGGTCCTGGCCCAATGCTGCCACAACTCTGGCTGCTGCTGGCATCTGAGGAGGTATCCAGTGGATTGAAGATCTCTTTCTGTCTGTCTCTGTCTCTCTGCCTTTCAAATAAATGCTAAATACACACACACACAAGCACACACGCACACACACACATAAAGAGGTCTAAAGCATAATGTTGATGATGATATTTCTGAAGAAAACAGTGCTCAAATAATGAACTTTTTATTCTAAAATTTTCTTATTTTTGGTTTCCATGTACTATTATAACAAGAAAAGACCAATGGTTTTGCCTAAATAGAAATGTCAAGATTTTTTTTTATCTAATGTGGATGATATATGAAGAAACAAAATCCATTTCATTTAATTACAAATGCCTATTGATACATAGTGTCGATATGAAAAACAAATGTATGTGTGCATTATTTATGCATTTTACAATAAAATATTATATTTTCATACATATCTGTATGTTATTTATTTAAACATTAAGCATGCCATTTTTTACATGTATGTATGCTTATGTATATGTGTGGGTATGTATTAACAATTTAAGATAAAATGTCTGCAAAAATTGGAAATTATCCAGAGAGCTTTGATTATAGACAGAACAAGAAAGTACATTGTCTTTTTTAAAAAAAGATTTATTTATTTATTTGAAAAAGTTGCAGGATGGCAGAGGCAGAGGCAGAGAGAGAGAGAGAGAGAGAGGACTTCCACCCGCTAGCTCACTCCCCAGATGGCTGCAAAAGCCGGAGCTGTGTCAATCCAAAGACAGGAGCCAAGAGCTTCTTTTTTTATTTCATAAATGTGAATTTACAAAGTGCAACTTTTGTATTGTTGTGGCTCCCCCCCCCAACCTCCCTCCTTCCCGTGGCCCTCCCCTCTCCTTCTCCCATCCCACCCTTTATCGAGTTTCATTTTCAATTACCTTCATATACTGAAGATCAACTTAGTATATACTAAGCAAGGATTTCAACAGGCTGCATTCACACAACTGCACAAGGTATAGAGTATTGTTTGACTAGTAGTGTTTGACTAAACAAGTTCAGAGTCAGTGAACTCAAGGGGCTTCCATAGCCTAGACAGCTCATAGCAAGAGTCTCAGGTGATTGCTGACGTCATAAATAAGAGTGCCAATCAACAACGGGTGTCACTGGGTACATGCTCCCCACGTAGGTTCTCTGTCCTTAATGTGTTTTACTATGAAACTTAAAAACACTGCTAGTCGAACAAGACTTCTTTGAAGTCTGCCACACGAGTGCAGAACTTGGGCCCTCTTCTACTGCTTTCCCAGGCCATAGCAGAGAGCTAGATTGGAAGTAGAGAAGGTTGGACTTGAACCAGTACCCATATGGGATGCTGGCATGGCAGACTGTGGCTTTATGCGCTACGCCACAGAGCCAGCCCCTGCATTGTCTTTTATAATATAAGTTGGGTACTCTAACTGAAGCTATGAATCCTCACATCCTACTACTTCTGACCACAGCATTCATACTAGAACTTCTTTTATTTTTATACTTTCAAAGATTCAAGAAAGATGAAAACATAATACAAGATTTTCAGAAATTCAGAATTCTTAAAACAAATGCATAATTAGATTGGGACATTTGGTATCAGCAATCTGAAAAATATCTCATACTTTATAAACATATGCAAAAAGTAAATATATCCCTTATTTTTTAGTTGATTAGTCTTCATCCTTTTACGTCATTCCCACACTAGGGCTAAATTCGTGTGCTTTATGTCCAACGATAAATGTGTGTGCTTTTTAGGAATTTCTTAGAGAACAGAATTTTAATTTAAACCCTGTTCCTCTGTTAGAATGTTCCAGGATATACCAGACCTATCTCAAGCATTGACAGGTATCTTTCCACTCTTTGTGACTTTATGAACAGTTATTAGAAATCAAAAGAGAAATTTCACTGGGAAAGCCCTCATACATTTAATATTCCACCTAGAATTCAAGAAAAATATTCTTTTTGTGATTCTGAGATTGATATAAATAATAATTAAAGAAGCAGAACTTGTGGCACAACAGGTAAAGCTGCTGCTTGCAAAGCTGGCATACTATGTGTGTACTGGTTTGTGTCCTGGTTGTTCCACTTCGAATCCAGATCCCTGCTAGTGGCCTGGGAAAGGCAGTGGAATGTGTCTAAACTGTTTGGATCCATGGCACCAATGTGAGAGACCTAAAAGCTTTGGCATCCTGGTTTCAATTGCCCAGCATTGGCTGTTGCAAATATCTGGGGAGTGAACCAGTGAAAAGAAAATATCTCTGTGCCTATCCCTCTCTCCTTGTAATTCTTTCTAAATAAATAAACAAATCTTTAAAACATAGTTATATAAAATATATGTGTATTATATATTAACACATGTATTAGCTATGCCAAAATTACCAGTACAAATTTCCTGATCTAGTAGTGAATTTTTCTAAGAATCCTGAATTTCTGAAAGTCATCATGAATCATTGAAAGTAGGATATATATGCATGTATATGTATATATATGTATAGCTGAGACTGGGGTTGTACAGAGCCTGGATTCAGGAATGCGATCTAGGTCTTCTATGTGGGAGGCAGGAACACAATTCCTGTGCTATCACCTCTAATTCCATTATCTGTATTGGTGGGAAGCTGGAATCTGAAACCAGAGTTGAGAATTAAATCCATGTACTCTAATGTGGGACATGATCATTTTACCTACCATCGTAAATTCTCACTCCTTCATCCGGGATTTTGTGTTATTCTAATGCTTTGGGGGAAGCTCACTCAGCTGTAATATTTTCTGGAAGTTGTGTAAAGATTTAATAAGGATGATTAGCGATGCTGCTAACATCTAAGGAACTTAAACCATCTGTCTGTTACCAAGAGCTTTGATGTGCTGCTGTCATTGCATTAGAAGGGTGTACTAGGGAAGACTGACTCAATGAAATCAGACATTTTACAGTGTGTCTGCTTTATTGTAGTTGTTACAACCAATAATAGTCATATTTATTCGGTGGATGAGATGTGCATTATGTGAGCACTCTTGCAGCAGATAATGATGTACATAGTTAAATATTCCCCTCCAAAATATAAGATAAGAATACTAATGGGCAGGTACTTTTGATTGAATTATAAATTCTGGATTATTGGAGCATAAAATGTTTTATTAAAATTGAATAATAGAGTACTTTTAAACATTTGTTGTTATTTGAAAAAAATTATCCCAAATGAAAAATGAAATTAAAATCGCATTATATTTTGTAACTATCATGTAAAAGTCAGACTTTTCTAGACCCTTAGAACATGTAGTGAAGAAAAAGAGTTATAGATATTTATATAGTGTGTATTCTAGTAGAACAGACAGAATAATCGGTAAATGTAATTAGCATGTAAAATTTTTAGCATATTAGAAGTTGATATTTGTTATGGTTATAGGAATGGAAAGGAGAAATATATCAGAAATTGGAGGAACATGATTTCCTCTGGAGTTGGTATACAGAATGTGATAAACAATTGAGTGGGCAAAGAGAGCCTCATTGACTTTTGCATGAGTACATGCATTAGGCGAAGTAGTTACCTGTGCAGATATCCAGAGAAGCATCCTAGGAAAGGAAAACAACCAGTGCAAATGTGCTAAAGCTCAAGAATATTTCACATATTCAAGGAGGATAAGAGAGAAGACAGGAGATTTGGACGGAAACTTTGGATGTGGTGCTGGATGAGATCAAGAGCTATCAGGGGAATCAGATCATGGAACAATCATTAATTAACTTTGGCTCTTACCTTGACTAAATTGTGGACCCCAGAATTTTGAGAAGTAGCATGACCATTCCTGTATTTAGAATTAACACATTGATAGTTGAAGTGAACTTCCACAGCTCTTGCAAGAGGTACCTAATTAGCAATAAGTATAATTTTACTTGTTTTCTTAAAATGCTTCCTTCAAAATAATCATAGAGACCCAGCTGATAAAAATGTTGATGCCTAAATATTATACTTTATTCAAATACCACATAGTATTTATTGGTGTTGGGCATATAGATAGTAATTCAGGAAAAACATAATTCTTAAGGATAAAATTATACATCTATCAACTATTATTTCCACTTTTCATATAAGCCTAGTATAAAATTTATAGCAAACAACACAAAAATCATTGGCTTCAATATAGCTTATGTTTCAGAATAATCATATATATGGTGAATCTGTACTTAAAATCTGGGTAATAAAGGGAATTGTTTTTACTAAGCTGTGGTCCCTTAATGTCCTGATTCTTGTGTTGATGAAACTACCACCCAAACATACAGGTACTGATAGGTCAACTAAATGATGATATTGCTCACATCACACAATGCAGTTATTAGTAGTTCTTTGTATCCTTCATTCTCCTGAAGTCACTGGGCTACGTAGCATTTGTATAGTAAAACCTCTGGTCCTTATTGACTTGTTCTTGTGAATATTTTGAGTCACCCTTTGCTTGTGTTCTTGGGGATAGAGAACAGTCTTGTCTTTGAGTCCATCTCTGCTGTCTACTCTAGTAATCTATATGAAAATTGTTCTGTGAGATGAGATGGCATAACTGAAAACTTTGCCATGTGGTCTGGTGAATAAATTGAAGTAATGTGAACAATAATTTGTGTGTAGTCCAAGCCAATTTTGTGGACAAATTTCATCATCTCTGAAAGTGGCACAATAATAAGCTACCTTAACAAATTATTGTGAGAATTGGTAAGGATAGAAGTGTGATTAAGTGCCTTGACTAACCAGAGTTCTCATTATATTGTTAATTATACTAATTTTAGGTATTATTTCATTCACAATTGCAATTTAAATTCTGGAAAGGTTGAATAATCTACATTTCCTAAAATAACCTATCTGCATTGGCTAAATGTATAAATTCTAACTATTATGATGTATAGAAGGAATTGCAAAATAATGATTTCCAATTCAAATCTTAGAATCAGGGTCTACTTTACCATTCTAATGAATGTTTTAAATATTTTCATTGGGGTCAGCACCGTGGCACAGCCAGTTCAGTCCCGCCTATAGCGCTGGCATTCAATATGGGAGCTGGTTCAAGCCGCAGCTGCTTCACTTCTGATGCAGCTCCTTGTTAATGTACCTGGAAAAGCGGCATTAAATGGCCCAAGTACTTGGCCATTGCACCCAGATAGGAGACCTGAATGAGTTTCCTGGCTCCTAGCTTTGATCTGGATCAATCCTGGCAGAGTTAACCAGGGGAAGGAAGAACTCTCTCTGGCTCTGCCTTTCGCTCTCTGTAAATCTATTTTTCAAATAAATAAATAAATATTTTTTCCTCAAATTATCAGAATTAAATTTTAATCATTTCAGAAAATTACATGTATTTTATGTAAAAAGTGTGTGTTTAACAAATATATTTTTTAAAGATTTATTTATTTATTTATTTATTTGAAAGTCAGAGTTACACAGAGAAAGGAGAGGCAGAGAGAGAAAGAGAGAGAGAGAGAGGTCTTCCATGCGATGGTTCACTCTCCAATTGGCCACAAGGGCCTGAGCTGCACCAATCTGACGTCAGGAGCCAGGAGCTTCTTCTGTTCTCCCATGCAGGTACAGGGGACCAAGGCCTTGGGCCATCTTGCACTGCTTTCCCAGGCCATAGCACAGAGCTGGATGGGAATTGGAGCAGCCGTGTCTCGAACCAGGGCCCATATGGATGCCAGCACTTCAGGCCATGGGGTTAACCCACTGTGCCACAGCGCCAGCCCCTAACAAACATATTTTCTTTTTTTTAAGATTTATTTTATTTATTTGAAAGAGTTACAGAGAGATAGAGACAGAGAGAGGTATTCCATGCACTGGTTCACTCCCCAGATGGCCACAATGGCCAGAGCTGTGCCTATCCGAAGCCAGGAGCCAGGAGCTTCTTCCAGGTCTCCCATGTGGGAGCAAGGGCCCTAGGACTTGGGCCATCTTCTACTGTTATCCCAGGCCACAGCAGAGCGCTGGATCGAAAGAGGAGCAACCAGACTAGAACTAACACCCATCTGGGGTGCCGGAGCTTCAGGCCAGAGCTTTAACCTGCTGTGCCACAGCACCGGCCCCCTAACAAACATATTTTCATGGAATGAGTATAGGGTAGATAAACACAGAATGACAAAATAATACAGTTTATGATAGTTATGTAATAAAATAATTTAATTTTCTAAAAATGTAAATGATAGCAAAGCTAGTATCAACTTGAAAATCCATCAGTATATATCTGAACTGAAAAATGCATTTTGCAGTTTTCAGTGAAAATTTCAAGTGATTTTAGAAAAGATAAAATTGAATTAATAATTTACTAATTCTTTCTAAAAGGGTCTCATTTGGCAGGATCGAAAAGCAGATGGCTCATCGAAACTGACAGAAGCTTATTAAGATCTAAAAAGAGTGTTTCTCTCTATTGGTTTTGTGGTGCCAGTACAGTTTAATCCTTAAGAGAAGAGTAATTTGTTGTAAAGGATGGGGTATCATTAATGATATGGAATAAACTGATTTACTTTAAAATAAAATATGTATGTATTTAAAACAATTATTTAAAACATTTAATATTAAAGGGAATATAACTACTGCAAAATGTAATACTCTGCCCCAAAGAGTGAATTGTTGGACTGAAACCCCTATGAAATCCCTTTTCCCAATGAAATTGTATTAATTGCCTTGGGCCCACTAGAAACTGAGTTAGAAGCTAATTATTTGATGAGACTTTTACTTTGAAGAAATCATTCGTAACATTCAGAAATACATACTGGCTCTAACCAACAAATGATTGATTTATGAATTATGTATTTTCTAGCTGAAATCCACTGCACGATAGCATAGCAAACTCAGTGTCTCAGATTTTATTGGGCGTAAAATCCTTCCATCTTCTCTTTTCTCTAGGAAAAAAAAAAATAATAATACAGTTCCTGTGACAAAACTTTGCGGAAACCGCTGACTAAATGGAGATTGTATATTCAGGAACAAGTTAAATGCAGTATAAAGGAATGCACTCATGGAATACTTAAACAGATGGCTGCAGGCTCCGAGGATCATGTTCTGTCTTCTAACGTTGCCGCTGACATACTGTAGCAGATGTAATGAACAGAAACGTTAGTTAACAGAAACAAGTAATAAAATGACTAAAAATAATACTTTTGGTAAACTATTGGATAACAACTTATCAATGGAAAGACCACTTTGTTACTAGTTTGGTTAAAGATGTACCCCAAATAATTATTTAGAAGAGAAAGTAGTGACTCATTGACATATTGGTGATAGTTGCACATTTACAGAGCCAGCCGTGGGAAGCAGGAGTGCTGCAATATGGCAACAGGAGCTGGAGGAATTGCTGCTCCTGATACACAAAGATAATTCTGATTATGTGAATACTTTTTATTTATTTATTTATTTGACAGGCAGAGTGGACAGTGAGAGAGAGAGAGACAGAGAGAAAGGTCTTCCTTTTCCGTTGGTTCACCCCACAATGGCCGCTGTGGCCGGCGCGCTGTGGCCAGTGTACCACGCTGATCTGAAGCCAGGAGCCAGGTGCTTCTTCCTGGTCTCCCATGTGGGTGCAGGGGCCCAAGGACTTGGACCATCCTCCACTGCCTTCCCAGGCCATAGCAGAGAGCTGGACTGGAAGGTGGAGCGTCCGGGACAGAATCCAGCGCCCCAACTGGGACTAGAACCAGGTGTGCCGGCACCGCAGGCGGAGGATTAGCCTGTTGAACTGCGGCACCGGCCTATATGAATACTTTAAAATGATTCCTACTAGTAGATTTTCTGAGGGATTGGAAGGCAGGTGTTACGTTTTTTATGTACTATTGACACCAAAAATCATATGCATGAAATGGCTGGACATAGCAAACTAGCTATTATGCAGGGCTGGACCTATTTGAGATAAGTACTTTAACAGGCAGCAAGGCCTGTCCTAAAACATTTGATTCCAAGAGTCCCCTACTCAATAGATTAAGATGACCTACCAGAGAATTTTCTAAAAGGTAGAATCTTTAATTGCTTATTACATAGGCTGTTTTTGATTTATGTTCATGGTACCAGACAAATGTAAGAGACTACAATCCAATGAAAGTTTTTTTTTTTGTTTGTTTTTTTGTTTTTTTTGACAGAGTTAGACAGTGAGAGAGACAGAGAAAGGTCTTCCTTCCATTGGTTAACTCCACAATTGGCCGCTATGACTGGAGCTATGCCAATCCGAAGCCAGGAGCCAGGTGCTTCTCCTGGTCTCCCATGCAGCTACAGGGGCCCAAGCACTTGGGCCATCCTCCACTGCCTTCCCGGGCCACAGCAGAGAGCTGGACTGGAAGAGGAGCAACCGGGACTAGAACCCAGCACCCATGTGGGATGCTGACGCTGCAGGTGGAGGATTAACCAAGTGAGCCAAGGCGCTGGCCCCTCCAATGAAAGTTTAAAAACAAATGTAAAAAGTGCACAACGGGCTTTCCTTTTGTGGTTCCTGTAAATGAAACCAAGACAGAGAGCTTAAAGTCCATATGCTGCTTGTTTGTACATTCTTCTTCAATTTGGAGCTCCCACTTAGATAAGTGATCAGAGAATATCTACACAGAGTCTGTAGTACAGGAAGGACACAATGCTATATATAATATCAATTGTTGCTTTCCTGTCCCTTTTTATTCCCAGAAAAATAGATTAAAAGAAAATGGGGCTGAACAGGTAAAAATAATGTTACATAAAATGTTGTATAAAGTAAGTGGATATTGGATGAGACATGAAGGGCTGATTTGCGTTAGAGAAATGTAACAAAGGCCTTTATAATTGTCAAATTAAAGGTTACCATTTATGAGGTATTATATAAAAGTGTTAGATGTTCAGAAAATACCTTGCCTATGATATAATATGGTTTCACACAAAACTTACCAAATCATCTTTCTACTAAATTCATTTCTCTTTTTTTCCACTAATAGGTGATAAATTTTCATTTATGAGAAATAAGGGATAAAATATGGAAGAAATTGAACAGATTGTATCAAAAGAGGGTAGTACATGTGATTATTCAATGAATATGGTCACACTGAATTACTAAACATTTGAGCATCTAGGGCATAAACATTTTATGGACTGATAATTTTTAGACAACACAGCTGATGTAGAAAAACTAAATGATGATATATAAGATTTCATTAGGCCTTTTGTGATGTTTTAAGAGCCTCGACTCAAAATATAGCATTTAAGATACAGCAGTGAAATTGTATTAGTGAGCTTCTACTTAGCACAGAGACGCATGGCTGTAATGCATGATAGACCCCTGTTATTTATTCACCTTTTCTGGTGTTTGTTTGATTCTTTAATATAAATTTTGCATGCACAGTACTATGCGTGTTTGTGATTTAAAAAGAAAAATAAATGTGAGAATTTCCAGGGGGAAACAAAATATTATCTAGCATGTCTCTAAAGAGCTCCCAGCACTTTTCCATGGTTGTTTGCTGCCCTTCCTGCTCTGTTCAATGCTTTTTCATTAACACCCACCACACACTGCACAGGCAGCCATCTGTGTCCCTGTCTTTAAGAAGTTTTATCCTACAAGTCTTTCCTCATGACACTGCTGTCTATTACATAAATCACAGAGACACTCAAACCCTTGGAATGGAATCAGAAACCCACAAAGCTGACTGCTGTCAGGACTCATAAGGAGCGCAATTAATAAATTTATTATTAAGGAATGAAGCTGTTTTCACTCCAAAAACTCATTCAAAATCAGAGTTTTATGGAGAGTGAATATCAAAGAAACCAAGCTAACAGTGTTTTTGCATTGTCTCGTTCACCCATTTGACAATATATTTTCTGCCTCAACTCTGCTAGTGTCACACACACACAGATTCATTCATTCATTCAATCAGCGAAAGATCCATTTAGTGCCAATTTATTTGAGTGAAGAAAAGAAAAAAGCATGTCACCATGGAGTTTCCATTCCACAATTAAAAATCCATTTTTGAATCTACAAATGTAATCACATTTGTAAAATTTTAAAGGAAAGAGATGATTATGAGATAAATGAAGATAAAAATCTTAAAAATGAGGAACAGGGTTTGGGGCCGCCATCATGCTGTGAGACAGCAGGATCCCGGTACAGCTGTGGCAGCCATGGACACGGTCCAGGCAGAGACCTGGGAGTGGACACCCACAGTGTCCTGGGCCATTGCAGCTGGCTTCACGCCTTAAGCTTAAAGGATGTACCGTATTGCAATTGCTATAGAAGGTTTCTCCGCTGTTGTTTCTGACTCTCGACTATTGAGTGAAGGATTTTCAGTTCACACGAGGGACAGCCCTGAATGTTTTACACGTTCACAGAGCAGTCATCAGATGCAGCGGTTTTCACGGAGACTGTAGAAACTTGAGAAAGATTTTTGAAGCCAGACTAAAGCTTTCCAATCAGGAGGTCATGGCCACAGGGACAATACTGAACTGCTGTCTACACTCTGCTCACGACTCTTCTTTCCATACTGTGTTCACAACATCCTCCGTGGACTGGAGGAAGAAGGGACGGGAGCCGTGTACAGCTTTGACTCAGAGGGATCCTACCGGCAGGACTTCTTCAAGCCAGGAGGCTCTCCAGCGCCATCTGCAACCCCTGGGGGACAACCAGGTTGGCACATCCTGCTGACCTTACAGAGCGATGAGGCTGGTAACAGGTGTCTCAATTCCAGCAGCAGAGAGGAACCTCAATACTGCGAACTCACTTGGGATTTACATTGTAACCAAAGAGGGCATCAGGAGGAAAATGTCCCCTGCGGAGGGCAGATGGGCCTGTTAGTGCAACACTGTGAGTTCTGTATCTGGGACTTCTGGATGAGTTTGTGTTATTAAAAGGAGAGCTGAAATTAAAAAAAATTTAAAAAATAGTTAAAAACAACAAAACTGACAGTCACGATTACTGGAAATAAACTGACACAATCAAATATCAGCTAAAGCAAGGTTTGATAAACTTTCGCTTGTTGAAATAATCTGCTTAAATTGTAAAAAGAGTGAAGGAGAATGCAACAAACCGTGAAATAATACAATTTCCCATCTATTTTTATTTATGAATTTGTGAATACAAGTATTATTTAGTTTAGTTTGAAATAATATTTATGATGCGTGGTGAATGATCTGTAAATAATACTGAAAGAACTTGGTTTAAGTTTTAAATTTAAAATCATTCTTAAAAATGCTCAATTGACCATCTGGTCTTTTAATGATAAATGTATTAAATGCAGGAATTTATTTCACACAACTCTATAATCTAATTTCAGCAGAAATTGCCATACAAATTGCAAACAAGACAGGCTTGGTTAAGCTTTTTGTGTTCAACAATAATGGATACGACCATAAAAATGAATATAAGAATAAATCAGGGTATTAATTATATACATTATTATTCATAATGAGGTTTATCTTGAATTACGGAATTTACATTTTAAGTAGTATAAACTAGAATGAAATATATTTGGACAAATGTATACCTATGAATACTCAACAAAACAACCCATAGTTTGAAAAATATTATTATTTTGAACAATTTAATTGGTATTATTGAAATATAAGTATGCTAATAGATATCATTTGTCATCAAATCTGAAGCTTTCATTTCCCATGCTTCATTAAATACTTATAACTCTTCATAGTTATTATTATCACCATTTCATGGATAAGAAAACTGGGAATAACAGCATTAGAAAACCATTTTGTGATTACATGGCTAATAAAAGCCAGACAACACACAAAAGTGAGATTTAAAACTTCAAGACAGTACTCTTTCTGATACAAATTCTATTATATTCCAGATACTTGGCTGATTTTTATTTAGTAACTTATTTGTTTTCATGTGATTAAAACTTAAAACTTCATAAAAAGGAAGCTGGATTGAATTCATTTAACCATAAACTCAGTAAGAACTAAAAGCAACATGCATGTAATGTACATGTTATTACGTGAATGGGTACAACTATGCTTCCCTTGGTGGGACAATGACCAGATTAATTTGTCAAGATTTTTAAAATGGCTTTGGCAAAATGTAAATGAGTGATCAAAATTTTAGGTCAAGAAACCTTAATAAAATATTAAGAAACTGAGAGAAAAATTGAGATATACAAGTATAATATGATTTAGATAAATATAAAATAAATAAAGTATTTACATATCATAAATATCTCATATAGTATATATGTATTTCAAAAATAAATTGAAGTGGCTGGCAGTGTGGTGTAACAGGTTAAACCATAATTTAAGATTCCCCTATCCATATGGGTGCCAGTTCAAGTCCCAGTTGCTCCACTTCCAATCCCGCTCCCAGCTAATGCACCTGGGAAATAGTGGAAGGTGGTCCAAGTACTTCATCCCTTATACCTACATGAGATATGAGATATTTAGATGAAGCTACTGGCTCTTGGCTTCTGCTTGGCCCAGCCCTAACCTTTGTGGCCATTTGGGGAGTGAACTATAACTCTGCTTTTCAAAGAAATCAATAAATATTTTAATAAAATGAAAACTCATAAAGATTACACATCTTGAGATATAGGACATCAGCCCTCATGATAAAAGGTCTCTTTTGATTAAAAGATTTATTTCTTTTTTGGAATGTCATAGCATCCAAGAGAGTGAAGGAGTTACGGAGAGAGAGAGAGAGAGGAGAAAGAGTCTTCCATTCACTGGTTCACTCTCCAAATGGCCACAACAGCCAAGACTTGGGTAAGCCTAAACCAGGAACTCGTTTTGGGTCTCCCACAGGACTGGCAGGCATCAAAGCCATTGGGTCATCATTTTCTGCCTTCCCAGGCACACTAGCAAGAAGCTGGACCAGAAGAGCAGCAACCAGAACTTGAATCAGTAAGTGGTGGCTTAACCTGCTCTGTCACAGCACTGGCTCCCAAAGACTTCTTTTAAAATAAAATAAATAAATAAATAAATAAATAAATAAATAAATAAATAAAAACAATTCCCTTCTCCAAATTTGTTAGTAGTCATTGCTATATAATGCACAATTTTATAAACATACCACACTTCATTGGACTGTTAAGAACACAGCTGCTATAATCGCCTGTATACATATTCTAGTACAACAATTCATTTCATTGTATGGTGTATTTCTAGGAGTACAACAGAGGTTATAAGAATCTTCAAGTTTTTGAATATTCCCAAATTCACCAAAAATTTTGATATCAATATGTATTCCCTCTAGCAATTTATGGACACTGTCACTATTGGCCTATAGGGTGGATATGTGGTAGCATTTCACAGATGATGTTTGCTTCCAGTTCCTAGTAAAAATAGACACTTTCATCTATGAAAGAGCTTTTGCATTAACCTTTCAGTGAATTATATATACAAATCTTTTGATCTTTTAGATTGTATGATTATTGTGTGTTTGTGCATATGTGTGTATGTGTGTATTTTATTGTAAGAGATATTTATGTTTTCTAAATGAACTTTAGAGCTATGCACTTGATTTTTGTATCTGTTTTCTATTTCAAATTTTCTGCACTTGTATCTACAGCTTGTGTTGGTTTTTTGAATGATTCCTAAATTCAGCTCTCTGTTGATTCTTTTATAAATTTTTTGCTGAGGCACAATTTTTACTTTCCAATTTTCTGTTAATATTTCTACACCTTACATTCATTTGTGTAAAGTAATCATAATCTGTTTTATAATATGTGTCAGAACCTTTAAATATTTTAATTCTGTGTTTCTACCAGATTTTGCTAACAGTACCTCTTTCCTTGTGTATTTGTTCCCTTTGGCTAGATTCAAGACATTGAAACTTTCTGTTTTCTTGGTAGGAAAGATTAAGATCTATAATAATGTCATTGTCCTCCTGATAGGATTTTTTCCTGTGCACCTGGGACCCCTAGTTGCACTCATATTTCATGTTAAGCACTTTATACTCTCTAACTACATAAAAACCAACCTAAGCTGTGTGGACTATTTTACCTCTTTATCTGGTTTTGCTTTTTTTTTTTTTTTAAAGTTGCTTTCTACAAAAATCCTCAAATTTGATTGCTTCTGAATTTCCGATTTTTGCTACTTAAAATATGGTCAGACAGATGAGTATTTTTCAATGTATCTCCAGGATGGACAAGTGCCTTCCTAACAAATGGTGTATAGTGCTTGCATCTCTAGTTTCTCATTGTTGGTTGTATCTTTTTCAAGTATTTCTCACTAATGTTTATAATCACATTGATTTTTTTATTTTTATAATCACATTGATTTTTTAAAAGCAATATTTATTTATTTTCATTTTATTTGAATGTCAAATATAGAGAGACGGACAGGAAGGTATTTCCATCCACTGGTTCAATCCCCAAATAGCCGCAATACCTCCAACTGGGCCAGACTGAAGCCAACAACACAAACTGGGTCTCCTACATAAATTGCAGGGACTCAACTACTTGGACTGCATATCAGAGTGTAAATTAAAATATGTTCCATATGTTTTTCACCCCGCTGTGGCATTTCATCTCCTGTATCAGAAGTATATTTCTCCTTTAATCAATTTGATAAATTCGTATGCATCCTGTAACAAACAGCTCAAGAACTGCTTATTTTAAAACGTGTTCAAACGGTAGAGTTAGAAACATACAAGGGAATTCCAATACAATCCCATCAAGGTGGCATGTACCAATGCCATCTCACTAGTACAAGTGATCAATTTCTGTTCACAAATGATCATAATGATAGGACTAAGAGCCAAAGGGATCACATAAACAAGACTAGTGGCTGCAAATACTAACGGATAGAATAAAAAAGGGAGAGAACGATCCAAAATGGGAAGCAGGATACACAGCAGGATACATAGAATGGCAGATGTCCTAAATGGCACTCTGGCCTCAGAATCAGCCCTTAAGGCATGCGGATCCGGCTGAAAAGCCCATGAGAGTATTTCAGGCATGGAAAGCCAAGACACTCTGGCAAAAAAAAAAAATGACCTAAATGAAAGATGTCTGCGAGAGAGATCCCAGTGGAAAGAACAGGTCATCAAAGAAGGAGGTACCTTTCTTTGAAGGGAGGAGAGAACTTCCACTTTGACTATGACCTTGTCTAAATATGATCAGAGTCGGTGAACTCAAAAGGCTTCCATAGCCTTGGCAACTCGTGATAAGAGCCTAGGGGAATTACTGATACCATAAACAAGAGTGTCAATTTGTTAAGCCAACAACAGGAGTCACTGTGCACTTACTCCTCATGTAGGATCTCTGTCCTTAATGTGCTGTACATTGTGATTTAATGCTGTAACTAGTACTCAAGCAGTATTTTTCACTTTGTGTTTCTATGTGGGTGCAAACTGTTGAAATCTTTACTTAATAGATGCTAAACTGATCTTCTGTATATAAAGAGAATTGAAAATGAATCTTGATGTGAATGGAAGGGGAGAGGGAGTGGGAAAGGGGAGGGTTGCGGGTGGGAGGGAAGTTATGGGGGGGGGGAAGCCATTGTAATCCATAAGCTATACTTTGGAAATTTATATTCATTAAATAAAAGTAAAAAATAAAATAAAATTTAAAAAAAAAACGTGTTCAGTCATGGATTGGTCTTTTCTCACTATTTAACCAGTATTTCTTTAAAAAAAGTTAGCTAACTGCAATTGTATTTGACTCCTCTCTGTGTATATAATTATCACAGTTGTGCTGTTTTATATGTTTTACTAATGTTTAAGGCATATGTTGCTGTTTTTGTGTCTTTCTCATGGTAAGTGAAATTCATGAGGTCTGACAAAGTGTAAGCTAGGCCTTACTCATCCCTTAGCACTTCGAATCAGTATCAGTGCCGTAGTTGTTCCATTGTCTCTGAAGCCCCAGTTAGTTATGTATCATTGTCCTTTGCTAGAATTTTCCATATTATAGACAGTCTCTTGTGACTTCAGAAACTATAACTCTTTATGCCTAGCATAAGTAACCCTTTCCCAAAGACCTTTGCATGGCTTTATATTTGATATAATCAATTCAAAGTTAACTTTCTCAAATAGGTCTTTTTTTGATGACTTGGTTATACTCATGGCTATCATTTCAATCTGTTTTATTAATTTAAAAAATCATCATTATCTTAAAAACTGATATTTTCGTTGGCTTCTCTCTCGTACATGTACCTTCTGTTGAGGTGATTTTGTTAGGGTTGGGATTCACTTTGTCTCTGCTTTTGCTTTATTCTGTTTCATGAATTGTCATCAAAGGGAGACTGAACACAAAAAAAAGATTACTAAATGAGTGAATTGTTTCACTCCTTTACTAGCACAGTGCCTATTAAGCCCTCTTTCTTTATCTTCAATAATATTAAGCCATAGACATTTATTATATTATTTTAGAGAAAAATGCTAGAAATAAAGATTTAAAATGGTAGAAAAGTCATATAGGTTCAATATTATGAAACTTTCTAAAATTGACACTGTTCAAAAATTGAACATTGATTGCATTTTTATTATTTAAAATTATATCAGAATTTAATTTAAATGGAAATATCAGAATTGTAAAGTGATAGGAAATTATAGAACCAGATTAATCCTCAAAGTGAGAATTATATATGAATTTCTGCTAGAAGCAAAATTTTCAAAGGTCAAACATCTAAAGGTTTAGAAATGGAAGAGCAGTGTGAGCAGTGCTTCAATGTTCTTTCTTTAATATTTGGCAAATAGCTTCATTCACAGCTTTCCAGTAAAGATAACCATTTTATAAAGTAAAATCTATGTTGTTTTCAAATTAATAAAGGTTGGTGACACCAACATATATTCAAAAGAAGATTGTACAAGTAAATGGATTATGTAATGATTCATTTTTATAGAGACTTTACAAATTCCATATAATCCAAAACATCATAAAACAAAATAGAACACATAACAACTAAAACAGAGAGGGAAAATATGTAATCCAAAAAGAACATATGTTCATATGCTACACATAGGCCAAGCACAGCTAGAAGTTTTAAGTAATAGCCAGAACAATAGGAAATAGCTGAGTCCATCTGACTCTGTTATGTAAGTCAAATCACAAACGGGAACTTAATCATCATTCTTTGTCATCTGGATAAAATAGATTATGTAGTGTTACACTTTCTCACACATCTGTTATGATTGTCTTTTCTTTTTCCTGCTGAGATGTATCATTTATTCAATCATTTCTTCTACACAGCCACTTGATCCAACCATTGATTTCCGGTATTAGTCACTTCCCTGCTCTGACTTACTTTTGAACATCAAACATAACAATAAGTAATCACACACTATTCCACTGGAACAAGAATCATATCAGAATGTGGAGACAGTCTACCCACTTGCATTGTGGCATTATGGAGAGAAGAGAGGACCTAGCTGAGTTCTTTGTTACTTCTAAAAATTCATGATTCTCAATGTATTCGTGTTTGAATACTGATAGCGCCTTCTGGATTTTAGGGGAAACTACAAGATTTCTTTATCGAATGAAACTGAAATTCAGTCTCAACATAAACTTTCAATTTTCCCTAGTGTTTTGTCATTTTTTTTTCACATTTACCCCTATAATGGGATTCTATCCCGGTTGCCCCTCTTCCAGGCCAGCTCTCTGCTGTGGCCCGGGAAGGCAGTGGAGGATGGCACAAGTGCTTGGGCACTGCACCTGCATGGGAGACCAGGAGGAAGCACCTGGCTCCTGGCTTCAGATCAGCGTAGTTCCAGCTGTTGCATCCATTTGGGCAGTGAACCAACGGAAGGAAGACCTTTCATTTCTGTCTCTCTCTCTCTCTCACTATCCACTTCGCCTGTTTAAAAAAAAAAAAAAAAAAAAAAAAAAAAGAGAGAGAGACTTAAGAGTTAAGGCAAGAAGATAAGGGGCCGGCACTGTGGCTCACTTGGTTAATCCTCCGCCTACTGCGCCAGCATCCCATATGAGCATCAGGTTCTAGTCCCGGTTGCTCCTCTTCCAGTCCAGCTCTCTGCTGTGGCCCGGGAAGGCAGTGGAGGATGGCACAAGTGCTTGGGCACTGCACCTGCATGGGAGACCAGGAGGAAGCACCTGGCTCCTGGCTTCAGATCAGCGTAGTTCCAGCTGTTGCATCCATTTGGGCAGTGAACCAACGGAAGGAAGACCTTTCATTTCTGTCTCTCTCTCTCTCACCATCTGTAACTCTATCTGTCAAATAAATAAATAAAAAATAAAAATCTTTTTTTAAGATAAATTACATGTATCATTTCCCACTTAAAATTAGTTTTCTAATGGTCCAACTTTTAGTTTTCTAAGGGTCTTCAGTTTATTTCTTTTACCTTGACTTCACTTAGAAATCAGAATATCTGAAATGTCAATCTCTTGGCATTCCTTATCTTAATGTAAGAATTCACCTTATAGCTTTATCATTATATCTCCCATAGTGTTTTTTTAAGTTCTTAAACCAATAAATCCTGATCTGCTTCATCTCTTCAGCTTAGTTTATTTTGATTCCTAAATGAAGACATTATTCTCAATAATGCCACAGTCAGTGTTCTATTTCACAGTTCCAAGTACTTGGAACTAAAATACAATAATAACATTAATTCTGTTAAGTCACTATATATTTACCACTGCCATACATGACTTGGAAAAGATCATTCAAAAATATGCCATGCATTTACAACTTATTGGGATAAAGCCAATGGGCTTCTCCATGCTTGGAGTTTAAATTACCACTGAAAAATTAACCTAACCTATTACAAACTCATGTACCAGAGAATCAAGTAACATATTTACTCATGCTAGAAGGAGATAAAATGGGAAAAGGATGGAGAGTAATTAAGTATTGACTAGGTGAAAGCAATCACTGCTGTTACAAAGGGAACATTTGAACCAATGATTCTATTTATGCTTGGGATATTGTTTTACAATATGGTGCAGGCATTTCCTGAGGGCTTACAAATTCATTATACCTAGTTCTTGGAATTCATCATCTTATTTAACTCCCGAAATAATCCTCTCATTTAAGAACTCTCATTGTTCCTATTTTACTGATGAGGATTTTGAGGCTTAAAAAGGTTAAATAACTTGTACTAAGTAACTGAGTTAATAAGAACTTGAGCCAAGATGTGGACATCATAGATTGAATACTTAAACATAGCTACCTTGCTAGACCTTTAAATACATTGTAGAATCATGTTTAAGTATCTTTTCCACTATGTAAGAGGAAAAATAGATATTCCTATTGTAATATCTTCCTAATGGAGGAATCTTAGCACAAATTCTTTGATTATGCCCAAAGTAACCCTAAAACACTATTTGATAAGGATTGATTTATATTCTTATAGTTGTATCTATGAACCACATTGAATCTTTATATTCATATCACATTAACATCAGAATTTATAATTGTGTTGTAGTAATTATCATGTATTTGTCGTGATCCTGAGAATCTAATGTATTAATATGTTCCTTATTTTTAAGTGTCCAAATAAAAAATAATTGATATAAATAGTTGAAATAATAACTTACAAATAAAAATATGTGACTACTCCAGACTATATAAATAATAAGTAGAAGGAAGACAACCATTCTTTATGATAGTCATAGTAAGACTGGTGGTACAATTTTGAATATTCTATATCCATTCTAAGATATTTTAAGAATGGCAGTATCATATTTTCATCCACACTGTCAACAACCAAATCCAAGGATTTTCTTTTGACTTTAGCATTAATGAAACCTTTCCCGTTACACAGTTCATTTGGTAGCTTAGAAACAAAGCAACGATGCTATATTCACTATATAGCGGCACTTCTGTGTCACGTTTCCTATTACTTAGCATATTTTCCTTAATATATTTTTAAAAAATCTGAATTCATGGCAAACTTTTGTTTTCAAATTTCTCAACAGTAAGGAATATCATTGTAGGTAATCTCTGAATTACTTGTCATTATAGTGAAAATATGTTCTTTTATTTATGACATATTAGAGCTGGAACTTAAAGAGAAAAATGCAGACATGTTTTGAAAATTGATCTTTAAAATGCTGATAATAATCACAGAATTTATATTTTGGTGAAAATTAAATTAGTTGGCATAAGCAAGAGTTAAAGAATGTGTAGTTCATGGAAAGCACTTCATTTGATTATGTAGTATTACCTTAATAGATATTAAGCAAATGCATATAATATTTGGTATTTTAACAGCAAATATCAATTTATCATATTTCATTTATTTATTGACATTTGATATTTAACATGTTCAAATGTACTTTGTCTACCAATAACCAGCTATTCTGTCTTTTTGTCAGAATTCCACTAGTATATGTTATTAACAATGTAGAGATTGAAGATATTAGTAAAGTTGTCATAATCATCATTCTTAGAGGTCAATCAATAAAGGCATTGGCCTGCGCCACTGCTCACTTGGCTAATCCTCCGCATGCTGCGCCAGCACCACGGGTTCTAGTCCCGGTTGGGGCGCCAGATTCTGTCCCGGTTGCTCCTCTTCCAGTCCAGCTCTCTGCTGTGGCCTGGGAAGGCAGTGGAGGATGGCCCAAGTCCTTGGGCCCCTGCACCCGCATGGAAGACCAGAATAAGCACCTGGCTCCTGGCTTCGGATCAGCCCCATGCACCAGCTGTGACAACCATTTAGTTGGTGGACCAACGGAAAAGGAAGACCTTTCTCTCTGTCTCTCTCTCACACTAACTCTGCCTGTAAAAATTAAAAAAAAAAAATAGTAAAGGCATCAATTTTGCCAAGTTGATCATAGAAGCATTCACCAAAATAAGAAATCAGTCAGGTGCCAGGTTCCTCAGACTCAAGGGATAGACTAATGGACTAATCAGGCATGGAGAATGGATAAACTATGGGAAAATAAAAAGCCAATACTTGAACCAAAGAAATACATGAATGTCCTTTCAGCAAATTCCTGTGCATTGTTTAGGAAAATCACTAGAGATTATTGAATTCTAGAGAATTGTGCTATTTACAAGGCTATTTATAGTCCCATAGGAACTGAAGTTACGATGTAGAAAACTGATGGTAATGCAAATGGCTTCTCTTAATAACCATGAAAGTAAATTATTTTCCACTAGAAAATAGGAATTTCTATATATTAGATTCTCAGGTGAAACAGTTTTAGCATTTTATTGGTTTTCTCATTAACTAATGAGTT
The DNA here is from genome assembly GCF_033115175.1 of Lepus europaeus. Taxonomy (NCBI): domain Eukaryota; kingdom Metazoa; phylum Chordata; class Mammalia; order Lagomorpha; family Leporidae; genus Lepus; species Lepus europaeus. The sequence continues at coordinate 64,837,668 of NC_084842.1, read as the reverse complement.
GAATAAAAATCCTTGACATCTGGGTATTTTATATTTGCATGATAATCATGTATTTACAATTTTGGAGAAGAAAATATATCTCTGCATAACCAGGAGAAGCAGTTCCAATTATCATTAAATTTATCACAGGATTAGCTTTTATACCAGAGTGCTTTTATACCAGTAAGTTTTTGGGAAATTTCAAGGAAATGTGGAATATTGGCATGTGGTTGTTATTTCTTGTACTGTGCATTACTTAAACAAAGAAAAGTAAACTAGTTTTCAAAATAGAAGACAAAGAAAACAGAAAATGTAATTAGAGCAATACTCTATCTGTGGCCCCTTAACCAAGATTAGATGGAGTCTATCATTTGGATTCTATAGCCTATGGAGAGTCCATTCAACTATTTTAATATAAATTAAAGTGAATTTCTCAGGACTATCTCAAATATCTTTCCTGCTCCCCTCCAAAAGAATATTGAATTTTAGGATAAGATGGTCTTAAGAATACTATGGTTCATTCCAATGTAGCATATTTTTTAGAATTATGATAATGCAAATGAGTGAAAATTAGTCTGGGTTAAACAAAAATTTGGAAAATCAGTATTATTCAAGAGTTCTAAGAGTTGAGAAGATTATTTGCTTTAATTGTTGGCACATGGCAATAAGCAAAGACAACAAGCGGAGACGTTCATAGAAATTAAAACTCCATACAAAATAATTAAAACTAATACAATAAGCAATTTTTTAAGGATATGCTATATTTATTTGAAAGGCAGAGTCAGAGAGAGATGGAGGAGGGACAGTGACAGAGAGATCTTCCATCCTCTTGTTTACTCCCCGGATGACCACTCTGGCCAAGGCTGGGCCAGACTGAAGCCAGGAGCTAGCAGCTTCTTCCAGGTCTCCCAAGTGGCTTTAGGGAACTTAGCACTTGGAGTGTCTGCTCTGGCTTTCCCAGGCACACTAACAGAGACTTGGATTGGAAGAGGAACAGCAGAGACCCAGACTAACACCTATATGAGATGTCAGCAAAGCAAAGATGTCAGCGTTGTGGCATTACAGCTTTAACCTGTAATGCCACAACGCTGGTCCCAGTAAGCAAATTCTTAATGTTATCAAGTGCCTTTAAACTTCCTCTCATGGAAATAGATCTGTGAAAATAGGGTTAAACCAAGGAAAGGCATCATCCCTAATAGCATTCAGAACCAAGGTTGATCTATTATCTGTTGAATGAGCAAAGAGTTTTTCTATTGTTCCTGTCAGGTGTGATCTGAAAATTACTATAGATCAGCCATTGTAGGTGTTTCTGATGGTCACCTTTTGTATTATTCTACTTTTTATTACTTTAACTAAAATACCTGAAAGGAGAAAGTTGGGAAAGAAAATGTATTTCAGTTTAGACTTTGGAGATTACAGTTGGGATTGGGCAGTGGGCAGTTCTATAATCTGGAGGGCTGTAATGGCCAGTGTAGTCCCCTGGTGAGCCAGAAAGGAGAGGAAGTGCGTAGACCAAACTTAAATTCAAAATAACAAAATACCTCTTGGGATCCATCCTCCAAGTGCAATTTACAATGACCCAGAGGCCTCCCACTGGCCTCTCTCCCCTGCCACCACAATTAGATCAAATCTCCATCTTTATACCATTAGCCACCAGCAATAATACATCAGCATTTAAAGATTTTGTAGGAGTACTGTGGAGACAAATCTCAGAGTACCCATAACACCTCTTCGGAAGAAATACTGTATTTTCTACGTGTCTCATCCATAATTTTATTTAGATATATTAGAAATAGGTATATTATTGTCTATTTTCTCAGTCACAAAATTAGAAAGAAGGACATTTTCTGCATAAGGAGAGAAATTAATTTTATTGTAATTTTGTGCTGTTACAATAACTTGAGATGGGTGCCGGCGCTGTGGCACAGTGGGTTAACGCCCTGGCCTGAAGCGCTGGCATCCTAGATGGGCGCCTGTTCTAGTACTGGCTGCTCCTCTTCCAATCCAGCTCTCTGCTATGGCCTGGGAAAGCAGTAGAAGATGGCTTAAGTCTTTGGGCCCCTGCACTTGCGTGGGAGACCAGGAAGAAGCTCCTGGCTCTTGGCTTCACTTAGGCACAATTCTGGCTGTTGCGGCCAATTGGGGAGTGAACCATCGGGTGGAGGATCTCTCTCTCTCTCTCTCTCTCTCTCTCTCTCTGCTTCTCCTCTCTCTCTCTCTAACTCTGACTTTCAAATAAATGAATAAATCTTTAAAAAAATAACTTGAGATGGTTCTGTGTATGTGTTGAGATATCTCTTTTTATGGGAAGAAGGGAGTTTAGAGATGTGGGCTATCCAAATGATGATAGACACCAAGTCACATCCATATCTTTTCTCCATCAATATCAGAAACCACTGGAAGATCAGCAAGAGGCAAGCTTAAAGCAAAAACAAACATTTCTCTAACTCTGTTTTAATTTCCTATGCCCATAAGACACAACATTAATTGGTAAAATGCATCATTCTCTGATATCTCTTTCTGCTGGAAATATGGATTTAATTGGAACCTCAGCAGATGTTTTTGCAGCCATGAGTGAAATGCCATGAATATGTCCAAGTTACTTTATTTGACCTTCTTCAACCTCTGAAACAATACCGGCAATCACTACATCCAGTTTACTTGTTAAGTGAGACAATGTTGGTAAACCACTGGGGTCAAACTAGTCTCCTGAAAAGCAAGAGAAAGGGTAGTTTATTCTCCACACAGGATAAAAACCAGAAATCTGTACATTTAACTGCACCAAATAAAACTTACCAAGCTGTGAAGGCATAATGATTGGTTACATCATGGTTTGGAATAATCACATCACATATTGGAGTACTGGTTAGAATCTCAGCTACTGTATTTCCAATTCAGCTTCCTGCCAATGTGTTTGGGAGGTAGGAGATGATGATTAAAATAATTGGGTGCCTGCTATGTACATGAGAGCCTGGATCAGCTGTCTAATTCTGGGCATTTGGGGGAGAGAACCAGCAGATAGATCTTTCCCTTATGTATTTTTCCCTTTATCTCAAACTCTCTTTCAAATTAATTAACTAATTAAATTTTTAAAATTCATAAAGTAATCTGTGTTGAAAATCTCCCTCTCCAAATTACATGATGCCTGCCCCCCCCCCCCCCCGCCTCCGTACACACACTTCAAGCTCGTACCATTTCCAGAATTCCATATCACTGAATGGCTTGTTGCATGTTTAAAGTTGGTTTTTTTGTTTTTTTGTTTGTTTGTTTGTTTGTTTTGTTTTGTTTGTTTTGTTTTGTTTTGTTCTGATAGGCAGAGTTAGACAGTGAGAGAGAGAGACAGACAGAGAGAAAGGTCTTCCTTCCGTTGGTTCACCCCACAAATGGCTACTATGGCTGGCGCGCTGTGCCAATCCGAAGCTAGGAGCCAGGTGCTTCCTCCTGGTCTCCTATGCAGGTGCAGGGCCCAAAGACCTGGGCCATCCTCCTCTGCCCTACCAGGTCACAGCAGAGAGCTGGACTGGAAGAAGAGCAACTGGGACAGAATCCAGCGCCCCAATGGGGACTAGAACCTGGGGTGCCAGCGCCACAGGTGGAGGTTTAGCCTAGTGAGCCATGGTGCCGGCCACATGTTTAAAGTCTTGTGAACTTACATTTATGGTTTCTCTGCCTCAAAATTCAACAGCCACTGATTTGTTCAATTTCCAATTCCTCATATATGTTGATTTCTTTTATCCATTATGTTTTTCTACATTGTGTATCCTTATGAATTTCTGCTTTGTTTCCCTCCATCATTTACTGTCACTATGTAATTAGATCCAATAAATTTTTGTAATTGTTTAAAATTACTGCACAGCGATCAGACAACTTAAAATCACAGATTAGGAAATCTTTAAAGTATTCAAGGGATGTTTCTGTCTCTCTGTCCCTTTGCCTTTCAAATAAATATAAAACTAGTAACTATATAAAAATTTCATAAAAATAGATTTAGGCACAAATTAAGAATATAGCAATTCAACAAAACAAAACATGAAAATGTAACATATATGAGTGAAATTGACTTTTTAAAAAAAACATTATTTATTTGAAAGGCAGAGTTACCAAGAGGTGGGGGGGGGGAGAAGAAAGAAGGAGAGAGAGAGAGAGAGGTCATCCATCTGGTAGTTCACTCCCCAAATGGCCACAGTTACCAGGGCTGGACCATGCCAGAGCCATGAGCCAGGAGCTTCATCCGGGTCTCCCAAAGACTTGTGCCATCTTCCTCTGATTTCCTCGGCACATTTGCAGGGTGTTGGATCATATGTGAAGCAGCCAGGACTCGTAATGGCGCCCGTATGGGATGCCTGCACTGCAGGCAACAGCTTTACCTTCTAAGCCACAGTGCAAGCCCCAAAACTGACATCTTGAGATGTGATTTTTGTTGAAAGCCCTTATGTATATTCCTGAGGAACAGTGGCTTTTGTACTTGTGACTTGTTGAATTCTTTCTGTAGTGGAGAATTAAAGTTGTGATTATATAGTAAAATGAAAATATGTCATCACACGAATAATAAGAAAGGGCGATGGAGGATGGATGCAAGGGAGGGATGGTAAGTGGGACATATTATTATGTTCTTAAAACTGTATATATCAAAGACATGAAATCTGATCCTTTTCTAGAGAGAAACATCAGATTACTCTCAGAGGATCTCCAATTAGACTCACAGCAGACTTCTCATCAGAAACCCTACAAGCTAGAAGGGAATGGCGAGATATAGCCCAGGTACTAAGAGAGAAAAACTACCAGCCCAGAATATTATATCCTGCAAAGCTCTCATTTGTGAATGAAGGTGAAATTAAGACTTTTCATAGCAAACAGAAACTGAAAGAATTTGTTGCCACTCATCCTGCCCTGCAAAAGATGCTTAAAGATGTGTTACACACAGAAACACAGAAACATGGTCACCAATATGAAAGAAGGTAAAGGAAGGAAACCTCACAGCAAAAGATCACAGGAAGCTCAATTTCTCTTTGACATAGAATTAAACTCTGATGCTCTGTTAAAGCAATGTGTTAAAGTAATCTAAAAACAAAAAGCAATTCAAATCAATTGGCAATCTACAAAAAGAGTTAAAGATTTTAAAAGCTATTATCAAAATTGCTATATTGGTCTATTATGCTATGTTATATGTGTGTACATATTGTATGTCCACATGGGGAAATTTTATTAAGAGTTTTATTTTAAATGGCTTATAGATAAGATTGTCCATAAATTTAAGCTGCTAAAATCAATCAAAGATACATTTTAATTTGTGTGACCTGAATCTGTGTATCATGTTTTAAACTTGTTGGTAGAACGAAACTAAAAATATTTTATATGGTTGTGCTTAAGTTTACTGGTTAAACAAAGTACACCATGTTAGATATTTAAGAGGTGTTTTCAAATACATGATTCTTAAAATTTATAGAAGGCATTGGACCTTCTGGTAAATGTTTTCTTAAGTTGTTATCTAATGGTTGAAACTATTTGCTAAGTATTCATGTGAGATTGCTATTGTCAGCAAGTGATCTAGGACTTGCTCCCTCATTTCTCTATTCTAAGCCCAACTTGTTCTTTCATTTCTCTATTCTCTTCAAGGTAGGAAACTAATTCTATTATGAAGGAATCTGTAAGACGCACAATTTAATCTTTAGACCTTATAAAAGAGATGGCTAACATTTTTCTGTAATAGCATAGCCAAAATAAGAACTTAAATAATAATCTCATAGCTAGATTCACTTCGCCATCAGCAAAGTATACAGTAAGTAGAAAAAACCTCCCTTTCAGACCAAAGGGAAAGAAAGTTTTAAAGTGAGAATATAATTTTCCTCATGGGCATTGTCTACCTTAGAAAAACTACTACAGAACATGCCTGTGACTATAGACTTGTAGTTCAGGCCACCGAAGATTAGAGATGGGAAACGGGCACTCCCTTGACTTGCATCCTCTGGTCTGCTTTAACACAAACCAGGAGGAAAAGAAAGCTCGGCATCAGAAGCAATGGGTGGCAGGCCTATTAATGGCTGATCTGTACAGTGATCTGCCCTCAAGGAGACCCAACAGGCCAGTCTACTGCAGTGGCTTTTAATGTGGTAAGCCTGGGCTTCAGCAGAAGTCAGCTTGTGAAGAGCCCTGGCAGCTCTGCCAAGAGTTGGATCACTGGAAATGGACCTGCCCTGGAGTCGAAGGATGCCCAGGTCAGAGCCACAGATCTTATTGGCTCTAAGCTGAAAAGCCCTTCACTCAGCCCAACTTCCAAAGTGACCACTGCAGCTGAGGGGATGGCCAAGTAGGGTCAGCAACATTGCGGGCAGAACTGGAAATTTCTTGTTAGAGATGCCACCTGCCTTGACCTGGCCAGCTCTCCTCCCAGACCAGCCAAGTCATGAAAGTCAACAGAGTGCCTTCCCCTAGGAGGTTCACACCTCCTTTAGGATATACCCCATGTGAAGAGACAGGTAGGTCTGGGCCTCTTAACTTACAAGGCCTAAAGCCCAACAGATTATTATCAAGCCCCTTCTATCAGGTTCTATTTGCCTCTCAATCAGAAAAATTACTTGTAGCTTAGACAGCACCTTTCTTAGCTCCTCTACTAATGAGTCTGTCCTTTGTTCTAGACCCTGTCTAGCGCACTTGGGCCTCATTCCTTTGTAATCATAACCTCTACTCTACCACCAATGGCTCTACTCCCAACCTGTGTGTACTGATGGTCCTCTTCCCCACTTCATGCTGTATAATTGTTCAAACCTGGTAAATGCCACTGTTAGGATCATTGGTTACTATCCTCACTCTGTCTTTTATGACCTTGTCTAAATATGATCAGAGTCGGCAAACTTGGAAGGCTTCCATAGCCTTGGCAACTCATGACGACAGCCTAGGGTGGTTACTGGTGGCCATAAACTAGAGTGTCAATTTGTTGGGTCAACAACAGGAGCCACTGTGCACTTGCTCCTCATGTGGGATCTCTGTCCTTAATGTGCTGTACATTTTGATTTAATGCTATAACTAGTACTCAAACAAACAAAAAAAAAGAAATCTGCTCCTTTTCTATAAATAAATAAATAATCTAAAAAAATCCATGCCCCACTTTTTAACTCTTTTTTTAAATACTCATACAGTCTTCCTTAGCTTCAAATGTCCTGCAAACAATTCTTTCATCTTGATTTTTTCCTAACATTTAAATATTGAGTTAGTTATTTTTGTGTGTGTGTGTGCACTTACACATTTGCTATAAAAATAGGTGGTTAAATGAGTTCTTACTATTTTTCATATTTCATATTTATTAATTTATAATTAAATTTCATCTGTTAAAGTCTTTGGAAATTTCAGGTTCAGTGTTTAACCTAAAAGATACCACTACAAATACCTCTGATGTCTCATCCTCACTTTTAACTCTAGCTATATCTGCAGTGTGAGTTTTGTGAGAGATTAAACTAAATTAATACTGATAATATTTCATCTCTCATCTTTAAACAACTTCTCCAAAACAACTCATTATTTCTATTAAGGCTGAACCTAAGCATTGCCCTGAAGTACAGAGTTAACTTTGAAGAGAGCTCTAGGTACGTAGGAAATAGAGAGCATTGATAAGAGGGACACTTTCTAGATCTTCCTGAGAACAGTTGCAGGAGGTTTCTCAGGGGTAGCAATGAAGCATTTTTCTCTGTCACATTATCCCAAGTCTCTCACTTTTTCTTTCTTTTTTTTAAATCATAAGGGAGGAAAATATTTGATATTTTCCTGAGGTTCAATAACATTTATTATCAGAATGTTAGTATCAGGTAATGTAGATGTCTGTAAGACACTTATGTTATAAGAAAAGAGCCTTACAGTCTTTTTGTGAACACTAAATTATGTAACTAGTTGCTGGCTTGTTGTTTAATCCACATTTTGATGTATATTATTCTAAAAAACAGGCTGGGTAACAGAAAAACAATCTAAATTAATATGTGTTTGTATTTTTGTTGTGAAAGTCAGAGTGCTATTGATGGCTGAAAATGGTAAAAGAAAAAAATATGTTCATGGATTCTCTAACAAGTTTTCACATCCTACCAGAGAGAATCCAGGAAAAGCAGTTAATGGACTCTCAAATTCTCAAAGGGCTAAATTAGGAAGTAACTTGCACCGAATCAACATCATCATAATATAGTATTTATTTGAGAGGCAGAAAGACAGGGAGACAGGTGCACACGCACACAAACACACACGCACACTAGGAGAGTGAGAGAGAGAGAGACAGAAAGAGACGGGGGGGGGGGGGGGAGAGGTCCCATTCATTTATTTGTTACCCAAATGCCTGCAATGGCCAGGGCTAGGATGGGAGCTGGAACAAAAGTTCAATCTAGGTAGGAACTTGATTACATCAGCTGTCATCACTGTGCTTCCCAGGGTTTGCCTTGGAGGGAAGCTGGAGACAGGTGCCAGAGGCAGGAGTTTAATGTAACTACTCCAGTGTGAGATGCTGGCAACTTAACTGCTAGGCTAAATGCCTGCTCCTATAAGGCAGCATGTTATGTGTGTAGTTAATGGATATTTTCATGGATATTTGCTAGCTGGTCAGCCAATACAGAATATTAGGTGTGGAAATTACTCACAGTTGTGTTTAATACAATGAGAGAAAATTGTCAAATTATTTTTCTAATAACAATGATATAGCAGGCTAAATAATTCATTAATAATTGTAAGTATTAATCTTGCTTTATTGTCATCATCACTTCATCATCATTGGGATGGCAGATTGTCTGCACAGAGTTGTCAAAACCCTGCTGTGACTTTGGCAGTGAAGGCCAATGATGATATGGAAAATGATTCTGTTCCTTAGTAAATGGGTCATTTTTCATTTTTTGGTATGTGTCATAAATAAATAATTATAAATTCTTGAAGCTATTACCTGAATCCAAGAAAATCAGAGAGTCAACTAAATGCAACTGAGAGAATAAGAGTATTTATCTATCTTCAAGTACTAGAAGTGGAAATAATAAGTGAAAACTTAATTGTAGCTTAGACAGCACCTTTCTTAGCTCCTCTACTAATGAGTCTGTCCTTTGTTCTAGACCCTGTCTAGCGCACTTGGGCCTCATTCCTTTGTAATCATAACCTCTACTCTACCACCAATGGCTCTACTCCCAACCTGTGTGTACTGATGGTCCTCTTCCCCACTTCATGCTGTATAATTGTTCAAACCTGGTAAATGCCACTGTTAGGATCATTGGTTACTATCCTCACTCTGTCTTTTATGACCTTGTCTAAATATGATCAGAGTCGGCAAACTTGGAAGGCTTCCATAGCCTTGGCAACTCATGACGACAGCCTAGGGTGGTTACTGGCACCATAAACTAGAGTGTCAATTTGTTGGGTCAACAACAGGAGCCACTGTGCACTTGCTCCTCATGTGGGATCTCTGTCCTTAATGTGCTGTACATTGTGATTTAATGCTATAACTAGTACTCAAACAGTATGTTTCACTTTGTGTTGCTATGTGGGTGCAAACTGTTGAAATCTTTATACTAAATTTATCTTCTGTATATAGAGAGAATTGAAAATGAATCTTGATGTGAATGGAAGGGGAGAGGGAGCGGGAGAGGGGAGGGTTGCGGGTGGGAGCGAAGTTATGGGAGGGGGAAGCCATTGTAATCCATAAGCTGTACACTGGAAATTTATATTCATTAAATAAAAGTTAAAAAAAAGGAGTGGAAATAAAATTCCAATTTTTCCCATAACCTTAATTTTTGGTACAATGAAATAATAATATTACTTTTAGTGTAGGATGCTACCATTACATACCTTTTTCTCATACTTCTCAATTTTAATTTTAATTGTTTTTTAACATATCCAATGTGATTTGAAGACATAGTTCTAAGAATATTACCGTTTTCTCTTCTCCCTTTCTTCCCCTCTCTTTCCCATGCTCTTTCCTTCTCCCCTTCTGTTTTTGTTTCTTTTTTTAGTTTTTGAGATAACCTATTTTAAAATGACATTACAACAAAAATGCTTAGTACTTCATCAAGTACAAAGTTTAACCAGGAAAAATAATAACACCCTAGTTTAGTGGGACTATAGACAACAGCTGCAAATAATATTTTAATGGAAAATGATCATTTACCCATATACAGTGAATTGTATAGTAATCACAGATCATTAAAACTATAACAAGATGATATTCTTGACCATTGCTTTGGTCAAGTGTAAATGTCAAGCGTTTATTTTCTAGGTAACTAGTTTACTTAGAAATTGATATGGATTATTAAAACTCTTTTTCTTTTTGGGGAAGGGAATTATCTAAGTAGTAATTAAAAAGACCTGAGTGGCTTGTATTATGGTACAGTGGGTTAAACATCCATTGGCTGTTCCGCTTCTGAGCCAGCTTCCTACTATTGAGTTTGGGAAGCCATTGGAAGATGGCAAAAGTTCTTGGGCCCTTGTCCCCATTGTGAGAAGCCAGTGGAATTCCTAGGTGCCAGTTTTCCCAACTTAGATCTGGCCTACCCCTGGCTGCTATAGCTATTTGAGGAGTGAGTCTCTCTCTCTCTCTCTCTCTCTCTCTCTCTCTCTCTCTCTCTCCCCCTCTTTCTCTCTCTGTCGGTGTGTGTGTGTGTGTGTGTGTCTGTCTGTCTGTCTCATCTCTGTCTCTACCTCCATCTCTTTCTGTAAAATGAATAAATAAATAAATCTTTAATTAATTAGAGGTAAGAGAATATTTCTTGTTAGAAAATATTTTTCTTACCAAAAATACAATGCCCATAGTGTATATGTTTCCTCACTCTAATGCTGATCCTAGTGTACATAAAACTGTGAAATGCAGTTATTCAAAATATTCTGTAGGTCATTAAAATTGTCAATTTATATGTGCAGTGTAAAATATTTATTTTGAAAATCTTCTCCAGGTCACTATGTTAGGTCATTTGTATACTTTTATTAGTATATTGGTAACAGAATACATCTGAAATTTATGACATTTTACAATGAACTGAAAAGTGCCTAATTCAAAGGCGTATGAATGCATGAAGACATGATGTCAAAAATATGATGTCTGGATATAGTATAGATTCAATAAATTAAAGCAGTTCCTCAATTCTTTGATTGAGGGCCATGGATATTGTATAACTCTAGATCAACAAGTGTCTTCTAATATGAATGTTCTAGTCTTGAGTTAGAACTAAACTGATGGGTCCAATATAAATCCATGAAGGCCAGCTGAATTTTAGCTCTCCTTGTTCAGTGAATAGATAGGATAGATTTTGCTTTGGTTAAATTTTAAGTCAATTTATCTCCATTTTATGTAAGGCATAATACTACTGAGGTGATGATCCTTAAAGACATAGCTCCTTTGGCAAAAATGTAAAAAAAAATTTTTTGCTTGGAATTGTAAGCTATTATGTTGCATACATAAATGATGCCAAATTTACAATTATGTACATGGAAACGTGAGGCAATTTTTAGCGAATTATTTATGCCTTAAACACGCAATATCCAAAAACTTGAAGAATATTTAATGCACATTTTTCTAAACTACATGTTATTTAGAGATAGCAGAATCTTTTACTTTAATGGCAATTGTTAGAGAAATATAGATTTCAAAGTTTATTTCCTGTACCTCAATTATTTAACTCAAAGATAGAGAACATTTAAGCAAAGCTAAGTATTATGAAAATAATAGAAAATAAATATTTCTTTAAACACTGATTTTTAAAATTCTTTTTTTATTTTTGTGACAGGCAGAGTTAGATGGTGAGAGAGAGAGAGAGACAGAGAGAAAGGTCTTCCTTTTTCCGTTGGTTCACCCCCCAAGTGGCCACTATGGCCGGTGCATTGCGGCCAGGCGCGCTGCACGGATCCGAAGCTAGGAGCCAGGTGCTTCCTCCTGGTCTCCCATGTGGGTGCAGGGCCCAAGGACCTGGGCCATCCTCTACTGTACTGCCGGGCCACAGCAGAGAGCTGGCCTGGAAGAGGGGCAACCGGGACAGAATCCAGCGCCCCGACCAGGAATAGAACCCGGGGTGCCGGCGCTGCAGGAGTAGGATTAGCCTGGTGAGCCGCGGCTCCAGTCAGAAAATAAATATTTCAACAAAGAGCGCTTTTTCAAAACTTTTGTCTTCAGGTACTCCAATAACCATTAAAGTTTTAGGACCTTTAAATAAAATTTTTTAAAACTTGTGGTATTTGACAAAATTATATTTCCAGCACATTTTTTAAAAATATGGTATCCAGGGGCCAGCGCTGTGGCTTAGTGGGTAAAGCCACCACCTGCAGTGTCAGCATCTCATATGGGCTCTGGTTCATGTCCCAGCTGCTCCACTTCCCATCCAGCTCTCTGCTATGGCCTGGGAAAGCAGTGGAGGTTGGCCTTGCTCAGGCCCCCGCACCCACGTGGGAAAACCCAGAGGAGCCTCCTTGCTCCTGGCTTTAGCAATGATTTTGCTTATGATATAATATGATAAATGGATTCATTCCCATACTGGATGATATAAATATACACATAGAATGATTTGGCAAAAATATGAAAAAAGACATAGAAGATAAACTTATTTCCCATAAAATATAATGATACAGATATATTGAAATTAGCATTTAAAAAAAAAAGTCGGTAGCTTTGATAAAACTGAGCGAGGATGTTGCCAAGGACTAAAATGAAAATGGTAACAAGCATAATTACTAATCTTTCTGGAGGCTTTCAGGGAAGGGAATTAACAAAGTTCATAGTTCTATTGGTGATGAGTCCATATTTTTGTAGGAAAGTAGACTGTTAATTCTTTAAAAAGAATGAAAAGCTAATGGAATTTTTATTTATATCATTTTCATGATGTATCATTATTTCATGTATAAACATAAACTCTGAGGGGCTTAAATAATTTAAAGACTTTTCTCAAGTCCTCACCACCCTGTAGGAGTGAAAATCAGTAATTATATTGATTGAGCCCTATCTCATTTTTATAATATAATGTTAATCAATGGATTACATAATAAATTCTCTAAATTCTGTAATAATCATTGTTATTCACATCATACTTTTTATTTCATTCCTTTTTAATAAATATATTTGAATTTCTGTTTTTACATAGTATTGTTATAAATGTAAAAATAGATACCTTTTTCATTGCAAAACTATGTTACTAAAAAAGTCTTTGGTACAAAAATACATTCATCAGCAAATAATTCTGTTGTATGAATTAAATGAAATTCTAGATTCTAAAAAATGATATAGAATTTAATACTGTTAAAGAATTGTCTACTTAATGAAAATTTTAAACAAATAATATTGTATGATAATTCACTAAGATAAAAGAATTATTTTTGTTTTGTTTTCAAATATCTATATTGGGAATATCCTGAAAACTATAATCTTTGAAACAAATACTGAGGACTTGCTTTAGAACAGCCACTAGACTGAACAAATTATGAGATTTCTTTCAATTTACTCATATAACACAAATAATTCTAGTATTAGTTGAGAGGTCAGGAAAATATTTAAATTTAAGGTAACTGGGGAAAGTTCAGACTTATCTATGTGAGAATATGTTCTAATAAGAAAGTCTTGTTCGTATTGCACTGCAAAATTCAACTTTGTGCCCCAAAAGAATCACAGATGGTTTCTATTTCTGAAAGTACTTTTTTGGAACAGGGTAGGATGACATATTTATAAACTTTTCAGGAATGAAGTTATAAAACATTTCTCCAAAAGCAATGACTTTTGTCATCACTATTTTACCAAGAAATTCTATATCATCAAAGTCCTATCATTTTGGTGATATATGGTATTAATAAAACATCATGATGACCATGATGATGTATATGGGAGTCATAATATATCATCACAATGATATCTCTGAACAGATTTATCAGGACAGTACATCACTATAGTGACGTTGCATTGATGTTGAAGTACCAGCAAAAATACATCCCTCAGACTTAAAATCTTTGGTTTAATAATAAATGTTTTATTTTATGAGAAATGAGCTGCTATAGTATATTGAGTGAATAAGATTACAAAAAATCCTAAATATTAAATCTTTGTATTTGACTTTCACGAAAACATAATACTTACATAATGGAAGAAAATATTCTTGGTAATAACTAGTTATATGCAGAATTAACATGAATTATTCAGTTATCTGCAATACTTTCTACCAAAATCAATTAAGCATAACATTTTGTCATAAGGATCCCATTTTCTTTTTTCCTGTACATTAGAGCCACAGCTCACTAGGCTAATCCTCTGCCTGCAGCGCCAGCACCCCGGGTTCTATTCCCAGTCAGGGCGCCGGATTCTGTCTCTGTTGCTACTCTTCCAGTCCAGCTCTCTGCTGTGGCCTGGTAAGGCAGTGGAGGATGGCCCAAGTGCTTGGGCCCTGCACCCACATGGGAGACCAGGAGGAAGCACCTGGCTCCTAGCTTCGGATCAGTGCAGCGCACCTGGTTCAGCGGCCACTTGGGGGGTGAACCAATGGAAAAGGAAGACCTTTCTCTCTGTCTCTTTCTCACTATCTAACTCTGCCTGTCAAAAAAAAAAAAAAGAAATTAAATTTATAATAATTCCAAAAGTGATGAAAACATAAGACTGTGTTCAAATTTGTTCTTGCTAGCTGTTATAAAATCCATACCTGAATATCAATGTAAATGTACAAATGAGGTTATCAGCTCCAAAGGAATGCATTCTCTAGTGTGACAGCTTAAAAACAAACAAAAGGAAAAAAACTTGTGTTATTGCTACACAGATGACAGTCAGTACGTCATCACAGAAAGATTAAACTTGTTAATTTGCTGAAATCAGTGCTGCTGTTTTGATTATTTTTCCCATTCTAATGATAGTGAAATTTATCTAGTTCATAGAGTGCTATAGCAGTGTGATTGTCACATTTCATCTGAAGTATCCTGGGAAGATTTACTAGCTGGTGCAATGTTTCCAGCTTTTGAAAGATATGGAGGAAGCAGTAATTATGAAAATCATTTAATTAAGTGATGTTGACCCATACCATTGGAAACCCATACCCGTACCAATATGGAAACATGGCAAGTTCAGGCTGATTAATCTGAAATTTGGGGACAGGTATTTGACGCAGAGGTTAGGGTGCTAGTAAAGATGTCTGCAACATCAGAACACAAGGGCTCAATTCCTGATTCCATCTTCCTGTCACTGGATGACAGAGGCAATGATTCAAGTAACTGGATCCCTGAGACCCATGTGGGACACCTGGATTGAGTTTTGGCTCCCAATTTCTGCCATACCAGCCTATCAGGTGCATTTGGGGAATGAACCAGTGAATTGCTACCCTGTCTGTCTGTGTTTCTGTCTCTGTTTCTCCTAAAGAGAAGAGAGGACAAAAGAGAAGAGAAAAGGAAAGCAGAAAAGAGAGGAGTGGAAAGGAGCAGACAGGAGGGGAGGGGAGATGAGGAGGGAAGGGATGTGAGGAGGGAGGGGAGGGGAGGGGAGGAGGAGGGAGAGGGGAGGATGGAGGGGAGGAAAAGGAGGGGAGGGGAAGAAAGGGGAGGGAGGGGAAGGGAAGTGTGGAAGAGTCTCCTTAATAATAATTGAAAGCTATGTTTATCTCCTGGTCACAGAGGAGACAGTTGAATATCAGAGTTGAAGTTATGGAACTTAGATTTCATATAACCAAAATAAAAATCTGGTATCCAGGAATCTAAGACTAATAAATCATTTGGTAGACCCAACATCTATCCATCACACCATGGGCACAGTGCATGTAAGAATTGGCTAAGAAGACTCAGAAACACAGGAAAGCTGTACCAAGGCTCTTTAACTCTCTTTTAACCCATATCCATGGCCTTTTAAAAAGTTCCATTAAAACAACTGGCAGAAAAAAAAAAAGTTCCAACTTGTGTAAAGGATGTGGTATGTAAAGATGTGGGTACAAGTTTAACATGCAGAATCTGCATTACATCTCACTTAGGGGAAGAACTGAATGTCTGTGATGAAGGGAAATCTTCCTGTTGGGCAGAACTTTGGACACAGTTCCTGACTATCCATTCTATTGGAAAAGAAATCACTCAAGGTAGGGTTAGATTTATAGTTGTTGACAGTGGTATACGTCTTGGCTATTATATACGGGAACGCAGGAAGAGCAAAGAAGACCTGAAGAAGAATCATCTTAGTCTACATACCCATTGGCATGAAGTGTGATAATCTATTAATACATTAATACACAAAAGAGAACATTCAATTAATAGAACATAAAAAAGGACACAATTATTCAGACAAAAGATGTCAACTAGTTCCTGGCACAAGTGAGTGCATATCGGGCATATTAAAATAGTGCATAATGTGTCAGACTTTGAGGCTAAGATTCAGTCCCATAGCAAATGTTCCTCCTCATTCAGTCTTGATCAGTTACTGCCATTGCAGAATGTCCAACCTGTCACCAATAAAACCAACAGAGAACTAGATGTCGAAATAATCCTATCAGATATTATGTTTCTTGTCAAAAACAATGCTTCATCCTGACTGGAATGGTTTCCCTTTTTCACTTTTAAGGTTCTATCCCTTCTAATCAGAGTGTCTTCCAATACCATTTTCTGTTTTAAAAGTGCTGGATCTGTTGGCATAGATACTAACATAACAGCTTTGCTGATCAAAGTTGTGGGTACATGATTATGTGATCCACAGATTGTACCAATAACTACATCATATAGAAACTTTCTGATAGGACACCTGAAAACGCTGTAAATAGTCTACTAAACGCATGGCTAAAGTGGCTGTGTGGAAATGAGATCCTGAGATAATGTGTTATCATTCTTTAGAACAAAAAAATGTTTCAATTACCATTAATGATACTGTTTCCCTGCTAGGTAGAGTACACATAACCAAGGAGTAGAGGTAAATATGACCTTCCCCCTCAGCCCCCCCCCCAAAAAAAAAAAACATTAGATTTCAGTGACCTATTGAGATACAAATGCCTTTTTTCTATTATACTTTATGAGGATATGAGTACTAGTTTTTGTAATGGGGTTCTTTTAGACAGGTATATACCAAAGAGTATGCTAAACATAAACCAACAGCTGCAAGCTGGTCACTTACATTTACTCATGCAGATAGAACAGTAGGCACCATATTTTGAAACTTTTCAGAAATAAATGATTCTGGTCATAATGGGCAGGTACAACAACTACTACATTATGAGGCAGGCTGAGCCATCCTTTAGTACTTCCATGACTATTTCTCTCTTTTTTTTTTTTTTTTTTTGACAGGCAGAGTGGACAGTGAGAGGGAGACACAAAGAAAGGTCTTCCTTTTCCATTGGTTCACCCCCCAATGGACACTGCAGCCAGCGCGCTGTGGCCAGTGCACGGCGCTGATCCGAAACCAGGAGACAGGTGCTTCTCCTGGTCTCCCATGCCATTGCAAGGCCCAAGGACTTGGGCCATCCTCCACTGCACTCCCGGGCCACAGCAGAGAGCTGGACAGGAAGTTTCTAAACTAGTTCTCCCTTCCTCCTTCCCTTCTTTCTTTTCTTTCCTTCCTTCTTCTTTCCTCTTGTTTTCTATCTCTATATGTCTTCCTGTCTTTCTACCTTTTGTCTTTAATATTTTCCTTTAATTACCTGATAATGTCATGATGAATGGCAGATTATACTCCTCAGGGATAAGGGTCTGGATTATGTATCAAGCAATCCAAGTAGAACAGCAAAACATCAGCCAAGTTGGAGATTCTGTAGGCTAGATGATGATGAGTGTCAGTTATAACCAAATGTAGCAATGGCAGAAAAAACTATGCCAATTATGTTTTTCTTTCTTAATGTTTTACCAACCTTATAGTATACTAAATTCTAGTTAAATTCAATCTGATAGGAGTAAACTTAACGTGAGAAGTATGCAGACCTTAGGTGTTGCCTGTGTTGTGTGTTGTTAATGCGCCATCCAGATACTCTGAGTCAGTCAAGTTCATCCTTTATTCTGCTCCCTAATCCTTGTTTTTGGAAGAACATTCTCCCATAGAAAGAGGAAATCACATTCCCAGTAAATTAACCCTTCCCTGGGGGTCCAACTTGTAACTAATGACTGAAAGACACAGTAGCACAGGGACCATTTCCTTGATGGTAGTTACATCTGTGGTGCCAGCTATGCTACAGATAGCTACTCTCAACTAAGATCACATTTGATTAGCTATCCTCCCTGATATATCCTGCTTTCAATACTTACTCCTAATATCAATTATTTTAAAAAATGACTTTCACAAGAATCACCAAATCATGATATGTTTTCAATGAAAAGTTCTTCAGACACTTTAATTTTAAAAAAATTAAATACTAATTAGAATACCGTTTTTCTAGGTCTTTATTTATCTATTTGTTCATTATTATAACAAGTATTTGCGGAGTACTTCTGTCTGCCAGTTACACAATCTAAATATCAAGGATGAAATAGAAACAAAGCAGGCCAAATATTACATCTTATCAAATTTTCAAAACTTGGGGACTGTTGGCCGGCGCCACGGCTCAATAGGCTAATCCTCCGCCATGCGGCGCCAGCACACCGGGTTCTAGTCCCGGTCGGGGCACCGATCCTGTCCTGGTTGCCCCTCTTCCAGGCCAGCTCTCTGCTGTGGCCAGGGAGTGCAGTGGAGGATGGCCCAAGTGCTTGGGCCCTGCACCCCATGGGAGACCAGGAGAAGCACCTGACTCCTGCCATCGGATCAGCGCGATGCGCAGGCCTCAGCGCGCCTACCGCGGCGGCCATTGGAGGGTGAACCAATGGCAAAAGGAAGACCTTTCTCTCTATCTCTCTCTCTCACTGTCCACTCTGCCTGTCAATAATAAAAATAAAAATAAAAAAAATAAAAATAAAAAAAAAAACTTGGGGACTGTAAACCAATTTTAGCCAGCTTTGGGACGTTAATTAAGTAAAGCTGTGTATTGTTATTTGAATGCTACTTAAATAAATTGATAGAAAGATTTTTTGATATTTGGGTAGAACTCCAAGGAGTGAGGATAGGTGTCAGGGACTCTGGGAATGAGAAATCCAGGTATAGGTTTAGTAATTGTGCGTTTTTTAATGCTTGATTAACATTTATTTTTATTTTAAAAATGTTTTATTATCACAGAGAGATTTCATATATTTCTTAGACAACCATACTTCCCTCCTTCTCTCTTTCCATCAACCCCCCTCCTACTTTCTTTTTTCCTTTAATTTTTGCAATAGCAATACTTTGAGTTTATAATCACAGACATACTACACTACTAACCATAATTCTTTTCATATATGATATGTGATGAATTATTATTGATAGAAAGATGAGAGAAGCAGAAAGAAGCAGAAACTAGATGGTTAAAAATGTTTTTTACAAATGGCCGTTAATACTACTTACTACCAAATATACAATTTTTGAATACTCGATAAATGCTTTAAAATTTGCCTTTAAAAGGAAATTTAGTCTGTTACATCAAAGGTTAGAAGATGTTTTTATCTTCTATCTGTATTTGTGACAATAGGTTGGAGTGACTCAGTGTATAACTGTATACTCTGCATAGATAGAAACCTCAGACTCAAGTCCATATATCCACAGGACTTGCAAAGAGATTGAGCTATCCAAATTTGTCTTGAAAATTAAATGACTTTATAAAGTAGTGAAAGGAAGAAACCTTAAAGAAGCATAGTAACACCTGTGCTTTTGAAAAATTTCAGGTTTCTGCAAATTTTCTGTTTGAAACTCTCTTGCATGTTGATTAATATGAGTATGTGTGTGTGTGTTTGTGTGTGTGTGTGAAAAGAAAGTTTAAAAACAACTATAATTACAGCAGAGTTCACGTTGGTAGAACTATGCTCCAATATGAAAAAAAAAAAAAACTTGTATGTAGGTAGCACTCACAAATAAATATTTGGTAATAGAAATGTTTTATGTAGAAAGAGTTGAAGTAATTATTAAATTGAAGAAAATACCTGATTGGGAATTTTGTCTTCAGAGTGGACTCTCTAACAGCATAGGGATACATTTGAACTT
Source organism: Lepus europaeus (assembly GCF_033115175.1). Lineage (NCBI taxonomy): Eukaryota > Metazoa > Chordata > Mammalia > Lagomorpha > Leporidae > Lepus > Lepus europaeus. Next base: position 64,817,723 of record NC_084842.1, on the reverse strand, counting down.
TTTATAGTTTTTCTTATACTCAAATAAATATTTAGAAAGCTTTATCATATTTAAGAAGCTTTAAATAAAGCAGCTGAAAGTAGAGGCTGAAAAGGAAGATAACCAGAAGTATTTTTTAGCAGTGTGCTACCTGTATCCAGGCAACCTTTGAGCAATTCATAATACTTCTTATTAGTTACTTGTCAGAGCAAAGAATTGGAGAATGACCATGTTTTATCTTCATATGCCATATTACAAAGTCATTTAATATTTATTCATTCAAAAATTTACCATTGAATCCCTAAGTTTAGATTGAGATCTTGCCCTCAACTACTTTTAGACCTCAGGGTTATGTAATGTAAAAAGATTAAAATGAAGAATATAGTTCAGGGAAAGAACATATTGGGGTTGCATTTGGTGTATTAAGGCCAATTTTGAGAAAATTAATTAAAAATGCACCCTAGTAAATTGAATAAATTGAAAAGAACAAAGTCAAGGAAATGTCTCATTTCATGTGAAAATAAGGTAAAATCATTGCTACACTATTGTTGAGTTTCTTCTGAAACTGCAATTAATAGGAATGGATCGATCTCTAAAAGTATAACTGTTATTTAATTTTTCACACACTACACAACTTATCTTGCCTGCAAATTTGAGAACTTAGCTATTTGTAGAAGAGAACACCCCAGAAAACGATGAGCCACTTATGTTATAAGATCTTGACAACACCAAATTTTTAATTTTCTTTTCAAAATTTTTCTTAGAACTTAAAAGAGAACTTTAAAAAGTTCATGGAGATAGAATTAAAGAGCATGTCTAATCTGGAGCAAAAACTGAGATCCATGCACATTGTGGGGAAGCCTCAGAAAGATAGTGGAAAATTGATATTTTGAGAAAATCTTTGTATGGATTTCAACAAATTTTGTGCCAAATAAATTTACTTTTTAATTCTATTTTTAATAAACTTTTTGCAGTGGGCTGATATTCATCCTTATGTAGATTTCTCAAAATAATGTACCAGCAAGTGACACTTTGTTGCTGGAATTAATACAAAAACTTGCTTAGCATCAATTTCGTAGCTTCCATTATAACACTGTTAACATCATTCTTGGGAGCATGTATTTTATTTTTAAGAGACTAATTTTTAAAATGTTCTTTTGTAGTAGGATATCTCAAAGTCAGTATTATATTAGAAATATACTCTGAATCTGGCACAGAATTCATACAAAGGAACAGATGAGAACCTCAAGGTCAAAAATCAGGTGTTAATAAGAACAGAGTTTTTCAAAGCTTTCTTAGCTCTTCAGTTGAATCCCCAGATGTTCCATACTTGTAAAGGCAATGAAAATGGCAAAAAGAGGTTATTGCTTTTAGATTTTATATATATTGAGTATCATTTTATTGTTGATGTTATTTTTAGTTATCATATATGTCAAAGATAAGGGTGACTTTTATTGACCTTGTCACATGCTTTAAAAACTTTTAAATGTCTATTTATCTTCTCTCTGTATATATAAACATTTATATATATAATATATATAGTATATTTATATATAAACATATATAATGTTTAGAGTTATATGCATATACAGTTATACTTTTTAAAGTAGAGTTTAGAGTTATATGAATTATTCATTTAAAACTCAATAATGGAGGATTAAATCTTATGAACAAAAATATGAAGTCACATCCAGAAATGGCTGATATGAAATTATAAAAATAGTATTTCAAGCTGCACATGGCATCATATTTGAATATCAAACAAACCGACAGTGCTATACAAATTACAGTGAGACTAAATTACTCTACTGAACATAGATGACACCATCACCTGGGTAACAAACTTCTAAGTTGCACATAAGTAATTCAGTTTAGGTTTTAGGATCTTGATTTCTTAATATTCCTAGTTGCACCAAAGAAAATGATAAATTAATTACTGTATTTAATATACATCACTGTAGAAAATTGCTTATGTGTGTTTCTGTGTGTATGTGTGTATATCAAAGGAATCTTACAATTATTGCATCTACTATACAAGAAAAATATTTAAAATGATTTAAAACTTGTTTAAAAATGATTGACTTTGGGGCCTGTGTTCTAGCACAGCAGATTAAAACACGGCCTGCGATGACAGCATCCTGTATGGGCAATGATTTGTGCCCCAGCTGCTCCAGTTCCCATCCAGCTTCCTGCTAATTGGCCTGAAAAAGTAGTGGAAGATGGCACAACTACTTGTGCTCCTGTCACCCATGTGGGAGACCTGGATGAAGCTCCAGGTTTCTGGATTCCACCTGGCCCAGCACCAGCCGTTGCAGGCATTTGTGGAGTGAACAAGCAAAGGGAAGATCAATCTCTCTCTACCCACATACAAACACTTTCTCTATAACTCTGCCCTTCAAAAAAAAAAAAAAAGCTTTTAAAAAATATTTAGCCTCTGTAAGTTTCTTTCTTGGAATAGACAAACAGTGACTCTTTTTCTGTGTGTGTGGCTGTGTACCAATAAAACTTTATTTACAAATACGAATGGGAGGCTGGATGTAGCTCATGGACTATAGCAGACTCACTGGTGGCCTCCTTCAATTTTTTTTTTTTTTTTTTTTTTTTGATGAGGAACTGTTTCTCCAGGGTCACAGCACAAGTTAGAAACAACCACAATGCCCATTCAAGCCTCCCAAATATCCTGTCATTGCCTTCACTTTGACCTCCCAGCTGGCTTCTTTGACTTTCAATGGGTATGAGTTTTCTCCTCAATTAAGCTGAGCCTTGTCCCCAGATGCCTCCAGACAGGTGCCAAGAAGACATAACAATGTAAGTACAAGTATAAGCACCCACATCTGTGCTAATGGCTGGTTGGCAGCCTGGGATTTAATTTTACCTAATCTGTACTGGCAGGAATTATGCACTGTCATTAATATTATTGTTATTTATTTTATTATTTACATATATTCAGTATTAATTTTATATTTATTTTGATTATTATTTTATCACTTTATTTTTATATTTGTTAAAAATTTTATTTATTTATCTGAGAGGCAGAGCTACAGAGAGAGGGAGAAGACAGAAAGGTCTCTTATGTCAGGTTCTAGTTAAAGTGGAAGTTTGTGCTTTTATGATTAGTGACTTATGTTAGTATTTCTTTCTAGAAACAGGGAAACATGGGGTTAATGATTTAATTTTTTTCAAAAATATTTTTCCATTAACATTATAATTTTTATCACAATAATAAATGTTATATTTTCACATAAGAAAATGGGAATTAATTATGTCCATAAGCCCAAAACATAAAAGGTTGATAATCAAAGATAATATTCTAATTTGAAAATCATGAATAGTGACTGAATGTCAATCTCCGAGAACAAAATGGAACACACAGGGAAAAGGAGTGAATTTTAAAAGTAAAATAGAATTAGGCATAATGTAGTAGATATGGCACTACATTTGCAATAGTTTCAATTACATAGAAATGATTTACTTTGTGTAATGAGGAGAAAGAAATTTGACCAACAATCTCATAAACTTTACAAGACAAAGTTAATAATCAGAACTGTATTTAATATGAAATAGAAAAGAAGCATTGTTCTGTATAATACTGTATTAGGTGGCTAACATTATAGTTTCATTTCATGGTGAAATCATAATTCGGAGACTTTTAACATTTAAATGTAGTATTTTTTATTAGCACCCAAAATCTCAAAATAGGTGAGATCCCCTATGGAGTATAAGATATAATGTTGTCATTAAATTCAGAACCATTGGTTCCTAAATGTATTCCTCTAAAAGAAGTGATATTAATAGTTCAAAGAAGAATATTTCAGAGACTGTCGTTTTTTTTTTTCAGAAACAAAAGTTTACTCACATGTAATAATGAAAATCATTCTGTAATTTGTAAACAACAGAATAAATATTAAAATTATAAATGCCTCTGTTAACAAAAAAGGATCTCATGCAGAGTGTTAACTGGGATGTTTCTTAAAATTTCCTACTAGAATATGATATTCAATAGCAACTATTCCATATTTGTTTGTTTCACAAATTAAAATAGAGAACTGCATTTCCATTCTTTGTTTAGAAAATATACTTGCTTTAGAAGAATTACCCTTTTTAAAAAGACAGATAATTTTGGAATTTAATTACAAATGATGGTCATATGGTCTAAAACTGCCTTATAAATTCATTTTTTGGAGGAGCAAAACATACTCTAGATAAAGTGTATTTAAATTACAGTTTGCTAACAAATAGATTGTAATAGCTTTCAGAAAATACGTTTTACGACTTTTGGCACATTGTTTCTGCTTTAATCCTTGGCCTTAATTTTTTTTGTCCTTGAATTTTGTGTCACAAAGTTGAGAGGATGTAAACAGTGATTATTATAATCTGGATTCTAATTCCTCCTGGATCCTCCCACTTCTGATTCATTGTATTAAGTCTTCTCAGAAAGATTCAGGTGATTATTTTCTTCCAAAAATGAAGTCAAGGTCAGTGAAAATCTGATACACATATGGATTCTATTTCTGAAACATAACAAATTTCATAGCATAAAACTTGTATTCCATATAGATTAGATGCAATACATATTATCCATAGCTGACCACAGACATTCTTTATATAAACAATAAATAGTCCCAGAAGAGCAGCTTCACTCCATAGTAATTAAAATACTTTAGTAAATTATGGTAACTAATAGAGTCATCAACTTTATTCTTTCACCTTTAATGCTTATTTTCTGATATTATATTTCAGAAAAGTTGTGAGAGTACCTTATGCACCCTAAATATAAGTTCTAATAAGCAGTGAGATTATCTATGTTAATGATTGCTTTCTCCATGATGTAAGAGCTTTTTAATTTGCATAGCTTCAGAATCATGCAAATAGACCATGAGCTATGTTAAAACCGAATTTAGGTTGCATATTAAGATTCCTTAAATAAAGAGTCCACTAAAAGATGATTTTTAATGATAAGGCCTATAATTAATGGAAAATCATTAAGTATAGTTTATCAAATTATGATTATATCACTAGAAATAAGTTCTAGCATTATTGGTTGCTAAGTATTATGCTAGGTTTTTAAATATATTTATTAATCTTCCAAGAACAAATTATTTATTTTCAGTTTTACAAATGAAGAAACAGAAGTAGAAAGGTTCAGTAACTTGTTTAAATTCGCACAGCTACTTCATGGTAGTGCAGGTTTAAATATCAGAGTTCCTGCACTTGACCATTGCTCCCTGTGCATTCCAATCTTTGTAGCAGTCTATTCAATTGTTGTCCAGACATGGCTATGGCTTCTAGATAGTCACTGAATTTTATTCTTTCCCAACTTGAAGATTACATAGCACACCTTTCAAATTCCTCCACTTTCCCAGGCAACTTATTTTGAGTTAGAAATTATGAGGGCACTACAAAAAGTTCATAAAGAATGGAATTAAAGGATATATTTAATTTGATTCAAAATATTTTGAAATATGAAATTCATTCTCTCCCTCAATCCCCCTTTCTTCCTTTCTTTTATTTCTTTAATTTTTGCAGAAACATATTTTGTGTCAGTCATTAGAGTTCAAATTTTCTCCTTTCTCTTTCCTGATGACATCAGATTGTAAGGTAAACTGGCAGAGCATATTTTTGTTAAATCATAATTTAAAATTTAATTCAGTATACACCTGCTTTTCAGAAAAACCTTAATAATTAATCAGGTTGCTATAATAGATATCAATGACAGAAGTTTAAAATACTAAATTTAAATTTTCCTTTTTTTCTTTTTTCTTTTTTAATTTGACAGGTAGAGTTTACAGACAGTGAGAGGGAGAGACAGAGAGAAAGTTCTTCTTTCCGTTGGTTCACCCCCCAAATGGCTGCCATGGCCAGCGTGCTGCGCCGATCCGAAGCCAGGAGCAAGGTGCTTCCTCCTGGTCTCCCACGCGGGAGCAGGCACCCAAGCACTTGGGCCATCCTCCACTGCACTCCCGGACCACAGCAAAGAGCTGGACTAGAAGAGGAGCACCTGGGACTAGAACCCAGCACCCATACGGGATGCCAGCACCGCAGGTGGAGGATTAACCAAGTGAGCCACTGCGCCTGCCCCTAAATTCTCTAAATATATATTTGTCTATGTAATTAATCTAGGAAAGCAAGATGGCTACCAGTATGTCTAGAGTTATCCTTATTTATCTGAATATAATACATGAACATATACAATATTCCATTACCCTGCCAATACAGTTCCACAGAATATACTTTTAGCAGCTGGTGCCGTGGTTCACTAGGCTAATCCTCCTCATGTGGCGCCGGCACCCCGGGTTCTAGTCCCAGTTGGGGCACCAGATTCTGTCCTGGTTGCTCCTCTTCCAGTCCAGCTCTCTGCTGTGGCCTGAGAAGGCAGTGGAGGATGGTCCAAGTGCTTGGGCCCCGTACCCGCGTAGGGGGACCAGGAAGAGGCACCTGGTTCCTGGCTTCAGATGGGCACAGTGCACTTGCCATGGCAGCCATTTGTGAGGTGAACCAACGGAAGGAAGACCTTTCTCTCTGTTTCTCTCTCTCACTGTCTAACTCTACCTGTCAAAAAACAACAACAAAAGGATGTATTTTTAGCCTTTGTTAGTTGACTCATGGTTGATATTTGAGGACTACTATTAGTAATGTTATTATTTTATATAACTAAATACTTTGCATTCAGAATATTTAGAGGATCATATATACATCCGATGGTTTCAAATGATATGGCTTATTTTTCATAATTGTTTGCCCTACTGCACTTCTGTCCTCTGCCATCACTTCAGTGAATTGTTCTCACCCAAATAAAATGTCTCCCATTCAAAGAAGAGTAATTTTGATTTTCTTGGTTTCTGTATACTTGCTCTGGAGCACTATTTCAATTGCCATTAGGTTAAATTTTTCCTAAGAATTTTGTGGTAGCAATTATCATAATTTTGTTTCAAATGAATACAAATTGAAAACACTTTCTTAGAAGCAAGTTCATTTATTTATTTTTCTTACAGATACTGTGACAAAAGTTATCTATTTTTCTTACAGATGTTGTGATAAAAGATATTTGAAACATTTTACAGCTAGAAATACAACAGGGGCATGTTTGAGAACATCTTTTATGAAACTGAGCCTGTCAGAAAATTTCAGATCTGTAGTAAGCCAAATAAGGATGACAGAGACGTAAACATGCATGTAAGATAAAGCAGAGATACTCATAAAACACATACACAATTCACTGCGGCTTTTTGTCTCAGTGTTACATTTGTAAATACTTCTTATTCCGTGATTAATTTCAAGCCTTGATTATCACATCACTTTTGTGTGTTTTCAGATTAGATATGTATTTCCTCTTAAATTTCAAAGGAGAAAAATGTTGTCATATATAGATTCAAGAAATATGCTACCTGGTTATCATTTCAAGCAATATTCATAAGAAAAACAGTTTCTGTTTTTGTTAAAATTATAACTAGACAAAAATAACCATAGTTAACAAATGGTAGGCAGATTGAAATGACAGATGTATTGCTCAAATTAATTAATATTCAAGGGCACCTGGAAGTCCATTGAAGTTACTTGGAGTCTAGAAATTCTTTTATTTTATTTTTTTAATTTATTTTATTTTTTGAAAGTCACAGTGAGAGAGAGAGAGAGAGAGAGAGAGAGGAAGAAATGAATAGATCTTCCCTCCACTGGTTCACTCTCCAAATGGCAGCAATGGTCAGGGTGGGACCAAGCCAAAACCAGGAGCTGGGAACTCCATGCTGGTCTCGCACATGGGTGGCATGGACCCAAGCTCTTGGCTGTCTTCTGCTGCCTTCTTGGGCTTATTTGCTGGGAGCTGGATCTGGAGTACTGAAGCCTAGACTAGAACCACTGCTCTGTTATGGGATACCAGTGTCACAGGTGGCAGCTTAATTCACTGTGCCGGAGCAACATTGGGTTATAGAAATTGATAAATGTTTCCTTTTATCTCTCTGAAAATATGATAAGTACAGAAATGTGCTTCTCATACATATCAATATATGTGCCTTTGAGTATCTGTCTGCCATCAAATATTACAATGAGGTTTTCTTTTCCCTAACACTCTGTGTGTGTGTGTTTCTAGTCACTATTTAGGTAGAAATTTTTTTGGTTTCTAATTTCTTACTATGGAGTACTACTTTGATTACCATGCAGTAATGAGAAGTAGTTATCCCAAACAAGGGTAAATGTGCCGAGTAAAGGCCAAATATCTTGACACTTTGAAGGATTTGAGGTATTTTTCATTGCATTAACAAAACAAGTTTTCCAGTAACAGCTATGGCATATAAATAAATAATTTTATTTCTCTTTTTCAAATTGAAGTCTATAAAACTCAACTTTTTAACTTATTCCACCTTCACAATACACTTGCTTTGCTGTAGCAACATTTCTGAGCATATTATCTAAAAGTATAAACATGACTAGGTTAAATAATCCTACACTATAGCAGTCAGTGCTGTGTCTAGGAGGCATCATATTATAAATATCACAAGGAGTCAGAAAGGTACCAGAAATTACGGGTATACATGAGAAAGACTTGATTACACATCAAGACTTTTTAGTGGAAGATAAGGCAAAAACTGAATCAATACACATTTTGTGAGACTTATGTTTTGCTAAGATAATCCTAAGTCATCATTATTTTTTGTCTCCCATTAAACATCTCTCCTAATCTTCTATTTAACTCATATATCATATACTATATAAATTTTAGGTTTGGCAGGAAAGTGGGAGGAATAAGTCTAAGTAATTCTATTTCAGATTGCAGCTTTTCATCTATCTTGTAAGAAAAAGTCTCAGCTCTAAAAATCATGTAAGTTAAAGGATTCTGAGAATTGTCTAAGTCAGTGCATGTCCCATGTTAACACCAGAGAGCAATTGCTGCTCCATTTTTGCTTCCTGTGTTGTATATGAGTGTCGCCACATATACAAGTTAGTTGTCAGAAATTTCCACTCAGTGTCACATCCTCATTCTGCTTAGATGGCAGCGGAGTAGATTGTAAACCTGAGCCTCAGCCAGTGAGACGAAAAGCCAAAACCCTCCCCACATTAATAGAGACAGGGCAGATTGCCTGCCCAGTGTGCTTGCTACCTTGGTTTAGACAGTCCAAAATCCTTCTGCAGAAGTAAATTGCCTTGTTGTGAAAACTAACACCATTTAATTACAAAAATGTTCTGTTTGTACTGTGAAATGCAGAAAAGCCTACACAGAGATGTTGAAGGGATTAAAATAGTTCTCATATTTGGTAAGGTTCTGCCCTAAGCTGCCTGTTGAGTTTATTGCAACCTTAGCCAATCGGATGCAAGAATAATCAGGAAACAGTGTCAAAGCTGATATCATATATGAATCAAAAGCTTGAAAATGATCATCTTTATGTACTTATTTTATTAGTGTCTATAAAACTGCTTCCATAACATTACATGCTATAAATTGAGTGACGATACAAGAGGTAAAATTTTTAACTTTCCACAGAATCTTACAGGATGTAGGGAATAGTAGGAACAAGGTGAAGAAATGTGGCAAATGTAAGCGTAAGAACATCAGACCTAGCTACAAGTAGACAGTCTTTTACACTGGTGAAAGAGGGGAAAGCTTTTCCTGTTTAATTAGATACTCTTTTATGATTAATCTCCAGTGCCTTCTTTCCTGAGACCTACTCTAATTTTAAATGCTCTTAGATTACTTATGCACAGAATAAGGTGATCATTCCATGATCATGTGTCCTTAACGTCAACCATGTTAATAACATGTATTACGGCTTAATAAAATAAAACAAAATCCCAATTTGCAAATATTTCCCCATTGCAATCATTCCTTTCATGTAATGCCTTTAGAATATTGTATATCCTTTGGGCCGGCGCCGCGGCTCAATAGGCTAATCCTCTGCCTAGCGGCGCCGGCACACCGGGTTCTAGTCCCGGTCGGGGCGCTGGATTCTGTCCAGGTTGCCCTTCTTCCAGGCCAGCTCTCTGCTGTGACCCAGGAGGGCAGCGGAGGATGGCCCAAGTCCTTGGGCCCTGCACCCCATGGGAGACCAGGAAAAGCACCTGGCTCCTGCCATCGGATCAGCACGGTACGCCGCCGGCTGTGGCGACCATTGGAGGGTGAACCAACGGCAAAAAAGGAAGACCTTTCTCTCTATCTCTCTCTCACTGTCCACTCTGCTTGTCAAAAAAAAAAAAAATATTGTATATCCTTTGGTCTAACTTAAATTAGGAAAACAAATGACAAAATGATTGTGAAAGATAACAGATCAGATAGGAAGCTCTGATATGTGTAGAAGGCTTTTACTGAGTTGTGAGAAAAGCAGTCCCTAGTGTTACTACAGATGTCTTTCTAGAAAAGCTGATGCTGTCAGGTGTAGTAGTTGAGAAATCTGTGTAATCTTGTTTGATGTGGAAACCAAGGGCAAAGAACGGACTTCCTCACCCAGAGCAGACTTGTCATGTGAACAGGAGGCTTCTATTTCTAGGTCTGTCCCTCAGGGAATTTTTGAGAATGCTCAAGGATGATGCTTTTCTTTTTCTCTTTTTAAAAATTCTACCTAAATGAAGAAACTAAAAGTGAGAAATCATTTTGGTGTTTCTGAATATTAGAAATTAATGCTAATTGTAATAAAATCTGTAAATTAGCATTTGAAATTTTGTATGGAGTTTCAGAATCAAAAACTATTGTACATCTTTAGAGTATAACTCAGAAACAAGGCCTTTTGCTGGCGCTATGGCATAGTAGGCTAAGCCTCCACTTGCAGCACTGGCATCCCATTTGGGCAGCAGTTCCAGTTCTGGCTGCCCTGTTTCTCATCCATCTCCATGCTAACAGCTTGGGAAAGCAGTAGAAGATGGCCCAAGTGCTTGGCAGGCAGCACTCACATGGGAGACCTGGAAGAAGTTCCTGGCTGCTGGTTGCATATCATCCCAGCCCTGGCCATCTCAGCCATTTGGGGAGTGAAACAGCGGATGGAAGATTTCTCTGTCTGTCTATATCTCTACCTCTCAAATAAATAAATCTAAAGAAAAAGGATTAAAGATAAAGGATTAGAGATAAATAATTTTTAGAAAAGACCTTCACAGATTGACATGTGAATTCCTTTAAATTTTCTAAAAGTCTCTGAGAAAAAATATGTTCTAAAAACTTACCTTTGAGTAATCAAGCATGAATACAATCTGTATCAAAATCTAATAAATAAAGGTGTTTGTTTGACACTCCAGTTAAAACACCACTTGGGACACGGGTATTTCCATATTGATGTGTCTGGATTCCAGTCCCTGCTTTACTAACTTACATTCTGGGAGGTAGCAGGTGAAGGCAAAAGTACATGGGTCCCTTCCACCCACTTGGAGGTCCAATCAAGTTTTGGGCTGCTAACTTTAGCTTGGACACAGACCAACCGCTGCAGACATTTGGGTAGTGAACCGATAGATGGGAGATCTCTCTGTATCGTCTCTCTTTCCCTCTGACTTTCAAATAAAATACATATAGATTCAAAGAAAAGCAAATAAAACTTTGAAAAGAAATCAATGATATCATCCATTATATAATTCAGGCCTATTACTATAAGGTTGCATGAAGTATATTTTGAAAAGCTACAGAGTTTATAAAATTTGAAATGGGAATATATATCTATTCTCTATTGAATTACCAAATTATAAGAAGGAAGGATGTTTCTGGTTATATAAAAATGTTTGTATATGTTTCTGCAATGTTTCTGGCTGCAATCTTTTATCATTCCCGTGTGCTTTGTTCATGAAGAGATACTATATATAAATATCTGTTAAATTCCTTAAAAATACAATTAATTGAAGGTATCATATAAAGACAATGGCAAAAAGTCAATCTCAGAAAAGCAACAAAATTAGGAAAAGATACTGCATATCTCACAGTGTCACACACACAGTCTGTTCAATAAATAATAAAACAAATGTGAAATCTACAATGTCAACTAGAAATGGAGGCTGGGGATATCACAGACTGACATTACTGTAATTAAGGAATGAAAAAATAGTAACTTTATAGGACATAACAAAGTACACCATCTGGGCCTGCCAACTATAAATATTAAATTTGAAAAAGGAAAGGACAAACAAAGCTAATATAAGCATCGAGTCATTTTGCAAATTCATAAAGAATCAAAGGAAATCAAAGAATCATTATGGCCTCTAAATGCTTCTAAGGGCAATTTGTTGATAAAAGGAGTTGGCATCACTTCATAATCCACAAAGGGAGATAGAAGACAGATGTCAGAAGCAGATGCACACTTCCCAGAAAGGGAAGGAGGAATGCTGAAGCAATTCAGGATCATTTGCAAAATAGAGATCAAATAAACTGGAAAAAAATTAAAGACAGAGAAAGCACTAGTTTCTCAGTTTGGTTAATGAACCTACTACATTAAAACAAATCTCTAAGTTATATCTCTAAAATTTGGAAGTGGTACAAATTGAATATTGATAAGTTATTGATAAACTTGTGCCTGCACAGCCCTACTCCAGACTGGAGGGACACGCTGTGACAAAGAAGGCCACTAACTGCAGAGACTTCAAACGTGTACACTCTACAAAACCAGCAGGTGTTCAAACAATCATTGCATGCTGATACATTCTTCACAAAATGGTCAACAAGCGCAATTTTTTTTCTCAGTCATCCATCAACTGAACTACGCACTCACCACTGGTTCATCTAAAATATTTGCAAGCCTATTCCAGTTAGGGCCCAGATGAAATATTGTTAAGGGTTCTTTAAGGGTAAAATTGAGAGATATGACAAAAGAATTTTTAAACTCAAATAATAGCTATTTATCAAATTTCAACAAACATCGGGTCTGAATTCTTTAGTTACATGAATGCAAATTATAATTTTCTGATTATCTCCTTAGTAACTCAAAGTAAAAATAAGACATGAGCAATTTTGCTTTCTATTTACTTCCACTATTTCTTTTATATATGTATGTGTGGGCATGGTAGATATATACGATTGTATGTATATATAGATTCATGCATATGTAAATATGTGTATATATGCCTGCACATATGGCTATATGTGTACTACATGTTTGGAATGCATGTGTGTAAGATAATAGCAAATGAAAATAATTGAGGTTAGACTCAGCAGTAGAATTGATCAAATCTACACACATTTGAAGAAGACTTTTAGCTGAACAAGCATTGGAGATCCAGCAATAGAATTAGTCATAACTCAATCATGCAAGTAAAGTAAGACATTCTTTGATATGTATAGTATTATTTTCTTATTTTACATTTTCCCCTTTATCACTTTCTTAGAAGAAGGTAAATAATCAGGAGAAGGTTAACTACTGGTTATATTGATCAAAAATCCACTTTACCCTTCTTACTGGCTCCCGTGACTTTTTTTCTTTCAGCATCAATTGTTCAAGTCCAGTATGTTCCACACAGACCTTTCAAGAACTACAGGTTCAAAGATATCTTTCTACTCCTTTCAAACTAACAAAATACTTCATGTAACTTTTTCCTTGTGAACACTGTGAAAAAAAGTGAAATGTCCTAAAAGAAAATATTGTATCAAATAAATAAATTGGCACTAATTTAGTTCTCAGTGTTATGCCCATTTTTACAGACACACTTCAAACTATATGTAGTAGAAGCTCAAACCACTGTGAATTTCTGTGAACCTACGAAGTCGATAAATATAATTGCTTTCAAATACTTGGATTTATTCAGCTATTATTTCATCAGAAATATTGGATTGTGTAGTGTAACTAGCAAGTTTATAACAAATATGAGTTCTGACATGACAAGTCATGCATTATGCTTTGTCAGCCTTCAGTAGAATGACTGAATGCCTGATTCAGCAAATAACACATGATTGGTCCTAAAAGAATCATCTGAAAATAGAAAGGATTAGCACAAATCCATGCAAATAGGAAAACGCTTGAAAAATTGTGTAAAATTGATTGAAAGCTAAGTTTATTTTGGGCAAAAATTTTTTAAATTAATGCAAATGAAGAGGGTTTACAAAAAATGCGCAAGCGGTGGGCATTTAATACCCATGGATGCTGGGATCACATATTGGAGTATCTGGTTTAAGATGTGGCTACTTTTTTTTTTCTTTTTGAAGATGTATTTGTGTATTTAGAAGCAGAGAGAGAGAGAGAGAGAGAATCTTCCATCTGCTAATTCACTTTCCAAATGACCATAACAGCTGGGTCTTCAGGCCAAATCCAGGAGCCAGAAACTCCATCTTTGCCCCACCTGGGCAGCAAAATTTTAAGCAGTTGGGCTATTTTCTACTGCTTTCCCAGGAGTGTCAGTAGATAGCTGGATCAGAAGGGCACAGTATCCCGACTCACACAGGCACTCTGACAGGGAATGCCAGTATCACAGGTGGCAGCTTAGCCACTAAGCCACAGTGTGGCTCTATGGATAATACATTTCTGATCCAACTATCTGTTATTCTGCACAATGGGAGGAAGCAGTGATGGCTCAAGTACTTAGATCCCTGCTACCCACATGGGAGAACTGGATAGAATTCTGGCCTCCTGTCTGGTCTTAACTGGCCATGGCTGTTGCAGGAATTTGGGGAAGTGAACCAGCGGACTGTCTATCTTTCTTTCTGTCTCTGTATTTCTGTCTTTCAAATAAAAAAATGAAAATAGATAAAATTTTAAAATGTTTTAGACAAATGCCAATTATGAAACAACTGTGTGTGGACTTCAAAATTTCTATATTAAAAATCAAGTTATCTTTCAATTCCATTTCACTCCCATTCAATTCCACCCATGAACCTTTTTAAATACTCTCCTACATGCTATTTGCAATGTGTGCGAGTATGGGTCCTCACATACTCCACATGTTTGCCATAAAGATTGCTGGTTTGCCCCTCTTCTCTTAACCTGATAATTAAGAGTACTTTTTTTCATCTTCCAAAGTGTTACAGATTGGATGATAAAGCTGTGTTTTCTGAATCATAGGATTTTAGATATAGATACTGCATAAACACATATATGTCCATGCCTCTTATCTAACCAAGCGAAAGAAATAGCTCACTGATGGCATTCTTTTCTGTTTTTCATTAGGAGATACTACTTCTCCTCACAAAATGTCTGCATGTTTTACCCGTGGAGGTACACATGAACATGCATAAGCCTAGGGATATAAACATTTGCACTCTCATACCCTACTACTAGACATTTTTTGCATCACAGAATTGGAATAGCTGAGGTCTAATTTTTCTTTATTTGTTTGCTTGCTTGTTTTGTTTTCAATATTCACAACTCCATTGAAATTTTCTTTTTCTGTTTCAGCTAAAAATTCTGATTAAGAAAGAATAGATGGTGACATGTACAAGACGGTGATGTCTACAGGTGATAACCCTAAATATATTTCATTATGTCTTATAGGTTCAGAAGTAGTAAATAGTAGAAACTTAGTTGGAGCTTGCTGTGGGGACATTTTGGGGGCTTCTGTAGCTGGAAATATATCACCCGATGAGAAGTAGAATGTAAGTTGTTTATAAATGTACTTTTTGTAGCTGGAGTAAGATTTAACTTAAGAAAAAGCCTTCAAGATATGCATTAAAGAAATGATGTGGGGAATCAACCACAGCACCACTTTTAAGACGAGGTCATTTTTTCCAGACACTTAAACTTGGTATGTGTCCTGAGTGCTACCTCAGTAATCTGGGAGGGTAAAAGGGCGATTATAATTTGTGAAACATGTTGGGGACCATTTCCTGTCCATTTTGAATGAAAGGAAGCAATCTGAAAGCACATAACCATCCAGGAAACTAGCTACTGTGGGTGAGCAAGCAACAATGGATTACTGTAAACTTTTACCAATTTTCCACAAATATTTGGCCTGGATAAGCATCTGACAGTTTTTATTTGTTTTTCTATAATTATTTAAAGAAATCAGGTTTGCCTCCACTCGGGCCTCTTGCTCTTTCTGTCTGCCTCTACCCATCCCATTTGTATCCCTTCAAATACTTTATCTCAGTTCTGTCTCCAGAAGAAATATAGAAAACAGAGCATTGCTACACCTAATTCTAGGCAATCTGGAGAATGATGGGATTAAACTGCCTAATTCCTTTACCCTATCATGAATTTAGGGAGGGTAACAGAATGGTGGTTGTACAATTTGAGCATCAAAACTCAGATTATTTTAGAAAGGTTATTTTCCATATTTATCATCATCATTTTTGGCTCTGGTATGCAATAGGTTTAAATATGTTTTCTGGTATGAATTCAAATAAAATTTAGCAATATTATGTATTAGGGGACTATTAACTAAGGAAATTTCAGAGAACATATAGATACACAAAAACCACAATAGAGGATAATGACCTCTGTGTCTTTCTATCTATAGATATAGTATGTACAATATGATATTTTGATATATATGTACATAATAAAAATTATTACTATAATTAAGTCAATTAGTATATCCCTTTCTGATTATATTTCTGCTCCTTTATTTTTCCTTAATCACATGAATAATTTGTACTTCCTCTTCCCCATCATTGAAAAATAGCATGGTATGTTACTAGAATATGGGGTGAAATTGCTCCAAAATGTAAACTGAACACCCTTATGTTTTAAGTCTTAACCCACATCTCTTGCTTAGGTATGATCAAGCACACAGGTGTGCTCAGAACTCTTAATTAGCTGATGAAAAAGTTGTCCTTTGCCTAAACTCCAAGACATAATTATAGGTAATGCTTCAAAAATAAACTTCAAAATCAACTCGTTATAATGACAAAACATAATTTGGACATAATTCTTTGATGTGATTTAGTTGACACAAACACAATGTGATGACAAGAATGACAAATTAATTGACAAGTATTTTTTAAAATGTGAATTATTTTGTTCATTTGGAAGTCTTTTAAAACTGAATTCTACATTCCAAGGCTTGGTAGAAAAAATTACTTCAAGGATTTCAAAAGTCAGTTCAATTCTGCATGAATTTATTTATAAAATAGGTGTTTTATGTTACTATGTTTCTTTATGGAAAATTTATATTTTGTGTTCTTCAATACAAAATCAGTATATTTTATTTTTATTTAAGTGATAGCTGAGGTTTACAATACATTTATAATTTGTTAACTAATAAACACAAGTATATGGAAAATAATAGGTTCTTAGCAAATATTAAATTACTGAATTATTTGCACATTTCTAAGCTTGTTTTTGTTCCTTTTTCATTCTTAATTGTGATATTACATGCATAATTACATCAATCAAAATGTTTAGTGGTCTTAAAATACTATACATAGCAATATAATGGTTATGATCCCAGTTTATGCTCAGTTTATTTAAAAGTAATTTAAAATTCTATGCAATCCCCTTCCCACGAAAGTAAACAGCGTGCTTTGTTCACTTTATTAGTTTAAAGTCAGAGCATATTTTTTGTTAGTGTGTTCTCTAATACCAAACATGCTCAGAGGAATGTCTGCTTTTTAATTTGTCCAAGATTACAGAGATAGATGAATGAGCAGAGAGATACATGTAAAGGATGAGTTGGATGAGTTTTAAATTCTTTAGTATCACTGTATATAATTGAAACACTGACAAACTGGGGGCAGAGGGCGTGTGTGCAATCCTCATGAGAATTCTCCAATGTCTGGGACGTTATTACATCATCCTAAATTGCGTTTCATCCAGGCTTTGAAGAGACCTTTCCTGTATGTGGACATATAACATTCACAGTCTGGGATTTGTAAGAAAGTTTGATCTAAATGGAAGTTGTTAGGTAAATCATAGAGGGATGGATTCCCAAGAGCATAGTGTTGGGTAGGGAGCTTTGACCAGGCTCTGAGGAAGATCAAGAACCGGTTTGCTGAGACAAGTAAATGTCTGCCCTGGAAAGCCAAATTCAAGAAAGCACAAACAGAATTAATAACCACCAAATCATTTTGTGAGAGCAGCAATTTATTTTTTAACAAAAAAAAAACAAAAAAAAAACAAGATTTGAAGAGAAGAGAGAAGTAGGGGTAGAGTCATAGAGTCATTGTTTAAGCTTTTTGGGAGTAAATACAGATCTATTAACTCTGTGTCTTTCCTGTTTGGTTGTTATAAGGTGTGATGTTCCATGTTTACTCCCATCCTTCAAACTCCATTTTCATCTTTACTGCTTACATTTTTGTCTCATGGCAATTATCTTATAATATATTCCATAATTTACTTATGTGTATCATTTGGGAGACAATACTACAGGAAATGCTCGGTATAAATGGCAAAGACCTGGAGGCTGTCATTAATTGTGACAAGCAAGTGAAAGGATCAGAATGTGCAATGTAATATACTAGGCACAGTCTAAGCTCTGGAATTTTGTACAAAGAGAAGGAGAGGAGGAGGAAAGATAATAAAGTCTTCATTAGAGTGGTACAGGGTAGGATGCTGCCATGTGACTTGAAACATAATTTCAACAACAGGAGCAGCAGGCATTTCAATCGACTTTAATAAATGCACTCATCTTGATATTAATAAATATGAAGAGTGATTTCACATTGTTGGACATAGGTAGCACACAAGGATTGACGGATACAAACTGACACGGTGCTGAGAATTTATGGTATACATAGATTTATGGAGAAAGATAGATATATGATAGATAGATAGATAGATAGATAGATAGATAGATAGATTTCTGAAGACATTGGATAAGAAAGAAACTTTTCCCTTTAACATTTTCAGAAAAATAATATATTAAATGCTAATCAACTGAACATTTTATTTAATTTTATTTATGCATGTGGAATAGATCTTTAATTTCTGATTTAGCAATACACTTCTTTGTGTTCAAGATGCTCTAAGAGAAGAGAATATAAAATATTATAAGAATATCGTGATCTTTAAAACTATTTACCTATTTGAGAGACCGAAAGTGGGGAGAATGAAAAAGAAAGGGGGATAGGGTGTGAAGCCAGGAATCAGGAATTCAGTCCTGCTCCCTCAGATGGGTGGCAGACACCCTGTTACTTGAATACTCACCACTGCCTCCCATAGTCTGCATTAACATAAAGCTAGAGTCAGGATCAATAACCTGCTGTTTCGCAGCCCAAGCAGGAACATGGTGTTGGGAGCAGAGTCGGGACTCCTGCCCAAGTACTTCGACATGAGATTCAGGGGTCCTAAGCAGCAGTTTAATAGCTAGGACAGATGCTAGCCCTGATCAATTTCAAAGGCATTTCTGTTTTTGTTTTGTATGATGTATAATAATCTGGAAAAGGTAAAATAGGATAATTTCAGGCGTTCATTTGTCTCAGCAGTTAAGTTACTATGTAGGATGCCTGCATCCCATATTGGAGCCTCTGATTCAAGTCCAGTGGCTCTACTTGCCGTCTAGCTTCCTCCTGATGAGCACTCAGGGAGACAGAAGGTGATGGCTCCATTACTTATGTCCCAACCACTCACATGAAAGATATAGATGGGGTTCTGGGCTTCTGCTTTTGAGCTGGCCCAGTACAGCCCTGTCAGTAGCAGGCATTTGGGGAGTGAGCCATCAGATAGATGATCTCTCTTTCTCTGTCTCTCTCACTGTCTCTCTGTCTTTCAAACAAAATGAAAATAAATGAATACATAGTTACTAATAATATCATCATTTAGTCTTTTATACTATATATTTTATTTTTAACATGTTCCATTGCTTGCTTCTTCCATATGAAGACTCAATTTTTTTTCTCAAATCTAGAAAAGTGCAAACCATTATAACTTTTTTTTAACATTTATTTATTTATTTGAAAGACAGAGTTATGGAGAAGTAGAGGTAGAGAGAGAGAGAGGTCTTCCATCTGCTGGTTCACTCCCTGAGTGGCTATGATGGCCAGAGCTACGCCAATCCGGAGCCAAGAGCCAGGAGATTCTTCCAGATTCTTGGGCCCCTGCACCTGCATGAGCCCAAAGACTTGGGCCATCTTCCACTGCTTTTCCAGGCCATAGCAGAGAGCTGGATCGGAAGTGGAGCAGCTGGGACTCGAATAAGCGCCCATATGGGATGCTGGCACTGCAGGCAGCAGCTTTTACCTGCTGTGCCACAGCACCATCCCCAAATCATTATAACTTTTAAGAATTGATCTCTTCCTTCTGTTCTGGCACTTTGGTTAAATTAATTCCTTCTAGGCTGTCAGTTTTATGCAGGAAGTTCAAGTGAGACTCTGTATAAGGTAGGTACTTTTGCCTCAGTCATTGTGAAACATCGGTGCTTTTATTCTTTATTTTTTATTTTTTAACAGTTTATTTTATTGATTTGAAAGAGTTACAGAGAGAGGCAGAGAGGGAGAGATAGGACTTCCATCTGCTGGTTCACTCCTCAGATGGCTGCAACTGCCCTTGCTGCACCTATCTGAAGCCAGGAGTCAGGAGCTTCCTCCAGTTCTTCCATGTGGGTGCAGGGGCCCAAGGACCTGAGTCATCTTCTATTGCTATCCTAGGCCATAGAAGAGAGCTGGATCGGAAGAAGAGCAGCAGGAAC
The DNA here is from genome assembly GCF_033115175.1 of Lepus europaeus. NCBI lineage: Eukaryota > Metazoa > Chordata > Mammalia > Lagomorpha > Leporidae > Lepus > Lepus europaeus. Next base: position 64,797,296 of record NC_084842.1, on the reverse strand, counting down.
TAGAACCATCTCCCATATGTGATGCCGGCACTTCAGGTCAGGGCTTTAACCAGCTGCACCACAGCACAGGCCCTGGTTTTATTTTTTAAATATTCATTCATTAATTCATTCATTCACTTTATTTGAAAGGAAAAGGGACCGATGTGAGAGAAAGAGAGAAAGAGATCTTCTCTTCAGTGGTTTACTCCCAGAGACTGAAACACCATCTGGGTCTTCCCACATTGGCAGAAGAGACTTAAGTAAATGAGACATCACCTGTTTCCTCCCTGGATACGCCGTAGGAGGACTATAGATCAGAAGCATAGAATTGAGAATGCTGACAAAGCATTCTAACATGGGATGCATACTTCCCAAATTGTGACCCAATTGCTATGCCACACAGTAAACCTGAAACTTCAGTTTCTCAGTCATATATCACAGCTCTAGGTCATGTATACATTGCTCTTATTTTATATCTTCATTTTCTATTATTTTCATTCATGATTATTTTTATTTAAAGTTAAATTATTTTAGTCCCTACTGCATTCCTGTACATATATTTCTGGTGAAAATAAGAACAAATCCAGTCAATTCTTTTTGCTGTATAAAATATTTATTCATGTGAATAAAAATGTGAATTTCTACAAGATATAAAATATTTACATTCCTTTCTAATGAAAAGTAAGACAAAAAATAAAAGCATCTAAAATCCGGGAATGTATTACTTCTGACCATGAAGCCTATTTTCAGCTTAGTTAAGTTTAAAGCTATGTTGGCTTTTCTCTCTAGTATCCCCAGCAGGTTGACTGTGCCTTTTCTTTTTAAAATACCCTTTAACCCAACTGTTAAGGAAGGACAAGGAAACTTCTTAAAATTCCTCCTAGGTTTTCAGGAAATGTCATTCATTTGGCAGGGCTCCCAATGTGTCTCACAGTTTGATCCCCTACTCAGTCCCCCAAACAGCCAGGCCTGACACCAGGAAGCTCTTTCAATGACAGGCATTCATTTATCTGAACTCATTCTGAACTTTGAGAATCTGCCTGGAAAAGGCAAATATATACTTTTCAGGCACATGCTGATGTCTTTGCAACTAGTCAATAATTCTTCTTTAAAAGTTGTTTTATGCAAATGGAACGTTTTTAGGGGGATTTCTTTAATTTGTGTTTTAGTTGGAGCTCTCCAAACTCCAACAAAAGAGATTTTAAAACATTTTTGGGAAAGTTCTGGTTTTAGGGTTGGCATTTGGCTTTGTTTAATTGGAAAGCAGAACTTAAAGTTCACTCCTATTTAACTTTAATCTTAAAAAAAGACAAAAGGAAAAATGACATGTGGCAAATTGTAATGAGATTTTACATATAAATGTTCTCTACCATTTTAATTTCTACATGACAAACTTCAAATCACAAAATTGCACAGGGTAGGGTATAAATAGGTGTGTTGCATCTGTGTGAATAGAAGTAAGATCTCTGTGTGATGCAATGATAGACATAATAATAAGATGTAATGTCATAGTCTTAATTTGTTTATGTTTTTAATTTAATGTAAAATATTACCTGATGTTGGAAAATTTATTACTTTGCAAGTGTGGGCTCTGTAGTCAAATCTTGGGAACACAATTTCCTACCTATAAACATTTAAGTAAAGTGTTTAATTTTCTGTGATTCCATAATCTCGATTTGGTATTATGGAGAAAATAGCATTTAACTCCTACAGTAATTGTTGGAAATATTTAATCAATCCATGTGCAGTGGCTGTGCTTGTGAATGATGCTCAGTGAGGATACATTAGTTGTTCTTTTTTTCCTAGATCTCAGTAGGTGATAGCCTTTCTAGGCATTATTTATATACCAACTCTGCAGTTCATGGCAAAGAATTTTGTTTTCTTCAGTTAATCTCCCTTTGGAAGGTCAAATTCCCAGGTTTGTGGAACAGTGACTTTACACTTTAGAGTTTCACACACACACACACACATACACAGACTCATATATTTCTCATACATTTTTTCTTTTGTTAATGATTTTTAGCTACTTGTTTGAAAACCAAGGTGAGAAAAAGAGAGAGATTTTCTGTTAGTTCATCCCCAAATAGCCACAACAACTAGGTCTGGGCCAAGCTGTTTTCCCTATGGGTGGCAGAGGCCCAAGGGCTTAGACATCCTCTGCTGTCTTCCCAGGCATAGTGACAGGAAGCCGGATAATAAATGGAGCAGCAGGACTCCAACCAGTCCTCTGATATGCTTTGTCAATGTCAAGAGCAGCCGCTAGGGGCCCATGCTGTTGCATAGAAGGGTAATTCTCCCTCTGCGGTGCTGCCATCCTATATGAACAAAGATTCTAGTTCTGGCTGATCCTCTTGCAATCCATCTCTCTGCTATGGCCTGGGAAAGCAGTAGAACATGGTCCAAACGTTTGGCCCCCTGGACCTGCATGGGAGATCAAAAAGAAGCTACTGGCTTCAGATGGGCACAGCTCCGGTTATAGCAGCCATCTGAAGAGTGAACCAGTGGATTGGAGAGCCCTCTCTCTGTCTCTCTCTCTCACTGTCTGTAAATAAATAAAATCCTAAAAAAGAGCAGCTGCTTAACTCACTGCACCCAACATAATTCTGGTCTCAAATATATTTTTATGATAGTTTACTGTGTGTAATATTTTATCATGTATATATATTTATAATTACATAAATAAAAAATCTCTTCTAGTAGAACATTTGTTCTCCTAAAGTGTCCATTGTATAAATAGTAAAAAAAAAATATGAAAAATGAATTCTGTTCAAATAAATAATTTTACACATATAACATACTTTAATTTTTTTTCACATTTTCAATTAGTTTACCTATTTTATTGGAATGTCAGAAACAGAGAGAATTGGAGACGAATGAGCAAGCTATCCCATCAGTTGGCTCACTTCTCAAATGTCCACAAAAACCAGGGCAGGACCAGATTGAGACCAAGAGCTCCGATTTCAATCCAGGTCTTCTGCATGAATACCAGGGACCCAACTACTCCAGCACCCATAAGGGATGCTGGTGTCAGGCGGCAGCTTTACTCGCTCTGCCACAGCACCTTGCCTATTTTCTTACAGTGTTGAAAATATGCTCCCAATTTAATTTTATTAATTCATATCTCTGTAATTAATACTTTTTTCACTAAGTTACATATGTATGCAACTTCGTGTATTGAATAGATGTATGTAAATATTTCTGTGTAAGTATTTGTATATAATAACCTATGCCTTTGCATATATAAGCACATTTTTAATGAGATTTTATGCATATGAGGGGCTTTCCAAAATTCATGGAAAATATGTATTGATAAGAAATATGCCTGGATTTCAACAATTTTGACAATAAAATAAACATATTTGAATTCAACTTTCCTATGAACTTTTTTGAAATATCCTCCTCTGTGTGATTGTGTGTGGGTATATGTGTGTGGGGGAGAGTGGGTTTGTAGAAAAACAGAGTGGAAAAATTTGAATTTCTTATAAAATGGAAAAGATATTCAGAAATGTATGCTTCAATTAGGTATATATATTTTGCATGTTTTCTTGTAGATATTTTTTCTTATCTAAATTATATGACATGGAGACCTGGATGATTTCTGTTTTACAGGATATATTAAAATATGCAAGTTATTTTTAAAGCTATGCAAGAACTGAATATTCTTGTAGCAAAATCTGTGTTCACATCCTTCATAATCTTCTTAGAGTAAATTCCTAGATGTGGAATTGCCTGTAACATATTTTTAAGACTTTGATTTATAATAACAAGATTCCTTTTGGAACCATGGCAATTTATAAGCCCAACATATAAATAATGATTACAGATTTAGTATTTTAAAACTTCAGTGATTCATGACAATAAATATTAGCTGAAATTTCACTTACCATAATTTCTATGTATTTGCCCAGTAATGAAATCAACAGTTTTATAAAAGCTTCAGTCATGTATGTTTTTCTGTCTTGAGTTTCTCATTTACATTATTTGCCTGTTTTACTTATCCTGCTGTCTATTTTTACTGTTGTGAAATGATGATTACATATTCATGATTTATGTGGTTAGGGGATTAAGGAATTAATATAATTTTATAGATTATTTTAAGGTTTATATTTCATTTGTAAGATTTTAATTGTTTAATATAACAAAAATTCTTTAAATTATATATAGTAAAATCTATAAGTATACAATCTTTTGAAATGTTCTTTGCACTTTCAAAGTGATACTGCAGTATCAGATTTTTGCAGATTCAGATATTCATGTGCATGTTTTTATTTAATAGTAATTTTTACACATCTTTAGTTTGATTTACTTAATGGTGTAAGAAATAATTTTGATTGGCCGGCGCCGTGGCTTAATAGGCTAATCCTCCGCCTTGCGGCGCCGGCACACCAGGTTCTAGTCCCAGTTGGGGCGCTGAATTCTATCTCGGTTGCCCCTCTTCCAGGCCAGCTCTCTGCTATGGCCCGGGAGTGTAGTGGAGGATGGCCCAAGTCCTTGGGCTCTGCACCCGCATGGGAGACCAGGAGAAGCACCTGGCTCCTGGCTTCGGATCAGCAAGATGCGCCGGCCGCAGTGGCCATCAGAGGGTGAACCAAAGGCAAAAAAGGAAGACCTTTCTCTCTGTCTCTCTCTCTCACTATCCACTCTACCTGTCAAAAAAAAAATTAAAAATAAAAAAAAGAAATAATTTTGACTTTATTTTCTGAAGCTGCAAACAAGGCCTTTACATTCTAACTAATAGGCAAACCAAGGGGAAGAAAAAGAAGACTCTGAATGGAATTTGTGGACTATACAAGAAATTTAAGGATAGCTGACATAATTATAATATTAACATTAACACTTCAGAATAGATTTTAAAAATTTTTTTGTCCTTAATAAATGTATAGAAATATATACTTAATAAAATAAATTTTCTTCCTAATTTGCACTGATATTAATTTCTCCCTTTTCATAACAATATCAAACAACACTGACATTAAGAATGAATCCAGGGTTTCTAAGTTCAAAAATCATGCATTTAAGCTTACTAAATTGTTGGTGTATAGAAGAACTTTTATTTTTTTTTTTATGGAGTGTTTCACGTAGGGAAATATTTGTATATTTTGGGGCATTTTTTTTTTTACCAGATCTAATTGCCATCTCATCAAATCTATTGTGTTTTAATTGGATTGTTTCACTTCATAAACAATATTTTCAATAGTTGCACTGTTTTTGTTTATTGTTTCTGCTTTATTCATATTTATTTTATTGATGTTTTACAAATTTATTTTGTTGGATTTTAGGCTTATCTTTTTTTAAAGATTTATTTATTTATTTGAAAGTCAGAGTTACACAGAGAGAGGAGAGGCGGAGGCAGAGAGAGAGAAAGAGATCTTCCATCCAATGGTTCACTCCCCATTGGCTGCAAAGGCTGGCACTGTGCCAATCTGAAGCCAGGAGCCAGGAGCTTCTTCCTGGTCTCCCACGTGAATGCAGGGGCCCAAGGACTTGGGCCATCTTGTACTGCTTTCCCAGGCCATAGTAGATAGCTGGATCAGAAGAGGAGCAGCTGGGACTAGAACTGGCTCTCACATGGGATGCCAGCGCTTCAGGCCAGGGTATTAACCCACTGCGCCACAGCACTGGCCCCAGATTTTAGGCTTATCTTAAGGCCTTACTCTCTCCTAAAAATATTAGTTATGACAATCAATGTTTCTTGAGTCACTGACTAATCTTCATCCCCCAGAAACTGCATATTATTTTCAGATCTTTAGTTGAAGGAAAATTCTCTTAGTAGGCAAATGTTTTCATTGTTTTTATGGACATCATTTGTGTGCAAGAGTACTGAGGGTTGAGAATAAGCTTGCAAAGTCATAACAATCCATGGATAAATGGCTGACTGGGTGACTGGGGACTAAGAATGAGAATAGGGAAATAGAGCCAGAGAATGCATCTGGATGAATCTCTCAGGATGGGTTACATATAAAGATGATTGAATGCTTCCTTAAAGTTTATTAGAGGGTATCACTCCAATAGATATATAATAAGCAGTTGGACACACCCTTCAGATGTCAGTAAGAATATTCAGCCAATACTATGCTTATTAAAATGGATTCATGCATAAAGCACTCATGATGGCAGAGAATGAGGCGAGGCACAGATTCAAAAACATGAATTTTCAGTTCACTAAAAAAGATACACAGATGGTGGGCGGATAGTGAGGACGTGTGCCTTAGTTTGGGAAAATAAACTCTCATAAAAGTGGAATTACTGTAGCCTCAGGAAAAGACTCAAAAAAAAAAAAAAAACTGCAGAGGAGACGCTTCCGGACCTTGTGGATGAGACACGGAGGACTTACAGGGAACCCACCGCGTGGAAAACCAACCGAGACGAGCCGAGCGGGAGAGGAGCCAGAGCCACAGAATCTCGCCAGCGCGGGAACGGAGGTCGGTAAGACAAAGACCTGAGAAGTCCGAGACACTGGGGGGAGGGGGAACAGAGGCCTCTCCCTTCACTCACCAAGCAAAACAAAGAGCACCGCGATTTTACATATGTAAAGCTCAGCCAAACTCAGTATCATTAGCGAAACTGGAGAACACATTGAGGGCTGCATAAACCCTGTGTATGTTCCCAGGCATAAATCAAACGAATACCCACAGAGGCTAGATTTCAACTACCCTCAACTCCACTCCCAACTGAGTCAAAAGAAAAAAAAAAAAAAAAAAAGAGAGAGAGAGAGAGAGAGAGAGAGCGTCCCAGCAAGGAGCAAGTAATCCGGGAGAGTCGCTCTTTACACAGCCTTAAACCTCAAGAAACAAGCATAGCTCTCTAGCCACACCCATCACAGCCCCTAAGGCTCCAACAAAACAGACAGCTCACTCAGAGGCACAGTATAACCAGAGAAAAAAACAAAAACAAAAACAAAAACCAAAACAAAAACAAAAACACCACAAACTATCTCTAACATGCCAAGCAAGAAACATAGAAGCGGAGGTACCAAAGATAAGGATAGCACTATGACGCCCCCAAGTGAACAAGACACGCCAATGCAAGATTATGAAGAGGAACAGTTAGAGCAAATGCACGAAGCAGATGGCAAAAATTTCATAAGAACATTAAGAAGTTCTCAAAAACAAATTCTTGAACTACAGAAATCCTTAATGGACAAGATAGAAAATCTCTCCCGTGAAAATGAAATATTAAGGAGGAATCAAAATGAAATGAAAAAATTAGTGGAACAGGAAACTGCAGTACTGGCAAAAAATCTCAATGAAATGAAGAACTCAATAGATCAAATGGCAAACACATTAGAGAGCCTTAAAAACAGAATGGATGAAGCAGAAGAGAGAATATCGGAATTAGAAGACAGAGAACAGGAAAGGAAACAGTCAAATCAAAAAAAAGAAGAAGAAATCAGTAATCTAAAAAATACTGTTAGGAATCTACAGGATACTATTAAAAAACCCAACATTCGGGTTCTAGGAGTTCCTGAAGGCATGGAAAGGGAGAAAGGATTAGAAGGCCTTTTTAGTGAGATACTAGCAGAAAATTTCCCAGGTTTGGAGAAGGACAGAGACATCCTAGTACAGGAAGCTCAGAGAACCCCTAATAAACATGATCAAAAGAGATCCTCACCAAGACACGTCGTAATCAAACTCACCACAGTGAAACACAAAGAAAAGATCCTAAAATGTGCAAGAGAGAAACGCCGGATTACTCTCAGAGGATCTCCAATTAGACTTACAGCTGATTTCTCATCAGAAACCCTACAAGCCAGGAGAGAATGGCGAGATATAGCCCAGGTACTAAGAGAGAAAAACTGCCAGCCCAGAATATTATATCCTGCAAAGCTCTCATTTGTGAATGAAGGTGAAATTAAGACCTTTCACAGCAAACAGAAATTGAAAGAATTTGTCGCCACTCGTCCAGCCCTGCAAAAGATGCTTAAAGATGTGTTACATACAGAAACACAGAAACACGGTCACCAATATGAAAGAAGGTAAAGGAAGGAAACCTCAGAGCAAAAGATCACAAGAAGCTCAAACCATATATTAGAAAATATCTTTGGCAAATGGCAGGGCAAAGTTACTCCTTCTCAATAGTCACATTGAATGTTAATGGCTTGAACTGTCCAGTTAAAAGACACCGATTGGCGGATTGGGTTAAGGAACAAAACCCATCCTTTTGCTGCTTACAAGAAACCCATCTATCCAACAATGATCCATACAGGCTGAGAGTGAAAGGCTGGAAAAAGATATACCACGCCAACAGAAATGAAAAGAGAGCGGGCGTAGCCATCTTAATATCGGACAACATAAACTTTACCACAAAAACTGTTAGGAGAGACAAAGAGGGGCACTATATAATGATTAAGGGATCCATTCAACAGGAAGATATAACGATTATCAACGTATATGCACCTAATTACAGGGCACCAGCCTATTTAAAAGACTTGTTAAGGGACTTAAAGGGAGACTTAGACCCTAATACAATAGTACTGGGGGACTTCAATACTCCACTCTCAGAGATAGACAGATCAACAGGACAGAAGATCAACAAGGAGACAGTAGATTTAAATGACACTATAGCCCAAATGGATCTAACAGACATCTACAGAACATTTCATCCTACATCTAAGGACTTTACATTCTTCTCAGCAGTACATGGAACCCTCTCTAGGATTGACCACATACTAGGCCATAAAGCAAGTCTCAGCAAATTCAAAAGAATTAGAATCATACCATGCAGCTTCTCAGACCACAAAGGAATGAAATTGGAAATTGGCAACTCAGGAATCCCTAGAGCACGTGCAAACACATGGAGATTGAACAACATGCTCCTGAATGAACAATGGGTCATAGAAGAAATTAAAAGAGAAATCAAAAATTTTCTGGAAGTAAATGAGGATAACAGCACAACATACCAAAACCTATGGGATACAACAAAAGCAGTGTTAAGAGGAAAGTTTATATCAATAGGTGCCTACATCAAGAAATTGGAAAGGCACCAAATAGATGAGCTTTCAAGTCACCTCAAGGATCTAGAAAATCTGCAGCAAACCAAACCCAAACCCAGTAGGAGAAGAGAAATAATTAAAATCCGAGAAGAAATCAACAAGATTGAATCCAAAAAAACATTACAAAAAATCAGCCAAACGAGGAGCTGGTTTTTTGAAAAAATAAACAAAATTGACACCCCATTGGCCCAACTAACTAAAAAAAGAAGAGAAAAGACCCAAATCAATAGGATCAGAGATGAAATGGGAAACGTAACAACAGACGCCACAGAAATAAAAAGAATCATCAGAAATTACTACAAGGACTTGTATGCCAGCAAACAAGAAAATCTATCAGAAATGGACAGATTCTTGGACACATACAACCTCCCTAAATTGAGCCAGGAAGACATAGAAAACCTAAACAGACCAATAACTGACACAGAAATTGAAACAGTAATAAAGGCCCTCCCAACAAAGAAAAGCCCAGGGCCAGATGGATTCACTGCTGAGTTCTACCAGACATTTAGAGAAGAACTAACTCCAATTCTTCTCAAACTATTCAGAGCAATCGAAAAAGAGGGAATCCTCCCAAATTCCTTCTATGAAGCCACCATCACCTTAATTCCTAAGCCAGAAAGAGACGCAACACTGAAAGAGAATTACAGACCAATATCCCTGATGAACATAGATGCAAAAATTCTCAATAAAATTCTGGCCAATAGAATGCAACAACACATCAGAAAGATCATCCACCCAGACCAAGTGGGATTCATCCCCGGTATGCAGGGATGGTTCAACATTCGCAAAACAATCAACGTAATACACTACATTAACAGACTGCAGAAGAAAAACCATATGATTCTCTCAATAGACGCAGAGAAAGCATTTGATAAAATACAACACCCTTTCATGATGAAAACTCTAAGCAAACTGGGTATGGAAGGAACATTCCTTAATACAATCAAAGCAATATATGAAAAACCCACGGCCAACATCCTATTGAATGGGGAAAGGTTGGAAGCATTTCCACTGAAATCTGGTACCAGACAGGGATGCCCTCTCTCACCACTGCTATTCAATATAGTTCTGGAAGTTTTGGCCAGAGCTATTAGGCAAGAAAAAGAAATTAAAGGGATACAAATCGGGAAGGACGAACTCAAACTATCCCTCTTTGCAGATGATATGATTCTTTATTTAGGGGACCCAAAGAACTCTACTAAGAGACTGCTGGAACTCATCGAAGAGTTTGGCAAAGTAGCAGGATATAAAATCAATGCACAAAAATCAACAGCCTTTGTATACACAGGCAATGCCACGGCTGAGGAAGAACTTCTAAAATCAATCCCATTCACAATAGCTACAAAAACAATCAAATACCTTGGAATAAACTTAACCAAAGACGTTAAAGATCTCTACGATGAAAACTACAAAACCTTACAGAAAGAAATAGAAGAGGATACCAAAAAATGGAGAAATCTTCCATGCTCATGGATTGGAAGAATCAACATCATCAAAATGTCTATCCTCCCAAAAGCAATTTATACATTCAATGCAATACCCATCAAGATCCCGAAGACCTTCTTCACAGATCTAGAAAAAATGATGCTGAAATTCATATGGAGACACAGAAGACCTCGAATAGCCAAAGCAATCCTGTACAACAAAAACAAAGCCGGAGGCATCACAATACCTGATTTTAGGACATACTACAGGGCAGTTGTTATCAAAACAGCATGGTACTGGTACAGAAACAGATGGATAGACCAATGGAACAGAATAGAAACACCAGAAATCAATCCAAACATCTACAGCCAACTTATATTTGACCAAAGATCCAAATCTAATCCCTGGAATAAGGACAGTCTATTCAATAAATGGTGCTGGGAAAATTGGATTTCCACGTGCAGAAGCTTGAAGCAAGACCCATACCTATCACCTTACACAAAAATTCACTCAACATGGATTAAAGACTTAAATCTACGACCCGAAACCATCAAATTATTAGAGAGCATTGGAGAAACCCTGCAAGATATAGGCACAGGCAAAGACTTCCTGGAAAATACTCCAAAAGCACAGGCAGTCAAAACCAAAATTAACATTTGGGATTGCATCAAATTGAGAAGCTTCTGTACCTCGAAAGAAACAGTCAGGAAAGTGAAGAGGCAACCAACAGAATGGGAAAAAATATTCGCAAATTATACTACAGATAAAGGATTGATAACCAGAATCTACAAAGAAATCAAGAAAAACCACAACAACAAAACAAACAACCCACTTAAGAGATGGGCCAAGGAACTCAATAGACATTTTTCGAAAGAGGAAATCCAAATGGCCAACAGACACATGAAAAAATGTTCAAGATCACTAGCAATCAGAGAAATGCAAATCAAAACCACAATGAGGTTCCATCTCACCCCGGTGAGAATAGCTCACATTCAGAAATCTACCAACAACAGATGCTGGAGAGGATGTGGGGAAAAAGGGACACTAACCCACTGTTGGTGGGAATGCAAACTGGTTAAGCCACTATGGAAGTCTGTCTGGAGATTCCTCAGAAACCTGAATATAACCCTACCATACAACCCAGCCATCCCACTCCTTGGAATTTACCCAAAGGAATTTAATTTGGCAAATAAAAAAGCCATCTGCACATTAATGTTTATTGCAGCTCAATTCACAATAGCTAAGACCTGGAACCAACCCAAATGCCCATCAACAGTAGACTGGATAAAGAAATTATGGGACATGTACTCCATAGAATACTATACAGCAGTAAGAAACAATGAAACCCAGTCATTTGCAACAAGATGGAGCAATCTGGAAAACATCATGCTGAGTGAATTAAGCCAGTCCCAAAGAGACAAATTTCATTTGTTTTCCCTGATCGGTGACAACTGAGCGCCAAAGAGAAAACCTGTTAAGTGAAATGGACACTATAAGCAACAATGAACTGATCAGCTCCTGTCCTGACTTTAGATGTACAATGTAATACTCTATCCTTTTTAGTATTCGTTGTTGTTGTTGTTGTTCTAGTACTATTGGTTGAACTCAGTAATTAACACACAATTATTCTCAGGTGTTTAAATTTTAACCGAAAAGTGATCCCTGTTAAATCTAAGAGTGGAAAAAGAGAGGGAGGAGGTAAACAATTAGGAACATGCTCAATCGGACTGGCTGCAAATGGGGGAGTTAGAAATGTGCAGGGGATTCCAACACAATTCCATCAAGATGGCATGTACCAATGCCATCGCACTAGTCCAAGTGATCAATTTCAGCTCACAATTGATAGCTCTGATAGGTCTAAGAGTCAAAGAGATCACACAAACAAGATAAGTATCTGCTAATACTGATAGAATCAAAAAGGGAGAGAAAGATCCAACATGGGAAGTGGGATACACAGCAGACTCATAGGATGGCAGATGTCCTAAACAACACTCCGGCCTCAGAATCAGCCCTCAAGGCATTCAGATCTGGCTGAAGAGCCCATGAGAGTATAGCAGGCATGGAAAGCCAAGATACCATGGGAAAAAAAAAAAAAGACCTAAGTGAATGATCTCTGTGAGTGAGATCCCAGTGGAAAGAACGGGGCCATCAAAGAAGGAGGTACCCTTCTCCGAAGGGAGGAGAGAACATCCACTTTGACTATGACCCTATCGGAATAAGATCAAAGTCAGCGAACCCTAAAGGCTTCCATAACCCTTGCAACTCATGACTAGAGCCCAGGGAGATTACTGACGCCATGAACAGGAGTGTCAAATTGTTAAGTCAGCAACAGGAGTCACTGTGTACTTACACCCCATGCGGGATCTGTCCCCAATGTGTCGTCTAAAGCCAAGTGATGCTACGACTGGTACTGAAACAGTATTTTTATACTTTGCGTTTCTGTGTGGGCGCAGACTGATGAGGTCTTTGCTAATTATATACTGAAGTGATCTTCTGTATATAAAGAGAATTGGAAATGAAAAAAAAAAAAAACAACCTGGTGTTAAAATGGAAATGGCATAGAAAATTAATTATTTTGAAAAAAAATTATGTAGGATCTCTGTCTTTAATGTGCTGTACATTGCTATTATATGCTATAATTAGTAATCCAATGGTAGTTTTTTCACTTGATGTTGCTATATGGGCAAAATGTTGAAATCTTTACCTAATATATACTAAACTGATCTTCTGTATACAAAAAGAATTGAAAATGAATCTTTACACGAATGGAGGGGGAAAGGGAGCGGGAGGGGGGAGGGTTGCGGGCGGGAGGGAGGTTATGGGAGGGGGGAAGCCATTGTAACCCACAAGCTATACTTTGGAAATTTATATTCATTAAATAAAAGTTTAATTAAAAAAAAAAAAAAAAAATAAAAGATTATTGTCAATCTTGAAAAAAAAAAAAAAAAAAAAAAAAAAAGATACACAGATGGTAAGTAAGCATATATTCCACAGAATATGCACTCAAGGAAATGCAAATTAAAGCAACAATGATATCCATGACTTATCTACTTATATGGCCATTGTCAGAAAGCCAAATGCCTTTGACAATGTAGATTCTCATTGATTGTTGATGAGAATGGAAAATGATGAAGCCATTTTGGAAGGTTGTTTTTTTTTTTTTTTTTTTTTTTTTTTTTTTGGTGCTTCTTACAAAGCAAATAAGCACTTACCACATGACTCAACAATTTGACTACCTGAAATTTACCCAAACAAGCTTATGTCTACCTCAAAATATAGGTTTATAGCTGTTTTATTCATTTTTTTTTCAAATTTGGAACAACAAAGATGTCATTCAGGGGTAGAATGGAACAATATACTATAGGAATCAAGATAATGGAACATTATTCAATGGAAAAATGTAATTAGCTATCATGCCATGAAATAAACATGGAGGAATACGAAATGCATATTATTAAGTAATATATAGCTATTACATGATTCTCCCTATGTGACTTCCCAGACAGGTAACAATGTGGACATAGTAAAATCTCAAGAGTTGTTTGCAAGTGGTTGACAGAAGGGAAAGATGAAAAAGTGGAGCACAGAGAATTTTTAGGCTAGAGAAACTACTCTGTATGATACTATAATTATGGATGCATGCTTTCATAATTTTGTGTAAACCTATAGAATGTTCACCACCAATGGATGAAGCTAGCGTAAACTATGTACTATAGATGATAATGATGTTTCAATGGAGGTTTTTCAATTTTAATGAGTGTACAGTCTGGTGAAATGCCAATGTGTGTATAGGAGCAGGAAATCTGTGGGAAAGTTCTGTATCTTCTGGTCAATTTTTCTGGAACTTAAAACTGTTCTGAAAATGGAAGTCTTAAAAAATAAAAACATGGGATTTCTCTCATTGATGTTAAACTGGCAATATTTACTACAAAGTAGACTATGTAGCAATACCAGAGGCCAACCTTGAGCCAAGGTGTAATAAAGACTTGATCTCAGGGACCATGGGTATTAGAATCTATACTTTTCATTATAGAGAGGGGAACAATTTCTCTCTTCACCAAAGTTAAATCCGTAGTCAGGGTATAACTATAATTTCTACAACTATCTCCATTAGTTGCAGAATGCCCATTGCAGATTATGTGACATGGTATTGCCTCTGAACTCAAGTTCTTCACACATCCTACAATATGGAATACATTCCAACAAACTAGTAACACACCATTGGTTTCTTTTCTTTCTTTCTTTCTTTTTTCTTTTTTTTTTGACAGGCAGAGTGGACAGTGAGAGAGAGAGAGAGAAAGGTCTTCCTTTGCCGTTGGCTCACCCTCCAATGGCCGCCACGGCTGGCATGCTGCGGCCGGCGCACCACGCTGATCCATGGGGTGCAGGGCCCAAGGACTTGGGCCATCCTCCACTGCACTCCCGGGCCATAGCAGAGAGCTGGCCTGGAAGAGGGGCAACTGGGACAGAATCCGGCACCCCAACCGGGGCTAGAACCCGGTGTGCCAGCACCACTAGGTGGAGGATTAGCCTGTTGAGCCATGGCTCCAGCCAACACCATTGGTTTCACCCAGAATTAGATGATCCTGTAAAATAGTTGAATGGTTTACTGAAGATTCCATCTTGGGAAGTATCATTTTGTGAGGGTAAGGGGAATTCCTACTGCAGGTGATACTTACCTGAAACCAGTGGCAAATATATGTGATTTTGTCCCACAACCAGTCAGGAAGAGGTAAAATCATGAGACATCCTTCTCATAATTGCATGTAATAATCAGAAAGGAGATTTTTACTTTCCTTTACAACGATCCTGATTTCAATGTGTTTGGAGGTACTAGAGTTGAAAAGAGGAATGCTTTCATCAAAAATTACACCAAGGGTTTCATAAATATGGAAGATAAGAATATTCCTAGTCATTTTCATCTTTTTTTAATTATTTATTTGAAAGATTGAGAGAGAGAGGGACACAGGGAGAGATAGAGAACCATTAGCAGGAAGCTGAATTAGAAGCAGAGCAGACAGGACTGAAATCAGAACTCCAATATGGAATGCAAGCAGTGCAAGAGACAACTCACTGAACCACAACCCTGGACCCTTGGTGTCTTAATGGACATAAACAAACTAGGTACCTGCTGGTGTAGTCTGTTTTAATGAACAATGGAAAATTCATTGTGGGTACTTATTGGTAACAATGAAGACTATATGTACCCCAAGGAATTCTTAGATCTGTTTGGTCCCTTCTGTACAGTAGCCTTTCTCAGTAGAACACTACTTCAACCTATTCATCATAAAACTAGAGATCAGATCCTGGAAGAATAGAGTATTAACCTCATCATGAAAGCCTCCATCCAATGGAGCCTAGGAAAGCATGTAAGAGGAACATGTACTGAGTCTTAAAATAAGAAAGCCATCCTTATCTATGTAGACTCTCTGCTCAGTTATAAAATGATTATTATAGCAGCTATGCTTCACAGTCTGTATTTTCATAGCCATGCCACGATTGACCCACAGGGGATTTCAGGAAGATGCATCCCTGGGGTTTTAGAACATGGAAGAGAGAGGCAGCTATCAAAAGGTCACAAGTTTATTTCTCCGGGACACCTTTTGAGAGGAAGCAGTGTTCTGGCTGCATTCCTTCAGTAACATCTGCAGTTGCTATCATGCTACCTATGCTTTTTGTACATTTACACAACAGTTGTCTATTTTTATTCCTTCATTGCTAAGTTCAGTACTGTTAATCAGCTGTGGCTAGCTATAGAGCACTGCACAATCCGCTTTTGCTTTCTTTGGACCTTGTCCAACCCCTCTCATTTTCATCTTCTGTCTGTGCCATTTGTCACCTGCTGGAATTCTTTGTCATAAGACAATACACTTTTAAAAGTAAGATACTTACCACAAACCACTATAGTAGATAATGTCTAGAAAGTGAATGGCTTAACAAAAGAAGATGAAAATTTAAATAAAAGAAAGATCTGGAAAATATTAAGTAAACTAGTGTATTATGAAGTGCTAAATTGAATATGAGATTTTGATATTCCGTTCTTCTGTTCTTGGCAATATTATACCAGTACTATACCATCTTAACACACTGCAAAATAAATCTCCCTATTTTTGTGTTGCGTTAGGATTCCACTGTACTTGTGGAAATAGAAATGATTCCTGAGCATCCCAATAACTAATTGACCTGTGACCCTAGCATTAATAAAAAGAACAACCGTTATTCAAAGAGGTAAAGAACAATTAGAGCTTTTATAAACTACAAATATTATTTAAGTCAGTTAAATTGCTAGAGAGAATAATTCAGTATTCTCTGAGGGGAAACCTAAAATTGAATTCTTGAGTTTTACTTTTGTGCTATATTTTACCAGAACCATAATGCTAGGTTAATGTTCTTTAAATCATGTAAATCTTAAAGGCATCATTAAAATTCTCATTTTTAACAGAAATATTCAGCATATAAATACGAAGTGACGGAAACTATGCTGGATCCAAATTATGATTTTGCATATATACCAGGAATACATTTATAGATCAATGTCTTTTAGGAATAAATGTGGTTGAAAGCTACATATTATTTTTTGGCCTGACAAAAGCTTTTTTTCCCAGGTTTCATTGGGAGAAACCATCCCCACAGCATATGGGTTGCACAGCCATGGTATCACCACGTCTGAAGGGAGTTTCAGACTAAGAATCAGACCCTCCAACATCTCCTTCTCTTTTACATACAGATAGTTATAACTGGATTCAAATAACTGTGATTAAAAAATATTTAGAAAAGCATTGTACATTTACATAATGTGGTGGAATGAGTGTTTATACTATTTTAACATATTGGTGGATATTGTAAGTAATCCAGAGATGACTTAAGGTGTACTGGAAGCTGTGCAGAGAGCGTGTACAAACACTATGCCACTTTGCATTACCGACTTGACTGTTTCTGGATGTTGGTGTACAGCGAGCCCTGGACCTGGTTTCCCCCAGAGTGAAAGGATGACTGCATTTGCATTCCAAGCCCCTGAGTCTGTATTCTTAGCTCACTTTATCTAAGGTCTTGTGCAGGTTGTTTTATGTGTCCTCATGGGTGAAAATACTCTATATACAAAGATGTCATTTGTGACACCCATATCCCGTGTCAGAGTACCTGGATTCAAGTGCTAGGCATTGAAAAAATTTTTAAAAATCATGGTGTAAACCTAATAAACATTTGGCCCACTTACAACAGTGTTTGATTCTACAAGGTAAGAATTACAAATTATATATTCCAAAGACATCTATTTATTAGTTCTAGTATTGAAACCTTTACAATTTGCAGTATAAATACATATTTTCTGAATGAAATTTTGCTAGAATAACCAACATATTTTACCCACATTTAGAAAGAGTCATCAGATAATTCAAATTATATGAACACCCATACCACAAGAATTATTGTGTATTATTAAAATGTTTGTCTCACCTCTCAGTGACAGGGTTTTATGCATAGATACTAAGGGAAAAAAATTTTAAAATAGAATTAAGAATTTAATACTTGGTATTCAAGTTTTGGTGTTTTGATGTTGTCATATCTTCTTCATGAGTCTGACTCCTAGAATCACAATGAGTAGTCTTTAGGAGGCCTCAAGAAGAGTCTCACTGGCCACAGTTTGTAAGAAGGATAAGCACCTCCCAATTCTTTCTTCACACCTAAAAGTGGAAACTACAATTCTTCATGCATATAGCTCTTCCTCTATCCATGTCTAACTAAATTATTGATTCCCAGAAATTTTGATATCTCCAGAACATTAAAATATATTATTACTGGAAGCAAATTTCTATATATTTCTATGTAAATAACGCTACTTGTATTTCATAAATATGAAAACCACTATGTTAACACTGGACATATCACCGTTACTAGGTATTTAGCATGATCAAGAGAGCATTATGTTTCTATAAACTATAAAATTGTCTTTTGAAATGCCCAGTCACATCTTGGAGTTCTTAAACTCTTTATACTCAAGATGCAATTCATCAATGTCAAAGGGAGATAAGAAAAAAAAATAATTCAAGAATAGAACTTTTTTATTCATAGAACTCAATGTTCGACTGAATAACTTGGTTATGGAAGAAGTAGATTTGCCTCTCCAAGAGCAGTGGCAACTAGGCAAGTCACTTCTTTCTATCCAGAATGACTTGCTTTCAACTTCAATCTCCAGAAAGGGTTTCCATTTCATCTTGTATTTGTCCTGACTGCCTAATTGATATTTGAGTGTTAAGTACTCTCAGTAATAATTACTTTCATATTATGGAACAGAAACTGTTTTCATATTATTATTTTATATTATGAAACTTGATTTCATATTATGGAACAGAAACTGTTCTCAAATTGGCTTAAACAAAATAAAAATCAATTGACGGTTTCTGATAGATGAAAACCAGTAGGAGTATAAAGGGATCGTCAAATAGTTTCTGGAAAATACATTATGAATGAACCATGTGTAGATTTCAAAAAAATTACCAAAATAAACTACTTTTAATTATATTTTCCAATAATTTCTTGAAGTCACCTGGCACATGAGCTTCAGTCAAGATAGAATCTGGGGGCTTAATGACAAAAATCACCAAATCTCCTAACACACATTTGTGTTGGTTTCTTAATGATGTAGTTTGTCTTTTGTGCCAGCTTGCATATGCCTGCTGGTAGTTCCAATGCTTCATATGTTCTAAGCAAACTATCATAAGGAAATAAGGAAGCTTGTGTTCTTCTTGGTTTCTATAACAACATTTCTCCAGAAGCTCCCGCTCCACTCACTTATGTCACCTACTTACCAAGGATGTGAGTTCCAGGATATGGGAGTTTCGTGGCATGCACTAAGCCATACATTCCTCTCTGGAACTTGAATTTGCTGTCAATCATACCAGGACTATCCAAAAAAAAAAAAAAGTTAAGGGAGAAGTAGTCAGCAAAAAATGGTATTAGACTATCCCAAACAAATGTTAAAACATACTCTGCACCTATGCAAAAACCATGGGCAAAAAAGAGTCACATACTGATGTGACCACAATATTTGGACAAGTTCTGAAGGGAAGTTAGTTTACAAAATTTGAGACTAAAATATCTAAAACTATGATTCTTACCATACTGTACAGCCAATTTATAGATATAAGATTTTTGTAGTAACATAGATACTTGATATAAATCTGCAGAAGAGAGAATTCATGTTGTAGATACGTAGCTTATAACTACTAATCGATAATAGACAATTTAAGAATACCAATATATCAGGAAGTGACAGACCAGTAACCTCCAAGAAAACAGAAGCTTCCCAGGGATACATGAAGAAACTTTTTAAATCAATGGAGCATTTTGTCCTCCTTTCTCCCACCAGAGTACTTTTCTCATGGTTGGAAAAACAACGTATTTTCTTTGTTGTTTTATTTTACATTCTCATTATTTCAGAAGTCTTCATCTTGGATGTAGACATTCCCATGAAGCTATGAAAAGCAATATTGCTTTTTTTTTTTTTTTTTTTTTTGGTCAGGCAGAGTTAGACAGTGAGAGAGAGAGAGAGAGAGAAAGAAAGGTCTTCCTTTACCGTTGGTTACACCCCCCAAGTGGCCACTAGGGCTGGCGCGTTGCAGCCAGCGAGCTGTGGGGATCTGAAGCCAAGAGCCAGGTACTTCCTCTTGGTCTCCCATGTGGGTGCAGGGCCCAAGGACCTGGACCATCTTCCACTGCACTCCCAGGCCCCAGCAGAGAGCTGGACTGGAAGAGGAGCAACCAGGACAGAATTCGGCGCTCTGACGGGACTATAATCTGGGGTGCCGGTGTCGCAGGTGGAGGATTAGCCTAGTGAGCCACGGCACCAGCCAGCAATCTTACTTCTATAAGATAATAAAAAAGCAAATAAAAACATATGATATACCAGATATTTTGAACCAAATATGAGAACTGTGTCTACAAACATACTCATAGTTCACAACTCAAATTTTTATATACTTAAAATTTTTCTATCAGTCTTTCAAGTAAAAAAGAATTTATAAGATATACTAAATGAAATTAGCTGTGATTATATTCAGAAGTGAAAAGTATGCCTAGTATCATTCCTATCAATACAATGTTTCAAATTAAGTATCTGAAAGCCTACCAGCTTGCTTTAAACTCACCATTTCCTTTCCTAGCAATGTAATGCACACAAGTAACTTTACTACTTTGAGTCTCTTTTCCCTCTTCTTTAAAACTTGCATTATAAAAAATTCTTATTTTATAGATTGTTGAAAACACTGAATAAGTTGATACATGCATAGAACTTCCAAGAGTGGGCTGAATGCAAACATAACTACCAGTTTCTCTCAATTCAATAATAAAATTAGAGGTGTGGTTTATCATTACCTCCCTCTATGAAATCCAGTGAACACAAAATAATAATCTGAGAGGCTCTTCAGCTTTCAGACCTGTTAATATCCTTCATACCCAATCCAGTGAACACAGAGGCCTTTTTATATGCTTCATGAAGTCTATAAATTCCTCCAAATTTCAAGTTACACTTTGTGTGTAAATGACCAATACACATGCATACAGAAAATTGCACAACCTCAAATAATCCATATGCAATGATTTACATTCTTAACCATGCCATTGGCAAAGAATGTGTAATTATAGCAACAGTGATATGTTATATTGATTACAAGAAAGAGAGTTTTCTTAGCAATTTTTTCTTTCTGGGTAAATCCTTTAACTTCACTTAACATTTATAAAATGAAAGTCATTATATGTATGTTAAAGATTTTTAAAGATTTCTATTTCCATCATGCAAGAAAATAAATAGTAAATCTAAGGAAGTGTCTTAATTATTTTCTGAAGGTAACTTAGATATTTCTGGAACATACTTTAGTATTTTCAGGCCAATACATTTATATGCAGCAGTAATTCATTGCCTATGCCTTAAGTAATCCAATATATTTTCAAAATCTGCCAAATCTTTTTGTTCTTTGATGACTATTTGGCTCAATATTGACTTTTTTTTACTGATATGGCTTACTTTAAAAACTTTGTATTATCAGCTTAATTTGTTGCTTAGAGTATATGATAAAGAATATGAATGAAGGACTATCACATTTACAGAATGTTATTCTAGATACACAGTGTGCATTTATTTTTAACCTTCCTATGTCTTTAATGGTAAAGATAACACAAAATACATATATTGACTTCACATATACGCTAACAAATTGGTTTGATTATTTTAATATTGGTTGACTTGACCCAACGTCTACTCATTAAACATTTCAAAACTCCAGCACAGTCATCCTGATATTGAGCTTTCATTGTACGCTATGGTTTCTCATTAAAATGTAAGGCTCTATAGTTGTGTGTTTTAGTGTGTTTATTCATTTGTTTTTGTTTTCACAATATCTTACCTGACATTTTCTGGAACTATCTGCTCATCAGACCTCTGCAATACATTCTAATTCTTATTAAAAAACAGGAAGAGAATAGTCTCTTTCAAATTGTGTAGTAATTTATATCAATCACTGTGCATATTCTAGAGAATGTCATGTTTCTTTCAACAAAAGAAATGTAGGAGAATTTTATGAAAGGGAATGAGGACTGGGGGTACTATGTAGGATAGTGAGAAAACATAGGGGAATGTGGTCAGTTTCTATTTTATGTGTATATTTCCAATCCTTTAAAGAGAAATTCTACTGATATTGAAATAACAGCTATCAGTGAATGGAAGTAATTTCTATTCTTAAAGATAACAACAGAACAAAGAATATGGTAAATAAGTACTAAATAAGAAAAAACTTGTAGTAGAAAAACAAATAATTTATATCTAAAATAATAAACCAATGCAAGGGGTTATCTGAATCTATTTATCAGCAGCACCACCATAAGTGGTTTTATAGCACTATTTTAGCAGTAAATAAGTTAGTCAAGTTTGATAAAAAAAAAAAATCAATACATATGACAGATCAGGAAAACTGAGAGCTCTGTATTTGGACTGGAATTTCTATGGATATGGGTATGGGTCACCCTTCTTAACATCCTTCCTGGGCTATTACTGAGTGGAAGGCTTCTTGAGGGTAAATTCCTCCTAGAACTTCCTAACAGACCCAATTTCTCCTCCACCCACCTTGGTACAAGGCAGGGAAGAATCCACTAAGCTGACTAGGAGAGGGCCACCTAACAAGCTTATCGAACAAGGCACGATTTTCGATGTGTGAAGGCTGGTATGCCTCCAAGGCTTGCTCCTACAGTCTCAACAGCCTTCACTAGGTGAGGGTTGTGTTCTCTTTTCTCCCAAAGAAGGGAGCCCTGTTCTGGCTTACTCCTGAGAGACTGACAAGGGAGCTTCTTCATATCGCTCTACTTAGGGATTCAGAAATTATTATCTGAGAAATGCCCAGAGTTATTTTAAGTTGTTGGAGTAGCAATGTTTTTGTGTGCCTGTAACTTCTCTTGGGGTGAAGACAAGTTCCAAATAATTAATTTCCTGGCAGACTACTTGCGCTTTTACTCTGATACTGAGTAACCACATATGACTAGGAAGTTAAGGCTGTTGATTAAGTGCCCAAGACAGTCTTTGGTGGGGAAACAGATGACCAAGCTATTTATGTACTGGATTATCTTCCCACCTCTCCAGAGATAGGTCTTTTAAGTTCTTCATGAGGGCCTACTCCAATAGGTGCATGACTGCCTGCAAATCCTGTGGCAGCACTGCCCAGAGTAGCTGTTACTTTACCCCCCTGTTTGCAAACCCATGCAAAAGAAAATCTGAACTGATGGTTTTAGACCTAATAATAATTGAGAGGGCTTTAATGCCTGGTATGTGTTAAACCAGGACCTATTTATCTGGTAGATGTCAACCTGCATAGGGAAGCCACCCCCATTGACTCCCGTTGCCTGACTGGACTGGTAGGAGAGATGACCCTTTATAAGAGGCTAGCAGTTTTGGCAGCAACTATAGCTAAAAGAAAATTCATGGCCCCACCTGCTATGTTAACAATGGAAGGGAGGCAAGGAGGAAGAGAGGAAAGTATCATTATCATTTTGTTCTTAGAATTGTATCTATGAACTACATTGAATCCATTCTGTTTGTATTAATATCACATTAACATGAGAATTGTATTGTGGTAATTATCATGCATTTGCTGTGACCCTGAGCATCTAATGCATTTAT
Organism: Lepus europaeus; assembly: GCF_033115175.1. Classification (NCBI taxonomy): domain Eukaryota; kingdom Metazoa; phylum Chordata; class Mammalia; order Lagomorpha; family Leporidae; genus Lepus; species Lepus europaeus. The sequence continues at coordinate 64,773,738 of NC_084842.1, read as the reverse complement.
AAATTCCTTTAAAATACAAACAAAAAATAACCCTGGGTTTTGTCCCCTTAAGAGCAATGTTCTGCTTGGAAGCCAAACAGACTAAAGTGCTTATTTTGCTTATGGCCATATGGTCTACAGTCTTGACATAGAAGTCCTTGGATCCTCAAATCATAACCATTTCCAGTTGCCTGGCTGTTGGTGGAGCAGGCACGGCTTCAGTAAAGTCCAAATTTTGTTCCAATAGATGTTTGCTCAGTACCCTGGCTTTTTGAACCAATAACAGGTGTTATTTGGGGGTGAACTGGCCTTGTTGGTCCTTTTGACAGCAGATCTTCATATAAACTAGGTGTCAGCTAGGACTCCACCTATCCTTACATTTCTCCTTTAACCTAGCACACCCCTCTTCCTCTTTGTATCTGTTAAAACAGACAGTAGGGGCAGCCTTCGGAATGCTAACCAAGGAGGGTGTTCAGTTCCATCTGTAGTTTTGAAGTTTCTTTTGAGGGTTGATCTTTGCCAGAAACCTAAAGTCATGGGCATGTTCTGACATTATTTGTCGTTCTGTGTGAGATAAGACAGTGCCTATAAGAACCATGCCCTTCCAAGTATGATCAAATGTAGTGATCACTTTTTTTAATATTAAACAGAACATACTTTATGCATGCCGTAGGTACAGTCCCAAGAGGACAATCACACTCCCCTCACTTCCCTGCTAACCCCTCCCAACCTGTCTTCCTCACTTCCCTCCCTTATCCATTTTTGCAAAACCATATTTTTAATACAGTATATTCACAGACTTAATTTGCCACTTACCATAATATTCAAGAAGTAAAAATTAGGAAGACCATAGTTCTACAGGAGTATAAACTAAGACTTAAAATGACATTCATATCCAAAAGAGATCATTTCATTCTTATATATTTTTTGATATTCTGTATTAACTGATACATATCAGAAAACATGATATCTGTCTTTTTGGAACTGGCTTATTTCACTAAGCATAATGGTTTCTAGTTGCATCCATTTGCTGTAAAAGATAGGACTTAATACTTTTTTTTTTTTTTTTTGACAGGCAGAGTGGACAGTGAGAGAGAGAGAGACAGAGAGAAAGGTCTTCCTTTGCCGTTGGTTCACCCTCCAATGGCTGCCACGGCAGGCACACCACACTGATCCGAAGGCAGGAGCCAGGTGCTTCTCCTGGTCTCCCATGGGGTGCAGGGCCCAAGGACTTGGGCCATCCTCCACTGCACTCCTGGGCCACAGCAGAGAGCTGGACTGGAAGAGGAGCAACTGGTACAGAATCTGGCGCCCTGAGCAGGACTAGTACCTAGTGTGCGGGCGCCGCTAGGCAGAGGATTAGCCTGTTGAGCCAAGGCACCGGCCTAGGACTTAATACTTTTTTAATGACCAAGTAGCATTCTGTAATGTGTGTTTGTAATTATACATTCCACATCATCTTTGTCCAGTCATAGTGATTACCTTATATAATATATCTACAAATTTTGGAGATTATCAGTATATGTCAGATCTCCCTTTTCTTCATGTAGACACTGCATAATTTAAAGTGCTTGGAAATTGTATTAAAGCAAAGGAAGCAAAGTGTAATTAAACTAATCTACTAAAACTCACTAATCTCTGAACACATCTATGGTACTGGAGCTACGACCCTGCCCCTCCAAGATTACAGGAGTTCCTTTAGTCACAGCTCCTAGTCAAAAACTATCATATCTTCCCGAAGAAGTGGAAACCAGCTTTTCTCACCCACGTCCAATACTTGTTGCAGAGCCAAATTTCAGGAGAGTACAAGAGCGGTATCAGACCTCCCTTCTTACACACAGCCAGTGACAATTAGGAGAGTCTTTTCCCCAGACTCCACAGATTAATACTGAAATTGAAGTCACGCTTAGGCTAGGAGGCTTATAACACAGACAACCCACGCTGGCAAGTCCAGAAGATCAGAGGTGACTGTCCTTGCCCAGTGCTTCTTCAGTAAATCAGGTGTCATTTGAGAGCAGAGGACCAGAGTCTCTGGCCACTGCTACAGAGTAGTGGCTCAGAGATTTGGGGCAGAAGTCAGGACAAGCTTTGAGTAAACAAGATTCTAAACTTTCTTAACAGATACGATGACAATGTGTTGCCAAACAGAAAATATCAATAAGAGGTATGTAGTATTTTATAAAGCTAAATTACCATTCCGTACAAATTATTATACAAGAAGTACAATACATTGCAGTGAAAAGAAGTCACTAGAGCAGCTCAAAAATAGATTGTAACTGCCAGGAGAATAGGTAAATTTGAAGAAAAATCAATAATATTTTATACGCTCCAAATAACAGAGAAAATATGAAGGAAAATGGACAGTTTCGGAGAAATGCAAGCCATCATTAACTGCACCAATGTATGCATAATAGGAATATCAAGAGAGAAGGGAGAAAATTATAAATAATGTCTGATAGTTTCCCCCATCTGATGAAAAACATTCATCTCAATGAACTAGAAGTGGAATAAACACAAAGAGATCAATAACCAGGTCTATCATGGTAAAAAAAAAAATACTGAAACAGGAAATTTAGAAACACAGGTAGTGAGATGCAATTACATGGAGGGAATAAGTTCTGGTGTCTGACAGAACAGGTGGTAAGGACAGTTCACAGGAATGTATTCTGCTGTTTCTCAATAAATACAAGAGGAGGTCATGAGGGCTCAAAACATAAAGTAATTACATGGAGATGGAAAGCTTATTTCGCTGGTTTGATCACATTACATACATTTATATAAATGCCACATTCTACCTCATATGCATGTGCAAATTACAGATATGGGATACATAGAAAAATAGATATTTTAAAATCGCAGAATTCTTATGCATCAGTAAGATTTAAGATTGTTAAACAATTAGGTAACAGAGCTAAGACAGTTCAACAAAAATAGTTAGAAAAACTTCAATACCATGATTCAACGATGGTTAGAGCTGTGAAGAGTATCAACAAGAGAATAAGAGACTATAAATATCGTGAAATAACTAGACTCAACAGTTTATAGTACATTCTATCCAACAATATATCACACATTCTTTCTAGGCACACATGGAAGTTACTTAGAAAAGACCATATGTTTGAATTCATTAAGCTTCAAAATTGCAAATCATTTAGAATCATAGAAAATGTACTCTATATGTGCATTTGGTCCTGGAGTTAAGTTGCTACTTGGGGCATCTTCATCCCACATAGGAGTAGCCTGGATCAAGTGCAGGCTATTCCCTTTCTGATCCAGTTTCCTGCTAATGTGCACTCCAGGAGACAGAAGATGATAACTCAAGAACCTGGGCGCCTCCACTCATGATGGGAAACAGATTAAGTTCCAGGCTTCTGGCCCTGTTATGATTCAGTCCTGGTTATTGTGGGTGTTTATACAATAACTATTGGATGGAAGATCTCTTTGTCTCTATATCTGTCTTTCTACCTCTCATTCAAATAAATTTAAGCAAACAATGGAGGGAGCCAAGATGGCAGAATAGTGAGGACGCGCACTGATAGTCTGGGAAAAGATAGGTTGATAAAAGAAGAATTACAGTACTTACAGGGAAAGGCTTGGGGGAAAAAATGCAGAGGAAACTCTTCCAGATCTCCAGATCTAGTGGATGTAACACAGGCCACCAGCAGGGAGAGCAAGGATGCCCACGGCTCCAAGTCTACACATCAGCACTGGAAGGGGAGGTGAGCTCAGTAACCCGAGACATTGGTGGGGGAAATGGCAGACAGAGCCTAGAGGGAACTAGGCTTGAAGCCCCGCTGGGGAAAGTTCACCAGACTAACTACAGGAGAGAAGAGAAGGGAAAAAAAAGGGGGGGGGGGGGACTGGTACGGATGAGTTTCTCTCTCCGCCAACCTTGCAAAGGCGAGCAAGAGACAAAGAGCAGGCGCCATTATGGATATACATAAAAGGTGTGCAACCACAGTGCTGTGTGCAACCTCAGTGCTGTGTGTGGCCTCAGGACTGTGCGCGAACTCAGAGCTGAGCATGAAAGACCTGCACCTGCCCTCAGTCAAACAGAAAACCCTGACTCTTGTGGAGGGTGAAATACCAGGAGCTTAGGATTTAGTGAAAGGGTAGAGCTAATGAACTGAGGTGGGGAGAAAAAAGAGACAGTGGGTGAGAGAACTCACGGAGGTCACATGAGTACTCTCCAGAGACGCTACAATTCAGTAACTTAGGCAAACCGGTGGGAGACTGCAGGATTAATTGAGCCCACACTGAAGGCAGCACAGATTCTTTGGGTGGTCTGTGGGAAAAAGCAGAAGAATGATATACACACAGAAGCCAGAGATCGGAAGCTAAATACCTTCAATTCTGCTCAGCTGTGTGGTATTAAAAAATTAATAAAAATAATAAATAAATAAATAAATAAATAAAAAGAAATAGAGATTTACCATGCCTAACCTGAGTGTATCACCTTTGGCACACCCTTAACCCTGAAGAACTAAGCAGAACTCTCTGGCCACACCCATCTCAAGCCTCCAAGGCTCCTCCAACAGCAGACAGTCCACTTAACACAGACATAGTATAAAAAAGAAAAGAAAGAAAACACCGCAGTGAGGGAAGAAGAATTCAAAGAATACTTCCACAATGCCAAGCAACAAACACAGAAACCAAGGGAACAAGAACAACGAAGACACTATGACGCCTCCAAATAAACAAAACACCCCAAGCCAAGATTATGAAGATGATGAGATGGAAGAAATGCAAGATACAGATTTCAAAAAATTTATGAAAGAACATTTAGAAGCTTTCAAAAGCAAATTCTTGAACTACAGAAATCCTTATTGGACAGGAGAGAAAATCTCTCTCGTGAAAATGAAATTTTAAGGAGGAATCAAAATGAAATGCAGAACTCAATAGATCAAATGACAAACACATTAGAGAGTCTAATAAACAGAGTCAGTGAAACGGAAGAGAGAATATCGGACTTAGAAGACAGAGCACAGGAAAACATACAGTCAAACCAGAGAAAAGAAGAGGAAATTAGAAATCTAAAATATATTGTTGGGAATCTACAGGATACCATTAAAAAAACCAACATTTGGGTTCTAGGAGTTCCTGAAGGCATGGAGAGAGAGAAAGGATTAGAAAGCCTTTTTAGTGAGATACTTGCAGAGAACTTTCCGGGTTTGGAGAAGGACAGAGATATCCAAGTACAGGAAGCTCGTAGAACCCCTAGTAAACATGATCAAAAGAGATCCTCACCACGACACGTTGTAATTAAACTCACCACAGTGAAACATAAAGAAAAGATCCTAAAATGTGCAAGAGAGAAATGTCAGATTACTCTCAGAGGATCTCCAATTAGACTCACAGCAGACTTCTCATCAGAAACACTACAGGCTAGGAGGAAATGGCGAGAGATAGCCCAGGTGCTAAGAGAGAAAAACTGCCAGCCCAGAATATTATATCCTGCAAAGCTCTCATTTATGAATGGAGGTGAAATAAAGACTTTTCATAGCAAGCAGAAATTGAAAGAGTTTGCCGTCTCTAGTCAAAAGACGCTTAAAGATGTGTTACACTCAGAAACACAGAAACGCGGCCATCAATATGAAAGAAGGTAAAGGAAGAAAACCTACCAGTGAAAGAGCATAGGAAGCTCAAAGCATATACTAGAAAATATCTTTGGGAAAATGGCAGGGCAAAGTCACTACTTATCAATAGTCACATTGAATGTTAATGGACTTAACTCTCTGGTTAAAAGGCACAAACTGGCTGAATGGATTAAGGAACAAAACCCATCTATTTGCTGCCTACAAGAAACACATCTTTCTAACAAAGATGCATACAAACTGAAAGTGAAAGGTTGGAAAAAGATATTCCATGCCAACAGAAACAAACAAACAAACAAAAAAAAAAAGCTGGTGTAGCCATATTAATATCAGACAAAATAAACTTGAACACAAAAACAGTTAAGAGAGACAAAGAGGGGGACAATATAATGATTAAGGGTTCCATTCAACAGCAAGATGTAACTATTATAAATGTATATGAACCTAATTACAGGGCACCCATTTATTTAAAAGATATGTTAAGTGACTTAAAGGGAGACTTAGACCTCAATACAATAGTACTGGGGGACTTCAATACTCCACTCTCAGAAATAGACAGATCATCTGGACAGAAGATCAACAAGGATACAGCAGATTTAATCACCACTATTGCTCAAATGGTTCTAACAGATATCTACAGAACTTTCAATCCTACATCTAAATATTTTGCATTCTTCTCGGCAGCACATGGAACCTTCTCTGGGATTGACCACATACTAGGCCATAAAGCAAGTCTCAGCAAATTCAAAAGAATTAGAATCATACCATGCAGCTTCTCAGAGCACAGTGGAATGAAGGTGGAAATTAGTAACTCAGGAATCCCTAGAGAGTATGCAAACACATGGAGACTGAACAACATGCTCCTGAATGAACACTGGGTCATAGAAGAAATCAAAAGAGAAATCAAAAACTTTCTGGAAGTAAATGAGGATAACAACACAACATATCAAAACCTATGGGATACAGCAAAAGCAGTGTTCAGAGGAAAGTTTATAGCAATAGGTGCCTACAACAAGAAATTGGAAAGGCACCAAATAGATGAGCTTTCAGTGCATCTCAGGGACCTAGAAAAACTGCAGCAAACCAGAACCAAATCTAGTAGGAGAAGAGAAATAATTAAAATCAGAGAAGAAATCAATAGGATTGAATCCCCCCAAAAAATTACAAAATATCAGCCAAGCGAAGAGCTGTTTTTTTTGAAAAAATAAACAAAATTGACACCCCATTGGCCCAACTAACTAAAAAAAGAAAAGACCCAAATCAATAAAATCAGAGATGAAAAAGGAAATGTAACAAATGACACCACAGAAATTAAAAGAATCATCAGAAATTACTACAAAGAGTTGTATGCCAGCGAACAGGGAAATCTGTCAGAAATGGATAGATTCCTGGATACATGAAATCTACCAAAATTGAACCAGGAAGACATAGAAAATCTAAATAGATACATAACTGAGAAAGAAATTGAAACAGTAATAAAGACCCTCCCAAAAAAGAAAAGCACAGGACCAGATGGATTCACTGCTGAATTCTACCAGACACTTAAAGAAGAACTAATTCCATTTCTTCTCAAACTATTCAGAACAATTGAAAAAGAGGGGATCCTCCCAAATTCTTTCTATGAAGCCAGCATCACCTTAATCCCTAAGCCAGAGAAAGATGCAGCATTGAAAGAAAATTACAGACCAATATCCCTGATGAACATAGACGCAAAAATCCTCAATAAAAATCTTGCCAAAAGAATACAACAACACATCAGAAAGATCATCCACCCAGACCAAGTGGGATTTATCATTGGTATGTAGGGATGGTTCAATGTTCGCAAAACAATCAATGTGATACACCACATTAACAGACTGCAGAAGAAAAACCATATGATTTTCTCAATAGTTGCATAGAAAGCATTCGATAAAATTCAACACCCTTTCATGATGAAAACTCTAAGCAAATTGGATATAGAAGGAACATTCCTCAATACAATCAAAGCAAAAAATTATGAAAAACCCACAGGCAGAATCCTATTGAATGGGGAAAAGTTGGAAGCATTTCCACTGATATCTGGTACCAGATAGGGATGCCCACTCTCACCACTGCTATTCAACATAGTTCTGGAAGTTTTAGCCAGAGCCATCAGGCAAGAAAAAGAAATTAAAGGGATACAAATTGAGAAGGAAGAACTCAAACTATCCCTCTTTGAAGATGATATGATTCTTTATTTAGGGGATCCAAAAAACTCTACTAGGAGACTATTGGAACTCATAGAAGAGTTTGGAAAAGTGGCAGGATATAAAATCAATGCACAAAAATCAACAGCCTTTGTGTACACAAGCAGTACCATGGCTGAGAAAGAACTTCTACGATCAATCCCATTCACAATAGATACAAAAACAATCAAATACCTTGGAATAAACTTAACCAAGGATGTTAAAGATCTCTAAAATGAGAACTGCAAAATCTTAAAGAAAGAAATAGAAGAGGATACCAAAAAATGGAAAAAATCTTCCATGCTCATGGATTGGAAGAATCAACATCATCAAAATGTCCATTCTCCCAAAAGAAATTTATAGATTCAATGTGATGCCAATCAAGATACCAAAGACATTCTTCTCAGATCTAGAAAAAATGATGCTGAAATTCATATGGAGACGCTGGAGACCTCGAATAGCTAAAGCAATTTGGTACAACAAAATCAAAGCCGGAGGCATCACAATACCAGATTTCAGGACATACTACAGGGCAGTTGTAATCAAAACAGCATGGTACTGGTACAGAAACATATGGATGGACCAATGGAACAGAATAGAAACACCAGAAATCAATCCAAACATCTACAGCCAACTTATATTTGATCAAAGATCTAAAACAAATCCCTGGAGCAAGGACAGTCTATTCAATAAATGGTGCTGGGAAAACTGGATTTCCACGTACTGATGCATGAAGCAAGACCCTTACCTTACACCTTACACAAAAATCCACTCAACATGGATTAAAGACTTAAATCTACGACCCGACACCATCAAATTATTAGAGAACATTGGAGAAACCCTGCAAGATATTGTCACTGGCAAATATTTTCTGGAAAAGAGCCAGGAAGCACAGGCGGTCAAAGCCAAAATTAACTATTGGGATTGCATCAAATTGAGAAGTTTCTGTACTGCAAAACAAACATTCAGGAGAGTGAAGAGACAACCGACAGAATGGGAAAAATATTTGCAAACTATGCAACAGATAAAGAGTTAATAACCAGAATCTACAAAGAAATCAAGAAACTCCACAAGAACAAAACAAACAACTCCCTTAAGAGATGGGCCAAGGACCTCAATAGACATTTTTCAAAAGACGAAATCCAAATGGCCAACAGACACATGAAAAAATGTTCAAGATCACTAGCAATCAGGGAAATGCAAATCAAAACCACAATGAGGTTTCACCTCACCCGGGTTAGAATGGCTCACATTCAGAAATCTACCAACAACAGATGCTGGAGAGGATGTGGGGGAAAAAGGGACACTAACCCACTGTTGGTGGGAATGCAAACTGGTTAAGCCACTATGGAAGTCAGTCTGGAGATTCCTCAGAAACCTGAATATAACCCTGCCATTCAACCCAGCAATCCCACTCCTTGGAATTTACCCAAAGGAAATTAAATTGGCAAACAAAAATGCCGTCTGCACCTTAATGTTTATTGCAGCTCAGTTCACAATAGCTAAGACCTGGAACCAACCTAAATGCCATCAAGAGTAGACTGGATAGGGCCGGCGCCGCGGCTCACTAGGCTAATCCTCCGCCTTGCGGCGCCGGCACACCGGGTTCTAGTCCCAGTCGGGGTGCCGGATCCTGTCCTGGTTGCCCCTCTTCCAGGCCAGCTCTCTGCTGTGGCCCGGGAGTGCAGTGGAGGATGGCCCAAGTGCTTGGGCCCTGCACCCCATGGGAGACCAGGATAAGCACCTGGCTCCTGCCACCGGATCAGCGCAGTGCGCCGGCCGCAGCGCGCTACCGCGGTGGCCATTGGAGGGTGAACCAACGGCAAAAGGAAGACCTTTCTCTCTGTCTCTCTCTCACTGTCCACTCTGCCTGTCAAAAATTAAAAAAAAAAAAAGAGTAGACTGGATAAAGAAATTATGGGACATGTACTCTATAGAATACTACTCAGCAGTCAAAAACAATGAAATCCGGTCATTTGCAACAAGATGGAGGAATCTGGAACACATCATGCTGATTGAAATAAGCCAGTCCCAGGGGGACAAATATCATAAGTTCTCCCTGATTGGTGACAACTGACTGAGCACCAAAAAGAAAACCTGTTGAAGTGAAATGGACACTATGAGAAACGGTGACTTGATCAGCCCTTGTCCCGCCTGTCGAGGAACAACTTAATACGTTGTCCCTCTTAGTATCTTTTTTGTCTGTTCTACTTAATATTATTGGTTGAATACTGTAATCAATACACAGTTATTCTTAAGTGTTGAAACTTAACTGAAAAGTGATCCCTGTATATAAGAGTGGGAATAAGAGAGGGAAGGGATGTACAATCTGGGAAATGCTCATGCTGACTTGCCCCAAATGGTGGAGTTAGAAATGTACCAGGGAATTCCAATGCAATCCCATCAAGGTGACATGTACTAATGCCATCTCACTAGTCCAAGTGAACAATTTCCTTTCACAATTGATCATAATGATAGGACTAAGAATCAAAGGGATCACATAAGCAAGACTAGTGTCTGAAAATACTAACCGATAGAACAAAAAAGGGAGAGAACGATCCAACATGGGAAGCGGGATATACAGCAGACTCATAGAATGGCGGATTTCCTAAACAGTACTTTGGCCTCAGAATCAGCCCTTAAGGCATTCGGATCTGGCTGAAAAGCCCATGAGAGTATTTCAGGCATGGAAAGCCAAGACATCTGGAAAAAAAAAATGACCTAAATGAAAGATCTCCATGAGTGAGATCCCAGTGGAAAGAACAGGTCATCAAAGAAGGAGGTACCTTTCTCTGAAGGGAGGAGAGAACTTCCACTTTGACTATGACTTTGTCTAAATAAGATAAGAGTTGGTGAACTCAAAAGGCTTCCATAGCCTTGGCAACTCGGGACTGGAGCATAGGGAGGTTACTGATGCCATAAAAAAGAGTGTCAATTTGTTAAGTTAACAACAGGAGTCACTGTGCACCTACTTCCCACGTAGGATCTCTGTCCTTAATGTACTGTACATTGTGAAGTAATGCTATAACTAGTACCCCAGCAGTATTTTTTACTTTGTGTTTCTGTGTGGGTGCAAACTGTTGAAATCTTCACTTAATATATACTAAAGTGATCTTCTGTATATAAAGAGAATTGAAAATGAATCTTGATGTGAATGGAAGGGGAGAGGGAGCGGGAGAGGGGAGGGTTGCAGGTGGGAGGGAAGTTATGGGGTGGGGGGAAGCCATTGTAATCCATAAGCTGTACTTTGGAAATTTATATTCATTAAATAAAATTAAAAAAAATAAACAAACAATGCCTTTAAATAAAGAAAGAGTTGAGGATATAATGAGATTAATGAAAATTAAAACACAATGTATCAAACTCATTTTTTAAAAGATTTTTTGTTTTAAAAAAACAACATAGCATAATAGACCAATATAGCAATTTTAATAATAGCTTTTAAAATCTTTAACTCTTTTTGTAGATTGCCAATTGATTTGAATTGCTTTTTGTTTTTAGTAACCTCAGTTAACCATACTTTCTCTCAGTTGGTACTGTTAATACATTATTGGCTTTATCTGTTTACAGAGCCATCCCAAAGTACTGAATACAACAGAAGTGGCTGGAAAAAATCCATAGGAACCTATAGGAGGACAGCTAAACACAGAACCAACAACGCTTTAGTTTTATGAGCAGCAAATCATATATAACTGTGGATGACAAAAGACTTTAAGTCGCCATGTTTGGCAGCTCTGCCAAGAGTTGGATCACTGGAAATGGACCTGCCCTGGAGTCGAAGGATGCCCAGGTCAGAGCCACAGATCTTATTGGCTCTAAGCTGAAAAGCCCTTCACTCAGCCCAACTTCCAAAGTGACCACTGCAACTGAAGGGACGGCAAAGTAGGGTCAGCAACATTGCAGGCAGAACTGTAAATTTCTTGTTAGAGATGCCACCTGCCTTTACCTGGCCAGCTCTCCTCCCAGGCCAGCCAAGTAATGAAAGTCAATAGAGTGCCTTCCCCCAGGAGGTTCACACCTCCCTTAGGATATATCCCATGTGAAGAGATAGGTAGTTCTGGGCCTCTTAACTTATAAGGCCTAAAGCCCACCAGATTATTATCAAGCCCCTTCTATCAGGTTCTATTTGCCTCTCAATCAGAAAAATTACTTGTAGCTTAGACAGCACCTTTCTTAGCACATCTAATAATGACTCTGTCCTTTGTTCTAGACCCTGTCTAGCGTACTTGGGCCTCATTCCTTTGTAATCATAACCTCTACTCTACTACCAATGGCTCTACTCCCAACCTGTATGTACTGATGGTCCTCTTCCCCACTTCATGCTGTATAATTGTTCAAACCTGGTAAATGCCACTCTTAGGATCATTGGTTACTATCCTCACTCTGTCTTTTATGACCTTGTCTAAATATGATCAGAGTCAGCAAACTTGGAAGGCTTCCATAGCCTTGGCAACTCATGATGAGAGCCTAGGGTGGTTACTGGTGCCATAAACTAGAGTGTCAGTTTGTTGGGTCAACAACAGGAGCCACTATGCACTTGCTCCTCATGTGGGATCTCTGTCCTTAATGTGCTGTACATTGTGATTTAATGCTATAACTAGTACTCAAATAGTATGTTTCACTTTGTGTTTCTATGTGGGTGCAAACTGTTGAAACCTTTATACTAAACTGATCTTCTGTATAAAAAGAGAATTGAAAATGAATCTTCATGCGAATGGAAGGGGAGAGGGAGCGGGAGAGGGGAGGGTTGCGGGTGGGAGGGAAGTTGTGGGAGGGGGAAGCCATTGTAATCCATAAGCTGTACACTGGAAATTTATATTTATTAAATAAAAGTTAAAACAAACAAACAAAAAAAAAAAACAGAGAGGCAGAGAGAAAGAGTGACGTCTTCCATCCACTGATTCAATTTCCAGATGCCACAATTGCTGGTACTACCCGAATCCAAATCCAGGAGCCAGGAACTTCTTCTGGGTCTCCCACTTGAGTGCAAGGGCCTAAGGACTTGGGCCATCTTCTGCTTTCCCAGACCATAGCCGAGAGCTGGGATGTAAGTGGAGTAGCCGGGACTCAAACTGGTGCCCATATGGGATGCCAACACTGCACCCCCTTTTTTGAAAGGCAGAGTATAAGACAGGGGGAGAGAGAGAGGGAGAGAGATTCTATCCATGGGCTCATTCCCCACTTGCCACGATATCCTGGGTTAGGAAAGGCAGAAACCAAGAGCCAAGCCTGGATTTTCTACATGGTGGCAGAGACCCTGGGCCATCCTCTATTGACTTGCCAGGTGCATTAGAATGGAGCTGGATTGGAAGAATAGCAACAGAATTGGAACCAGTGCTCATATGGGATGCAACTTTGTAGGAGGCAGCTTGGAGCACTGAAATACATCATTGCCCCCTAAAACTTACTGAATAAGGGCTGGCACTGTGGTGTAGCAGATAAAGCTGACACCTGCAATGCCAGTATCCCATATGGGAGCCAGTTTGAGTCCCAGGGTGTTGGGCATTGCCTAAAACCTCCATTACAATATGGCGCCTGGCGGATGTTCCAGGGGTGTGTTTGCAGCTGCTGTGGTTAAGCTGTGTAAGATCAGAACACTGACAGGGATAGGTCCGCTTTGGTTCCGGACACATGAACAGTGTGTGATCCTTATACTTTGCTTAAGATGCCCCTGTGCGTGTTCCACCCACGTCTGCATGACCTTTTTGCTGATTGGCTTCCCTACTGTGCATGTCTTTCATAAGCTTTATAAGCCTGTACACTTCCTCAATAAAGTAGTTCCTGCTTCGACAGTACTCATGGGTGCTTGGTGCAGTGTGCTTGACCAGTAGACCTTACCTCTCCCATTCACCTTGTCAGGGAGTGCCTGTACTCTCCTCTGCTGGTCAGGGGCTAGCCTCAGGCTTACGACCTCAACACCGGCACTCCACCTCCAATCCGGCTCTCTGCTAGGCTTGGGAAAGCAGCAGAAGATGGCCCAAGTCCTTGGGTCCCTGCACCCACATGGGAGACCCAGAAGAAGCTCCTGGCTCCTGGCTTCGGATAGGCGCAGCTCCAGCCATTGCAGCAAATTGGGGAGTGAACCAGGGGATGGAAGACCTCTCTCTATCTCTCTCTTTTTCTCTCTGTGTAACTAGGACTTTCATATAAATAAATAAATCTTTAAATAACAAACTTACTGAATAAAGTTAAAGTGATGTTTGAAGACTTATACATAAATGTAAATTCCTATATTAAAGAAAGAAAAATTCAAATTCTTATCATGAGCTAATTGACGTGATTCACAAAAAAATAAGAAATTATATAACTGATATAGGAATTATATCTTGAATAAATAAACACTTGAAATGAAATATGAAATGACCACCCAATAGATACTTGGCAAAGATCTGAACAAACTTATCTCCAAAAAGGTATACAGATGACTGAGGGGCATATGAAAATCACTAATATAATATTAATCAGGAATAAAATTAATTCATACCCGCTACTTGGATGATTATAATAGATAATAAATTATAAATAATAGATATAATAACAATAAAAATGAATAGTATTAATAATGATAATAGTAAATACCCGCACTGTGAGTGAGAGTGTGGAGAGACTGGAACGCTCCTAGACTGCTCCATCTAAAGAAAAGTGGTGTGCAGTAAGCATTCTGGCACAGCAAGTAAAGTTGCTGCCTTCAACACTTGCATCCATTGGGGCACTGGTTCAAGCACTGGCAGCCCCACTTATGATGCAGCTCCCTGCTAGAGAAACAAGGAAAGCAGTGGAGGATGTCCCAGTGTGCTTGGGCCCCTGCACTGATGTGGGAGACGTGGAGAAGCTCCTTGCTCCTGGTTTCTTGCTGAACCAGCCTAGGCCATTGTGGCCATTTGAGGAGTGAGCCAGTGGATGGAAGATCTTTATGTCTTTCTGTCTATCACTGTAACCCTGACTTTCAAATAAATAAAATAATTCTCAAAAAAAAGTGATGGCTTACCCTTGAAATACAGTCAGTCCTATCCTCCAAAGGTCAAAATATGGTTGTCATATGACAAAACAATACTATTTCTAGGTATACATGTAAGAGATATGTAAGATGTATGCATGTGTGTAATGGTATGTTTGGCATGCAATTAGGATTCACTTGGAAAGCTGGTGCTTCATACTAGAGTTTCTGTGTTTCAGTCCCAACTCTGCTCCAAATTCCAGTTTCCTTTAATGTACACTTTGGAAGGCAGGAGGCGTTGGCTCAAGTGGCTGTGTCCCTGACACCCATATGGAAGACCCAGATTGAGATCCCTACTCCTGACGTCAGCCTGGTCCAGCCCATGCTGTTGCCAGTATTTAGCGAGGGAATACTCAGATGGGAAACGTGTGTGTGTATCTCTCCAACTTTTAAATAAAGATTAATTAATTAACTAAATAATTAAAAACAGTAATGAAGACATACAAGTGTATTCACACAATAATTTGCACGCAAATGCTTATAGCAAGATTATTCCTAAAAACTCCAAATTAGAAACTAAAAAACTCTGTCATGTGATGAATTGAGAGACAATAGTGACAATCCATCAATGGAATATTATTTAATGTTGAAAAGGGATGAAGTCAATGTCACTAAAATTGAAAACTTGAAAAGGAAAATAAGGTAGTTATAAAACATCAAATATTGTCAGATTCCTTTTATATCTCATAAGTAACTTCATAGAGCTAAAAGCAGATTAGTAATTGTCCAGGGCCCTGGGGCAGGGGGGTGGCTTGGCACTAAATGAGGAATGATTGCTAATGAATGCATGTTTCCTTTTTGGTTAATAAAATAGTTCTAAAATTATTTTTAGTGATGGTTTACAAAGTGTGAAATTATTGAATGGTAACCTTTGAATGGGTGGCTTGTATAGCATGTGTATTATATTCCAGTATGGCAGTTGTGTATTTTTAGAGCACACTAGTGAGAAGAAAGTAACAAGGCTCTCTGAACTACAAATGAGCACATGAACTGCAAATGCAATTCTTTTATTTTTTATTTTTTATTTTTGACAGGCAGAGTGGATAGTGAGAGAGAGAGAAAGGTCTTCCTTTTAGCCGTTGGTTCACCCTCCAATGGCTGCTGCGGCCGGTGCATCTCGCCGATCCAAAGCCAGGAGCCAGGTGCCTCTCCTGCTCTCCCATGCAGGTGCAGGGCCCAAGGACTTGGGCCATCCTCCACTGCACTCCCGGGCCACAGCAGAGAGCTGGCCTGGAAGAGGGGAATCTGGCGCCCCAACCGGGACTAGAACCCGGTGTGCCAGCGCCGCAAGGTGGAGGATTAGCCTGTTAAGCCACGGCGCCGGCCTGCAAATGCAATTCTTATTTTTATAGTTATGGATGTCCTGGTTGTTTGACACCTTGAATTGTATGTTTCATTTCTGTGCTTGAAGTAGTCATACAGGATTGATTAGGAATTTCTTACAAAAACAATTTAGATTAACAGAGGCACACAAACTAGATAAGTGAAATATTCTTTAAACATATGTTAATAGTTGCGGCTTTGATTTCTCTTTGGATTTTACAAATGTTCAGACTATTTTGAATTCACTTTAACTTATTAATTGTATATTATAAGTGATTTGTAAGTGAATGGTTTATATATTTTAATACATATGTAACTCTGCAAGCTAATTAAACATCTGTGAACATAACTTAAGTTACACAATTAATACTAAACACTCTTTAAACCTTCTTGGAATTTACATCATTTGGAATCAATGGTTAGACTCAAAGAAATGAGTAGCAATAAACAGAAATAAAATCTGAAATCTAGAAATATAATTATTGCATTATTTTGTTTCAAAACATAGTTACATAGCTATGTATGATAGATTGGCATAATTTAGTGAAAGATTTTTTACAGAAATAGAAGGAATTAGAAGTTTTGTTCTATGTTTTTCATCAGAATTAATATATAGTTGTCCATTTTACATGGTGGTGAGGACTGTCCAAATTATCAACAAGAACTAAAACTGTGGTAAAGTATCTTAATAATCAGTGAGAAAAATATGGTTCTATAATCAATAAAGTTGTCAATAATCAAATATTTTGATGTTTGCTTTTAAAAGGGGAAATGAGAACTATTTATGATATTTAAGACACACAATACATATTTTCACTTCTATCTAAAATATTAAAGTGTTTTAACTTCATTAAAAAACTTATCAAGAATAGTTTTAAAAGTAATTGCCTTCCTTTCATAGTTTTTTTTTTTTAATACAGCATGACCAGACTTCATGCATCTTGAGAAAGCTGTTTATTCTTTTCTGAATTTGTCAATCACCAATACTTATTTCTTTGTATTCCATTGTGGTCAAATGTCTATCAAGGCTCTTCAGTGTAAAATGTTTTGTGTCAGACGAGATCGGGCGCGTTCAGAGAACTTCCACTTTGACTATGACCCTATCGGAATAAGATCAAAGTCAGCGAACTCTAAAGGCTTCCATAGCCCTGGCAACTCATGACTAGAGCCTAGGGAGATTACTGACGCCATGAACAGGAGTGTCAAATTGTTAAATCAGCAACAGGAGTCACTGTGTACTTACACCCCATGTGGGATCTGTCTCTAATGTGTCGTCTAAAGCGAAGTGATGCTATAACTAGTACTGAAACAGTATTTTTATACTTTGCGTTTCTGTGTGGGCACAAACTGATGAGGTCTTTACTAATTATATACTGAAGTGATCTTCTGTATATAAAGAGAATTGGAAATGAAAAAAAAAAAAAACAACCTGGTGTTAAAATGGAAATGGCATAGAAAATTAATTAATTTGAAAAAAAATTATGTAGGATCTCTGTCTTTAATGTGCTGTACATTGCTATTTAATGCTATAATTAGTAATCCAATGGTAGTTTTTTCACTTTATGTTGCTATATGGGCAAAATGTTGAAATCTTTACCTAATATATACTAAACTGATCTTCTGTATACAAAGAGAATTGAAAATGAATCTTTACATGAATGGAAGGGGAAAGGGAGCGGGAAAGGGGAGGGTTGCGGGCGGGAGGGAAGTTATGGGAGGGGGGAAGCCATTGTAACCCATAAGCTATACTTTGGAAATTTATATTCATTAAATAAAAGTTTAATTAAAAAAAAGAAAAATGATGAAAAAATGTTTTGTGTCAGCATAATCTCTAGACATCATTATCTTTTTTTGTCACAATAACTTTCCTCATTTTATGTTAATGCTTTTCTTTTCACTATGGTCTTCCAGAACCAACTTTTCCAGTAAGATACTTCCTCTATAGTTCCACTTATGTTTTATTTCTAATTTCTTTTCCAATGTGATTGTTTTTCATTTCTTCACTGCATTTCATCTGTGTCAATTACCACTTGTCCTATCCGTGTTGTGACATGATGAGATACATTTACACTGTGAGACAAGAAATCACCAAGGGTACTTGCCTGTTTGAGCATCAACTGAATCACAGCTGCCTAGGCAGCAAAAATCAACAGACTTCAGTAGTGATGTGATTTGTTACTGACAATAATATACATTTATTCTTTAAAAAATTAGTGATCCATTTGTGAATGGAATAATTGAGTACTTATATAATTATATACCAAAATACACCATGCTGAATAAATTCAAATCATGTTATTTGGGGAAAGGGGTTACTTAGTTAAATCCATAGTATCTGCACTTTATGTATATCAGAATTGCAAAGGGAGTGGAAATTTTGGCTAGTAGTTATGATGACAGGATGTCCATGTCCCACATTGGAGCAACTGAGTTAAATCTCTGGCTCCAGTTCTTCATGCCAGTTTCTTGCTAATGCAGACCCTGGCAGGCAAGAGCACTGACTCAAGCGGTGGGATTTTTGCCATAGATCTGGAGGAACTGGATGAGATCCCGTTCTCTGGGTTCATTCTCCTGGCCATTGCAGGTATCTGGGGAGTAAATCAGTGGGCATGGCTTCTCTCTTTGTCTCTATCCTTTTGCTTCTCAAAGAAGTAAATAACAATCAAGAAAATAAGTTACAAGCTCATGTATGCTTGTATCGACATAATCCACTTGTAAACATTGGTAGAGATACAGGAAATTCTATATAATTATTATGAGCATCATTCTATATCACCTTTGTTTGATATTTGATTATGATTCCATTGCCAAATAAAAGAGAAACCAAGGAATGAATCCTATATGTTACTAGAGAACCTGAGTAGCTAGGACTGCAAAGTGAGTTTATTAAATATAACTAAATTGCTTGAAGCATTGTCTCATAAAATAAATATAAAATAGATGAGGAAAAATATCAGAATGCTTAATATTATTTATACATTCTATAATATCAAAACATTATATAGTAGATGCTATGTTGTACGTTTTGACAATTATGAATGTCTCACAGTCCCTCTGAAACACTGGTATTATTTTCCCCACTAGACAATAAGGTAGTTTAATTTCATGAAATTTTCACAACTACAAAGTTGAAATTGAATAAATGTTAAAATACACTAAATGTTTATTTTAGAAGTTCTTTTGTGTTCTGAAGCAAGACTGTTGCAAATATTGACTAGTGTGAAAAAGATTTGCCTGAGGCTACATAACCATAAACATGTTTGTATCTTTATGTTTCATTTATTATTTAAAAATATACTTGTCTATTGAAAGGCAGAATGATACAGGCTGGCGCCGTGGCTCAATAGGCTAATCCTCCACCTTACGGCGCCGGCACAACAGGTTCTAGTCCCTGTCGGGGCGCCGGATTCTGTCCTGGTTGCCCCTCTTCCAGTCCAGCTTTCTGCTGTGGCCCGGGAGTGCAGTGGAGGATGGCCCAGGTGCTTGGGCCCTGCACCCCATGGGAGACCAGGAGAAGCACCTGGCTCCTGCCATCGGAACAGCGCGGTGCGCCGTCCGCGGCGGCCATTGGAGGGTGAACCAACGGCAAAGGAAGACCTTTCTCTCTGTCTCTCTCTCACTATCCATTCTGCTTGTCAAAAATGAAAAAAAAAAAAAAAAAAGGCAGAATGATCCAGAATGATCCAGAGAGAGATAAATAAGAAGGGTCTTCCATCTGCTAGTACATCCCACAGACGGCTGTAAGAGTCAAGTCTAAGCCAGACCAAAGCCAGGAGCCAGAAACTCCATCCTGGTCTACCACATGGGCAGCACAGGCACAAGAACTTGTGCCATCATCTGCTACCTTTCTAAGGGGCATCATCAGGAAGCTGTTTCAGAAATAGAGCAGACAGGGTTCAATCTTTAAATGTGTTTTTTATTTTTTATTTTTTTTTTTGACAGGCAGAGTGGACAGTAGAGGGAGACAGAGAGAAAGGTCTTCCTTTTTGCCTTTGGTTCACCCTACAATGGCCGCCGCGGTAGGCGCGCTGCGGCCAGTGCACCGCGCTGTTCCGATGGCAGGAACCAGGTGCTTCTCCTGGTCTCCCATGGGGTGCAGGGCCCAAGCACTTGGGCCATCCTCCACTGCACTCCCTGGCCACAGCATAGAGCTGGCCTGGAAGAGGGGCAACTGGGACAGGATCGGTGCCCTGACCGGGACTAGAACCTAGTGTGCCGGCGCTGCAAGGCGGAGGATTAGCCTATTGAGCCGCGGCGCCAGCCTTAAATGTGTTTTTTAAAGAAAACAAGATAACAAGAAAAGAAGATATAGTCAGTAATAGACATTTCCATTTTGATATTTTCTTATACTTTCATCTATATATAATGAATTTCATATATATAATATATATGAAATAATCACATATATATCTGTCCATATAGAAAGAGAGAGAAAGAGAGGGAGAGAGAGAAAATATGGAAATGGTTTCAGTCAATCAAAAGAGATCATGAGTGAATGAATAGATGTGTGTGTTGTGGGGAAGTACAGGGGAGGAACATGAATGAGACCTGTAATAACATAACTTTATTGGTGTAGTAGAGCAATGATAAGAAGGATCATATCCATATTTTGGAATAGTTTTGAAAGATGTATACTCTCATATATTATTTATAAATAGAGGCACATATATAGAGAAATAATATTACGTAGCAAAATATATTTTTTTTCATAAAGCTTTATTTGGGGGAGTGAGCATTAGTCCTAGTGGTTGAAACAGCAACATCCCATACCCAAATAGAAGTGTTCAGTGTCTGGCTCTAGCTCTTGAATCAAATTACTTGGTTTGTTTCCTGTCTCCTGGCTTCAGCCTTGCTCTATCCTAATAGGCACTTAAATAGAGCATCAGCAGATGGGAATTTTCTCTCTGCTTCTCAAATAAATATATAAAATTTAAAAATGAAGAGATAACTCAAATACTCATGTATCATTTTAATTGGATGTTCAGTGGAAAATTTGAAATCTATTGAGATTTCAATTAACCATACCAAAATTTTGAGCTCAACAGAAAACATGTTTTGAAAAAAATTATCAACCTATTCCTAAGGTTTGCTCTGAAATTGGAGAATTTGTGGAAAAAAAAAGTTAAATTCACATTATAAAAGCTCAAGAAAATTCTTCAGGATCATTGAAGCTAATAATATAGTATAATTACAGAGTCAAAAATTCATATTACAGAGACATCAAAATGCAAAATAAGTGGTGAAAGCAAAGAACCACAAATTTTGTTAAGATTAATGATTAGATATAAAAATCACATGCATGAAGTAGAGTCTCTAAATTAGATATAATCCTAGATGATAGGCAAAGACATCATTGTCATGTGTTTTTGTTTGAGATGAATTTCCTCTTTGCCATAGAAACACACTTTCCTGTCTATGCCAATTGCTATCCTTCACTGGTGTTATTTGTTCAAAATTTCCCCAAGTATTTTTCTATAGGGAACTTTAAACACATATTAATATCTTGACTGTTGCAGGGAAATATTCTTTCTTAGATTCCCTCATTTCCTGTTTCATTTACCTATATTTTTCTTTACATTTCATTAAAATAAAGTCTGTCATCTGAAATATCTTTTTTAAACAATATATTAATACACACATAGTGCATACAATGTGAATTTCACCTAGAATTATGAGCAGTATTTATCAAATGCTTAGGTAGTTGATGTTTACACTCTTCATTCTCTGAGGACCTTGAAGAGAGATAGACATTAACATGGCTCCCCAGGAGAATCCTTAATGATCTATTTATCATGCACTTGGTCTCTTAAGTAATTTTAATGATGAATTTGCTCCCTGAGGACCCCTATTCAGTTATTATTTGGCTTAGAAAATGTAAACAAGTTGAGTTGCTAATAACTATCCACACTAATGCTTCTTTCTAAATGTTTAGAAAGTAACTATATTCTGCTAAAAGGAGGAGTTTTATGTGATAAAGAGCTCTATGGCTTTGTCTTTATTTGGAGACAGTAAATGACAACTTAATGATGTGGATATTCCCTGAAAATGATTCTAAACTATGTTTTAAGCATACAATATTATTTATTAAAATAGATGCATTTATTGAACAAATATTTAGTTTATTCTAAATGCCATGTTGCAGTAACAAAAATTAAGATGAAATTTTCATGCATGAGCTAACATTTGTATTATTAGGAGATAAAATATAAACATAGTTCAAAATGCAGATACTAATTAAGTGAAATACCATACTGAGAAGGGAACATATGAGCATACATTCAAAAATGTTTTAAAAAGTCACATACATGACTATGACCTTGTCTAAATATGATCAGAGTCAGCGAACTCAAAAGGCTTCCATAGCCTTGGCAACTCATGACAAGAGCCTAGGGTGATTACTGACACCATAAACAAGAGTGTCGATTTGTTAAGTGAACAACAGGAGTCACTGTGCACTTACTCCTCATGTAGGATCTCTGTCCTTAATGTGCTGTACATTGTGATTTAATGCTATAACTAGTACTCCAACAGTATTTTTCACTTTGTGTTGCTATGTGGGTGTAAACTGTTGAAATCTTACTTAATATATACTAAATTGAAATGAATCTTGATGTGAATGGAAGGGGAGAGGGGGGCGGGAGAGGGGAGGGTTGTGGGTGGGTGGGAATTTATGGGGGGAAAAGCCATTGTAATCCATAAACTGTACTTTGGAAATTTATATTTACTAAATAAAAGTTTAAAAAAAAAGAATGAGTAGGCAGAAAATATTTTACTCAGTAAAGACAAAGGAAAACATGTATAGGCATATCTTTTCTGCTGATAAAAATGAGTAATGATAAATATTTAGCCTCAAGTTTGTGAGAGGTATGGTTCCATTATATGTAAGAAAATGAAGAAATGAATAAGCACAGAATTATTAGGTACAGAGAAGCTAAATTACAGCAGAACAATATGTTTAAAAAGTGGGTCAGTGGATGGATTGGTGGGGTTTGGAGAACATCAACATTTAATTTTATATCCAGAATTCTATATCCAGTTTTAGAAATGAAGGCTCCCAACATGGGCATTTGTTCTAATGATAAAGGTACTTTTTAGGGTACTAACATCCTTCATCAGAATGCCAGGGTTTGAATCCTGGCTCATCTCCAAATTTCAGTTTCCTGCTAATGCAGACCCTTAGAGTTAGTGGTGGTGGCTCAAGAAGTTGGCTCCTGAAACTCATTTTAGAAACTATTTTTGAATTCCTGGCTCATGGCTTTGACTTGGCCAACACTTGACCATCGTGGACATATGGGAAGTCACTCAGTAGATAGGAGCTCTGTCTGACTCTATTTCTCAGATAAATAAAGTAATTAAAAATTACACAAACTAAAAAAAAAAAAATCCAAATGAACAGTAAAAAAAAAAATCATTTCGTACATAAAAAGCTGATAATGGAAGAAATAAGTAGCAAAATAGTTGCATAAGTTATACATGAACCAGAAGGAAAAAGAGCAGATATAATTCCTTATCAGTAATTGCTTTAAATTAAATCAGATTAAATCTCGCATAAAGAGTCAGGTATTAGAAAAACTGATTTAAAATGACCCAACTATATATGGTATAAAATAGACTTACTTTAGATCCAAAGCACAATTAAAGTGAAAGAATAGGAACAAGACATTTCATGAACTCATGAACTAGGAGAAAGCTAGGATGGAGATACTTACAAGATAAAAATAGATTTTGAAACAAAAATTTAAGGAGACAAAGACGTGTATTATGTAGTGATAAAAATGTCAATTCATCAAGAATGTATAATACGTATAAGCATTCAAGCACCAAATAATAGAGTCTTTGCTGACTCTTCCTGAGAAGTCCACACTGCCGGGGAGAGTGGGGCAATGATGTTCTTCCCACAAGAAGCACCGGGGACAGGCTTCGGTAAACGTGTCGACATGTCAGCTTTACTCACAGCTACAATGCTTTTAAAGGGCAGGCAGAAGGGGCATAACTAACTAAAGGGAACACTAACTATAGGACAGAACCAACACTGGCGCCAATATGCCTCTTTGCACAGCTTGAAGGTCACATAGCTAGGGTAGCTTTCCAGGTGGGCCTGGGCCACACCCAGGAGCAGTTTACCTAACTGGTAGAAGGTGGGGTTGAGGGAAATGTGCCTGGGGTCCTGCTGCCTGCCAGCAGTCAGTCTAACTGCATGGGCTAGGAAGGCAGCCTCTCAGGATTGCCTACAAGTCTTAAAATACATGAAGCAAATATTGATAGAATTGGAAAAGGAAATAGTTGATGCCAAAGTTATAGTTGGAGATGTCAATATGACATTCAATAATGGAAATGCCACCTAGAGAAAAGATTATAGAAGAAATAAAGATCTTACAAATATAGGTGCCAACTGCACAATAATAGAAGAGGGGCATTATATGCTAAAACAAGTTCAATAAATTTTAGGAGTTTGAAACAATATAAATTCTTTTCAAAAGACAAAGGAGAATGGGAAGAAATAATTAACAAATGGAAAACTAGAAAAGTCACAAATATGTGGAAATAGAACAAGATTTATTTATTTATTCAGAAGTCAGAGTTACAGAGAGAAGGAGAGACAGAGATAGGTCTTCCATCTGCTGGTACACTCCCAAGATGGCTGCTATGGCTAAGGCTAGGAAGGTGAAATTCAGGATCCAGGAACCAAGAATTCACGGTGGTCACCCACATGGGTGCAGTGGCCCAAACATGTGGAACATTTTCCACTGCTTTTCCCAGACCATTAGTGGGGAATTGGATCAGAAGTGGAGCAGCTGGGACATGAATTGGAACTCATATAGGATGCTGGTGTAGCAAGTGGTAGATTTAACCGCTACATCACAATGCTAGCCACAGAAAATAAATACTCTTGAGCAACAAATTGGTTCCCAAAGTAATCACAACAGAACATAGAAAACACTTGGAGAACTAAAACAAATTTCAGTGCACTTATATGCAACAAAGAAAGGGAACTGACATTGGACTTATAACTGTAGATATAGATGTTGGAATTTTCCCCCATTAAAAATTCAAAAGATCTCAAACAATAAGTTAATATTATACAATGAATAATTTAAAAAAGGGAAGCATACCAAACCCCACTTTAGCAAATAGAAGGAAATATTAAAGATTTGAATGCATGTAAACAAAATACAGAATTGAGCAACTACAGAAGGATCTAACAAAACCAAGAACTAGCCCTTTGAAACGATCAAAAAAGTTGAACAGACTTGGGAAAAATGATCAAATGAAAAAGAAAGAAAGAAAGAAAGAAAGAAAGAAAGAAAGAAAGAAAGAAAGAAAGAAAGAAAGAAAGAAAGAAAGAAAGAAAGAAAGAAAGAAAGAAAGAAAGAAAAAGAAAAATTGGAAGGAAGGAAGGAAGGAAGAAAAAAAAGAGAAAGAAAATAAGAAAGAGAGAAAATTAAAAAGACAAGACATAAATACCTAAAATCAAAAATGAGAGTGGGAACATTGCTATCAACTTTATGTAAAAAATTATGAAAATAAATGAACAAATATGCTACAAAATAGAAAATCCAGAAACATACAAATTACTTAAGAAAAAAATAGAAAACCTCAATATATAATAAACAATTGAAT
This sequence comes from Lepus europaeus, assembly GCF_033115175.1. Lineage (NCBI taxonomy): Eukaryota > Metazoa > Chordata > Mammalia > Lagomorpha > Leporidae > Lepus > Lepus europaeus. The sequence goes on along the minus strand of NC_084842.1, from coordinate 64,748,020 downwards.
CAATAATCAACCTACCTAAAATTCAAAAGTAGATGATCAGATGGCTTCACAAGTGAACTGAACCAAACATTTAAATAATAACACCAATACTTTTCAAACCGTTCCAAATAGCAAAAGAAAATGAAACACACCTAACTCATTTTATAAGGCTTCCGTCATCTTGACACTAACGAGAGATGAAGAAACCATGAGAAAGGCCAGTATTTTGATGCAGTAGATTAAGTTGCCATTTGTGACACCAGCATCCATATCAAAGGTCTGTTTGAGTCTTGGCTACTCCACTTCCAATCCAGTTCTCTGCTACTGTGCCAGGGAAGTAGCACACTGTGGTACTTTTGTTCTCACTATCCATGTGGGAGATCTGGGTGGAATTCCTTCTTGCTTCAGCCTAGCTCAGCCATGGCTGTTGAGGTCATAGTGGGGAGTAAACCAGGAGGTGGAAAATCGCTCTCTGTCTCACCCTCTTTCTCTGTCATTCTACCTTTCAAATTAATTAATATTAGTTAACTAAATATTTTAAAAATCATGAGAGAGGCTGGCGTTGTGACACAGAGGGTTAAGCCACCATCTATGATGATGTCATCCCGTATCTCCCCAGTACTGGGCCAACCCAGATGGAGTTACGGGACACTGGCCTTGGCCTGGCCAAATTATGGCCATTTTGGCCATTTGGGGAGTTAACCAATGAATGGAATGGATGGTCTCTCTCTCTCTCTCTCTCTCTCTCTCTCTCTCTCGGTATGTCATTCTGCCTTTCCAATGAATAAAACAATGTTTAAATGAAAAAATTTCAGATCAGTATTATTGATTAGTTCAGATTTCTCAAAATTTCAACAAAATATTACCAAATATTTGACATGAAGAATGTTAAGAGGATTATCACAATCCAGTGGGAATTTATCCAGGAATGTAAAGTTTGTTCAATATAAGCCAGTGTATTGCAATTCATTAACAGAATGATAGAAAAAAAAATCAGCTCAATCAATGCAAAAAAAGATGATTGCAAAATTTATATATCAGTCTATTAGTATCTTAACTAGAATACTGGAGAGGAGCTTCTTGGGGAAGAGAGGAGTTATTTCATCTTACACTTTTGAGGTTACAGTTCAGGATCGGGTAGTCCATAACATGTTTTCTGGAGAAAAGTTGTCAAGCTGGTTGTGCAAGAACAATGGCAGAGAAAGCCAGGAAACAGAGAACAGCCAGGCAGAATTTGGACTCAAATAATCTACCTTCTCCTGAGAACCACCCTCTGAAGTCATGCTGTTAATAATCTAAAGACCTGATATGAGATCCACCAGACTCTATAATTACATAAAATCTATTTTTAGATTCATGTGACTTGAATAATTAGGGCTAAGAAAAATAAACCATGTGCAAAAGGATGCATATCAACTGATCCTATAGGTAATACAATTATGTATCAGTTGATCATGGGGATTAATTTCTAGAAATGTGTCATTTGGTGACTTTATGAATATCATACAGGGAACTTACTTAAACCACTTGGTGTAGCTTATCTTAACCTAAGCTATATTATATAGCAACTGTTTCTAGAATAGGGGAAGATTCATCCATATTGAGGATATACTCCAGCAAGTAATTTCCTGTTCAGCTGCCTTTACATTAGCATCCACAGCTTCAATTCTCACTTTATTGTCATGAATAATGATTACTGAATCCTTTAAACCATTCACAACTAGCAGTCAATTCAGCATAATAGTTTAGTCTATTATTTTCTTTGAATATCATAAACAGGCTTTGAGTTTTGGCTGTGATCCTCCTGGTGGTTCTGGGAGAGGTATGTTTCTATATCTGGCCTGTGATCTCGGCCCATACCTGATGTTAGACCTTCTAGAATCTGTGCTAGTATTGTCACCTTCAATGTAGGAGATCCTATAATGGCTTCCCATACTTTTCCCTATTTCTTCAAGGCTGCAGCTAAGGTAGCACAGGATTTGTCTGACTGGCAACAATAGTCATTACTGATTTAACATCTTTTATTCAACAGAAAATGTAAATCTTAAAAGAAGTGGTATTTTAAAAGGAAAATAAAAATATGTTTGCCACTTACAGACAATAGCATATTTAATTATAAGGTGTCAACAATAACTTTAAATCAATGTCATGCACAGCACATGAAGGATCAAACAAAGAAATTTATTTTGTCACATCTTACATACTATTGCTTACTAAAATAGTAAATAAGTCTATGGATGGTCCACTTGAATTCATCTTCATTTCTGTAAAGCTATTCAGCCCAGGATACTACCCATTAAATGTATAGAGAGGTGACATATTATATCTCCCTTGCAATAAAGTTCAGAGTAGCATAGTTTAGCAGCTTTGTTTAAGATCATGCTGTTTAGTTTAGGATACAGAGAGTACCCTGTGTACTTCCTGCTTCTCACTAAGCCATGCTCAGCATGATTCTCCACGGGGTTTTACTTTTGTGTTGCAAAAGCAAATTCAAAGATGCCTTCTACAAAGCAAATAAGCACTGAGTTGGGAACTTAGAAAGAATGGCGACTCCTCAGGAGGGAGAGAACATCACTAGTTCTATGTGAGCTGTCCAGATGTAGAATTGATATTGCCCATGTGAAAGAGGCTAGACAACTTACAGCACAAGGAGAAAAAGTTGCAAGTTACCTTTTGTTCTGGGAAGGTCTTTTTGAATTCACTGTGATAGCAGGATTCAACTTTGCAGTCAGTCTTCAGTCTTTCACACATACTGAGATGATAGCCTTCATCCCCAGTAACCCCTGAAACTGGGGCATTGTTACTTATATCAGCATATTCAATGATGCCTAAAGTGCTCATTCTTTTCACCTTGAAGCAGTGCTGTTCTATGATTTTTTCATTATATTAGTTGTAAGGGATCTTTCGATATTTGGGTAACTTCATTCCCTTTAATTCGATGCAAAGTAGGACTTTGATCACAGATATCTATATAAAGAGCAGTGATTCCATAGTGAGTGGCTCCTATTGACAAATGTGTTGGCAAATGTTTTCAAATCATATACATGGAATGATTACACATTTTCAAAAGGTGTTACTATTAATAACTTCTCACTTAGAATCCAATGCCTAAACTGTAGGAGGACTAAGATAACAACCCTATTAGTAAGAAAATTTGAATTAGAATCAGATTTCTTGAACTCCTAAATTCATTCGCAGCAATCAATAAGTGATTGTTATCACTATATATATATATATATATTAATTTTAATTTTGTTTTCAAGAGATACCTAGTTTATTGAAAGTAAATTTAAAGAGTTTTTCTAGAAACACTGTTTTTTGGAGATAGCCGCAAACAACAATGAATACAATAATAAAGAAAGGCAATACAGAAATAAATTAATCATAGACTTTGAAGAACCATTCCAGCAAATAAATATTTGAAAATAAGCTATTTGTAATAAATTTTAAAGACACACAAATAAACACCATTAAATATATCAAGCGCTATGTGTAGGTATCAAATGAATACGGAACAAGGAAATCAGAAATCATAATTTCTATGAAATAATGAAACCAGAATGACAGTTTAGATAATTATTTCTTACATTTATATAAATTATATAAGTGCAAAGTTAACCAGCATTTATTCTGGAAAGTTCATTATTTTACACAAATTTTGCATTCATTAGAAGATAATGATATTTTATTAATTTTTTCTTGTTTCTAGTGTTACTTCCAGAGAAATTTTGGAGCACCTTTCCCCCTATTTCCTTCCCTTTGGGAGAAAGGGATACACAAGTAAATAATAAATTAAACTGAGTAAAGTCAGTCATGAGCAAAGTGCATTTTTTTCTAATATCAGTATAAAGACCATTCATTTGTCAGACTACAAAATACATTTCTGGTATATTTCCCCCTAAACTAATTAATTTGCTTCCTTGTTTCCCACTCTCTTCTCTCAATCTTTTCATACTTCGAAATTCCATTTTATTTGTCCTCTACATGCCAATACAAATACCACCCTCTTCCTACTTTGAAAATGTTTCCATTTTGTACCATGGTTCTGCCACAACTTCTCATAAATTACAAGTAATACACTTATTTTCTAGGTGTCTTATAGCCTCAGCAACTTTAAATAAATAGACTATAATTTATAAGAAACAAATGAAAACAATATAATTCAATAATGCATTAAGGAAAATGGAAAGTGGAGGGCTCTTGACAATGGCACATAGTAATAGAAAGTAATTTCTTTCCCAAATTTTAATGTGTGAAATTCTGTTTCTGAGTATTTACAATTTAGGAAATTTTCACTTATCAAAACAAAAATTTAAAACCCTCAAGGGGATGCTGCCCTACTATTAGTGTGTTTGTGACATAGAGTGAATGTAAGTCAATATTAATAGCATTAACAACTATCAAAACTGTAATTTTCTGATCCAAGCTTTTTGATCTACCTGATATTATAGTAACTTAAGATTCTTAGGCAGTAAATGTAGATTTTTCTATAGGAAAATATTAGTAGTGTTAACCTGTCATCACTATCTTTAAATTTTTATACATTTCAAGTTAATGAGTTCTACTGTGTATGGAAAACAATAAGAAATACATTTAGCATGCTAAAAATACAGGGAGAAAATACTACAAGTATCATTTTGATAATATGCAACAAATCTGCCAATGGTCCTTCTCTGTCTATTTCTCTGTCTCTCTTTCTCTCTCTGTAACTCTGACTTTCAAATAAATACATAAATCTTTAATAAGATAATCTCCAATAAAATAAATTCTTCAATTTTTTAAATACAGATACTAAATATTCATATAATATCTTTAAAATTAAAGGATAAAAATAAACAATGAATAAAAGACCACAAAAATAAAAAAATATATTTTTAAAATAGAAACAATTATTTTATAAATGGAAAATAAGTATAATGACTGATGTTAATAAATGAATTGCTGTACTTCACAGCATGTTAGGGAAAAGTGACAACTTGCCAAACTGAAATTCATAATTAAAGAAATTATCTGGAATTCAGTTCAGAAAGACAAAGCAATCAGATTCAAGAAACAAAAATAAAGAGATATTGAGCATAGCACAAGAACTATAGCATAAAACCTCTGACTTCCAGAAACACAAAAACATCTCTTGAGGAGAGGAGACCTAGTTATATATGTTTCTTTTTCTCATTTCCCTAGCTTTGTCTATCTACAAATTTTTTTTTAATATTAAAAATGTGCATCTGTAATGAACAACACTAATTACTAAAGACTACTGAACAAAATGGTTTGAAAAGAAGACAAAAAATGGATACTTCCTCCCTGGGAAATGATATGTGTTGAAGATCCTACGCTATTGGAGCCGTGTGACTCATTTATTACATTGTGCTTTTCCTTAAATTGTTTCTATCATTCAAATCTTCCTCCTCCTCAGAGCTAATGTATATGTTTTATGTAAGTGGTGGCACTCAGTGTACAGAGCAGTCAAGTTTTGTTTTTGTTTTTGTTAATTTTTTTCCAAGGACTAACAAAACGCTGAGAAATCTCTCCCTGTGTCCTGAACAAGGCTGATGGCAATGACCTAGGGATCTAACTTTGCAGCTCTGAAGACTGGTGCTGAGATGCAGAGTTTCATTCTTATGGAATTACCGCTTTTGTCAGTGTGATAATGAAGCATTCTCTAAGTGTAGTATACTAGGCAGGGGCCCTCCTGACTGGCCTAAGGGTGCTACAGTGTAAATGGAAAGAAGAGTAAAGAAGGAATCACAAAAGGCAGGTGTAATATGAATGAATAAGACAGACATCAATTTGAAAAGTTCTTCATACACCAAGTCACATTCACAAAAGCTATACAAAGCAAGGGATTTTATTTTACACATCAGTAAGTTGTGTTTTACAAAAGTAAAGGTTTGGACATGTTCATGTAAGAAAAAGAAAGAAATAAAACCAAAGGTCAAGTTGTGGGGGCAGGGGTGGTGTGGAAGTAAGTTAAGCTGCCATTAGAGTACCAGTACAAGTTCTGTCTACTCTTTTTCCAATCCAACTTTCTGCTAATGTGCCTAGCAAGGCAATGCGTGATGGTTCAAGTACCTGGGACTTTGTCACCCATATAGGAGTTCTGGATGGAGTTCTAGGCTGCTATCTTTGATTGGCCCAGCCCTGGCTGTTTCAGTCATTTAGGGGAGTGAAAGAGTAGATCTTTCTTTCTTTCTCTCTCTCTCTCTCGCTCTCTCTCTCCGCCTTTCAAATAAATAAATTAATAGACCCTTTTAAAAAAGATTTATCTATTTAGTTGAAAGCCAGAGTTACACACAGAGAGAAGGAGAGGCAGAGAGAGAGAGGTCTTCCATCTGTTGGTTCACGTCCCAATTGGCCTCAACGTCCAGAGCTGCACCAATCCAAAACCAAGAGCCAGGAGCTTCCTCCAGGTCTTCCCATGAGGGTGCAGGGGCCCAAAGACCTGGGCCATCTTCTACTGCTTTCCCAGGCCATAACAGAGAACTGGATTGGAACTGGAGCAGCCAGGGCTGGAACTGGCGCCTGTATGGGATGCCGCCACTGCAGGTACCAGCTTTACCCCCTACGCCACAGCACGGGCCCCAATAGATCCTTAAAACTAAAAATAAAATGGTCGAATTTATTTCTAGTAGGTAGAGAATGTGCACTTGCTTTATCTGTGTTGGTGGGGTTCTAGTTGCAAACTATAATTTATTCACAGACATTTATATTATAATTATACTTCATGATTTCGAAAATGATATGATTAAATATCCCATTCTCACATTAATGTGCTGTACATTGTGATTTAATGCTATAACTAGTACTCAAACAGTATGTTTCACTTTGTGTTTCTATGTGGGTGCAAACAGTTGAAATCTTTATACTAAATTGATCTTCTGTATATAAAGAGAATTGAAAATGAATCTTGATGCAAATGGAAGGGGAGAGGGAGCGGGAGAGGGGAGGGTTGCGGGTGGGAGGGAAGTTATGGGAGGGGGAAGCCATTGTAATCCATAAACTGTACACTGGAAATTTATATTCATTAAATAAAAGTTAAAAAAAAAATATCCCATTCTCCACTCCTATAACCCTGTTATGTTCTCTCTATGTAATTGCTGGTTAAAATAATGTAAGTCATATTATTGACAGCTTGTATTTGATATTATAATCAATACTAAATATTGAAATTATGTAATGAATTTCCATATAATCATATAGTAATATTAATACAAAATACTATAAACTCTTGAATCCCTTCTTAATCATCTCTGAAAGTTGCTCAGACTCTCAATGTTGATCTCTGTAATGGAACGATTACTCATTCACTTTACTCGGGCATAATTCTACTTTGGTCTTTGATGTCACATGGGACAAATAAATTTTTCAATATAATTGATACTATACATTTTATCATTTTATATTTGACATGAAAACAAAATGTTAACAATGATTTTTACTAATATTGTATGTTTTATAGTTGGTTTTCTTTCCTAAAATTTGCTATTTTGTAATCAAATTAGCATTTCAAAGATGAAATAAATCATGCAAGAGAAATTATACTTTCTTTTTGTAGTATTTAGTAACTGTTGAAATCAGTATATATCCAATGAGTTCAGTGAGACAGATGGATGAAGAAAGGAAACAAAGTGACACCCATTTCGGTGGTGAACCAACGGAAAAGGAAGACCTTTCTCTCTGTCTCTCTCTTTCTCTCACTGTCTAACTCTGCCTGTCAAAAAAAAAAAAAAAGAGTAAAAACATGACCATAGATTTTTAGTTTTGTTAAATTCCATTTTGAGTGTTGAGTTCAAAATTTTAAACTATTATAATAGTTCTGAATATATGTGTTATAAATTTAATATCATTTTCTCTTTTATCCAATGAATACATGTATATTGCAAATATGTGCTTTGCTCATATCAGTATCCTTATTTTAAAAATACCTTGATTATTTCATAATAAAGGGAAGCTTAACATCACATTCATCTAGAGTCTGCAAGTAAAACCAATGCATTAAATGTTGACACTTGAGAGTAGCAAAGCTGCATAACAAGTTTTCATCTAGTTTTATCCTATTTCATTAACCACTGACATCATCCAGTCAGAATGACATATTTTGACATCTTAATATGAAAGCCAAAACTGATCCAATGAAATTTATAAATAAGAGCAAGCTACTGGCACATCTAAATTTAAATTGAGAGGGGCCAGCGATGTAGCAAAGTGATTTAAGATTCAGCCTGAAATGCCAGCATTTGTATGGACACCTGTTACAGTGCTGCTGTTCCTATACAGCTGTTCACTTCTTATACAGCTGCTTGATAATGCACCTGAACAAGCAGCAGAAGATGGTCCAAGTGTAGAGACCCTAGTTATCCATGTGGGAGAACTATACAGATTTCCAGGCTCTGACTCCAGTCTGGCCTAACCACAGCTGTTGTGGCTATTTAGGGAGTGACCCAGAAGATGGAAGAGCTCCTTTTCTCTCTCTTTCTCTCTCTATTTCTATGTAACACTGCCTTGCAAATAATGAAAATAATTCTTTAAAAAATTATAATTAGCATTTATTTTTATTCTTATAGCTTTTTTGAAATTTAGGTTTGCATATCATTTTATAGTAAACTTGGATTTGAGAAATTAAACTTTGATTTTTAGTGCATGAGTTATGTGTTTGCTTTCTACTGTAAACATTTTATGATGTCTATTTTTAGTTTGATTATACTTGAATGTTAAATTAAGATGGTGCCAAGTATGGAATGAATATGTCACACAAAGTGATATAGGAAATATATGTCATGGGGGTCAGCAACACCAGCAATGCTGGCATCATTTAGACGCACCAATTTGAGTCCCAGCTGCACCACTTCCAATCCAGTTACCTGACAACGAACTCAGAAAAGCAACGGAAGATGGCCCAAGTGCTTATTTCCCAACATGGGAAACCAGGAAGAAGCTCTTGGCTCATGACTCTGTCTGACCCAACACTGGCATTTCAGTCATCTGGGGAATGAACCAACAAATGGAAGACCTGCCTCTGTCCCTCCTTCTCTCTCTCTGTAGCTTTGACTTTCAAAAAATTAATAAATACAACTTTTTTAAGAAGAAAAGAAATATATGTAATGAATTGCATGTTGCATAACGTGTGCTTCTGGGATTGCTTTATCTATAACAAAACAAATTAATCTTCAAATCAACTTATACAAATTAATACTGAAGATTTTCTTTTTTCTTTCCTTCCCTTTTTCTAACTTTTTTTTGGCATGAATAGAAATTTCCTGCATTAGAATCTGATTGAGTAGCATATACTTACATGTGATTAAACATGTATTTTTAGTGAGAAAAATATCCTCTTAATGATGATAGCTTTTAAAAGCATTCAAATTATCTATATTGAGTATATTAATAAAATTTAGTAAATTTCAGGAAAAATTTATGCAAAAGAAGTTCTTTTTTCTCATTCAGGATCTTGATATTCAAGAGAATGTTCTTCAAATATGGATTTATCAATAACTAGGGATGTCAGGCCACGTGGCCACATCAAATCCTCTCTTTCATCCTACACACCTGTAAAATGTGTTAACTCCATGTTCTTCAAGATTAATGCCGACTCTAAATCCCCTTATTTAATTCAATATTTCAATTTTATGTGTACTTAAGAAAGAAAGTCTCGGCCGGCGCCGTGGCTCAACAGGCTAATCCTCCGCCTTGCGGCGCCGGCACACCGGGTTCTAGTCCCGGTCGGGGCACCGATCCTGTCCCGGTTGCCCCTCTTCCAGGCCAGCTCTCTGCTGTGGCCAGGGAGTGCAGTGGAGGATGGCCCAAGTGCTTGGGCCCTGCACCCCATGGGAGACCAGGAGAAGCACCTGGCTCCTGCCATCGGAACAGCGCGGTGCGCCGGCCGCAGCGCGCTACCGCGGCGGCCATTGGAGGGTGAACCAACGGCAAAGGAAGACCTTTCTCTCTGTCTCTCTCTCTCTCTCACTGTCCACTCTGCCTGTCAAAAATAAAAAAAAAAAAAAAAAAAAAAAAAAAAAAGAAAGAAAGTCTCTTAGTTTATAGTGATTCTTTAAATGTTGTTATATAAATCAGACAGTCAACATTCAAGCACATAACAAAGAACTCGGTTCCATAAGTGGAACAGTAAATATAGTACCCCAAGTTAATGAAATACAAATCTACAAATGTTTGCAGTGTAATTACAGATTAAAGTTCCATTTGCATTTATGGGCAGATTATTCAGAAAGGTTTAATTATTTGAAGAGTAAAATTCAAAGTATTATGTGCATCTGTTGTAAGATTATTTTGTGTAATAACTATAACATTGCCTAAACTTTACAAATAAATTTATGTAAATCAAAATTTGCATATTCACAAATATATTCAAAATGCATTTTCAAAATGTACTTTGTATTTATGTCTTCTTTTGATGTCATAATTAAAATTAGCTTATAAAATAGGATTAATTATTATAGTTTCCTTCATGCACATCCCAAATTAAAGTTAGCTTCACATTAACACTTTGTTGTAGAGGCCATCTCTCGTGTCTGTTATCCAGTCGGCTAGTTTGGCAATGGTTCTTTGGGGAAGTGAAACAAATCTCAGTGACCACCTGCAACAACCTTGTTACTTCACAGTTGAGTACCTCAGAATCTGTTTTGTGTGTGTGTGTGTTTCGGGGTGGATATTAAGAGAGCTTAACTGGATCACAGTTTTGAGTTAAGATTTCATGTTATTCTAGGGCTAATGTTCTTTTAGGACTGTCAGCTGTCACGGAGTACCTATATTCTTCTTATGCTGTCCTTTGAAGCATGGCATCATGAATAAACATGAAAAGCATTTACTTCAATGGGTTTTTGAAGCAAGTTTAATCTCTGAGAACAGACAACCACACCCTGCAATTGACCAAAGGGTCAGTGGCTGCTTTGTTAAACAAATCCCTTTAAATTTTTATTTATGAATTTATTTATTTTAGAAGCAGGAGGAGAACCTATCTCTGCTGGTTCACTACTCAAATGTCTGAAACAGCCTGGACTGGGTCTGTTGGAAATCGGGAGTTGGGATTCAATCCAGGTCTCCTGCATGGGTGGCAGGAATCGAGTTACTTACTTAAGGCATCATTGCAGCCTCAGTCCCTCAGGGTTCACAGGACCACACTAGCAGGAAGATGGAATCCGGAGCAGAGCCAGGACTTGAACACAGGCACTGCTATTTCTGATTTGTGATCACATCATGGAGTCTTAGCTGCCAGACCACAGGCCCATCCTCAAGTTGCTACTTCAGAGAATGAAGACAATTTCCTGATGGACACATTCTTACATATATCAAAAAAATGGTTAGTGCTAATGGATTACTTTTTTTTTAATATTCACTTATTTAATGCCTATGTAAAGTGACAGAGAGAGAGGGAGAGACAGAGAGAAGAGAGATCTCCTATTCACTTTTCACTCCCCAGATGCCTGCAATAGCCAGGACTACACGGGGCTGAACACAGGAACCAGGAACTTTATCTGGGTCTCCCACAGGGAGGGCAGGGACCCAAGTATCTGGGTCATCATCCGCTGCCTCTCAAGAGCATTTGCAGGAAGCTGCATTATAAACAAGGAGTCCAGAGTACCCTAATCGACACTCTGATATGGGAAGCAGGTGTCTCAAGTGGCAGTTTAATCCACAGTGCCACAGTGTTTACCAATAACTGCCTAGTCACAATATTAAACGCATTCTTTAACAGTGCTCAAAGTAAATTGTATCAACTCCCAAAATTCTTTTAGACTACAAAATAGCCCTATATGTAATTGTTAAAGTAAATATTTGATTGCACCTTTAGTGTAAAAAAGTTATTGTGGGAATTTATTTTCTTTCCATCAAAAAAGTGCTTGAGAAAGTTACGCATGTAAGTAGCCTGAAGTCTGCAGACATGCAACTGGAAATGGAAAATACCAGATATAATTTATATTCTCGTTCCTAAAAATATGTCACCATTTAAATTTAGCTATTATATTGTGGAGAATATACATAAAAAAACCTTAAAGAAGTTTTGATATTAAATGTTCTTCTGCCATTTTTCCAATAACTCTTTTTCATCTTATTAAGCATGAAATTTTTTTTTTTTTGGCAGGCAGAGTTAGACAGTGAGAGAGAGAGACGGAGAGAAAAGTCTTCCTTCTGTTGGTTCGCCCCCCAAATGGCCGTTACGGCCTGTGCGCTGCGCCAATCCAAAGTCAGGAGCCAGGTGCATCTTCCTGATCATCCATATGGGTGCAGGGCCCAAGCACTTGGGCCATCCTCCACTGCCTTCTCGGGAGAAGCTGGAGAGCTGGAGAGCTGGAGAGCAGAGAGCTGGACTAGAAGAGGAGCAACCGGGACATAATCTGAGCCCCAACCGGGACTAGAACCTGGGGTGCTGGCACCGCGGGAGGAAGATTAGCCTAGTGAGCTGCGACGCTGGCCAGCATGACAATTTTTATGTAGAATGTTTTAAGATAAATTAACAAGTGAACATTAAATTAAATAAATCATATAATATTTATTTTAAGTATAAAATTAGATTTTCATGAGAATTTTATTTCTGATATATCAGAAATATATAATATATTATATATTATTTTAAATTATTAATAATTATATTTATTAATAAATTATAATAAATTATATTATTAATAAATTAATATATTTATTGATAATATAATAAATATATTATTAAATTGTGATTAGAAAATATCTGGAAATTGTTGACACATACTTACCATACTATACATACTGCAAACACTTACAAAATATTAATTTGAATTTTCTTCTGTACCTTATATTAGAACATTGAAGAAAGGAAAATCAAAGGATGTAAGTTCCTAAAGGAAATTAGAATTAAAATCAAATTTTTTTAGATAATGGAAAGACACAGGATTTTGCTGGATGCATCATTAGTAGTGTCTAGATGAACACATTAGTGCTGAGACAAAAGGAAAAACACCAATTTTGCCCGAATTTATAATTTGAGTTTTTTTTAATTTTGGCTCAGTTTTTGCATTACTTTGATTTTTAAAATTATACTATATTGAGATAACTTTTTAGGAATCCTTTGGGCCTCTTTGGATTTTGTGTCCAAAATATATGTCTCAATGATCACAATGAAGTCTCAAACATCTAGGAGGAAAAAGTGAAGGTATTAATTACATAGGCAAAGGAATTATAAAATGAAAAACAATGAAATCAAAGTTATTAAAGAGAAATGGAAGCACGTTAATAAAATAGTAGGAAGTCAAAATAAAATATCTTGATTAAATTAAACACAATGTTGAAGTGGGGAGCCTAGAAAGATAACTGGAATAAAGGAGGCATTGCTGGGCGCTTCAATTTCTAGAAACAGAGATTTTGGAAGAGTAGAAGATATTGGTAATTATGAAGGAAATTACTGAGTGAATATCAGTGATTGAATGAATAGCAATGATAACAATTAAAATAGAAAGCATCTTTTCTAGTAAATGTTGATATAATTATATTACATTTGGAGTAAAACTTTAATATATTTGTAGTAAAAATTTATTCCAATAAATTTTATTAGTGCTTACTTAAGCAAAAGTTTTTAGATATAAATATTTGTCAAAACCTCCTAAACAGTTTAGGATTAACATTATCTAATAATCTAAATACTTAAGTATTTAAGAATAAGAACCAGAAAAGAGGCCATATTCAATGACCACACTTGCTTTGAACAGTAGTTAATCTCTACCTAATGAGATTCTATTAACCATGATTTGTTTAAAGTTTTTAAATATTTATTTATTTATTTATTTTAAAGGCAGAGCTTCAGAGAGAGAGGGTGAGACAGACAGGAAGGTCTTCCATCTTCTGGTTCATTCCCTAAATGACTGCAACTGCCAGGGCTGTGCCATGCTGAAGCCAGGAATCAGGGGATTCTTCTAGGTTTCCTGCATTGGTGCAGGGACCCAAGCACTTGGGCCTTCTTCCACTACCTTCTCGGGCATTAGCAGGCAGCTGCACTGGAAGTAGACCAGCCAAGACTTGAACTGGCACCCACATGGGATGCTGGCATCTCTGGGGGCGGCTAAACATATTATGCCACAAGCCAGCCTCTTTAACCATGACTTTAAAGTCTTAAATATAATTATAATTGATGAGTATTGTGGCTGACTTTTCCCAAAATTTCTAATGTTTTCTGGGATGAATAAGTATGATGTGCAATAAGGCTGTTTTACAACCAAAATAGAACACGCTAATCACTTGCATGCAACTATAGGCAAAGTCAAAGTAGATGATGAGAAATAAAGACAGGATATGTTCTTTTCCTAATTTTATGGAAATAGACACTGATAGCTGACTGATAATAAATGTGAAGCAAAACCTCTGCTTTAAAGTTGGAGTTTAATAAACGACAATTTACATGAAAATGATAATATATGAGATGCCCAGGAGTCAATCCACTTAGAGAAAGATGTACTTCACCAAAATTCTTCTTAACATGAGATCAGAGGAAAATTTCATCAATTCAAATACAAGAGCTTCAAACCATAAATCTAGGTGAGGTTACACCTTTTTAAAACTGCAAATTGAAGTTAACAGATCAAAATCAATTAGGTTACTAATCTGTTCACAAAGGTGTAAATTCTTAATCAGAATTTATTACAAGGCTGACAATGTAATTTAACAGCAGTACTTAAATCTTAATCAGACAATTTGGTTCTCAGAATAAAGCCTATTTTTTCTATTTTTATTTTCTTGACAAAATTTTAAGAAGTTCTATTTTAATACCAACACCATAGGACAATTGTAATATTAAATTCATTTGGCATATACAAAATATTACACATTAATATAAGGTCTAGTTTAAGTGTCAAAAATTATATTGGTCAGTGACAATTAGGATGTGGAATGTTGGGTGAGATATGGCATTTGATATTGAAATTTTGGTTCATTATTTTATCTTAAACCAGGTTGTAATTTTCCCCCATATTTTTATTTTTGAAGCCATCTCAATGATATCCCCAGTTTTCTACAAGAAGAGTACTTTAGAGCAGTGCAGCAACTTTTGAAATGCAGTCAGCAGCACTGTTACTGGTGAAAAGACCTCAGCTTCGGATTGTTAAGCAGAATTAGCATTTCCCTTGGCTATTTTGCAAATTATGTAATGTAATTGCCTTCAAGATTATGACATATAGAATATTTGTGTTGATTGATTTTGAACATTAAAATTTTATTTTTATTTTATCCCAATGGATATTTATCGGGAGTTTGTCGTAAGTAAAAAGAAGATACTAAAATGGAGAGTAATGCATACCGTAGAAGAGTCAAGGTAAAATATACCACAATAGAATGTAAGTGGATATGCTTTGTGTATTATTTATAGTATTTTTTGTACTTCTTTATTCTGAAAAAATATTATTCAACATTTTATGAAATTTATAAAAGCAAATTACATTATATATGTATTAATATTTATAAAAAGTCTATTACATAATTACAATGGACAGCTTCAAGATGTTGAATGGCTTAGAAATGATCAAGTTAAACACAATGTCTTCTGCCTAAAAGTTAACCTAAATGGCCACTGATTTCTCAGATGTATTTCACAGAATTTTAGAGATAATAAAATTTAGGATTTGTGAAGAAACTGAAGTACAGAGAATTAGACTGGCTTTTACAAGTTAAGCTGTTATTGAGTTTGATCTAAAACTCATCTCTTGAAATTATTTTCAATGTAGCATAGTTTTAGCTATATTTTATGGTTATTCACCTTTTTAAAAGATTTACGTATTTATTTGAAAAGCAGAGATATAGAGAGGCAGAGGAAGAGAGAAAGAGAGACAGAGAAAGAGAGAGGGAGAGGGAGAAAGAGAGCACACTTGGGTCATCTTCTACTGCTTTCCTTAGGCCATAGCAGAGAGCTAGATCTGAAGTGGAGCAGCTGGGATTCAAACCTGTGACCATCTTTGTGTTTCTGTGTGGGTGCAAACTGATGAAATCTTTATGTAGTGTATATTGAATCGATCTCCTGTATATAAAGATAATTCAAAATGAAAAAAAAAAAAACTTAGTGCTAAATTGGAAATTACATAGAAAATCAATCATTTAAAAAAAAAAATCATGTAGGATCTCTGTCATTAATGTGCTGTATACTGTGATTTAATGCTATAACTAGTACTCCAACAGTGTTTTTCACTTTGTGCTGCTATGTGAGGGCAAACTGTTGAAATCTTTACTTTATATATAATAAACTGATTTTCTGTATATAAAGAGAATTGAAAATGAATCTTGATGTGAATGGAAGGGGAGAGAGAGTGGGAAAGGGAAGGGTTGCGGGTGGGAAGGAAATTGTGGGGGGAGGGGGGAAGCCATTGTAATCCATAAGCTGTACTTTGGAAATTTATATTCATTAAATAAAAGCTTTAAAAAAAGGTAAAAAAAAATAAAATTCTGTGGTTCCAGTCAAAAAACAAACAAACAAACAAACAAAAAAAACCTGTGACCATGTGGGATGCCAGCACTGCAGGTGGCAGCTTTGCTTGCTATGCCACAGCGCTGAACCCTATTATTCACTCTTAAAATCACATAATTCTCAAAATATAAAGGAATGATATAATAATACTTTGTCTTTACTTTGAGGGTTTTTGTTTAAAAACATTTTATGCATAATAACTAGCACATAGTTCATATAAAATATATGATTATGTGTATGAATTTCTTGTGCTATCTGTTTTCTATGCTGAGAGAGAATCTCAACAGACACATAGAAACAGAGAAATGAAATTAGCTCCCTACCTCTCAACATCTATAAAAATAGACCCAACATGTAACAAATGCCTAAATGGAAAACCTGAAGCTATGAAATTACTAGAAGAAAATATAGTAAGAACATTCAAGACATGGGTGTGAGAAAGGGCTTTTGGATAAGACTCCTAAAGCATAGAAAACAAAAGCAAAACTGGACACATGGGCTTATATCAAACTCAGAAGCTTCTGTATAGCAAAGCACTAAAAACAGAGTGAATAGGTATCTAAAAGAATGGGAGAAAATATTTGCAAGCTACTTATCTGAAAAAAGAATCAATATCAAGTATATATACATATATATATATATATATGAAACTCAAAATATTCAATGACAATAACAACAGATCCGGTTAAGAATAGAGAAAAGGAGCTGAACAGACATTTCTCAAAAGAAAAAAATGCAAATAGCAGGGAACTATGTGAAAAAATGATAAACGCCATGAGCCATCAGGAAAATGCAAACCAAAACCACAACACAATATCATTCCACTCTGCTAGAATGGCTATTATCAAAGTGACAGAAAGCCACAGAGGCTGGCAAAGTTACAGAGAAAGAAGAACTCATGCATTGATGGTGGGGATGTAGATTACTGCAGCCACTATGGAAAACATATGGGGATTCCTTAAAACCACAAATAGGAATGCCATATGATCCAGCAAATAGAACTACTGAGTGTATATCTCCAATACATGCAATTCTTGCATCAGAGACATACTAACCCTCCGTGTTTACTGCAGCACTATTAATGTTAGATAGCCAAGATAAGGAAACAAACAAGGTGCCCACCATCAGAATCAAAAGAATGGATAAAGTGTGATCACACACACACACGCACACACACACAATGGGACGATATTCAGCTATTACACAAAGAATGAAATGCCACCATTTGCAGCAAAACTGATGAAAATGCAGGACATTGTGTTAATTGAGATAAACCAGGCACAAAAAAGAGAATCACATTATCCCTCTTCTATGAAAGATAAAAACTCAGTCTGAACAAGGAATAGTGAGAAATGCATGTTAGGAGGACCAGTGGGGCACAGAAGAATTTTGGATAAGGGGTACAAAATCAGAGTTAGAATAATTTCCCAGTGCTACACAATATAATGGGGTGACTACAGTTTACAATTACCTATTACACAGTTTATGAACAAATAGAAGAAATGACCTTCATGTTAAAATCAAAAGTCGTGTCAAAGAAGGGGAAAGATTGGGGACAGCATGATGTAGTGGGTGAAGCTACCTCCGGCAATGCTTGCACTGCACGTGGACACTTGTTCATGTTTTGGCTGTTCCACTTCCCAATCCAACTCCCTGCTAATGGCATGGTTCCCAGCAGTGGAAGGTGGTTCAAGTGTTTGAGCCCCAACTACCCGGGTTCGAGACCTGGAAGAAGCTCCCGCTCCCGGCTTTGGCCTGGCTCCACCCAGGCAGTGTCTGCCATCTGGGGAGTGAACCAGCAGATGGAAGATTCTATCAGTCTCCCACTCTCTCTGTCCAAAACTCTGACTTTCAGATAAATAAATAAACCTTTTAAAAAAAAAAAGTATGTGTGTGTAAGGGGAGGATAGTGATTATCCTTATTTGATCAGTACAAATTGTATAGTTGTGTTGAAATATCACACTGTAGTCCTTAAATAAAAATAAAAAATAAAATTTTAATAATGTCTCTTTGTAAAATAGAGAACATAAAAACATAAACTAGTAATTTTTCAAAGGAAGTCTCTACTTGTTATCGCAATGTTAGTTAGAAACGAGAATTTTCTGAGTAGAACAAGACAAGCATTTGGCAAAATATGTCTTCCTGTATTAATTTTAGTATTCATTTTGTACAGCTGTGATGATAGAGGTTCACAATGTCAAGGAAGCATTATACAGACAGTTTTCTAATAGATGCCAGGATAGAAAACGTTTTAGTTAATCTGATTGATTCCCAAGCTATGTTGAAATCATCAGCGGACCTTGGAAAGCCTTCTAAAAAGGATTTATTTTCAACAACCCCTCAGGTTAAAATGGTTAACAGCTGAATTTAATGTGTACCTTCAGTGACCTGAAAGGTGAAGCGAAAGAGCACAGATGAATAATTTGTAAAAATGCTGTACTTTGTTCCCATTAAGCACGGGAGGGAGTGAAAAGAAAGTTGGCTACTGAACAGCAGAAATTTAAAATCTGAAACCATCTTTCTTGAAATCAGCACACTCTCTGTGTCAAGCACTTTACAACTGCTTCGTGGTTGTCACTTAATTGTCATTATCACAATGCATAAT
Organism: Lepus europaeus; assembly: GCF_033115175.1. Classification (NCBI taxonomy): domain Eukaryota; kingdom Metazoa; phylum Chordata; class Mammalia; order Lagomorpha; family Leporidae; genus Lepus; species Lepus europaeus. The sequence goes on along the minus strand of NC_084842.1, from coordinate 64,729,003 downwards.
ATGAGATCTCTTTTCTGTGGTGCAAGAATTATAGCTTTTTAACCTCACTTTCATTCACAAATAAAGAAGTTGGATTTCAAAAGATGAATTTGACTTTTCCAACATAACATTCTAGATTAATAGATTAGGACCTCCGACCCTTGGTTTGTTGCTCCTAATTCAGTGTTTAATTACATGTATAAAAGTTATATATTTGTATAGGTATGGATATATAAACAAATGGATGTCAGATATATATTTAGATAGATAATGATATATAAATATATACACATTCTATATATAGCTGGGTAGATAGAAATATTTAAGGTTATTCTCTATAATGGAATTTCTGTAAGTCTAAAGCCAAGTGATGCTATAACTAGTACTGAAACAGTATTTTTATACTTTGCGTTTCTGTGTGGGCACAAACTGATGAGGTCTTTACTAATTATATACTGAAGTGATCTTCTGTATATAAAGAGAATTGGAAATGAAAAAAAAACAACATGGTGTTAAAATGGAAATGGCATAGAAAATTAATTAATTTGAAAAAAAAATTATGTAGGATCTCTGTCTTTAATGTGCTGTACATTGCTATTTAATGCTATAATTAGTAATCCAATGGTAGTTTTTTCACTTTATGTTGCTATATGGGCAAAAAGTTGAAATCTTTACCTAATATATACTAAACTGATCTTCTGTATACAAAGAGAATTGAAAATGAATCTTTACATGAATGGAAGGGGAAAGGGAGCGGGAAAGGGGAGGGATGCGGGTGGGAGGGAAGTTATGGGAGGGGGGAAGCCATTGTAACCCATAAGCTATACTTTGGAAATTTATATTCATTAAATAAAAGTTTAAAAAAAAAAGAAAACAACTGAAATATACATATATATATATGAAAGTACTTATAATAGCTTATGGCAAAAGGAATTAAAATAAAAGTTTCTGTTGATGTAAAAAAAAAAGAGATAGAAATTTATATTTTATAAAAATACTTGCTTGTTAATTTTTATTAAAGTCCTTTGTGCATAAGTAAAACTAAAAGTAGAACAAAATAGAAGTCTAGAGCCTAGGGAGATTACTGACGCCATAAACAAGAGTGTCAAATTGTTAAATCAACAACAGGAGTCACTGTGTACTTACGTCTCATGTGGGATCTGTCCTTAATGTGTTGTCCAATGTGAAGTCATGCTATAACTAGTACTGAAACAGTATTTTTACACCTTGTGTTTCTGTGTGGTGCAAACTGATGAAATATTTACTTAGTATATACTGAATCGATCTTCTGTATATAAAGATAATTGAAAATGAAAAAAAAAAACTTGGTGTTAAATTGGAAATTGCATAGAAAATTAATCAGTTCTTAAAAACATCAGGTAGGATCTCTGTCCTTAATGTGCTGTACATTGTGATTTAATGCTATAACTAGTACTCCAACAGTATTTTTCACTTTGTGTTGCTATGTGAGGGCAAACTGTTGAAATCTTCACTTACTATATACTAAACTGATCTTCTGTATATAAAGAGAATTGAAAATGAATCTTGATGTGAATGGAAGGGGAGAGGGAGCGGGAAAGGGGAGGGTTGCAGGTGGGAGCGAAGTTATGGGGGAGGGGGAAGCCATTGCAATCCATAAGCTGTACTTTGGAAATTTATATTCATTAAATAAAAGTTTAAAAGAATTCCATAGAAGTAATTCACATTAGTTTTGAAACATTATCTGTAAAAACATATTCAGCAGTAGTTGTTGACATTGAATTTAATTTAATTTTTCTTTAAAAATCTGTATGATATGATTATGTGCATATATATGTGTGTGTGTCTGTGTGTGTGTAAACAGTGCTATGTTTTGGATGTGTCCCCAAATGCATATAGTCAATTCAACAGTCCCGGGAGATAAGGCATGTTGGGAAATGCTTATAACATGAAGTTCTCACCCATATGAATAGATTAATACTTATTAAAAAAGGAATTACAGTGCCGGCGCCGCGGCTCACTAGGCTAATCCTCCACCTTGTGGCGCTGGCACACCGGGTTCTAGTCCCGGTCGGGGCACCGATCCTGTCCCGGTTGTCCCCCTTCCAGGCCAGCTCTCTGCTGTGGCCAGGGAGTGCAGTGGAGGATGGCCCAAGTGCTTGGGCCCTGCACCCCATGGGAGACCAGGAGAAGCACCTGGCTCCTGCCATCGGATCAGTGCGGTACGCCGCCGGCTGCGGCGACCATTAGAGGGTGAACCAACGGCAAAAGGAAGAACTTTCTCTCTGTCTCTCTCTCTCACTGTCCACTCTGCCTGTCAAAAATAAAAAATAAAAAAAAAAAAAAAGGAATTACAGCAGAGAGTTGATCTCTTACTTTCCTCTCTCTCTCTCTCTCTCTCTCTCTCTCTCTCTCTCTCTCTCTCTTTTTCTCTCTTTTTGATGGATGAACATGAATGTTCTCCTGCCCTCCCATGCACCATGGGATGCTGCAGCAATAATCCCCTTGCTAGATTCAAGACTTTTACTTTGGAATTCCTACCTCCCCAAAACTGTGAGAGCAGTATCTGTTCTTGATAAATCACCTAGATGCCCATACTTGAGCATCCTGTTACAGTAGCACTCATCTGGTTAAGTTAATGAGAGTGTGTAAATACAAAATATAATTGTTCATTTACTAGTATACAAAGTATTATGTGTTTCTGCTTTCCTGAACAAAATGCCACGTTCCCCAAATAGTCTTTTTTAGTACTAAAACTAAAATTTGTTTCCTAACTTACTCTTTTCCTTTATAATTCAATTGGTTCAAAACTGAGAAAGGTATGGTAATAGTTGTTTTTTTTTTTTTTTTTTTTTTTTTTGACAGGAAGAGTGGACAGTGCAAGAGAGAGACAGAGAGAAAGGTCTTCCTTTTCCGATGGTTCACCCCCCAAGTGGCTGCTGCACCAGGTGCGCTGTGGCTGGTGCACTGTGCTGATCTGAAGCCAGGAGCCAGGTGCTTCCCCTGGTCTCCCATGCGGGTGCAGGGCCCAAGGACTTGGGCCATCCTCCACTGCACTCCCAGGCCATAGCAGAGAGCTGGCCTGGAAGAGGAGCAACCTAGACAGAATCCGGCACCCCAACCGAGACTAGAACCCAGGGTGCTGGCACCGCAGGCGGAGGATTAGCCTAGTGAGCTGCGGCGCCGGCCAGTAACAGTTATTGAACCTCCTCATCTTCTAACTAGATTTACTAAATGTTTTGGTACCTGATGCCCTTTCTTCATGATTGTATTTTTTGTTTGTTTTTTGGCTGTTTGAATATAATATCCAGGTTATATATGCTAATGCAAAATGGTTTCCCATTGAAGTCCACTGGGCGGAAGGGAATTATTATCAACGACATTGCTAAGAGATCTCATCATGTTGTTGCTGAGACTGACACTGGTAGTGGATGAATAAAAAGGTAACATCTTTCCTCATCATATACATCATTTATATCCTCATGCTGAGACGGCCTAAAAACACCAAAGTGGGCCTGTTCCTTTGACTTGCACAATCCTTTTTGCTGAATGAAAAATTTATAAAAAACATGAAGACTTCCATGCATTTTGTCATTAGAGTCCATTTGTACAGTGGAACCAGGACTTTCACGGTCTTGACCTCAATTCCAGCAACTTACACTTTTATTTAACCTAAGGTAACCCCTTTATGGTTATAACTTGAACCTTGTCATCAAAAAGATGTGTTCAATGCTACAAAATAAAAATTCAATACCATATTCTCAACAAAACTATTATCTTCTACTTCCCTCATAACCTCATTCCAGCTTCAATGTGTATTCTCAAGTCATTCTCAAGCTTCAATGTGTATAAATATGAGGAGTTTGTTAGAACTACCAATTAGATACTTTCTTCAGGTACTTTCAGGTCACCTGTGTTGACTATGTAAATTTCTCGCAAGAACCATGAGACATCAACATGTAAAGCAATAAAGTTGCACACCTCCATTTTACCACACTAAGAGGAACTCAAAATGGATCATAAATCTAGATGCAAAAGCTCAAACCATAAATCTCTTACATAAGTACAAACCAGTAAATCCTTCATATCTTTTTAGATATAACACCACAAATAGAAGTGACACAAAAAATACATAAAATGAGGCTAGCTTAGGGTTCAGCATGTAAAGCCACGGCCTGCTACACTGGCATCCCATATGTAGCTGCTCCACTTCTGAGCCAGCTCTTCGCTAATGGCCTGGGAAAAGGAACAGAATTTGGCCCGCTTTCTTGATCTTTTGTCACTCATGCGGAATACCTAGGTGAAGCTCCTGGTTCCTAGCTTCAGCCTGGCCCAGCCCCAGCTGTTCATTTGGGGAATGAACCAGCAGATAAAAGATTCTCTCTCTCTGTCCCTTGGATCTCTGTAATTATTTTTACTTTTAAAAAATAAATACTAAAAAAATACTTAAAGTGAACATCATCAAAATTACTTCTGTGCTAAAAATGATACCATCAGGAAGGTGAAAAAGCAACCCAGAGAATTGGAGAATGCATTTGCGAATCATACATCTGATAAGGAAATGTAGCCAGAATAAGAAAATAAATTTTGCAACTAAGTACTAAAAGGAAATAAATCAAATTAAAAATGAGTGAGCTTTCTCAATATACTTTTTCCCAAAGAAAATATGCAAACAGCCAAGAAGTATATGAAAAGAGGCTCAACATTGTTAACTCTTAGGAGAATGCAAATTAAAGCTAGATGACACCTCTATTCTAGTTATAATCCAAACATTTAGTAAGAACAAATGGTAGTGAAAACGTGATTGCATTGTGATCTTTCTGTTGGTGGGACTGTGAAATGGTAGAATGACTTGAAAACAGTGTGGTAGATCCCTAAAATGTTTGACACAGGATTTCCATTTGTATTATACTCAAAAGAAATAAAAACCTTATCATTAATAAGCTTGTATTTAAATACTCATTGCAGCGAGGTTCAATGAGAACAGCTTAAATGTCTATAACTGACAAGTAGGTAAACATATTGTGCTCTACTGAGCTGTCCACATAATGAAAAGTACTAACATATGACCCAACATGGAAGAACACAGATAAAAACATTCTAAGGGGTAAAAAAGAATGCAGAATATGAATTAGTCAATAAAATTGTTTAAATAATCAATATAACATTGTCAACATTTTTGTTAACATTGCTCAAAATTTTTTATTATTTCTGTATTTATTTTTCCTTCCTTTGCCTTATTAAATTTCCCCTGATCTTAGAAAAGATCTCCTATACTCTCATTCCTTTTTGTGCTCTTAGTGATATTCTTACAGAAAAACAAACAAGGAAGAAAAAAATAAAAAGAAACTCCTCAGTGGTCCATCTTCCAATTCTCAGGATTTACTTACTCTCTTAAAAAAATATACCTTTTAACTTATTTGACAAGCAGAATGGCAGAGAGAAATGGAGAGACAGAGAGAAGAAGAGAACTTCCACCCACTGGTTCATTTCCCAAATGGCTACAAGTTTTGGGACTCATCCAGGTCAAAGTCAGGATCCCAGGACTCTGTGTCTCCCATGTGGATGTCAGGGACCCAACTCCTTGGGCCATCATCCATTGCTGTCATTTTCTATTTGGATATTTTTTCTAGGTCTCTAGCATTCCTAAAGTCCTCTTGAAGTCCAATAACTTGAATATTTGTACTTTTAATGTTATTACTATCACCATACTTATAGGCTTGCTTCATTCTTCCATATCTTTTTTTCTCCTCCAACTGTGTTTTCTCCATGGTCTCTCTTCAAGCCCATGCATTCTTTCTTCTTTTTGGTCTACTCTGCTATTGATGCCTTTCATCACGTTATCACATATTTCAGCTGGTGTAATTTTCAGTTGAAGGATTACTGCATGATTTTGTTTAACTACTTTCATATCTCTATCAAATATTGAATCATTTCTCTTGTGCTAAAAGAGAACTAACACCAATAATTACTGATCTTCCCCAAATACCCCGCATTCAAAGATGGACCAATTTGGAAATACAGTGGCCAGATTCATTCATGTTAACTTGGCTCACCATAGAAAAGTCTTTTCAGATTTAGGGTTCCTTATTGTCTTGAATAAATGATTTAGAAATTCTGCTTATGACATATCCCACTTCCCTCACTCATTAAAACTTGCTGTATCTGAGAACATTCCTCAATAATACACTTAGAGGCAAATTTTGTTCTTTCATACTGTTTCCCAGGGATGCAGCAAACATCACATTACTTTCTGAGGTAGGTAACACAGCAAAGAAACTACATCTATTCATCTATATTTATTTTCATTTCAAACTCAGACAGCATTAAGTTATACCACATTTTATCAATATAAAGGAGATTTTGTCTGTTTTTTTTTTTTTCTTGAACATACTTAATGTGGAAACGGAAGGATCCAGTGTCATAGAACAGTTGACTAAACTGCTGCCTGCAACACCAGTATTCCATATCAAAGCCAGTTCAAGTCCTGGCTGCTTCACTTCCACTTCAGCTTCCTGCTAGTGCTCCTGGGAAGGCACTCAGAGATGGCCTAAGTGCTGGGGCTCTGTCATTCAAGTGGGAGAACTAAATGGTGTTCTATGATTCTTTTTTTTAAAAAATACTTACTTATTTATTTGAAAGAGTTACAGAGAGAGAAACACAGAGAGAGAGACAGAGAGATCTCCCTTCGGCTGGTTCACTCCTCAAACTGCTGCAATGGCCAGAGCTGGGCCAGTCTGAAACTAGGAGCCAGGAGCTTCACTGGGGTCTCCCACACGGGTGGAACGGGCCCAAGGACTTGGGTCATCTTCCACTGCTTTCCAAGGCTCTTCAAAAGGGAGCTGGATTTGTGCTAGAACAGCCAGGACTCAAACATGGCAGCAGCTTTACCTACTACATATGATGCAGGCCCCTAAATGGAGTTCTTGGTTCCAGGCTTCAACCAGAGCCAGCTTTGATTGTCTTGACAATTTGGAACCAACAGATGAAAGATCTCTGTCTCTCCTTCTCTGCCACTTTGACTTTCAACTAAATAAAATAAATCTTTCAAAACGAAACATAAAATACATGATACATATAAACTACAAAAATATTTGAGATAAAAGTGATCATAAAGCAGCATAAAAATGAAAATTCTAGTATTCAATTCTCTTTCCTTGTGGACTTGAGTTCTTGGTAACAGATAGCCACTTTTTATTTAAAAAATAAGATTATTTTGCTTTAATTATTCTGAGAAATATTACTACCATTACTGATGAAAGTATCATGTATAATTAAGTCATTGCACTTCAGAGAGTTATCTCTCTTCCTTTTTCCTAGCAGGCAGTATTCTTGAGAATCGTGAGTTTATATTTCTTTGTAGTTCTATCAACTTATTATAAGTAATAAAATTTCATATCAGAAGGCTTTTTGTAAGAAGGCAATGATTAGTAATTTTATAAGTTCTATTTAATTTTTCTGATTAGTTCCAATTTCCTAGTTAGACTTGTTTAATTATTTGAGATGTGCATAATTATGTACCATATTTGTCATCAAAGCAAAATTCATATATGATACCATAGGCACTTTCCCAGTGTGGATAAATTGAAAATGATTTTAAATAATAAATAAAGGTAAATTCACATGCACATGTATGGTAAGACTTATCTTAATGCATTTGTTCACTCTGCTTATTGATTACATCTGTTCCTTTCTAGAGCATAAGAATGTAAAAGTGTTGGATTTTGTCATTCACTATTATTTCACTGCTGCATATCAAACATTCAGTGAAAATCAATGTGCAGTTATAATTTTTATGACTTTTATATATTATACATGAGTTAAAAGAATAAATAATGCATTTTCTTGCAGAGTATAGTAACAATTTTGATGAATAAATTTGTATATTGAGAAGGACAGAGATAGAGACGGAAAGTGTGAAAAGCAAAATGAAGAATAAATCCCCAGAGCAGGGGTTCAGCCTAACATTTAAGATTGAGGTTAGGATACCAAAGGCCTACATCACAGTATCTGAATTTGATTCCTAGTTCTGGGCCATGACACCTGTACCCTGCTATGCGGACCCCAGGAGGCAGCAGTGATGGTGCAGGCCCTGCCACACATATGGGAGACTTGGATTATGTTTTTGAGTCTTGGCTCATGACTTCATCCCTGCCAAATGTTGGACTTTGGAAAGTGAAATAGCCAATGGGAGTTGTTTCTATATGAGTTTCTAGCTTGAACTAGAAAGAAGAGTGTGTCAGTTACTGAGAGGAGAAGAACAACATTAATACTGGAATGATGTAGGCACAAAAATTGGGAATTAGGAATTGTTGTGGACAAATTGAATATAAGATGCTTATAAAACATTTAGAAATAAATGCTAATAATGAACTCAAAGTTGTTCTCTTTGAAGTTTTTAGCCATTACTAAGGCAGAAACATCCATCCACTCACCCATCTATGTGCTCTTTCATCCATTCTACACACATTTATTGAGTCCCATTTTGGACCACTCATTCAAAAGGTAAAAAAACACCATAGAGCCAAGGGTAGTGTCTTCACAGAGTTCATATACCAGTGGAAAGAACATATACTTATGGGAAATTGCAAACTGAAAATAGTGATATGCGTGAAATAAAGGTTTTAAGCTAATTGAAGTTAATTTAGCTAATTGACTTAGATCTAATGCTTATAGAAATGCTTGTTTCCTCTTTTCAGTTTGTATTTTATGACATTTTTGGTTTGTGCACTTTCTACTTTTCCACTTTTAGTTTGTCTTCTTCTAATTACCCTCCCCATCTGCCTCAATATTAGCAAGTAAAATAATTATAAATACAGTGTAATTATATTAGTAACAGACATCTTGTGAATAGATAAGTGAAACAACGTTTGATCAGGACTGGAAATTATTTTTTTGCAAATTATGACTATTTTCATTAGAAATGCTGAGAGCTCAAGCATATGTTTGCTGTCAGACTCACAGATCTGTGGATTGTGAAAACAATATGCTACCATATGTTAAAAGGAATATGTTAGCTGATATATGAATTCTACTAATTTTCCCAATTTTTTTCTGTCCTATTTCCTAAACATTGTAGTAAAAAGTCCATATAATTTACAATTTTATCTTAATTTAAAATCAGGCATTATTATAATTTTTAAATACATATTTGTTGAACCCATTTTATAATGAGCTTCTAGAATACTTCAGTAATAATGTAAAATGAACCAAAATTATTATTCTCCTTTATTATAAAACAAATAATGTGATCACATAAAATTCATATACTCAGTTATAAATTTCTCATAGGTCATAAGATTAAAACCTGTGTCCATTAGTTACTATAGTTATATTTCATTTTCTAAATATATTTTCTTCATCGTCTTCTTTTTGTTCTTTTATCAGAAATTGATTGTGTTTATATTGGTTTATTTCTGGGTTCTCATTCCTTCCCATTGATCCATTATCTAATCTTCATCTAATACCATGCTATCTTAATTTCTGAATTTTTATAGTAAGTTGACATCACATAGTGACAGTGCTCTGATGTTGGTGTTGTTCACAACTTATGTTTTGCTGGCTACTCTGAGTCTTTTTCCTCTCAATATTCACTTAGAATTAGTTCCTTGGTAGCCACAAAACAATTTGCAGGGATATGTATTGGTATTCAATTTTATCTATTTATAAACTAAACAAGAATCCATATCTTGACAATTTATTATACATTTACTTGGCTTTTTTTGTCTTTCAGACTGGTTTTATGGCTTCCTTTGTGAAGATTTTGACATATTTTGATATATGTTTGTATGTATGTATGTATTCCTTCTTGAGACAGGTAATATTATAAAGAACATTGTGTTTTTCATTTCAAATTATATCTATTCATTGATAATATGTAATAGTATAATTGACTTTTTCATATTAATCTTTCATTTTTCTTTTTCTTTTTTCTTAATTTCAAATATTTTAAGTAGAGACTGGCATTGTGAGTCAGTTGCGTTAACCAACTACTACTAACATGTACATCCCATATCAGCACCGCTTTGGGTCCCAGTTGCTATGCTTCTTATCCAGCTCCCAGATAAAGCACTGGGGAATGCATGGGAAGATGACTAAAGAACTTGGGCCCCAGGAACCCAGATGCATTCCCTGGCTTGTGGCTTTGGCATGGCCCAGCCATTGCCATTACAGCAATTTGAGGGGTGAACCAGAAAATGGAAGATCTTTCTCTGTCTCTCAGTTCCTCTCTTTCTCTCTCTGCATTTCAAGTAAATAAATGAAAATCTGTAGAAAAAATAAAATATTAAAAATAATTCAAAAAATATAAAAATTAAATTTGCACAAGTAGATTTAATGATTTTAATATTTTGCCATAACCTCTGTATATGCACATATCATTTATATAGCCATATTATTATTGAAGACATGAATATATTAATATCACATAATGTACAGTTATTGCCAAAGATCATAACATGAGGAAATAGGTATATTCTTACATAAGAAGTATAAGTTAGTGAAGCCAAGATTTATAAATATCTATATAGAAAATAATTTAACATACACCAATTTTTACTATGTATACATATGTTTATAAAACATTTATATATAATTCTAAAACTATGACTTGACATATATTTGCATATATAATTTTCAACATATGAAAGAAAGCATATGATATTGTCTTTCCATGTCTGACCAAATTCCAATGGCGTAAAGATCTCAGACTTTTTTCCATTTTGTTGCAAATGTCAGGATTTCATTCTTTATTATGGCTGAGTAGTAATCCATTGGAGATATATGCATACATATCTCACATTATTTTTGTCCATTCATCTACTGATGAGCATATAGTTTGATTCCATATTTTTGCTATAGTGAATAATGCTGCAATAAACATGCAAGTATGGATATCTATTTCATGTGCTGACTTCATTTCCTTTGGATATATTCAGAGAATTGAATATCTATTTTTAGTTTTTTAAAGTCTCCAAACTGTATTCCATAATAACAGTACTAGTATGCATCCCGCCAACAGCATATTAGGGTCTCTCTTCTCCATATCCTCACCCCAATTGGTTATTTTTTTAACATTTGGGTAACAGTCATTTTAACTGGAACAAGATGACAGTTCGTTGTAATTTTTATCTGCATTTCTCTGATGGCTAGTGATAATGATCACTTTCTGGCATATTTCATATATTGTCTTTTGAAAAAAGGTATGTTTAAGGTCTTTGGCCACTTATTATCTACATTGTTTGTTTTGTTGGTGTTAAATTTTTTGAGCTTGTTATATATTCCGGATATTAAAACTCTATCAGAGACACAGTTTACAAATGATTTCACTCATTCTGTTCATTGACTCTGTACTCTGTTGATTGCCTCTTTTGTTGCTCAGAGCTTCTTAGTTTAATATAATGTAATTTGTCTATTCTGGGTTCAATATCTGTGTTTTTGTAATCTTATCCAAAAAATCATTGTGTATGGCAAAGTCCTCCGGACTTCTCCGATGTTTTCTTATAGTAGATCTGTAAGTAATGTCTTACGTATTGACCCTTGATCCATTTAAGTTGATTATTTTGTTTCAAACTTCTGAAAGTGAAAATCCAATTTTTCTGACATAATTTATTGAAGAATTTTTCATTTTACAGGGAGAGTTTTAACATCTTGGCAAAGTAAATTGGAAGGTAGATACTTGGATTTATTTCTGTACTTTCTATTCCATTCCCTGGGACTATCTATTTTGTGCCAGAACCAAGCCGTTTTGGTTATAATATCCTTTAGCATGTTTTGAAATCTTGTATTGTTATAATTATAGCTTTGTTTTTATCAGTTAAAGTATTTTGACTATTTGATTTCTTTTGTATTTCCATATAAATTTTAGAATTGTTCTGTCTTCCTAATTCTTGGAAGAATATCATGAGTATTTAATGGGTATTTCATTGAGTCTATAAATGGGTAGTGTGGACTTCTTGATATTTATTTTCTGATTCTTGTAAAGAGGAAGTCTTTTCATTTTTTGGGTCATATTCGAAATCTTTCATCGGTGTTTTGTACTTTTCATTGTAGAGGCAATTCTCATCCATAGTTAAATTTATCCCAAGCTATTTGATGTTTTAGCTATTAAGAATATAATTGTTTTTATATTTTCCTTCTCATCAAGACTATGGTTGGCTTATTTTTACTGATTTTAAATCTTGCAACTTTGCTGAATTCACTTATTAGTTCTAATATTCTTTTTGTGAGGGCTTTTGGTCCCATCATATATATAATCATGCCACCTGAATGCATGGGTAATTTGACTTTTTTCCTTCCCATCTATATGCCTTTTATTTATTTATTTTTCTTGCTAATGGTTCTGATTAAAACTTTCAGACCTGCAATGAATAAGAATGTAAACAGCAGATATCCTTGTCTGATTACAGATCTTAATACAAATGCTTTCAGCTTTTCACTACTCACGTGAGAAAGTCTATGGTTTAGATACCAATATCTTAAAATTGTTTCTTGTGAACTTTGTTGTTTTACAGATGCAAAAAGATAACTACAAAGCAGTATTTCTTTGCCTAGATGTAAGTATATGGTCATATATATTTCCTATAACAGTTTCCTTGTTTTCTCAAATGAGCCTTTTATCCATACAGTTTAGGAGAGATGTCATAGAGTTTAAGTGCCTTTCTGCCTATCACAATCAAGAATAACTCTGAAAACCTCAGACTCAAAGTTCAACTCCCAACCTCTTTATCTGATATACCACCTTCATATATTGTTTGCCTCTTTTTTAGAACTTATTATTTTGCATTATAATTTTGGAAAATGCATTTCCCACTTAACATAATTCTAGTATTTTGACATCGTATTTGATTTCATGAGTTGATATATTGTGGAATGAAAAGTTAACAAGAACTATACCAAAATAAAATGGGACAATGTTTAAATAGAAAAAAAAAGATACCTAAACATTAACAAATGCCATAAAGGGGAACAATTATTGACTTGAGTCAAATTCTGTGAATGGTTTGCCAAATAAGCAATGCAACCAAAAGTGCTATGAGTTGGATAGAATTCAACCTCCTGTGGAAGGAAGAGTAAGAAACAAAGGAAATGATGAAATTAAAGTGATGAACCTCTGTTGATGGGGCTGGTACAGTTTTTACACTCTGAATCAGATCTGACTAAATCTTTGCTAATCCATTACATTTAGACAAAATGTTCATTCTTGAGGGGAATTCTGCATGTCTCATTTCACCACATAAATTTCCTATTTGGTGTATCCTTGTATATTCTATAAAAGTGTCATTAAATGTTATACTCAAACTTTTGTAAAAGTTTGTAATTTCTGAACTTATTAATAATCCCTAGAAAAGGTTAAAATCTTCTATCACACAAATTAAAAATGATGAAATTTTAAAGATCATTTATTTCAACAAGTGTTTCATCTTCCTATATGTGACATTCTTTGTTCATAGCATACATAGCAAGTAAGATTCTTATAAAGGTAAAGGTAGCTAAACCACTACCTTGGGATCTGTTTTAACACATCAGAGACCCAGAAGGATCACCAGAATGAAAAGCCATCTTTGCATATAAAAACAATAGTAATATGAGTGCCAGCACAACACAAGAAAAATATAATCTATCATAACTCAATTTTAATTCTCAATGTTCTATCAACACAACCTACTCGCCTTCAAGTTTATCTAGAACAATAGAAACGGAAGTTCATTATTTTTATAATCTTGAGAAACTGCAGAAAAATTCATTAAATCTATCAGCACACGATGAACAAATCAACAAGATCTCAAGGGTTTCAATTATTCTTCATTATAACTCAGTCAATATTTGCCTAGAACTATGTCAGTCAGTAATCACTGACTATAAAGTCAGCTTATGTCTAAGTTTACACTGAAGTAAGTATATAGTTGATCTAATCAGTAACTCAGAATTGAGAAAGATAAATTATTAAGGAAAAAGTATATTTGTGTTTCTCCCTTCCTCAAATTATGTTATACAAAAGAGCTGCCTTAAACTTAATGTTCACCACATCTACTTCTTCCTGAATTCAAAGAGGAATCAATCTACTTCTCCACACTTTCAAATAGTGCAGGCAGCAAAATTGCTAGTTTCATTATTATTAAAATTATAAATAAATAGTTCTGTGGACGAGAATTTTTTTTTCTTTTTCTTTTTATTTATTTGACAGAGTTAGACAGTGAGAGAGAGAGAGACAGAGAGAAAGGTCTTCCTTCCACTGGTTCACCCCCAAATGGCCTCCAAGTTCGGGATATGGGAATAGCTCCTGCCAAAGGACTCTCAGGTGAGGGCACACTCATCCTGGACGCAGGGTGTGGCTGCAGGAGCTGATTAAGGATAATAAATGACCTATTATCAAGAAGAGCAATGAGTTCTCCGAGGAATGTTGGCTCCCATGAGGACAAGCAGCTACTTTCCCAGACTTACTTATCTCGTAAACCAAGCCACAAGGCTCCTCACCAATGTCTTGACAATCATGTTCTGAAAACTATCAGCAATGTTACAAGTAATCTCAGAGTTATATAAGCATGCACATGTACAGCACAAATGGCTGATGTAATCCTTGTCAATAAAAGAGGCATGCTGGGGCGATGCTGAAAGCATTCCAGGGGTGCTCTTCATAGGAAAAGTTCCTGTGTCCTGTCTTTCCTTTTGCTTGCAATACACCCCTGATAGGAAAGCTTTGCCTGCTTAGATGTTTGAATAAGATAATGATGTGAAATATTTATAAACATAAGCATACTAATAAATTATTATCATATAATAATTTATATAATAAATATTTATAAACATATACATACTAACACATTATCAGTTTGATATATCTAGGATCTGGAATGATTACCTACCATTCTTGACACCTTAAACTTTGTGTCTATTTTACCGATTAGTCAAGCAAGAATACTACCACAATTACTGATTTCAAACTAGCAACTTCTGATTCAATTATTTTCTACATTTTTTGGTATTTAACTTGATGACTTCTACTTTCTTACTTGGTTTATTCACTTACTTAAAGCTAATTTGCTCTTCTTTTTGCCATTTCTGAGCCTTTTGGCTAAGATCAAGTGTAAGGTTCAATATTTAGCTATATATTTAAACTCTTCTTTTATAATATGAGAATAAAAGTCTAAACAATTCCCCTTTAGGTCTGCTTTGGATGTAGACCCAACATTTGAATGTTTGGTGCTGATTTCGTTTTTTTGCTCAGCTTAATTTGTGTTTTATTTCAATTTATTTAATACACATGGGGCAGAGTTTATATCTTGTTGAGTGAGCTTTTCTTGTTTTTATTTTTTCTTTTGTAGCTTTCATAGAAATTATATGTTTTATTGGCAAACATGTTGTCATACATTTGTTATTATTACTGTGTAACAAAATACTTTTTTATTTTATTTATTTATTTTTTAAACTTTTATTTAGTAAATGTAAATTTCCAAAGTATAGTTTATGGATTACAATGGCTTCCCCCCCATAACTTCCCTCCCACCCGCAACCCTCCCAATTCCCACTCCCTCTCCCATTCCATTCACATCAAGATTCATTTTCAATCGTCTTTATATACAGAAGATCAATTTAGTATATATTAAGTAAAGATTTCATCAGTTTGCACCCACACAGAACATAAAGTGTAAAATACTGTTTGCATACTAGTTATAGCATTACTTCACATTGAACAACACATTAAGGACAGAGATCCTACATGAGGAGTAAGTACACAGTGACTCCTGTTGTTGACTTAACAATTTGACACTCTTGTTTATGGTGTCCATCATCTCCCTAGGCTCTAGTTATGAGTAGCCAAGGCCATGGAAGCCTTTTGAGTTCGCGACTTCGATCTATTTAGACAAGGTCATAGTCAAAGTGGAAGTTCTCTCCTCCCTTCAGAGAAAGGTACCTCCTTCTTTGATGGCCCATTCTTTCTACTGGGATCTCACTTGAAGAGATCTTTCATTTAGTTGTTGTTGTTGTTGTTGTTTTTTCCAAAGTGTCTTGGCTTTCTATGCCTAAAATACAAATACTCTCATGGGCTCTTCAGCCAGATCCGAATACCTTAAGGGGTGATTCTGAGGCCAGAGCGCTGTTTAGGACATCTGCCATTCTATGAGTCTGCTGTGTATCCTGCTTCCCATGTTGGATTGTTCTCTCCCTTTTTTATTCTATCAGTTAGTATTAACAGACACTAGCCTTGTTTTTGTGATCCCTTTGACTCTTAGACCTATCAGTGTGATCAATTGTTAATAGAAATTGATCTCTTGGACTAGTGAGATGGCATTGATATATGCAACCTTGATGGGATTGTATTGGAATCCCCTGGGACATTTCTAACTCCACCATTTGTGGCAAGTCCGATTGAGCATGTGCCGAACTGTACATCTCCTCCCTCTCTTATTCCCACTCTTATGTTTAACAGGGATCACTTTTCAGTAATATTGAAACACCTAAGAATAATTGTTTGTTAATTACCGAGTTCAACCAATAGTATTAAGTAGAACAAAAAAATACTAAAAGGGATAAAGTATTAAATTGTACATCAACAGTCAGGACTGATCAAGTCTCTGTTTCTCATAGTGTCCATTTCACTTCAACAGGTTGTGCTTGGTTAATTGTCACGGATCAGGGAGAACATATGATATTTGTCCTTTTGGGACTGGCTTAATTCACTCAGCATGATGTTTTCCAGATTCCTCCATTTTGTTGCAAATGACTGGATTTCATTGTTTTTGACTGCTGTATAATACTCTGTAGAGTACATATCCCATAATTTCTTTATCCATTCTACTGTTGATGGGCATTTGGGTTGATTCCAGGTCTTAGCTATTGTGAACTGAGCTGCAACAAATTACTTTAAAACTTTGCAATTGAAAAAGCACAACTACCTCACAAAATTTCTAAACATAAGTAATCCTGGAATGGCTTAGCTACCTAGTTGCAGCTCAGAGACTTTCATGAGATGACAACCAAACTCTCAGATGGGACTACAATCATCTCAAGGCTCAAATGAGATAGGTGGATCTATATCTGAGTGTATTCACAGGATCCTTAGAAGATCCAAGTGTCTCCTGGATATTTTTCAGAAGCTTCTATCTCTTGCTACATGGACCATTCCATAAGTTGCTTTCTGCTAGGCTCTATTGAAAAAGATGGAGGAAAAAAAGAGAGAAGAAGAAACGAAGAGACTCTCTATCACTCTCACTTCTCTTTCTTTAAAGACAGGTGTCTCAAAAGACAGAATCTGCACTGTTTTATAATATAATGTGTCCCTGATCACACTGATCATACTGATCAACCTTGGGTTGCAGTGTGTCTTTATTATTATACACTCATTGTCAATATTGATCCTGTTCACTTGAATTAGAATAACATTTCAGTATTTCCTTAAGACTGCAGAACTCATTTGAAAATTTTTAGTGTCTAGTTATGGAGACAAATTCACCTTGAATCATCAGGAGATATTTTACCAGTTCCTTACAATATCTTGCTAGATACTGATTTATAGTTGGAAATGGGTTTTGCTATAGTTGTTTATGTTCTTTTCAACATTTTGAAAGATGCTATTCCTTTTTCTCCTGGCCTCCATTGTTTCTGAGGAGTCATCATTTATATCACTGTAACTTTCCCTGTAATTTAGTTTTTCTCCTCTGGTAACTTTCATGCTTTTCTTTCTCCTTATCCTTGGCTTTTAAGGTTAACTATGATATGTGGTTTTGTTTGACTGTATTCCACTTGGATTTCATTGACCTTCATAATAATGCATGAGTGATTTTTGTAAATGCAGAAACTTTTCAGCCACCATTTCTTTAACTGTTAGTTCAGGCCTGCCTTCATTGATTTTATTTTTCTAAATTTGCATTCTACCTGATAACCTACCCAACAAACACAGTACTTAAGTTACATTATTTACCTGTTGAATTTACATTTGCTTTTTATTTGTGCATTTTCTTTTATCAGATTACCTATCTGTATTTTCTCATTATACCCACCTTGATAACTGTGGAGATAAGTATATACCTGTGAAAATGGTTCATTTGTATGTTCCTTCAATAGATTAGTACTTACATTTACTCATATTAAAGTTTCTTTTTTTTTTTTTCTGGAAGACATGTTACTGAAATGAAATGTCATCTTGATCCTTCCAGCCTCAATTTATTATTTGTTAGACCTGATGAATTTTGTCTTTTGTTTCAGTCTGAGAGCCAGTTTTTAATTAAAAGGTATAATCCTGGCTGCTTACATTTTCTGAGGTCTAAACTAAATTACTTAATTTATGAATTGTACCTCCCCTCTTTGATTAAGAATTCCAACATTTCTTAGTCCTGCTTGATGTCCGTATGCCTATTCTGATCTCAAGGCCACAGCAACTATTCTATGCCAAGGTTCATGAAAAACATTGCAAATGCACACAGATCAGTCACAGAGCAAAGCCATGCAGAGTTTTGAGTCCTCTTTACTGCTTTATTGCTCTGTCTTTTTTCCCTTGCCCATATCTGCCAGCTGCACAAGCAGCATGGAATTCTGATTTCTGCCTTCACTGCTGAATGAGACCACTTTGTTCTGCTCTCTGTTCACTTTCATGTGCCACAGTCTGTAGTGTGACCACAGGCAGGAAGCCACAGAAAATGTAGGGCTCCCATTCAATGTTTCACTTCCATTAAGGGATGAAGTCCTTCACTGTATGGTATAAATGACTGAAAAGAGTTGCCTAGTATATTTTGCTCAGGTTCATAGCTGTTGTTTGTGGTGGGTATTTGTTCACTATTAGTTATTTTACCATGGTCTAAATCATGGAATATTCAGTGCATTATTTATTGAGTGAGTGATAACTCAATCAAAATGTAATTTATCAGTGGCTATAACAATACAAATACGCCCATTAATTTATTATGCATATCACTAAAAAGTAAGTATAGTTTGTGAAAGTGGTTCTACAAAGTCTTGATACCATGAATTTATTGGTTTATGAACCATGATTTGCTTTTTTCTCTAGATAATTTTTCTGTTCCAAAATGTTCATTATTTGCTTTAATCAATAAGTTACTGCAACTTGGTAGCACTGTAACAACTTCTAATTACATTTGTAATTTAAAAACTTTATATCTACAATAATCTAGTGGAACAGGGATGTTGGCTTTACAATGTTGTAAAAATAAAAATAAATCAAAAACATATTCACTGTTTCAGTTTTACTCAAATAAGTAATTGAAAGTAAGCAAAAGCAATTGTTAAGTAAAAATTACATGAGGCTATAGTTTGAGACTAAACCACTGTACTAGCTAAAACTCAAAATGATGTCAGTCGTGCTCAAGTTCTTCATCTCCAAACAGAATGTTGTGATCTTACCTTCCAGGAAATTAGAAGTTAGGGACAAAAGCCTACTTTCCCAATGGACATTTCTACTGGCATGATAAACTAGTTCTCTATGCTCTAAAACTTGCTGGGGAAAAGCATTTGAAGTCACTGGATGTTAACCAACCAATTGTTTCTAGTATTCTTGTGCTCTGTCCCACCATGACTGAAAACTAATTTTGAAGTGATCAATCCATAATTAGGGCCAACACCATGACTCACTAGGCTAATCCTCCGCCTGCGGCGCTGGCACCCGATGTTCCAGTCCCGGTTGCTCCTCTTCCAGTCCAGCTCTCTGCTGTGGCCTGGGAAGGCAGTGGAAGATGACCCAAATGCTTGGGCCCTGCAACCGCATGGGAGACCACGAGGAAGAACTTGGCTCCTGGCTTTGGACTGGCGCAGCGCGCTGGCCATAGCACCCATTTGGGGGTTGAACCAACGGAAGGAAGACCTTTCTCTCTATCTCTCTCACTGTCTAACACTGCCTGTCAAAAAAAAAAATCTAAAAAAAAAAAAAAAAATCCACAATTAGTTCCTCATTTCTGCTTTTTTTATGCCCCTTCTAGCTATAAAGCCTATTTCTGATAGTTAGGCTATGTTCCCTATTTTATGAAAAATTAAAAATAAAGCAACTAAGATGTTTCAACTATTAATTTTGTCTTTGGAACCAATTAAATTTTCCAGTTTTTAAGTTTCAAACCTCAATTCTTTAAATAAAAAATGTGAAAATTATTTAATTATATATTTCCTTTTCTTTTATACAAATAAACTTTCAATTCAACATCTATCTAAATATAACAGCTTAATACAAAATATATGACTGGGGCTGACACTGTGGCATAGTGGGTAAAGGCAATCCCATACAGACACCGGCTCGGGTCCTGGCTGCTCCACTTCTGATCCAGCTCTCTGCTGTGGCCTGGGAAAACAGTAGAAGATGGATGGCCCAAGCCCTTGGGCCCCCGTGCCCACATGGGAGACCTGAAAGGAGCTCCTGGCTCCCGGCTTCAAAACAGCATAGCTCCAGCTCTTGTGGCCATCCGTGGAGTGAACCAGAGGACGGATGACCTCTCCCTCTCTCTCTTTGCTTCTGCATCTCTGTAACCCTGCTTTTAAAATAAATAAATAAATTTTTAAAATAATATGGCTGGGTCTTGTAAGTAAATGTAACTCTGTGTCTTTATGAGCAATGGATTTTATTATAGTATTTGAAATTAAGCATTTTTACTTATTTCTCAAGTTAATTCTATTTTATGTAAGTAAACTTTATATATGATGATTACTGGGACTTAGAAAAATGTAGAGTGGACATTAACTGTGAGACATAATTAATAACAAGTTATACAAGGGAAACCTGTCCTGGCAGATGAACTTCTGTCCCAGTGACTTTATTTCAAGCATATTGCTTCTGAAGTAACAGCAGGGACTTCTGGGCTTCTCAGCATCTCTTGTTTACCATCTAATGTCATGCTTAATGATCAACATTAAAGTTATTGCTTCCAAATCTCCTTAATTAGGGTTTCAAAGGCCTTAAAAATTTCCTTTCTAAAACCCAGGTCATCAAATTAGATTGCCTTCATATATTGTGGTTATATAATATGGCTCTTGTAGGGACACCTCATAATCACATTTCCAATCAGATATCCTGCAGTTCCTTTGTAAAGCAAATTTTCCTACTCACAATATTTCCTGTGAGTGAGCTGTAATCTCAGCTCTCTGGCTCATATTTGATTGAGTCAAAATCAAGAAAGTGATGCATAGGTTAGTCTATACATTTAGAATGTGCATAATGTAGTGTGCAAACAAATATGCTTTGCCTGAACTGGTTTCCCTTTCAATTCTTTTAATATGTGGATTACAGGGAGTTATCTTTTTAAGTTTCTATTTATTTATTTGAGAGGCAGAGTTACAGAGAGGGGGAGAAACAGAAAGATGGCCACAACAGCTGGAGCTGGACTAATCCAAAGCTAGGAGCCAGGAGCTTCTTCCAGGTCTCCCATGTGGGTGCAGGGGCCCAAGGACTTGGGCTGTCCTCCACTGCTTTCCCAAGCCATTCGCAGGGAGCTGGGTCAAAAAAAGGAGCAGTCGCTAGAGGAACCGGTGCCCATATGGGATGTCAGTGCCGCACGTGGAGTTTTAGCCTACTATGCCACAGTACTGACCCCTAGGGAGTTCTTTTGTATAATTAGTCCTATACTTAATTTCTTAAATGTAGGCTACTTATTGCAATGTGACATACACAGAAAAGCACAGAAATTACCACTATCAAAACCATGAAATGGGCCAGTGCCACGGGTCACTTGGCTAATCCTCCACCTGCGGCACCGGCACCCCAGGTTCTAGTCCCATTTGGGGCGCCAGTTCTGTCCTGGTTGCTCCTGTTCCAGTCCAGCTCTCTGCTGTGGCCCGGGAGGGCAGTGGAGGATGGCCCAAGTGCTTTGGCCCTGCACCCACATGGGAGACGGAAAACCTTTCTCTCCGTCTCTCTCTCACTGTCTAACTCTGCCTGTCCAAAAAAAAAAAAAAAAAAAAAAAGGGATATTTTCATTCATTCATTCATTCATTCATTTTTGGGTATGCCCAATAAGTTATTTAAAAATCTCATGTAGTCACTGACAACTCCTCAAGGTAACCACTATTCTGATTTCCAGCATAAAAATCTCCAATTTTCTCTTTTTAAATATTTGTAAATAAAATCATGCTTTATTTATTTGTTTGGACTTTATATCCTTTATTTAATGTATTAAAATGCTGCTGGTGAGATTCATTTTTGTTACCAGATCTACTGATGCTGTAGTTTTTCTCTTTTGGATATTATATTAACAGTTCTGAAGTTTATATATCACTTCTATGAAAATTCTAATACATGCTTTTGATAAATAATCTAATACTACATAATTGAGAGTAGTATTTCTTGGTTAAGGTTTTTTATATATATGTTCAGTTAGAGTGACTGTTATCTGTATTGGTTTCTCACAACAAATTTTCACAAACTAGGTAGTTAAATAAATCACACCTTTCTTCTGTTACTGATATGAAGGTCAGAATTCTGAAATCAACATAAATGTAGGGCTTTATTCCTCACAGAGCTTTCATGGGAAAATGTTTTCTTGCCTTTTCCAGCTTCTAGACACTGCCTGGATTCTATGACTTAGGCTTCCTTCTTTTGTCACTCAACTCCTTTGCTTACATCTTATCTCCTGCTGCCATCTCTGGTCCCACTGATGTCCTCGCACAAAGGCACTTGTGATGGTGTTGAGCCCACCCAGAGAATTTCAAGCTCTTTTATTTAATTACATATACAAAATCACAATACCATGTGAGATATAGCAAATATTCTATGGGTGAGGATATGGACATTATTCTGCCAACCACACTGATGGAGGAAATAGAGGTAGGAACACCAGAATTCAGCAGCCATTGCTCTTGAAAACTGTATGGATTTTGGCATTGAAATCAATTATGTGATGTGGCCTGCCCTGTCATTCTTCTTCTGGAACACAAGAAGGTAGAGATCAATGAAAACCATCTTAGAATTTCTCACTATGTGTGTGTATGTATTTGTGTGTATGTGTATGTGTGCAAGAGAGAGAGGGAAGGGGAAAGAGAGTGATGGTTTCCGAGTTATCTTTGGGGGAGTCTCACAAATGTTTAG
This sequence comes from Lepus europaeus, assembly GCF_033115175.1. Classification (NCBI taxonomy): domain Eukaryota; kingdom Metazoa; phylum Chordata; class Mammalia; order Lagomorpha; family Leporidae; genus Lepus; species Lepus europaeus. The sequence continues at coordinate 64,706,028 of NC_084842.1, read as the reverse complement.
GATAACTGAATTTTATTATGTTCCATAAATTAAAAAGATATAAATTAACTCAAGTAACATAGATGAAGATTATCAGATTGATTAAGCCATATTTAGAAATGATGTATTAGTGGATGTAAATTTCCAAAGTGTAAAGATGTCTCTTTATGGCTACATTTCATTCTTGGGTTCCTGACTATTTACTTTAAAACTCCATTTTGTGAATAGTTTATGGTTATAATAAAATTATATTTCAAATCAATTAATCAAAATACATAACCTTGAGAATCTCTGCAGGGAAAGAGAAAATATGCTTTAAATGCAATATACAGCTTAGGTTGATTTTTAAAATTCAAGCTTAATCTTTGTAATAAGCTATTATTCAAAGAATAGACAGACTTAACATCCTCAAAAACATATTCATGAACTCCATATTGGTACCATGCCACTGTACTGTATCTACAATGTGATTTCTTTTAGATGCTTTTAGTGAATGGAATTATGAACTAAAAATATTCAAGTGTTAGTCATAGGAGACATGTAGAGGCCATATAGAAGATATTTCTTATATTGAATTGTATAAATTATTATTTAATGACAAGTTCATAACCCCTTTTATAATCATCGCAGAGAATGTTACTTCATGAGTGAATTTTTATAAAGCAATTATATATATATATATTTATATTGTTGAAATATATGAGAACTCTGTTTATCCATTTTGTCAATAATATCTAGGTTATATCTTACAAGTATTATATCTGAAGAAAATCATTTTGACTATTTAATTCAAGAAGAAAGACAGTATCCATCCTTTGAAATTCTAGTTTAGTATTAGGAGGAAGACTTTCAGTTCTAATTCTGTAGTAAAAGATGTAAAATTGACTTCTCAAGTAGTTATATATAAAAGTTAACCCACATTTTATTGCATTAATTGTTGTATTAAAATATCATATCCATATAACATCTTAGAAACTTAAACATATCAAATTCAATTAGTTAAGTTCAGGAAATATGTATTAGTTCTCAGTCTTTTTATAGTAGTAACAACCTTGGTTCATTTAATACCTATTTCTGTGCACTTCAGTAAATGTTAATTAAGTGGAAAATACATTATACAATTCATTTTTGAAAAGAATTGCTCCTCCATTTCTTCAGGAAGAATTGGAGTCTACTGCACAAGTTTTCGGAAGTCAATGTCATAATATTCACCAATAGTCAGGTTTCTGCCCTTCTGTGTCTACAGAAGTCTACATTGTTTTCCAATTCTAGAATCACTCCATAAATCCTTAATGCTATTCTGGAACATAAGAACTAGAACTGCTGTGCATAATGGAATAAACTCCCTAAAAGTACTGAAAAGGGAACAAAAAGATTCTGGAAGGAAGCAGTCCTCTGAAGGGAAACTGCATTTCTGTCTTGTACATTTTATAACCTTTGTTTTTAGTGTCATTGTGGAAAGTTTGACTATCGTGTGTCATGGTGAAGATGTTTTCTGGTCATGTCCATAAGGAGTTTTATGTGGCTCCTGTACTTGGATGTTCTTTCTTCCTCCAAATTAGGAGAGTTTTCTGTGATTATTTCACTGACTAGTCCTTATAAACATCCCCTCAACTCCTTCAGGAACTCCTAAGACTCATATGTGGGTCATTTGATAGTATCCCATAAATTTCCAACACTGTATGTAATTTTTCTTCTTTTTTTTAGTTCTGACTGAAACATTCCTAAAGATTTGTGTTCTACCTCAGATATTCCTTCTTCTGCCTCACCAAGTCTGTTGTCAAGGCTTACCACTGTATTTTTTATTTAATATATCAAATTCTTCATTTCTAATATTTCATTTTTATTTCTACTCAAAATCTAAAATTATAGGGAAACTTTTCATTCATGTCATGGATGGATTACTTTGCTTTGTGAATTTGCTTCTCATTGCTTCTGAGTAATCCTATGATAATCTTTTGAATTCCATTTCAGGCATTGCATTAATCTCTTCATCTTCACATTCTAATACTGAAGTGTTTTTGTTCCTTGGGGGGTGTCATATTGTCTTCCTTATTGTTGTTGTTGTTGTTTTTAATTTCTGCTTTTACTTTTAGGGATTTGTGTAGATACTTGTTAGTTTTTTGCTCTGGTGGCTTTTATCTTTGAACTGTGCCTCTGTAGCTTAGTGGAGTGTCTGCTCTTTCAGTGATTACCACAGGTGTGTGCTGGGTGTGGTCAGGGGGCTCTGGTCCTTGATTCAGGGTGGGGTAAGTATCCAAGGTGACACCCAAGGCGGGTACGGTAGATCTCTTTTTAGCAGAAAGGAGGGTCTGGTGACCTCTGTTGGCGTAATCACACCTTCACTGCCTCTCTTTGAGGGTTATCAATGCCTGTGCATTAGCTCACACTGGGTGCAATACTCATCCTTGCTGCCTCACGAACCACACAAAGGATCTGTGCAGTCCTCAGTGTTGCAGTGCCCTATCCTAGGCAACTCGGGAGCTCTGCACGTGTGAAGCCACACACAGTGATTTCCCGGAAACTTAGCTACCCCTTGGTCCTCTCATGCAGTCGCAGAGTTCCCACAGCCTCAGCACATAGGGCTCCTGCAGTCACAGAGTGCAGAGGATCCAGTCTGTCCTGCTAGCCTGTTCCATCCAAGGCGATGCTGAGACGTCCCTAGAGCCAGCTGCCTGTAAATGCTCTACCTAGGCAGTTTGAGCCTTGGAGCTTGTGATATTTGAGAGTCTGGGGGTGCCCCCCAGTCCTGTGTAGATTTCCTACCCCCTGGAAGGGAGTGGAAAAGTTTTTGAAGGGAACAGCATGTGGTAAACTTTAAAGCATGGAAAAAACACGAACTGTGAACTCAAAATTTTATCTTCAACAGAAAACTATACTTCCGGAATGGAAATAAAGGTATTTTTTGATAAGCATGAATGAGAGACCTTGTGGTCAGCGGACCTTCAATGTTGGAAATGCTAAAGACTGTGATAATTATGGTAAATATTAATATTCATAAATGAATGGCAAGTATCAGCCCTGGGGAAAATGCTGATAAATTTAAAAGAAAATTTCCTTGTTTCCTAATAATTTCTATGTTGGTATCCAACAGAAATATAGTATTTTCACTGAATTTATTTACATTATATCTCAAATATAAAGGATGGGTGCAATAGACTTTAGGTTTGTAAATACACCTATATGGTCTAAAATTCACCGATATTAATTCTAGTGATCTGTGAAAAGTTGATTTCCATTGTACTACAATGTTTTGCTAAATCACTAAAACATAAAGATGTATAGTTATAACATCAATAGCTAAAGAGTACTTTTAAACATTTCAAATAATCAATAAGGAAGAAGGAAAGAAGTGAATGTTGAAAAATAAGAGAAATTAAATGCAATTGAAAATTTAAATTTAGCAGTACTATAATTACACTAATATTATTATACTCAGCATATAATTAAAAATAATTTTTTTTCAGAAGAGGTTAGAGAAAAAGGAACTAATTTCAGTCCTCTTTGAAGCTGATAAAATAATGGTCAGTTCTGGACAACAAAATATAAACGGAATTGCTAAATATTACTCTGAGCTCAGACAGTAAAAACCTCAAACCTCAACTATCCAGGCTTCCCCTATTCATGCCAAGAAGATTGTGGAGAATCCCAAGACAGAAAGGTGGAATTACTGGAGCAAGTACATTTTTGACATGCAATTCTTCATCTTTCTGTCCAGGTAGTCATGTCAGAGAGGTGACCAGTGATAAACACACTGTGCATTCGTCACTTTCAAAACTATAATGGGGCTGGTGTTGTGGTGCAAGGGGTTAAGGAGCCATCCTCAAAACCTGCATCCAATGCAGGCCCGGTTTTCAGTCCTGGCTGTTCCACTCCTGATCCAGGTTCCCGCTGATGGGCCTGGGAAAACAGCAGGTGCTCCCATGGGAAAGACTGGATGAAGTTCCAGGTTCCTGACTTCAGCCTGGTTCAGGCCTGGCCATTGAGGCAAGCTGGCGAGTGATCTAGTGTTTAGAAGATCTCTCCCTCTCTCTGTAACTCTGCCTTTCAAATAAACAAACAAACCTTTAAAAAACTGGCTAGTGTTTTATTTTGTGAAGTAAAATTTTAGCATTTTTACTTGTTGAAACTCTTTAAATGTGCACAATCCTGCAAGTTATCTGCTCCTCACATTATAGGAGCTTACAGTGAAGGAATAGCCAAATGAATGCATTTTAAGTAAAAAATTTCATAAGTTGAAAATGTATTTAATATACCTGAACTATAAAACATCCCATCTTAGCCTCACCTGTCTTAAATGTGCTGATAATACTTACATTAACCCACTTTGGGGAAACATAATCCAGCACAATCCCACTTGATAATAACATACTGAATATCTTAGATAATTTGTTTTCTACTTCTCTCCAAAAAATGCTGGCAACACAGCACACTGTAGAGTACTGATTGTTTACTCTCATGTCTATGTGTCTGGGAGCTGCTGCCACTGTCCAACTATAGGACAATGGATGGCGCACTATTATTACTAGCCTGACAGGATAAACAATAAAAATCCAAACCATTGTTTCTGCTAAACTTGTACTGTTTTTGCACTACCATAAAGCTGAAAAATCCTGAGTCAAAAATGACCAGAAGCCATGGACCACCTGTATGAGTTCATCAGAGAGTGCAGCCTCAGGCAATTAAGTATGATGATCAAATTACTTTAGAGGGGAAAAACAATGCAATTAAAGACACTGAACACAAATACATAGACCGTCAATACCATCAGATGTGGTAGAAGAAGAAAACCTTTGAAAATGTTGATTAACAGAAAAGGAAAGCATAGCTTCTTATTGTGTTAGCTGTTTTAAGGTAGGTGAATTTTTCATATAAACATTTCACCTTTACAGTTATACTTACAAACTGCTTTAAGGCTTAAAACATTTTCAAGATATATTTTAGAATGTCTTACTAACATTTAAGTGGCTTACAATCTTATATACACACTGAATAATCTTCTTCAAGGCAGAAATTAATAAATAATCCAAAAACATAAAGAAAAAAGATATACGGTTTCCTATACAATTTGCTCATTACCAATTTGGCTATACCCTCACTGTAAGCTCCTGTAATGTGAGGAGCAGATAACTTGTAGGATTGTGCACATTTAAAGAGTTTCAACAAGTAAAAATGCTAAAATTTTACTTCACAAAATAAAACACTAGCCAGTTTTTTAAAGGTTTGTTTGTTTATTTGAAAGGCAGAGTTACAGAGAGAGGGAGAGATCTTCTAAACACTAGATCACTCGCCAGCTTGCCTCAATGGCCAGGCCTGAACCAGGCTGAAGTCAGGAACCTGGAACTTCATCCAGTCTTTCCCATGGGAGCACCTGCTGTTTTCCCAGGCCCATCAGCGGGAACCTGGATCAGGAGTGGAACAGCCAGGACTGAAAACCGGGCCTGCATTGGATGCAGGTTTTGAGGATGGCTCCTTAACCCCTTGCACCACAACACCAGCCCCATTATAGTTTTGAAAGTGACGAATGCACAGTGTGTTTATCACTGGTCACCTCTCTGACATGACTACCTGGACAGAAAGATGAAGAATTGCATGTCAAAAATATACTTGCTTAGCATTTTATGATTATTTCTCGAGGTTTTTGATGCTTCATGATATTCTTGCTCTAAGTAATTCTGTATTTCCTGCTTGATAAAATGCTTGAACTTTCCAATAGTACATAGATTGGTGTTCACAGTGAATGCTGCCCTTGATCACTGCTTTTCTTGCTGTATTTTCAATAACAGATCTCATGAGCCTCTACATTCTATTACAACAGTGATATCTCCTTCTAAAATAGATCTGACATTATCATAAGTCATTCAGAGAAGGCTGAACTGTGAACCTACTTTGTCTTTTCACTGGACATCATATACTGAAGTTTTTCAAGGCAAAATTTCTTTTCTTCTCAATCAGATGTCTGCCTACTATTTTAAGGGACTTTGAGTTTTTCACTGCAAATTTGATTCTAGAATAATTAGTCACAAAGTTTCTTTTCATTTTCTTGACCTATTTTTCTCTACAATGGAAAATAGATCCCAAATTTTATTAGAGATTTGATTTATTTCCCTTCACAAAGATTTGTAGCCTGTATAAGATGAAAAAAGATCGAGGTAACTGAAGAATGGTAATTGAAAGCAGAGCGTCTTCTTCCTGAATGCTCTTACCCAACACAAAACTATGATTTCTGTTTCCTGTGCTGTCAGTTCATCACATTTCAATGTCAGAGGCCTTGTTAAATGAGGTCAACATGCTTCCTCTTTTGGAACTTGACTCTGATAAAGCTGCTGAATTTGTAAAAATGTAACAAAGAGACTTCAAAACATTTACTCAAAAATCCTAGAAGTTTAATACAGACTGTGGTCGGTGGGTTTACACATTTGACAGCTAAGGATGGCTCTATTGGTCCCAGTGGCAATTTGCTCTCATGTGATAGGATGTGTTAATGTGAAAATAGAGACAAATTAAACACAGAAGAGGGTATATTTCTAATACTCAAACACAAATTTGTCCTCTTATAATTTGAAATCTTGTATATGCAATTGCATATAACTGACTGCTCTGCTATATACAATGGAATGGAATTGAAGTACACAACTTTCAGCAATAAGACATGAATTTGATCATGCTGCTCTGCCATATACACATGCAATAAATATATTTGCTTAATTTTCATAATGGCTATAATCTGTGTTAACTATAATGAAATAACCATGGTCAAAATAAAGTTCCTAAACAATCTAATTCAGTATATTAGTCATTATGGTGACTTATTTATCATCCTACAAATATGTATAAAAGTAATGATTTGGTATTTCAATGATTTAATTATTTGTGTTGACCACATATAAAATGGCCTTATAAAAATATTTCACATTCTTCTAGAAAATTTAAAATTCACATTCAAATTAGTGCAGTTTAATTAAGTAGTTATATTTACAATAATGCCTCTTAAGTTGTACAGAGTTATAAACTTACATATTATGCCAATCAGTCTATGAACAGGTTAGCTATTGATTCAATCAAGACAGACAGACCATAGAAAGATAACAAAACTAGAGTAGAAAGCCCGTTGACCTTTATAAATTTTCACATTTTATTTAGAGTGGAACACATAAACTAGAATAAAATTTACAGTAATCAGTCTAACTCAATGGAGTCAACAAATAGCAGTAAATAACATTATTTGCATTATATAAACTATTTATGTGAAATACATATTCAATCTGTAATTATGTTTTATATCAGAGATGATAAAACTAATGCATATTAGTTGAGTTCTTGGTGGTAGAATTCTGGAAGATAGCCAAATGGAAATTTTCCAAGAGTAAATAGTAAAGCAGCTTGATAATATGTCATTAAAGTTAAAAACAAAGAAAGGAAAAGTAAATGAACTCAATCGATAATAATATTGTGTCTGCATTCCTACATGGAAAAATTTGGAGCTGAGTGGTAGCTGACCCATCAGACTGGACAAGATCTCTCCAGTTATTTTGTAATCTCCATCTGGCCTGTTCCAGTTGCTAACATCTCATTCTTGCTTTCTAGAGGATCCTACTTTGCTATTTCTGCAGTAAATATGATTTCAAAGAAACTGTGTTTCTGAAACACCTAGGAAGAAAATTCAGCTGGCATGATTCAGTTTCGTTTCTGTTAAAAACATGTGAAAGTGGGTGAAGCAACCACATACGATGTCATGTACTGGATATGACAATGTAATCAATAAATTCATTAACTGGTATTTATAGAACCCCTGTTGTTTTCATACTTTGTTGTAAGAACAATCCGTTCCTGGTTGATAACGTATAAGCTGATAATATCATATGGGAACATCACATAATTGACTTTGTTCACCCTATTAGTTGGAATCAATTTCAAGTTTTATTTCTATAAATAACAAAAATGTTATTGAAAAATAAAGCTTTAATTAAATAATTTAAAGCAACTTCTGGTTTCCTTTAGTGCTGAACAACCTGTTACTTATTCTGAGTTTCTCACTAGCTTCTGTTTGTTGATTTGTTTGTTTTATTTGTTAGCAGTATCCAAGATTGAATTACATAAGGGAGATAACAGAGGGGGGTAAAATAGGAAAACATTGGAGATATTTCTGGGAGTTAAAGGAACAGCTGAACATCTGAGTTTCCTGAAATCAGGAGCTTGAATCTTCACCAAGATTTTAGATCAAGAGAGCATTTAGTAACAGGACGGAAATGTGACTTGACTCTGACAACGTTTTAGCTCTCTGCTTCCATATTTTAAAATTCTTTAGAGTAAGGATCTTATTTGTCCATTTGGGGTCAGTTGTCTATGTCCTATTAATTAACTACCATCAGATGGGCAGGAGCATATGGTATGCAAATGACTAGGAAGAATTTGCTCCTTCATTTTAGGGCCTTTCCCAGAGGAGAGCCACTATTGTTAAACAGACATTTATCCCAAGGCACATTTGTGCAAGTAATCTTTCCTACCTAAGAATTATTTTTTTCACTTCCACATTTTCTGGATCTGGTTTGAGGGGGATGCATTAGAGCAAAAGGTCATATCTGAAATCACTTTCATTAATGTTCAATAGGTTCATAAATGTTCCAGCTTAATGGAAATGTTGTTTTGTGATTTTCACATTTATGTCATACACTTAAAAATGTGTTATCTGAAAATATTTTTCCAAAAAACAAAATTTATTAAATGTTTCATTTGAAATAAATGTTTAATATACAACTCAATAACAGTACAAAATATAAACTCATTAATTTATAAATACTAAATTCAATATTTTTTGATTGCAGAAAAAATAATTATGTTCCAATTGAATTAGTAATTAGAATTATACTGCATTAAAATGTAATTCAAAATGACTTTAAAAATACATATTTTTCCTAATTAATCATCCTATCCAATAGTTCCATGAAAAACAGCCCTTTAAGATCTCGAATGGAGCATTACACATTTGCTAAAATCAATTGAACATTAAGCTTTGTTCTATATTGATGCTGAATTATAACTGTACCAGCAAAGGAAAAGAATCTAAGATTGTGTGTGTGTGTGTATGTATATGGTGTGTCTGATCTGAATACGTGTGTATCACCTGATCAGGTCTGTACTTGCAGTTGTTTAATGTGGTGAGTCAGGGCTTCAATCCTAATTTGCCATCTCAGTGTAACACCAAGATTGATTGCCCTAAGAATATAGATTTAACAAGTTTCTATGGAGTGCATTTGCTTTCCAAATATTCCTGCTCTGTAGGAAATAAACTCACTCCTGAGAAAAACTAATTACGCTTCTCATTTTTTATTCATTCATTAAAGATGTTGTATAACATTCCCCTGTCCACCTTAAATCATGAAATTATTTCATGAACTCCTATAGTCTGTTTCATGATACCAATAGAATGTTCTGTGATGAGGAAGACATTCTATTTTTATACTTTCTTGTAGAATAGCTATTATAACATGGGACTATTAAGTATTTGCAAAGTAGCTAATATGACTGACAAATTGAGATTTTACCAATCTTCTCTAATTTAAATTAAGTAGTCACATAGGGTTATTAGTTGCATTATTAAATAATGCAAGTTTACATTGTTCAGTTCCAAAACATTCTTGATCCCCTCAAACTCAATTCCTTTCGTCTGCTACATATTAGCTGTTAGATCAAATAATTATGTCCTTAAAGTCATAAATACAGAACTCTGTTTAACCTTATAAGTGGACTAAAACTATGGAGTTTAGATTCCATGAGACCTCAAAAGAAAAGATTTACCTTTGCGGTCATGTGTGGAAGAGATTCCCCATTTCAAAACCAAGAGTTAAGGAACAAACTATTCCTAGCCTCCTTTCAGTTACAAAGAGACCCGAAAGATTGACTCCATGACTGCTGTCAAGGCCCAGAATTCTGACAAGCAGAAGAGATTTGGGTGTTCAAACTTATTGATGATGTATCAAAAGAGTGAGGTTTAATGTAAACTTTTAAATGAAACTCAGAACAAGAGTAGATTTCAAAGTTTCCAAAGAATCAAATGACCTATATATGAATTCCAATATGGAGTCCCACAGCAGCAGATATACATACATATTTTATTAACCTCCAATTGCTGATTTTGATTTTATAGACAGAATATGGATTAGCAAAACCAGGCATAGAGAGTAAAGTCTTGTCTTCCCCTACTCTCAGACTGTATACAGGAGGTAATGCACTTGTTCTTTATGCCTTGAGTCTAGGGATATGATCAGATCATCCCTTCTTGCACCCTGTGTTCCTACCTGATATGTTGATATCAACATGGTCCAGTCACACCAATAAATGTTAATTACTTAATAACAGATGTGCTAAATCACATTCCCCATGAAATAGATTCAGATTGAGATTTACAAGCAAGAATGCTTTAGAACAACAACAAAAAAAGACAAAAAAAAAAAGAAATTAGCAAACAAATAGAAACATCTAAGAAAGAGAAAGCAGTAGGATGGCACAGGAGAAAAAAGCAAAATTGCAGTAACCCTTGTGGCAAGACATAAGCTTGTTACAAGGGGAAACTCTGAAAGCTAAATGGTTTTTCACAGAAGTTTCAGACTGAGACACAAGAAAGAGAGTTTGGGGGCCAGTGTTTCTGGCATAGTGGATTAAGATTCTGCCTGGGGTGCTGGCATCCCATATAGGTGCCAGTTAGTGTCCTGACTGCTTCTCTTCTGAGCCAGCTCCCTGAGGATGGCCTGGGAAAGCAGTGAAAGATGGCCCAAGTGCTTGGGCCCTTGCAACCATGTAGGGGACCCAGAAGAAGCTCCTGGCTCCTGCCTTTGGATTGGCCCAGCGCTGGCCCTTGTGGCCATTTGGGGAGTGATCCAGTGAGTGGAAGATCTCTCTCTAGCTATAATTCTGCCTCTCAAATAGATAAACAAATCATTAAATGAGAAAGAAGCAGATTTTGTAGAATAGAAGAAAAGTATCTTGATGCAGTCTCCTTGGGAAGAAAAAGTACTAATTTTAGGAATGAATCTACTTTGGTTGAAGAATTTATCTGAGAATTAAATCATTGAGCTTTTAACATGAAATAGACCCCCATATCTTGGAGAACGTGTTTCTTTTCTTGAAGGTGGACACCACTGGTGAGTAGAACAAACTGCAAACCCTACCTTTGCAGCTGGTCCCAGTACAACAAATGAAATTCATAACCTTTCTCCTCTGCTACCCATTTCTACTTATTCTTAATTGCTCTCACACTCTAGAATCTCCTCAACTGGACTATATCACTTTTTTGGTATGGTGACTCCGACCTTCATTACCAAGTGGCTTGAACTACAGCTCCTCATATATTCCCTAGGTCTTAGCTGAATCATTTGTCAATTTACCATTAAAATGTATCAAGGAGAACAGTGAAGTGACTCACTAACTACATGGAGAACCAAAAGTATTATTGCCTTAAAATGATGATGGTCAATTCCCCTTCTTTTGCAATAAAAGGCACAAAATGGCACTATCAAATGGCATCTTTGAATGGTAGTTTATTTTCTCATGGAACCTAAATTTACACATCAAATCTGCAGAACCTAGAATCTTGGATAAAGGAATCACAATTTTCCCAATGGAATCACAGCGTACAGTGGTAAGCCAGCCACTCTTATTTTGTCCCTGAGCCTCAGGACCTATGTACTCTAACTTGAGGGGATGCAACACCACACAATACCTATTGATTTAATTTGTCTTAAAGGATAGTGGTCCATATTCACACTATGTCATTTCCAAGTTAGTGCTGCAACTTTTCCCTAAAAGCTTTCATTCAGTCCTTTGGAAAGGTAGTTTCTGGGTAATGTCTTAATATTATGATCACTGGGCCCCACATTTATGTGTACGGCTTTACCTCTTTTGCTGTTAATATGGTATTTGAGCTTATTGGATCATGGATTCAACATTATGCAAGTCCTAATAGGATTGGCTTACTCTCTGCACACAGGAAAAGAAAATCCAAACCTGGAACGTGCATTGAGCTCTATCAAGTCAAATTGCTGAATATATGGTGTCAGTGTATGTAGACATGGTATCAGCTTAACATGGTAGCGAATGGCTAAGTGGTTTGCTAGAGGGATGACACTGTTGTGGATGGTGGGAAGGTTGCCAATTGGATTTGATCCAAATTACTCTCTTAGTGTGACAAACGAATTCAAAACAGAAATATAGATAAACTGCAAGCAATGGAGCAGGGTTTATTTAAACAGAGTAAATACATAGTACATACTCAGAAGTGAATGTGGGAAAGCTCAGGAGAGTATAACTGTGCCTACCCTAGTTTGGTTGCCTTCTTTATTGGGTAGGAGGAAGTGCCAGTTAAATATACAAATAAAGTGGAGTTTGGAAGGAGTTCAGTGTCTCTGATGATCTCTGGGAAGGTTTCATGGCATCTCCTCCCCTCGTTCAATATACATGTGTTCATCACGGCCTCTTCTTCATGACGTTATTTGCCTGATTTGGTCATGTATTTCTTGTAGTGCATCAGTGCAGTAAGGACAGGTCCAATTTTATGCATGAAGAGGATGAGGCACAGAGATCATAGAACATTTGTATAATGAAGTAAGCTCTCTTGGCTAACACAAATGTACACCCAAACTTACTTTTCATGGTTGTTATATCTGAAAATCAAGCAAGATATTATAACCCAAGTGGAAGTTTCATTCTACTATAAAAAAAGTTAGTATGAACCTATTTATATCATTCCTGGTTCTGAATACTCAAGATAAAATTTTGCGATTAAATACTAAAATTTAAAACTTAAAATTGATTCATTTCAATGAAGCTAACTATGACAAAAGGCAATTGGCTGGGTTTGTTGTGTTTTTTCCCTTTAAAAATGCTGTTTTATTAAGTAAAACCTCTTACTTTCATGTGACAGAAGAGCTTTCAAAGTCTTTAGTGTGCTTGTGAAGAGCAAAAGAAAACTCTCCTCAATTGACTGATAAGGCCTTATTCATGGTTGTAATATAACTTGTTGTTCATCTTGCTGTTTATTGTTGTGCTTTTATAGTCTGAAATCGCATGAGATAAAACCTCAGAAAATGAATGAAATATGTACTAAGTATACATGCAGAAATGGCTGTGGCAATAACCAGATATGCTTGAAGATATGTCTGGGGAGTCAGGGATCAAAGGGGTCAAAGGGGCAGTTCCTCCCCCACAAAAATTTTAAAATTACAGAAAAATAAATATTGTATGCTTTTTCTACAAAATAGTGATTAGCAAAAACTGGGATATACGGGTAAAGGGGATAGGGGAAAACAGTGGGTACTAGAACACTGTAAGGTAAGGGCAAGTGTTTTGGTACCACAGGTTAGGCCACCACTTGGGCTACTTGCATCATATATTTGAGTCCCAGCTGCACTGCTTCTAATTCAACTTCCAACTAATGTGCCTTGAGGCAGCAGATAATGGCCCAAGAATTTCATCTTTGCTAACCATGTTGGATACCAAATTGGAATTTTTAGCTTGTGGCTTGAATCTGGCCCAGCCTTGGTCTTGGCTTGAACCTAGCTCAGCCTTGGTTGTTGCAGCCATTTCAGGAGCAAATTAGTGGGTGAAAAATTCTTTCTCTATCTCTCTTTCAGTCATACTTTCAAATTAGTTAATATATATTTTTTTAATTTTTGACAGGCAGAGTAGACAGTGAGAGAGAGAGAGAGACAGGGAGAAAGGTCTTCCTTTGCCGTTGGTTCACCTTCCAATGGCCGCTGCGGCCGCTGCACCGTGCTGATCCGAAGGCAGGAGCCAGGTACTTATCCTGGTCTCCCACGCAGGTGCAAGCCCAAGCACTTGGGCCATCCTCCACTGCACTCCTGGGCCATAGCAGAGAGCAGGCCTGGAAGAGGGGTAACCGGGACAGAATCCGGTGCCCCAACCGAGCTAGAACCTCGTATGCTGGCGCCGCTAGGAGGAGGATTAGCCTGTTGAGCCATGGTGCTGGCCAAATTAGTTAGTAGAGTGTAACAGGTTCTGATATTTTGCGATACAGTTGGGAGACTGTTTCCACCTCTCTTAAAATTTGTAATATTTAGGACTGGTGTTGGTGGCAGTTAAGGCACCATTTGGGACACCAGAATCCCATATCAGAGTAACGGTTTGAGTCCCAGCTGGCCAGCTTCTGACCCAGCCTCCTACTAATGTTCTTGGAAAAAGAGTGGATTATGACCCCAGTATTTATCTCTTATGAGGGGCACAGGAAATGATTCCTGGCTTCAGCCTGGCTTACACTTGGCTATTGCCACCATTTGGGGAGTGAACCAGTGGGTGGAATCTGTATCTCTGTTTCACATTTCACATTCTACCTTTTATATAAATAAATAAACTTTAAAAATATGCAATAAATGCATTATTTGTTATTTTGTTTATTCAACAGTCTTAATTGTTACTAAAATGGCAAAATACTACAAAGCATACCATTGTAACATGCAATTGAATAATTATGTTCAATTTCTTATATTACATATATATATATATATATATTTGAAGACTTATTTATGTATTTGAGAGGTAGAGTTAGAGAAAGTGTGAGAGAGAGAAAGAGACAGAGAGAGAGAGAGAGAGAGAGCTTCCATCTGCTATTTCACTTCCAAAATGGCTGCAAAGACCAGAGCCAGGCCCTTCTGAAGTCAGGAGCCAGGAGCTTTTTCCAGGTCTCTCCCACATAACAAATCCAGGATGCAGCATGCTTGTTAGTACGCCACTAGTATATTCTGAATATCCTCTCTGTCCAACCAGCGGGTTATTAGAAGCCGCAGATTCATTACTGTTGTTAAACATTATTTGTCTTGCTATCTCCAAACGGAGGAAAAAAACTAAAGAGGAAACACTTTTTGTGGAGCTTCTCTTTTTCCAAAGATGAGAATCTTCTTGTTGGTTCTGTGGGCTCTTTGCCACCAATCCCTTCCAGGATCAGGATAAGATAATATGAGGGGCCTGAGAAAGAAACTGTCAAAGAATCTTTCCTTGTAATCTCATTTTGTAGGCCTTCCAATTTTTTTCTAAGAGCAATGCTTAAGTGTAAAAAATGTCACTTCGGTCATCTGACCTGCCCTGGAATATTCCTTGATTCTTTTAATACTGTATTCCATTATTCTTTTCTTTCTGCCTGATGTCTGCTTTATGTGTTGTAATTTCAGAGACAATAGCAGCAAAGCAGATTCTGAAGGATTAAAATATGTGCCTTAATTACTTGAATGGCATCATTGCCCGCTTCATAAATTGTCAATTTATGATTGAGAAGTATCTAATTCAATCCCGAGGGAAATTCCAGCTCATTTCTTGCTTTGGGAATGTTCAAAAGAATTATAATGTGATTCACAAATGTAAGTCACATACATCATTTTAAACTTTTCTGGTAATTCACATTAAAAATGAAGAGATAGATGAAGATTTTAATAATTTATGTTATTTAACATATTTCTAAAACATCATTTTAATGCATAATAAATATAAAATCATTAGCATTATTTATTATGCTATTTTTAAATCTAGTGACTCTTGTACACTTACATCTCAATTCCAGCCAGCTGCATTTCAAGTCCTCACTAGCCACACATGGCTACATAACAGGGAGAAAAATGTAATCCTGCTAGTTCCCAGGTTTATGTTCATGGAGATAGAAACTCCTGTTTATTCTGTGTTACTTGGTGCAGAATTATGTCTCCTGCTTATCCTGCCTCAACTGACTGTGGGAATAGAAATGAATTTCATCCAAATATTTTTTGGGCAAAAATTATCTTAAAACAGAAAGGCAATCTCTACCTGTCCAAGGACTGAGCTGGTGTAGCTCTGTCCATTTGGTGTTCTGGGAACTGTCTTGTCATTCACAGCTAAGTCAGAGTATTATCCTGTCGAACATAAACAATTGTACTGACATCACAAAAGCTTCTCTATGATCATAATGAATCAAGACAAAATCATGTCCATTCCTTAATAATTTCTGAACTGAAATTAAAGCACAACAAAAAGATATTGATCAAACTGCAAAAAATGATCAGGCATTGCCCTATTCTGGCTCATATCGTGATGGCTGCTCACCAATTTCAGATTTAGACTTGCTTTATTTCCCCTAATTGATAATCTCTATTCAGGCATTCCTACTCAGACAGGATGCAATTTAGAGAAAAGTCTTCACTCAGAATCTTTCCTCAATCACTTACAAAAGCCAAATCCGTAAATATTTTCTATCATTTACTAGCTTAGCCAGACTTCCAGAATGCACTTTTTCTTTTGTTGTAGAAGTACAAAAATAGATAAATAAAACAAAAAAGCATAACTTTAAATAACTGTATATTAGAGGAGGACATTTCCAGTTTAAAAATGTTTTTAGGTGTTGGTGTTTGCACAAGTAGCTAACACAGTTGCACTCTTTGTCAGAGTACCCTTGTTTGTGTCCCAGCTCCAGCCCTGATTTAGATTTCCTGTAAGTGTAAACCCTAGGAGTCAGCAAGTGATGCCTCAAGTAGTTGTATGCTTTCCTCTCTCAGGAGGCACTTGGGTTGAGTTCACAGCTCCTGGCTTTGGCCTGCTCCCACCATAACCATTTCAGGCAGCTGGATAGTGAACCAGTTGGTATAAGCTCTCTCTCCCTCTCTCTATTTTCCTCTCTTTCTATCTCTCAAATTATAAAACAAACAACCAAATTATAAAAGTAAAAATGTTTGGTAGTATCCATTGTGTGTAAACATGTTCTGAAGATAAATCATTGTTTTTAGTCTTCTGGACTTCAACAAATGGAAACACTGCATGTCAGTTTATCAGACATTAGATGTTTTTTCTTTTCCTTTTATCCTATGCTAAAGCTGTTTATAAATGTATCTCGTTTCCTCCAATAATATAAAGTTACCAGAAAATTTAGAAAATGTTAGGTCATTCTTTTTGTATCTTTAATTTATATGCATGTGTTGTTTTATTTTTTGTTTGATTGCTTTTCATTTAATCAGCCAATGCTGATTTGTTGCTTTTATGTTTAAGACAATAATAAAATCAATGTTCAATAGAAAGAAAGAAATCAACAAATGAATGCTTACATTATTAATGAAACACTGAGTTTCATCCTTTGTCTTCTTTTTCTTAATTCTCCCATATACCAATGACACATTTGATAAGTGATTTTATGGTAACTGGGAAGAAATTTTTGTGCATGCAAAAACTACTGTCATATGTCATATTCAAGCTCTTAGAAATTGATATAATTAAAGCTTTTTCCTAGCCAATTTCACCAAACTGATACTGTCTGTATAGTCTATTTGAAAGAGGCTGTCCCCAATTTATTTATATTCAAGAAGCCATGAGCCCTCAATCGCTCTCTCTGTTGAACTGCAAGATGTGCCGAGTGGCTGTCATCTACTCCACAATTACGGCTCCTGTATGATTTGCTAGTCAGTTGTGCGAGGAGATCTGTACCTATACTTGGCACAAATGGATTGTGTGATGGGAGTCCTGGGGAACATTTATGATGCTTGTGCTATTGCAACTGCTGTTCTGGGTTTCCTTGTTCCTGTTTCAAACACTGGCCATGACAGTGCCAGAGACAAGCAATGATTTAAGAATGAAGGGTAGTGCTGGTCTTATAGCAGTGGTGTCTGTGATGAATGGAGGCATCACAAGCATAAAGGAAAGAAGATGTGAATTAGGAGAGAATGGATGGAAAGTGACAGCTTTACAGCCATCCTCAAACATCAGCCAGTTTACCCTGCGAGGTGAAAGTGCACAATTTTAATTTTGAGCAGTTTTATCAAATATCACACTACATTTGTTAGAATTGTGGTTTAAATATAAATCAAATCTACTTAACAATTACAGTAGTCTTGGAAGAAATTCTATTCACACTCTTTTTATGAATTTCTGAAATTTTGATTCTTGTGAAGAAGCACACAGAATATGCTTTTAATACATATGAAGTGGGATATCAAACAATACTGTAAATGTTATCTTTTAGCTCAGTTAAATAATAATTTCTTATCATATTTTGCTATCATTTAGAAGACATTTAAAATGTTGACAAACTAACTATAGATTTTGTAAAACTTTATAGAGTAAATAATTAAGCATTTGTACATCATGGTGCATGTATTTTTATAGTAGCAGTTGTTCTAAGAACACACAAACAAAAAGAACATCTTATGTACTTATGTACTTCTACTCCAATAAAACATTATTTGAAATCTAAACTATGCAGCTCCAAAACAAATTCAGCATACAATATAAATCACAGGGGACATTCTCATGGGATTTAAGTGTGATTTGATAGTAAAAGTATAATGGTAAGCTGTTTCATCATTCATGCTTTAATAAAATATGTGGATTATCCTATAGTCTGTGAAGTTAATTATAAAGATTCAAAATTTATTTTAAGCTGTGGTTTCCTAGAAATTTAGAGAGAGCTATGCCTACTTTTAAAAAATGTCATGGCTGGCCGATGGAGAAAAAAGAGATAAATTGGGGTATTCCTGTCCTTCAGTTAGACACCACGGATTTGCACGTCATAAGCCCTTAGATAACAGTCTGCATGAAGTAAATTCTTCCATTAGCAACATATTTGTGATACAATGAGCAGCAAAGCAGCACTATTTGGGGTGAGGTGTAAAAGCATGAATCACCACAGAGGTTACAGGTGATTTCTCTGACTCCATTAGAAAACATAAAGAGGACATTAAATAAGGCCAAACTCAGGTTGCATCTTCAATGTCAGTGATCCAGAGGGAGCTTTTTCTGCCCAGTATGACAAGGAACATCAGAAGATAGCACCACAGCGGACAGTTGTGCCAGCCCCCGTGGTGGGAGGGGTAGCACATAGCTGCAATGGAAGTCTTTACCTACAAAGGACTTGCAGGCAGTGAATGGGCTGGTGGTACATAACAAAGCAGGAAGTTACTACATACATTGCTACAGAAAGAAAAACATGAATGACATATTATAGTAGATAATACATTTTCTTTTTTGTTTTCTTTCTTTTTTTTTAACTTTTATTTAATGAATATAAATTTCCAGTGTACAGCTTATGGATTACAATGGATTCCCCCCCCCACCCCCATAACTTCCCTCCCACCCACAACCCTCCCCTCTCCCGTTCCCTCTCCCCTTCCACTCACATCAAAATTCATTTTCAATTCTCTTTATATACAGAAGATCAGTTTAGTATATAGTAAGTAAAGATTTCAACAGTTTGCACCCACATAGAAACACAAAGTGAAACATGCTGTTTGAGTACTAGTTATAGCATTAAATCAAAATGTACAGCACATTAAGGACAGAGATCCCACATGAGGACCAAGTGCACAGTGACTCCTGTTGTTGACCCAACAAATTGACACTCTAGTTTATGGCGCCAGTAACCACCCTAGGCTGTCGTCATGAGTTGCCAAGGCTATGGAAGCCTTCCAAGTTCGCTGACTCTGATCATATTTAGACAAGGTCATAAAAGACAGGGTGAGGATAGTAACCAATGATCCTAAGAGTAGCATTAACCTGGTCTGAACAATTATACAGCATGAAGTGGGGAAGAGGACCATCAGTACACACAGGTTGGGAGTAGAGCCATTGGTGGTAGAGTAGAGGTTATGATTACAAAGGAATGAGGCCCAAGTGCACTAGACAGGGTCTAGAACAAAGGACAGAGTCATTATTAGAGGAGCTAAGAAAGGTGCTGTCTAAGCTACAATTAAGTTTTCTGATTGAGAGGCAAATAGAACCTGACAGAAGGGGCTTGATAATAATCTGTTGGGCTTTAGGCCTTGTAAGTTAAGAGGCCCAGACCTATCTATCTCTTCACATGGGGTACATAATGACTGCCAGGAAACAAAGCTTAGCAGGAGAGGAGAGCCAGAGAAGTGTCAGGGAAGCTACAGGTTACAACAGATTTATGAACTCAGCCAAGCACAGTGGTGGCAGGGCCTAGCTGCTACAAAGAAGACATGTTTTAGACAATACTCATGTGTATGGAAAAAAACTCGAGGACTGTATTTGTGACTAATTGTATAGCAGGTTATTTTAGTTTCTGTTCTGTGGAAAGTGTAAAGATAATACATTTTCTTGAAACTCGATAAAGGGTGGGATGGGAGAGGGAGAGGGTAGGGCCACGGGAGGGAGGGAGGTTGGAGGGGGGAAGCCAGAACAATACAAAAGTTGCACTTTGTAAATTCACATTTATGAAATAAAAAATAAAATAATAAAAAAAGAAATAAGATGAGATAATTGAGGCAAGTTTCTTAATTCTTCTATAAAAATAAAAAGAGAATTCCAAAAAAAAAGATACTACATTTTCTAAAAAATATAATAGCTACATAAATTAAACATATACACAAGCTCACATATACCCTCACAAAGTGATCATCAAAAAGTTCATGGAAATATGTTTTATTACAAAAATATATGTGCATTTTGTTTTGGTTTGGATATTAGTTTGTGTGTCATTCTCCAATGGCTCCTGTGTTAAAGGCTCAGGTCTCAAAGCATTATGTTAATAGCTAATGGATTAATGTTTATGATTAATGGACTAAGGGGAAACAATCCAATTACTATGTCTAAAGGTTTAGTAGGGAAATGATTACATAAGATTAGATTGTTAGCGTGAAGCCTTCATGTATAAGTCTACTTTTTCATTACTCTAAAATATCTGACAGCATCCGATAGCTTTCATCTTATAATAAGATCATATTTAGACAAGATAGACAAGATAAGTTTCATCTTATAATTTGAAGATTAAAATTCAAAATTGGTAATCCTGTATTCTATTGTTTGTGGGATTTGGTCATGGCAGGTACTGAGGCAAGATCACATGATGAACTACAAAAAAGAGTGAACCGAATTTGAACTTGAACTTAAAATACTCAACATCTAGAAAGAATAAACCTTCTAGGGCATGCTCCCAATGACCTAAAGACCTCCCAAAGACTTCACATCATAGCTGCCAAAATTTTTTCAAATCTGCCCTCTTGATTTATCAGTTTATTAGCTTTAAGACATCAGAGTTCTGCAAGACATTGGCACAGGCAAAAAGTTCTTAGAAAAGACCCCAGAGGCATAGTTAATCAAAGCAAAATTGATAAATGGGATTATATCAAATTGAGAAGCTTCTGCACTGCAAAAGAAACAGAATGGCAGATATTATTTGCAAAATATGCAACTGATAAAAGATAAATAACTAGAATATATAAAGATATCAAGAAACTCAACAACAACAAAGCAACCAACCTAGCTAAGGAATGGACAAAGGAAATAAACAAGCAGTTTTCGGGTAGAGGAAATCCAAATGGCCAACAGACACATGAAAATATATTCAGGATCACTAGCCATCAGGGAAATGCAATTCAAAACCACAATGAGATTTCACCTCGCCCCCATTAGAATGGCTTTCATACAGAAATCAACAAACAACAAATGCTGGCAGGGCTGTGGGGGAAAAGGTGCCCTAATCCACTGTTGATGGGAATGTCAACTTGTACAGCCACTGTGGAAGACAATATGAAGATAGTTCAGAATCTGAATAAAGATCTACCACATGACCCAGCCATTCTGACTACCATCAATAGACTGCTAATTAAATAGGGGGGCAGCATTGTGGCATAGAAAGTTAAGCTTCCACCTACAGTGTCAGCATCCCATAGCGGTACAGGTTCCAGTCCTAGCTGTTCTACTTCTGATCCATCTCCCTGCTATGGAGATTGGTAAAGCAGTAGAAGATGGTTCAAGTGCTTGGACTGCTGGATACATTTGGGAGACCAGGAAGAAGATCCCGTCTCCTGGCTTCAGATCTGCTTAGCTTCAGCCTTTGTGGCTATTTGGGGAATGAATCAATAGATAGAGGATGTTCTCTTTCTCTCTGTCTCTCCCTCTCTGTGTATAAACCTTTAAAATAAATAAATAAATAAATAAGTAAACCTTAAAAAAATGAAAGAAAATAGGGCCAGTGCTAAGGCTCAGCATGTTAAGCCGCTGTCTGCAGTGCCGCATCCCATATGCGCACAGGTTCAAGTCCCATCTGTTCCACTCCCATCAACTCCACTACTGATCCAGCTCCCTGTTAATGCACCAGGGAAAGCAGCAGAAGATGTCACACGTACTTGGGCCCCTTAATTCACATGGGAGACTCAGATGAAGCTCCTGACTCCTGTCCTCAACCTGGCCCAGCCCTGACTGTTGTGGTCATTTGGAGTAAAGCAATGAATGGAAGATCTTTCTCTCTGTAATTCTGACTTTCAAATAAATGAATAAATTCTGAAAATAAAAATAAACACTGTAAAAAGGACTGGGTTTGGGCAATTTGCTGAGTTGAATTTCCAGTATTATGAGTATGAGTTCTTGCTGCACATCTAAATTAAAAATATGTGGGGGGGGGGGGCATTTGGCCTAGTGGTTAAGGCATTGGTTAAGTTGCCAGTTTTGAGACTGGCATTGTGGCAGTGGGTAAAGCCACTGCCTGTGCTGTCATCATCCCATATGGGTGCCTATTCTTGTTCCATCCACTCTAATTCTGATCAGCTCCCTACTAATGGCTTAGAAAAAGCAGAGAAAAGCCGGCGTCGTGGCTCGGCAGGCTAATCCTCCGCCTTGCGGCGCCGGCACACCGGGTTCTAGTCCCGGTAGGGACACTGATCCTGTCCCGGTTGCCCCTCTTCCAGACCAGCTCTCTGCTGTGGCCAGGGAGTGCAGTGGAGGATGGCCCAAGTGCTTGGGTCCTGCACCCCATGGGAGACCAGGATAAGCACCTGGCTCCTGCCATCGGATCAGCGCGGTGCGCCGGCCGCAGCGCGCTACCGCGGCGGCCATTGGAGGGTGAACCAACGGCAAAAAAGGAAGACCTTTCTCTCTGTCTCTCTCTCACTGTCCACTCTGCCTGTCAAAAATTAAAAAAAAAAAAAAAAAAGAAAAGCAGAGAAAGATGAATCAAATGTTTTGGTCCATGCTTTCTATGAAGGGGATCTGGATGAAGCTTTTGGCTCCTGGCTTTAGCTTGGCCCAGCCTGGCCCAACCCTGGCCATTATGGCCATGTGAAGAGTGAACAAGTGGATGGAAATTCTCACACTTTACCTTTCCCTTCTCTCTGTAACTCTGACTTTCAAATAAATAAATAAATAAATAAATGTCTTTTTTAAAAATGATGCCAGTATCCCATATTAAAATACAATATTATTGATTTGAGAAACATGTTTTTCAGCTAATTAGAATAGATACTGGAGTAGGTGATTGAAAATAGAGAGATGCACTGAATGGAAGAAATGTTCTGATAAGGTAAAATTCTAAACTTGCAGCTGAGTTTCCTGCAAACTTGTAGAAATGGGATGAGTATGAAAGACGAATCAAGCAGAGAAGCCATAGAGAGCAAGAGTGAGGATTGGAGGGATGACTGATGAACTCAGGAAGGGTAACAAGATGAGTTAATATTCACATGGCTGTTAGATTGGCAATTCATGAAATGTTCAGAATCTCAAAACATAGTCATTCTTACTATTAAAATTGCACAAAGTTTAAAAGTAGCCTCGAAGGAGAGTTGATTAACTTCCTCTGAAGAATATCAGCAAAGGAGAGAGACAGTAGATGATATTCTTACAATACTGTAGCAAATAAATAGGGATTTGATTGGGAGAGCTAACAAAGAAGCTCATTCTAAGTAGAAAGGCTTACATAAATGTAATGCTTTATCAGATCTTTCAGCAATGTAAGAAATATAGAATGAAAAAGTCAAGAATTGCTGTGAAACATTAGGCAAGTTCTGAATCTCTATTCTTTATTTTCTTTTTTTTTTAACTTTTATTTAATGAATATAAATTTCCAGTGTATGGCTTATGGATTACAATGGCTTCCCCCTCCCATAACTTCCCTCCCACCCACAACCCTCCCCTCTCCCGCTCCTTCTCCCCTTCCATTTGCATCAAGATTCATTTTCAATTCTCTTTATATACAGAAGATCAATTTAGTATAAAGATTTCAACAGTTTGCACCCACATAGAAACACAAAGTGAAACATGCTGTTTGAGTACTAGTTATAGCATTAAATCAAAATGTACAGCACATTAAGGACAGAGATCCCACATGAGGAGCAAGTGCACAGTGACTCCTGTTGTTGACCCAACAAATTGACACTCTAGTTTATGGTGCCAGTAACCACCCTAGGCTGTCGTCATGAGTTGCCAAGGCTATGGAAGCCTTCCAAGTTCGCTGACTCTGATCATATTCAGACAAGGTCATAAAAGACAGGGTGAGGATAGTAACCAATGATCCTAAGAGTAGCATTAACCTGGTCTGAACAATTATAAAGCATGAAGTGGGGAAGAGGACCATCAGTACACACAGGTTGGGAGTAGAGCCATTGGTGGTAGAGTAGAGGTTATGATTACAAAGGAATGAGGCCCAAGTGCGCTAGACAGAGTCTAGAACAAAGGACAGAGTCATTATTAGAGGAGCTAAGAAAGGTGCTGTCTAAGCTACAAGTAATTTTTCTGATTGAGAGGCAAATAGAACCTGATAGAAGGGGCTTGATAATAATCTGTTGGGCTTTAGGCCTTGTAAGTTAAGAGGCCCAGACCTACCTATCTCTTCACATGGGGTATATCCTAAGGGAGGTGTGAACCTCCTAGGGGAAGGCACTCTGTTGACTTTCATTACTTGGCTGGTCTGGGAGGAGAGCTGGCCAGATAAAGGCAGGTGGCATCTCTAACAAGAAATTTACAGTTCTGCCTGCAATGTTGCTGACCCTACTTGGCCGTCCCTTCAGCTGCAGTGGTCACTTTGGAAGTTGGGCTGAGTGAAGGGCTTTTCAGCTTAAAGCCAATAAGATCTGTGGCTCTGACCTGGGCATCCTTCGACTCCAGGGCAGGTCCATTTCCAGTGATCCAACTCTTGGCAGAGCTGCCAGGGCTCTTCACAAGCTGACTTCTGCTGAAGCCCAGGCTTACCACATTGAAAGCCACTGCAGTGGACTGGCCTGTTGGGTCTCCTTGAGGGTAGATCACTGTACAGATAGGATTTGGACTTCACACTACAGGGAGAATGATCTTGTCAAGTATATTAAAGAGGACAGGGGCATAATGCATCTTCCATTCTAGGCAGATTATACTTCTAAACAACTAATAAAAGTTTAATTCTATATAAATATGCCAGTGTCTGCAAACTTCTGCATGATTTAATTTGTTTATGTATTCTGTTCCATTGTAAGAATAATCTCTGAGCTTCTGTGTCATCCTCCAAAGAGGTATGCTATCATCATACTTTCAAAACTACCAGCTATTTTTCCGAACCTGTCAAACGCTTATTTAAGTTTTATCATGTGCACTGTTTGGACTATAAGTCAAAGTAGACATAAAAACAGCTGTTATCCCTCTTTTTTTTTTTTAAGAAAAGTAGAGATATCAACAAAATGAAGAGATTTTTGATTATTTAATAGAGCCTTGAGACAAAAGTAGCCAAATCATGTACAAAGGCTATGCACAAGAGTAGTAATTTCAAAATGAACCATGCTTCAGAATGTTTTGCTATTTTCTACTAATTAAAATAATCTAGGCCAGCTACCTACACAAACATATTTCAATATGGTCCTATTTAACCTTTGAAATTTACCTTATCTTTAAAATTATAATCATATTTATGGCTCTATTTTTAATCAGCTCCAAATTTGCAATATATTTGGTCACAGCACACTAAACAAATCTAAAGGCTGATTAATGTAATCACTTTCAATAACCCATCAAATGACAAAATACTGTCATTTGGTTTAGAAACATTCAAAAATCAGCTCAATTGCCGTTATAAGAAAAATGTTTGTATATAGTCCACGCTGATTACAATTGCTTCTTTATTTTTAATTTCACACTATCTGGGCATTAATTTAACCATCAGTCATCTCCATCTGTATTCCTAATCTTCTCTCTGTTCATGATGGCATCATTTCCCTGCTGTGTTTCTTCTATTTGAGAAGCACCTCAAGCGGATAGGTTGTTTTATTTTAATCTCAGTAACTATATTCAATAATATTTCAATACATTTTATTTAGTGAAATTTCCTTCAAGACAATAAAAGAAACATTACTTTTCTAAAATTTCTTAAAAAAGGAAAAATAATTTTCAAAACATTAATTTTCTAAATTAATCAATCTGCTTAATTTGAAAAACTGGTCAATAAAAATCCATAGCCATTGTTATCTCAAAATTATTTCTGTATAAAGTTTAAACTCAATCTCAAAAAGATCTATAATTTTTAGAAGTGATCTAAGATTTTAGGTTTTATATATACAACATTGGATAAAATTAGAGTACAAATACTAACATAATGTAAATTTAGAATCTTATGCTATATGAAGCTTTTTACATCTGATTCTTAAAATATCCATATATACAAAGTAGGGCTGACATTATTATATTCATATTTCAGAGAAAATAACTAAAAGAACTAGAAAACTTTATTTTTTCTAAAGATACCCAACTACCACATGCTGCTTGAATCCCTTTCTACTAAATAATTACATATATTCAACAGTAAAACAGATATTCAATAGAAATATCTATATTAAAGCAATGAAACCACAGATAATAAAGATAGAAATTACCTATTAGGACTACTGATAATGTCACAGAAGTGCTTTCCTAAGGATAATGTAAACAAGTGTGAAATTCCAGGGGTCAGTGGTTGCCAAGGCAGTTAAGACATTGCTTAGGATGCCTGCTCCAGTTTCAGAACGTGTATTCATGTTCTAGCTTCCTTTTCAATTCCAGCTTTCTGCTAATGAGCACCATAGGAGGTGGCTGAAACACTTGGGTTCTTGCCACCAATGTGGGAGAATTGCATTGATTTCCAGGTTCTTGGATTCTGTATGGCCCAGCTCTGGTGATTATGTGCATTGGGGGAGTGAATCAGTAAATGGAAGATAATTCTTAATTCTCTCTCCCTCTCCCTCCCTCTCTCTCTCTCTCTCTCTCAAATATAATGAAAGTACATAAAATTTATTAAAATAAAAATATGTAGAATTTCATTTTATTTTTTCCACTTTCGTTTTAATACAAAGAGAACAGACACAATATAGTTTATGGATACAATTCTAAGACTATAATGATACTCCTCCCTCTTCTATCTCTCTCTCTCTCCCTCTCTCTCTCCCTCTGTCTCTTTATTTCCTTTTTTAGTTTTTGATATAACTTATTGTTAATTTTACCTTATAGTTAAAAGCCTAATGCTGTACTAAAAAAAGAGTTCAAGAGTGGAAAGTAGAAAGACTAATACTGCAGGAATATAGGCAACAGGCAAGGGCTATAAGCAATAATCAAATAAAAAGTGTCAATTTTACTCATATACAGTAAATTTTACAGTAATCACAGATCATTAAAACTATAGTACAGTATCCTTCTTAACTGTTTGGCAAAATATGTAACATAGTTGGATAAAGCTATGTTTGTGGGCCAGCACTGTGGCGTAGTGGCCTAAACCTCTGCCTTCAGAGCAAGCACACCATTTGGGCACTGGATTGTATCCCAGCTGCTCCTCATCTGATCCAGCTCTTGCTATGGCCCAGGAAAGCAGAAGAAGATGGCCCAAGTCCTTGGGCCCCTGCACCCACGTGGGAGACCTAGAAGAAGCTTTTGATTCCTGGCTTCAGACTAGCCCAACTCCTGCCATTGCAGCCATTTAGGGAGTGAACCAGCGGCTGGAAGACCTTTCTCTCTGTCTCCCCCTTTTTCTTTTTTCTGTAACCTACCTCTCAAATAAATAAAATAAAATAAAATAAAAATTTCTTTTAAAAAAGCTATATTTGCAGTAATACCAATACACATTTTAAATGCATCATTAAACACATAAGCTGAACAAGGCTGTGATGTAGAAAAAATTCTCTAACTGTACTCCAGTTATATTGCTATGAAGAACTGAAGATATTAAAATAATTAATCACAAATTAAATATGGAAACCATTAAAACACAAATAACTCAATGAATATTCATAAAGTACAGTAGTATATAGATTTAGATTTATTACTAACTCAAGGAAGAAAGCAGTGACACAGTCCACTGTTGTCAAATACACACCTCACCTCTCTGAAGGTCTTACTCTTCTTTAGAACAAAATGCAATACAGATGTTCAGCATAGAAGGGTCAGAAATAATAGGAAAGACAAACATCATTTATTTTCCTGTGAAGAAAATTTGTTGCTGAACTAGTGATGCAGTACTCACATTATGCTGACATATAGGCTCTTAAGACTTATGCTGGAAGTTAGGTATAGGAAAATAATAACATGCAATTGTACATAGTTTTGAAGGATGGTTGTAGCATTAGTGTTACATTGTCCTTGCTGACTAAATAGCTCTTGTTCATTGGAATCTATTTTAAGGGCAAATTTCTTGCAGGACACTGAAGTTGAATCTAATGGATAAAGATTTAATATTGCCTTTGGGATGCCATGCGATATAGCCATCATTTGAGGTCTTCTAGTTGTATGAAATTAATGTCAAGATCATTTACAAAAGTTTGTGCTGTTCTGCAAAAATTTGTGAACCAAAGCCCTAGAGGTCCTTCACAATACAACTTTCTCTTCTTTTTCTTATTATAAGGTGACAAGGTATAAAGGAAGCCTCTTT
The DNA here is from genome assembly GCF_033115175.1 of Lepus europaeus. Lineage (NCBI taxonomy): Eukaryota > Metazoa > Chordata > Mammalia > Lagomorpha > Leporidae > Lepus > Lepus europaeus. The sequence goes on along the minus strand of NC_084842.1, from coordinate 64,677,443 downwards.
TGTGCATAATAACTACAGTTTAGATTCAGACCTAAGTTTTGCTACTTACTAGTCATGTGTCCATATGGACATCGCCTCATTTCTTCTAAAGGAGTGAAATACAATATGAAATTAACACCTATCACTTACTGTAAATATTAAATCATGCTTTCAAATACTTAATACTTATTATACATCTGTGGAAGATTCTGTTGCACACTTCTTCAAAATATATACATCCCTCTTTTGTTCCTATCAGCCTTTAGGATACTCCTTGTGTTAGAATTGGATCCAATGATTAACTGTGTGGTTGTGGTTTGTGTCTGATGATGACCCATTGGATGAGTTGTAAACGGAAGTTTTACTTTCCCTATTCTAGTCCTAGCATTAATGTTTGATGTTAAATTTTTAGCTAGACGAGGAAATAATGGCATCTGTAGTTATTGAAGAAATGGGAGTCATCTCGAGACAAGAACAAACTTTATCCTTATTATGATATGGGTGTTCTGGTAACAATTAGAAATATATCATCAGGTTTATGACCCACCAGTCTTAAAATGCTAATCTTCAGGCATCTATTACAAAAAATGAGAAAAATAAATGGCTGTTAGGTTAAGTCATTCTAAGAGGAATTCCATAAAATGCATATGTATATAAGCCTCGCTAACTTTAGCTTTGAAAGATATATTCATTCAATTTTTTTACGTATTTCTCCTATATGGTTTGGCAAGGAAGACATAACTATTAAATATTTCAGGAAAGAGTATGGATTAAATTGAATCTTGAATTTGTATTTTACGTCATCAGAGACAGGATTGTGGTGGGAGAGAGATAGAGATAGAGATAGAGATAGAGATAGAGATAGAGATAGAGATAGAGAGAGGGTTAGGGATAGGGATAGGGAGAGGGAGAGAGAGAGAGAGAGAGAGAGATAGAAACAGAGACAGAGACAGAGATAGAGAGAGAAAGATAGACATAGAAGTAGAGGTAGATTTAGAGTTAGAGGTAGAGGTAAAGGTAAAGGTAGAGGTATGCACACAGACACACACACATATATTGAGAGAGAGAGAGAAAGAGAGAGAGAGAGAGAAGCCTGGAAAGATAATTTTAAGCTAGCACATTTCTAAAATATGTGGCATTGATTGAAAGAAGAAATCCATACTTTAAAAATTAAATACATTTTAAAATTAAAGTTAGAACTTGTATGTTTATGATGAAAATATATTCATGTTATTAAGTGAAAGTCTATTTTACAACTTGATTTGATTTATATTAATTGAGTAAAAATTGGCATTAACAATCCAATTCAATTATCAATTTCAACATTTTTAATCCATGAGTATTAATTTATTTTTGTATTAATTTATTTTTGTTATATTTGAAGTACTTTATGGAGCTTAGTCGACTACAGAATAGCACTGTTCTGCATATTTTGTTAATTTATTTCTAAGTGCTTTTCTTTTATTGATACTATTATAAATAGAACTGTTTTAAAATTTTGATCATCAATTCTTTATAGAGTATGAATAAAACTAACTAGTTTGACTCTATATCTCAAAATCTTAATAACTAATCTCGGTTACTAGTCTCGGAAACAATATTTCTTTTTTTTTTTTTTTAGAATTATTTATTTGTTTGAAAGGTAGAGTTACAGAGAAAGAGGAGAGACATAGAGATCTGCCATCCACTGGTTCACTCCCCAAATGGACACAACAGTCAGGACTGGGCTAGGCTGAAGCTAGGAGCCAAGAGTTCTCCAGGTCTCCCATGTGGGTGTAGAGGCCGAGGCAGCTGGGCCATCCTCCACTGCATTAGCAGGGAGCTCGGTTGGAAGTGGAGCAGTTGGAACTAGAATCGGTGCCCATTTGGGATGCAAGTACTGCAGGCCACAACTTTAACCCACTGAGCCACAGTGCCGGCCCAGGAAACTATATTTTTAAAATTTCCAGTGTACTTATATGATATCTATAATTAAATTTATTTATTATTTCTTATCCTGTATATTAATTTCATTGTCTTTGACAAACTAGGACTTCTAATAATATGTTGAATGCATGTGTGGCAACTATGCGTTACTTATTTGTTATTCAGTTTTTGAGACTTATCAAATTTGTCATTCCTGAAATAATCTTAGACATTGAATTTTGTAGATGCTCTTTATTAGGTTAGAATTGTTACCAAAACTAATTTATTACGACTCATCATGGGGGCTGGTGCTGTGGCACAGCGGGTAAAGCCATCACCTGCAGCATCAGCACCCCATAAGGGCACCGGTTCAAGGACCAGCTGCTTCACTTGGGCCTCTGCACCTGCGTGGGAGACCTGGAAGAAACTCCTGGCTCCTGGCTTCGGATCAGCTCAGCCCCGGCTGATGTGGCCATCTGGGGAGTGAACCAGCAGATGGAAGACCTCTCTCTCTCTCTCTCTCTTTTTCTCTCTGTCTCTCCTTTCTCTCTAACTCTTTGACTTTCAAGTAAATAAAGAAATTAAAAAAAAAGATTCATCATGAATGCATTTTGAATTTTGTCAAACCTTTTCCTCTAAGTAAAATTTTGTCAAAAACTTTTCCTCTATCTAATATCTCATCATATTTTTGTTTTTACCCATTAATATGATTAGTTATACTGATCTTCAAGAATGAACCATTGTTTCATTACCTGGATGAAGACTTCTATTTCTACCATTTCATAGATTTCCTTCAGATCAGGATCTGCTTCTGAACTATTATATTCTTTTTGAAGTGTCATGTTACTCTGTCTCTTCATGTTTCTGTGTCCCTATGATGTGTCTGCACATCTGTGTGACTGTCCCTTCTTTTTAAAGAGTAGTTTTTGTTTTTTGTTTTTTGTTTTTTTTTAATTAGAAAAGAGTTTATGGTTTAGATAGAAGGCAGGGTATCTATCACTTGGCTTTCAGCTTTAGCTCTGGTTCCAGGCTAGTGCAGAAGTGTAACCTCTGAGTGATTTAATCTGCTTTAATCAAAGTCAGCTGTGTCTATAAGTGACACAGCATTTTCATCTGTAGCACTTGTAGGGTTAGAGGTGCGACTTCGTGATGATGTGAGCTTCTCAAGTTGTGTATCTTCAGTACCCAGAAAGTTTGGTGTCAGTTACACTAGGGATTGTGATATCCAGGGCTTCATTATATGTGCTGCATGACACAAGGTAGTATGTCCCCTTGTCCCATTTGCAAGCCTGAGTGATTCTGGGGGTGGCAGCTCTAATGATTGTAAGGTCTGTAAATGAATGAATCCTTCCCCTGGTCCTGCTGGGAGAGTGCACCTCGCACTGGGACTCATTAAACCGAAAGCCTTGTTCTAAAGACTATGAGGTGTGAGATGAACTTGTTCTGGTCCTACAGGACCTACAAGAGATTTTGCAATGGCAGATGTGGGGCCAGAGAAGCGGAATGCGAATGCAGACAGGGGGATTCCAGTGGGTTTGAGGAAATGAGCACTGATTGGCACAGTCCTTGTGTTGCAGTTCCAGGGTGAGAGCTACGTGTTGGGAATTGTGTAGCCACAGAGCACAGCCATGCAGACAGAGCACTCCAGATATCCTGAGTGTGAGTATTCACTCAGATCCCAGTCAGCGGCCAGGCTGGAGCCGAAGTCAGTGCGGAACTGCAGGTTTCTCCCTCAATTAAAGTCTCAGTGTCAGGGCACGCGGCAATTTTTCCTACCTTGACGTGGGAAGATGACAACTCCTGGCTCGCAGTCAGCTGCGTAGAAGCAAACTGTGACTAGTTGCATGGGGAGTCAGCCAAGGCAGTGATTTCCCCCATTCCTCATGTCCAATGGGGACTGTTCTGGTGTCACTTTCCAATGAAAGCATGTCAGTGCCCTGGAAGCACGACCCTGCCTTTGTTTTACTGATCTCTTTCTGCTGCCGAGGTCACTGTGGCATCTCACTGTTCAGTTATCTTGGATTTACTATTGATGAAAATGATTTTGAAAATTTTTGTTCTTGTAATAATTTTGCCTACATTTAGTATCAGGCTAATGCTGCTGGTCTCCTTATGTATTGGAAAATACCCTCTATTATATTTGCTGGAAGTGATTCTAAAGAAGCAGTTTCATTTCTTCATTATGCTTTAAATCTTTTTTTTTTAACTTTTATTTAATGAATATAAATTTCCAGTGTACAGCTTATGGATTACAATAGCTTCCCCCTCCCATAACTTCCCTCCCACCCGCAACCCTCCCCTCTCCCACTCCCTCTCCCCTTCCATTTGCATCAAGATTCATTTTCAATTCTCTTTATATACAGAAGATCAATTTAGTATAAAGATTTCAACAGTTTGCACCCACATAGAAACACAAAGTAAATCTTTTAAAAACTTAATATGTTAATCCATTTGAAAGGCAGAGTGACAGAGAAAATAAGATGGAGAGAAAGAGAGAAGTAGATCTTCTATATGCTGGTTCAATCACAAAATGACTGCAGTTAGCACTGGGCCACGCATAACCCAGGAGGTAGAAATTCAATCGTGGTTTCCCATGTGGGTTGCAGGAACTGAATAACATGAGACATCATCTGCTGCCTCCCAGGGTGCCCATTAGTAGATAGCTGGATTGGAAGCAGTGGGGAGACTCCATCCCAGGCATCCCGTTTTATTAAAAATCTTCTAACAGACATATAAAGTTCTACATATTTGTAAAGTACCCTGTGATGTTTTGATACACATGTGTGCATTGTATAGCATTCAATTAGGGTAAATAGGTCTACTTCCAATAACCTAATATATTTTCATTTTTGAATGAATGCATCTTTCTGGTTTTTTTAATAGAGAAATACACAATGCATTAACATTATCTATGGTTACCCTACTGTGTAACAGAACCCCAGAATACCTTACTCCACCTGGTTATAACTTAGAACCCATTAGTTAACCTTTTCCCAAACCTACCTATCACCTCCAGCCTCTGGTAACCACTGTTATACTTTTAACTTGTATGCCGTCAACTTGTTTTGTTTTCAAGTCACACATGGTTGAAACGATGTGATATTTATCTTTCTATTAAATTGAACTTTTGTTTTAATTCATTTAATACAGAAATCTCCAGTTCCACATCTATATTATTTGAATAAGAAGCTTTCATCCTTTTTATGGCCGAATAGTATTCTGTTGTGTGAATGCACCATGTTTCCTTTATCCGTTCACCTGTGGTTGGACATTTAGATTGTTTCCATTGCCTATAATAAATCTGGGAGTGTACCTGTCTCTTTGACAGAATGGTAAAAGTCTGAACTAATTAGGAATAGAAGGAATGTATCTCAACATAACAAAGGTAACATATGAAAAGGCAGCAGCTAACATTTTATTGAATGAGGAAAAACTAGACTTTCTGTTTAACATTGGAAACATGAAATGGAGGCCCATTTCACCACTTTTATTCAATATGGTACTATGGGTTCTAGCCAGATAAATAGGAAGAAAAAAAACATTCAAATCATAAAGGAGGAAGCAAATTTTCAGTATTTACTGAGGACAGGATAGTATATATATATATATATATATATATTTATATATATATATATAATACATATATATGTGTGTTATGTGCATGTGCGTGTGTGTGTATCTTTCTATCTGTCTATCTATATACATATATAGTCCCAAAAACCCTACCAAAAAGGTGGAAGAACTAATAAATAAATTCAGCAAGTTGCAAGATATGAAGACAATGTACAAAATCAAGAGTCTCATGCACCAATAGAAAATTATGAAAGGAAGGAAGGAAGGAAGGAAGGAAGGAAGGAAGGAAGGAAGGAAGGAATCCTATTGCCAAAAATTGCCTAAGAATAAATTTGACTAAAGAAGTGACTGAAAATGCAATGCGCTGATGAAAGAATTTAAAGAGAATAAAAAAATACAAAACATATTGTGTTTATGAATTGGATGAATCTATATTGTTAAAATGTGTATACTATACAGAGCAATTTACAGATTCATTTATTCTTTAAATGTTTAAGTAAATTCAACAGTGAACTCATGGATCCTTGAATTCTAATTGTTAGATGCTTTGTAATTATTATTGCTATATCTGTAAAAATATATAAAATTACTATTCAATTTTTATAATAATCCCCAAAATAGTTTTAAACTGTGTTTCTAAGAGATTTATCTACTTTAATGTAACTTGTAAAATATATGATATAGATTACTATATCCCTTACTATCCCCTTTGGAATGTGTAGTTGATTGTGATTTTTTTAATTAAAATAAAGTAATAATACTTACAATGACTCAAATGATTTTGATGCACATTAATGAAATATCAGTAAGAGAGAAATATAAAACACTGGAATTTGTAATATAAGCCATTGACAAATACAAAGTGAAACTAGAGTAAGTATGAAATCTTGATTTAAAAACCCTGCAAACAATTCTAAGGTCTTCTTTAGAGACAGCGGTTCAATGGAAGATCTAGAATAACACTGATTGGCATTTGTTAGTTCTGTAAAGGGTGCTTCTTAGTTATGCTGGAACCATCTCCTCTGCTAGACAGTTTGCCAGGTCTAATTTGTTGTCTTTGTAGTCAAGTAAGAACATGCAATGCATCGTCAATGTGCCTTTACCAGCTCCCTTGCCAGCTCTCCTGTGGATTTGGAACGATGCCCAGGAGAACTGAGAAACACTAGGACTTTTTGTGAACTGAATTTTACTTTCTGTCTTATTAAAAGATAGTGCTAAATATATTCTACCTCATCTTTGCTTTTCATTAATCAATATAGGGTTGATTGATGTCCCAATGTTGTTCTTTCTCATTTTTTAAAATTCATTTTAATATAAAGAGAACAGATTTAATGTAGTTCATAGATTCTCAGATACAGTTCTAAGAGTATAATGATGCTTCCCTTCCTCCTTCCCTGCTTCCCTCAATGTTGTACTTTCTGTGTAATTATTCTCTGGAAATATTTTGCTACTCTGTGACTTACAGTAAGATTTTAAAAGCATCTAATCAATTGACATGAGAGATTTAGGATACAAATATGGATTAATTCATAATTGTTTTGTCTGTGCAGTGTTAAAAATCTGCATTTCATTAGAAGCTTGCATATGTGTAATCATTCATAGACTCATAGATTAAATTTTAAGTAAGATTTTTAAATCATAAAATACAGTTTTACTGTCTGAAGACTGCCCTTCCTGATTATATTATTTTAGATGACTTTATTGATGCATAGATAAGCAATCAATAAAAGTCTCATAGCCAGATTTTAGGAGAACTAAAACTTGATCACAGTATTAAATTTCTGTTGAGGCCAAGGTTGTAGCTGTGAGCTGGTGACTCATTCCAGGTCTCCTACTTGAGCCGCCACTGCTGCTTCCATGGTCTGCAATGGCAGGAAGTTGGAATCAGGACTGGAACTAGGATTTGAATCCATGTACTCTGATATGGGGCACAAGCATTTTAACAAGGATCTTAAGTGCTAGACTAAGCACCTGTCCCTTGTATCCCTTTTTATTCTTTGTTCCATTATTTCCAATGCTCTTCAACAATTTTTGCTCTGATTGTTTTAGATAGGAAATACCATGATTGGGATTTATGCTAAGGGAGAATGACAAATCTAAGGGGTGTAAATTAAATAATAATGAAAAATTTGTCTTATGTCTTTGGCAGGAATCAAAAAAGCACACTATAATTAATTGCAGCTATTTTCCCATAGCAGTTGTACAGCTTCTCTTTCTTCCCAGGAGTTGCTGAATCAGACTATGCAGCAAGTTGATGTATACCTTCTGTGGAAATGAGATGTTTTAGATGCACTCTTCTCAGATGCCAGGATGGATGACAGTATGAGATATAATCCTTTCCTGTTTAATGCAACCTAAACCAATCTACATTTTAGAAGTCATTTGATTTCTTCCCTCTGTAGTGCTATCAGATAGCAACCAGGTCTCTGGGGACCCCATTCATGCTGAGATTGCACTAGCTAGAGATTAGACTGCTGAATCAGTCTGTAATCAATCTTGCATCCTACTGATCTTCTCTGGAATTTTTCTTTTGATCACTGACTAATAGGAAGCACAGCATGATAAAGAATAATATAGTTTCATCTAATTGAAGCTCCATTGAAAAGATCTCTGGGTACTTCTGTATTCACCTTTCAATGAAAGTGTTCATAATAAAGTCAATCTTGAAAGTCAAAATAGATAATTATTATAGAGTTAACAAGATTTATCTTCAGGATAAATGCATCATTTTCAAAATGAATGACTTCACAAAATAAAATCGGTTTTCTGTCACAGGAATGTGACTTTTTTTTTCTGTCCTCCACTTTTCAACTTATGGTCAATCTATATAAAATCAGATGCTTGAAGAAGAAACCTGATAGACTTCAAAATTAGATTCCCTTTCTAACTGGACCACGTCAAAGCCAGGAGCCTGGGACTCCATCAGAGCCACCCATGTGGGCGAAAGGAGCCCCAGTACCTGAGCCTTTTTCTGCTGCTTTTCCAAGTGCATTAGCAGGGAACTGGATTGGAAATGGAGCAATTGTGACTTGCTGCTGGCATTACAAGCTGTGGCTTAATCCACTGTGCCACAACACCAACCCTGAATATTTTTTAATAGATAGTATTTATGGGAAAAATGTGATCAGGTATCGTGGCTTTCAGCTGTTGCAATGTGGTATATATAAAGGCATGTAAAAGAAATGATTCAGTCTTAGCAGAAACATAAATTAAAGTAATGGAAAGAAGATAGAGGTAAATGCAAAGCATAATAATAATAAAAATAATAATATAATATATTCTAATAATGTTGCTAATAAAAGATTTTGAGCAGGCAGCTTGACTGTGACAGATTTGCAAATTACATTCACATCTGAATTACTTTGTGTTTTGCAAGAAAAACAACAAAAAAATAGAACCTGAGAAAACAACTGGAAGGCAAAAGCTAATTTTGGAAGTCTTTTTTTTTTTCTCAAAAGAAGTAGGGACTACATAAAGGAGCAAGAAGAGTGAAACATGAAATGAAGAAAGAATATAATTTAATTACTGTACTTATTCCTGCTGCAGGTGACTGAGTCTCCACTGCATGAGTAATGTGCACCTCCGGCATTTATCCATGAGTTCCATGTCTTTCAGACAAAATTGCCCCACGGTACAAATTCTCACTCCTAATTTACAGAGACTGCAAGAGAACTGTCTAAGCTTCTACACAGACCCTGGGTACAAAATTTGAAAAATGAGACTTGGGGGTGCTTGACAGGTGTAGTATTCCTACACATGGGTACTGTCAGCCACTCCTGCAAAAGTACATATGCACCAAGCCAGGTGGCACAGGGCACCAAGAATTTTATGACAAACTCACTCTTCCAGTTTCTAAAACTCGTGTTATTTGTTCACATTTCTTACACTCTGGGATCTCAATATCCCCTGTCTATTACACAGGTGTAGTAACAGAAATCATGTAAAACAATATCATACGGTTTTGGGAGGAGTAATACCGAGATGATGCATTGGACATTCTGGTGTCTGGAAAGCACCGAGGCAGGGTAAGCATGTTCCACATGAGAGGTGTACAGTGATTTTCTTAGTGTAAATCTGAAAGCTGGTAAAATACAAAACGTTACTACTCATAAAACTGTAGTGAGCTCTGCATTCAAATCTTCTTACTGTTACCTATTATAATTTTGTAACAGATTTTGACACATACTGTGACAATAAAAATGTACTTTTTAAAGTGTGAATTCAAGGGGTGGACATCTGGCATAGCAGTTAAGATGCTGCTCGGGATGCCTATATCCCATATATGAGTGCCTGGGTTCGAGTCACGTTTATGCTTCCAATTCCGTATTTCTACTAAGGTGCACTCTGGGAGGTATCAGGTGATAAGTCAAGTACTTGGGTCTCTGTCAGTGATGGGATTCTATTCTGATATCTGGGTTCCTTGCTTTGTCTTGTCCCATACCTAGTAATTGCAGGCATTTGAGAAATGAACCATCAGATGAAAGATGTGTTTGAATGTCTGTCTCTGTTTCTGTCTCTCTCTGTCTCTGCCTTCCGAATAAAATGAAAATAAAAATTAAAGTTGCTAAATATAAATTCATCCATTTTCATTATATTCACAGATTTATACAATGATTGACACTGATTAGTTTTAGAATATTTTTATCATCCCAAAAAGAAATTGCCTGCCCTTTAACAACTGCTCTCCGTTTCCCCTCCTCCTTTCCACTGGTAATAACTACTACTTATAAATTTGCCCATTTGAGACATTTTCTAGAATGGCATCATACAATATATGATTAACGTTAATGAATTCTGCATTTCACCTAAGATTTTTCAAGATTCCTTCATGTTTCAGTGTGTATTATTTCTTTCTGTCCTTTTATTAAAAGCATAATGGTGAGTGTAAAGAATGCTTATTGGCAATTTGTATATGATTTGACAAAATGCCTATTCATTTTCTAAAAATTTATTTATTCTTGACTATCTTACAAGTTTTTATCTGTGCCACTGTGAATTTTGTATAATATATACAAAACCATTTCCAAATCCAAGATCCCAATGATTCAATCCATTATTTTTGTCCAAAGGCACTTTATTTTTTTATTTTTTAAAAAGACTTTTAAAATTTATTTAAGGAAGCTGGCACCACGGCTCTCTAGGCTAATCCTCCACCTGCGGCGCCGGCACCCCGGGTTCTAGTACCAGTTGGGGCGCTGGATTCTGTCCCTGTTGCCCCTCTTCCAGGCCAGCTCTCTGCTATGGCCCGGGAGTGCAGTGGAGGATGGCCCAGATCCTTGGGCCCTGCACCCGCATGGGAGATCAGGAGGAAGCACCTGGCTCCTGGCTTCAGATCCGCAGCATGCCGGCCGTAGTGGCCACTTAGGGGGTGAACCAACGGGAAAAAAAGACCTTTCTCCCTGTCTCTGTCTCTCTCTCTGTCTAACTCTGCCTGTCAAAAAAATTATTTGAGAAGTAGAGTTACAGACAGTAAGAGACAGACAGAGAGAGGGGTCTTCCCTCTATTGGTTTAATACCCAAATGGCCACAATGGCTGGAACCACGCCGATCCGAAGCCAGGAGCCAGGTGCTTCTTCCTAGTCTCCCATGTGGGTACAGGGGCCCAAGGACTTGGGCCATGCTCTACTGCTTTCCCAGGCCACAGCAGAGAGCTAGATTGGAAGTGGAGCAGCCGGGACTAGAACTGGCACCCACAGGGGATGCCAGTGCCGCAGGTGGAGGATTAACCTGCTGTGCCACCGCCCTGGTCCTCCAAAGGCACTTTAGCTTTGTCAATTCAATTTAAACATGAATCCAGATTGAGTAAATTATGTGTACATTGTGAGGTGGTGATTCAATTTCATTCAATGTTAGGAACATTTTCTGGGAGATTCCAATATGGCTGATTAGGGAACAAGGTATTGCATTAGGTTATGCATAAATAGTAAAAAAAAAAAAAAAAAAGTAGAAAGTGTATTCTCAGAGGAGAATTAAGGGGAAAATTGCACTGGAAATTCTACAAAAGGAAAAGGAACACCATGGACCCATGTGGAAGTTGCAAACACACAGCAGGAGCACAGACACAACACATGACTGCAGCATCTGAGAGACAGAACAGGTGGTAGCTTGGAGATGGAAGTGAGACCAGACTTCAGGAACCCATGGTGATATAGACAGAGGGAGAGCATGGCCTGAGTCCAGATTGGACCCTTAGGGACTTGTGGTTACTAGTGGTTACCCCAGTGGAAGTAAAAGGGCATGTTTATGTCAACCCAGTGCTCCCCACAATGATGTCCACTGCCCGGCTGAGAAAGGCTGGGTACCATTTTGGGCGGCAGCTGCAAAACCTATGTACACATACAGCAAGCGGCTGAGACAGAACACCGCCTTCTCAGCAGTACTGGTGGCAGTGGCAGGGAGAGGGCAACATTCGGCCACTGGCTCTTGTACTCACTTGTCATCCAGAAATTCTAGCAGAGTGTAAAACCTGCAGTCCCCATTGACTTTGAGCCTTTCTGGCAGGATTGACAGGTGGCTGGGCACCCATGTAGGACTGCGAGTAGCCTCCCGTCTCCCCGCTTATCATGGGCTCAATCTGCCTAGGCAGAACTGACTCAGAGAACATCTGCCTCTCTGTTTCCTAGAAAAGCTGGCAGGGCAAAGCCAAACCTCTATGCCCAGCACTGTGGGAGCCTTGTGTGCTGAGACCATGGGAATTCAGTGGCTACATAGAAGGGTGTGGGATGTAGCTGGGTATATGGGCAATCATGGAGTATAGTTCCATATGCTCAGACTTCCTTGGTTGCCTGGGATGGAACATTGCAGCTGGAACTGTGCTCAGGGTGAGGACTGCACAGTTCATTTATGCAGTTCATATGGTGGCATGGATGAGCTTTGAACACACTAAGGGCTAATACCCAGGCATTGTTCAGCTTGGAGGAAAGTAGGTGAGGGGGTGATCACACCAACAGAAGTGACCATTCCCCTACTTCTGTTAACAAGAGATCTACTACGCCCAATTCAGATGTTACCCTGGATATTCACCCCACCCTGGAGCACTGACCAGAGCTCCCAGGCCATAGCAAGCACACACCTTTTGATATTCATGGGAAGTGCAGACATTCCACTAAGCTACAGATGCATAGTTCAAAGATAAAAGCCATCAGAGGAAAAGACCAACAAGTAATGCCACAAATACCTAAAAATAAATGCAGAAATTCAAGAAACAGGAATAAGGAAGACACCATGACCCTTCACTCTAAAGGGATACAAAAGCATCTTAATAATAGAATGTGATGGGACCTGCACTGTGGCACAGTAGGTTAATCCTCCACCTGTGGCACTGGTGTCCCATATGGAAGCAGGTTCTAGTCCCAGCTGCTTCTCTACCAATCCAGCTCTCTGCTGTGACCTGAGAAAGCTGTAGAAGATGGCCCAAGGATTTGGACCCTTGATGCTCCTGGCTCGTGGCTTCAGATTGGCACAGCTCCAACTGTTGCGGCCATTTGGGAAGTGAACCAATGGAAGGTAGACCTTTCTCTCTGTCTCTCCCTCTCATTGTCTGTAACTCTACATCTCAAATAAGTAAAAAAATCTTAAAAAATAATAGAATGTGGTGATGAAGAGATTGATGAAATGCTGGAGACAGAATTCAAAAAATTACTCATCGATTACTCAATAGTAATCAGAAGGAAATCTACAAACTAAAGAATACCATACATGACATGAATGAAAATTTTTCCCCAAGAAATTGAGATTTTTAAAGATAAACCAAAATGAAATATTAAAAATGAAGAATTTGATAGACCAAATAAAAAATGTGGTGGAAAACCTTAACAACAGATATGGTGAGGCCAAAGAAAGAATATCTGAGCTAGTAGACAAATTTTGGAAACAAAAAATAAGAAAAATTAGAAAACATAAATACAGTTTTCAAGATTTATGGGTTTATGGGTTTTATTGTTTATCAAACAACCCAGATATGGAACTTAGGAGTTCGAGAGAGTCTGGAATGAGAGAATGGACTAGAATGTCTATTTAGTGAAATAGTTACAGAAAGCTTCCCCAATTTAGAGAAATAAAAAGACATCCAAGTAGAAGAAACATACAGAACTCCTAATAGAAATGACCAGAGAAGATCTTCACTGCAACACATTGTAGTCAAACTTTCAACAATAAAACATAGAGAAAAGATTCTAAAATATGCAGAAATGTCAGATTAGATTAAGAGGTTCTGCAATTGGACTCACAGATACTTCTCATCAGAAACCCCACAGGCTAGAAGAGAAAAATAAGACATAGTCCACATCATAAGAGGAAAAAAAAAACTGTCAACCCAGAACACTCTGCCCTGCAAAACTCTCATTTATGAATGAAGGTGAAATAGAGACCTTCCATAAAAACAGAAAATGAAAGAATTCTTACCCCTCGTCCATCCTTAAAATATGCTTAAAGATGTGCTACACACTGAAACACAAAAAGGTAACCATCAATGCAAAAGAATGTGAAGGCAGAAAATCCCCAATAAAAGTACAAAATAAATCCAAAGTAAACAAAAGGAATATTTATGGAAAATATAACAGGGCAAAATCATTACTTATCAACAGCCACCTTGAATGTAAATGGCCTCAACTCTCCAGTTACAGACTGGATGAATGGATTAAAAAACAATACCCATTTATTTGCTGCCTACAAGAAATACATCTCATCAACAAACATACATGCAGACTGAAAGTGAAAGGATGGAAAAGGATATCCCATGATAATGGAAAGCAGAAAAAGGGCAGGTGTAGCCACCCTAGTAATAGACAAAATAGTCTATAACAAAAAACTGTTCAAAGAGACAAGGAAGGGCATTATGTAATGATCAAGGGATCAATTCAACAAGAAAATTTGACTATAATAAATGTATATGCACCAAATTACAGTGCACGTAGCTATTTAAAAGAAATGCTAATGATCCAAAGGGAGACATAGACTCTACTACAATAGTAACAGTAGACTTCAACACCTAATTTCATCAATGGACTGATAAACTATACAGAAAATCAACAAGAAACAACAGAGCTAATCAAAACTACAGACCAAATGGACCTACCTGATATCTACAGAGCTTTTCGCCCCACAGTTGCAGAATAAACATTCTTTTCATCAGTACACGGAACTTTCTGTAGAATAAGTCACATGTTAGGGCACAGAGCAAGACTCAGCAAATTCGAAAAAGTCAAAATCATCCCATGCATCTTATCTAAACATCTTGGAATGAAGCTGGGAATCAACAACTCAAAAATCTCTAGATCACATGCAAACACCTGGAAACTGAACAACAAGTTCCTGAATGAACAGTGAGAGTAGAAGAAATGAAAAGAGAAATCAAAAGATTTCTGGAAACTAATGATGATGACAATACATCATATCAAAACTTATGGAATACTGGCAAATCAGTGTTAAGAAAAAAGTTTAGAGTAATTTGTGCCTACATAAAGAAATTGTACAGTTACCAAATAAATTAATTATCAATGCATCTGAAGGGCCTAGAAAAAAAAACCCAAAAGTAGTACTAAGAAAGAAATAATTAAAATTAGGGAAAAAATAAATAAAGTTCAATTAAGAAAAAATGATAAAAATGATTAGTGAAATAAACAGCTGACTTTTTGAAAAAAAAAATGACACATCATTGACCCAACCAAAAAAGGAGGGAGAAGACACAAATTAATAAAATAAAAAATGAAAAAGAAAATGTAACAATAGATACCACAGGGGAAAAAAAAGAATTATCAGTAATTGCTACAATGAGTACTGTGTCAACAAATTGGGAAAACAAGAAGAAATGGAAGGATTCCTAGACCATACAATGTACTAAAATTGAGTCATGAAGACATAAGATACCTAAACCATAAGCAAATTGGGTATATAAGGAACATTCCTCAATGCAATCAAGGAAATTTATGACAAATCCATTGCTAGTACCATATTGAATGGGAAAAAAATGGATGCATTCCCCTAAGATCTGTAACCAGACAAGATGCCCACTCTCATCATTGCTTTTTTTTTTTTTTTTTTTTTTTTTTTTTGACAGGCAGAGTGGATAGTGAGAGAGAGAGAGACAGAGAGAAAGGTCTTCCTTTTTGCCGTTGGTTCACCCTCCAATGGCTGCTGCGGCCGGCACATCTCGCTGATCCGAAGCCAGGAGCCAGGTGCTTCCCCTGGTCTCCCATGCGGGTGCAGGGCCCAAGGACTTGGGCCATCCTCCACTGCTTTCCTGGGCCATAGCAGAGAGCTGGCCTGGAAGAGGGCCAACCCGGATAGAATCCGGCACCCCAACCGGGATTAGAACCTGGTGTGCTGGCGCCGCAAGGCCGAGGATTTGCCTATTGAGCCACGGCGCCAGCCATCACTGCTTTTTTTTAAGATTTATTTATTTATTTATTTGAAAGTCAGAGTTACACAGAGAGAGGAGAGGCAGAGAGAGAGGAGACGCAGAGAGAGAGAGCGAGGTCTTCTATCCAATGGTTCACTCCCCAGTTGGCCACAATGACCAGGGCTGTATCACTCTGAAGCAAGGAGCCAAGAGCTTCTTCTAGGTCTCCCACGTGGCTGCAGGGACTCAAGGACTTGGGCCATGCTCTACTGCTTTCCCAGGCCATAGTAGAGAGCTGGATCAGAAGTGGAGCAGCCGGGTCTTGAACTGGCATCCAAATGGCATGCTGGTGCTTCAGGCCAGGGCATTAACCCACCGCACCCTCGTCATTGCTTTTTAATATAGGCCTAAAAGTTTTATCCAGAGCCATTAGGGAAGAAAAAAAAAAATCAAAGTGATGCAAATTGAGAAGGAGGAAGTCAAACTATCCCTGTTTGCAGATGACATAATTATATATTTAGGGGATCAAAAAGATTTCACTAAAAGACTACTGGAACTCATGAAAGAGTTCAGTAAAGTGGCAGAATATAAATTCAACACACAAAAATCAACAGTCTTTTCATACACAGATAATTCCATGGCTGAGAAAGAACTTTTAAGATTAATCTCATTCACAATAGCTACAAAAAATTAAATATCTTGGAATAAATTTAACCAAGGATTTCAAGATTTCTACTATGAAAATTACAAAACATTAAAGAAATAGAAGCAGATGTAAAGAATTGAAAAATATTTCGTGTTCATGGATTGTAAGAATCAGTATGATCAAAACGTCCATACTACCAAAAGCAATTTACAGGTTAGAGTGATCCCAATCAAAATATCAGACCTAGAAGAACTATGCTAAAATTCATATGGAAACAGAAGAGACCCAAATATCTAAAGCAATATAAAACAAACAAACAAACAAAAAAACAAATTTGGAGGCATCACAATACCAGATCTCAAGACAATACAGGACAGTTACAATCAAAACAGCCTAGTACTGGCACAAAAACTGACGTGTAGACCAATGGAACAGAATAAAAACTCCAGGAATCAATCCACAGATTTACCACCAACTTATCTTTGACAAAGAATCTGAAATCAATCACTGGAGCAAGGACAGTCTCTTCAACAAATGGGGCTCAGAAATTTCATCTCTATGAAGGGAAGTATAAAACAAGACCCCTACCTTATACCTTAAATAAAAATCCACTTAAAATGGATAAAACAGTTAAATCTATGACCCAATACCATCAAATTACTAGAGATACTGGGAAACTCTGCAAGACATTGGCACCAGCAAAGACTTCTTGGAAAAGAACGCAGAAGCACAGGCAATCAAAACCAAAATTGACAAATGGTATTACATCAAACTGAAAAGTTTTTTTCACTGCAAAAGAAACACTTACGAAAGTGAAAAGCAACCGACAGAATGGGAGAAAATATTTGTAAATAACACAACTGATAAAAGGTTAATATTCAGAATCTATATAGAGCTCCAGAAATTCAACAACAGAACAAACAATCCCGTGAAGAAATGGGCAAAGAATTCGAACAAGTATTTTTCAAGAGAGGACATTTAAATGCCCAACACACTTGAGAAATGCTCAGGATCACTTAGCCATCAGGAAAATTACATAAAAATCATAATAAGTTTCCAGCTCAGTCCAGTTAGAACGGCTTTTATATAGAAATTAATAAACAATTGCTGGCAAGGATGTATGGAAAAAGGTACCCTAATCCACTGTTGGTATAGGAATGTAAATTGGTGCAGCCACTGTGGAAGGTGGAATACAGTATGGAGATAACTCAGAAATCTGAATATTGACCTACCATATAATCCAGCAATCCAACTCCTGGGAATTTGCCCAAATCAAAATAAATCAGCATGTGAAAGAGTTATCTGTACCCTAATGTTTATTGCAGCAAAAATTCACAATAGCTAAGATATGGAATCAACCCAGATGTCCATTAACTGTCGACTGGATAAAGAAATTATGGTATATGTATATATATATATATACATATTTATATGGTATATGTATATGTATATATTTATACACATACATACATACTGTGGAGACTTCTCAGCTGTAAAATAAAAATGAAATCAGGTCTGTTGCAGCAAAATGGACTCAACTATAACTATTATTGAAATAAGTCAGTCCTAAAAAGACACATACCATATTTTTCCCTGATCCAAGGTAACAAACAGTACAAAATTGTAATGTATTGGAATAAAATGGACATTTTGAAATTTGATGACTGTTTACATCTCTTGTCTCTTCTGTTAAGGAGCAGAGCTTATTTTTCCTTTATACTATTTGTCAAACTCTTCTACTTAGTGTAGAAGAGTATTAAGTAAACTGAAAATAGACCTTTGTAAAATTAAGAGTGGGATGGGAGAGTAAGAAGGAAGAAAGTTTGGAGCATTGTGGAGAGGGAGGGGAGGGTGAGAAGTATCACTATGTTCCTGTATCTGTATATATGAAATACATGAAACTTCTATAATTTAAATAAAACGTTTTAAAAAAGAAAAAATAAAAATGGTAAGATGGGGAAAAATGCTCATGTTCCAGAAAAAAAGAAACATTTTCTTAAAAGTTTTTTTTTTTTTTTGCAAATTGTTTCTTCTTGACGCACTTGTAGAATGCATAGAGTTTCTATGTTTTGCCTCTCTTCCACTCACTGATTTATATATCTATTCTTATGATAGTCCTACATCTTGTTAATTGCTGTAGATTGGCAGTAATGTTAAAGTTGAAAAACATTGGACATTTCTCTGTGTCAACATAAAGTTAAAACAATATATGTCATCCATCATGCACCATTTAATATATGTTATGCTGGATATTTCTGTCTAGTTTAATCTCCAAAACAATCTGTATGGAGTGATTTTTGCACATTTTACATACGAGTGTAAACCCAGATACATCCATTAAGTACAGAAACTTGAACATAAACTCATGACTAGTTACCTGCTTCCAGAACTAGGTTACTCTATCTATAAGAAATATGATGCTAAAAAAAGAGAACGAGGAGGAAATCTGTTTTCTTTCCTCTTTGTACTATGAAAGTTATTTTTAAACAATAATTGCTGATGCCATTTAAATACAGAATTTCATAATGCTAATTTCGTGTGTAAATTTTAAACTATAAAAAGCTGATATAACTTGCAAAATAAATGTAGGACACTGTAACACTTAAACTTTTTCACTGGTGATAGGGCACTAACACCTTAATGTGGAGTATTATTGTAAATTACATAATGGGCAAAACCCACAATTCTGCTTAACAACCATATTGTTCAGCAGAGCCTTCTATCTTTATCATAGAAAGTGTATTTGATTTTAGCAAAAAATGGTTCACTGCTACTATTTTCCCCATATTAATCAAGTTTATTATACTAAACAGAAGTGCATTTTGATAAAAATATAGAGAGATGGGGCCAGCGCTGTGGCTCACTTGGTTAATCCTCCTGCGACGCCGGCATCCCATATGGGCTGCGGATTCTGTCCCAGTTACTCCTCTTCCAGTCCAGCTTTCTGCTGTGGCTCAGGAGGGCATTGGAGGATAGCCCAAATGCTTGGGCCCTGCACCCGCATGGGAGATCAGGAAGAAGCACCTGGCTCCCGGCTTCGGATCTGCGCAGTGCAGGCCGTGGCGGCCATTTGGGAAGTGAACCAACAGAAGGAAGACTTTTCTCTCTGTCTCTGTCTCTCACTGTCTGTAACTCTACCTGTCAAATACATAAAATATATATAGATAGATGACAGATAAGCAAATAGCCCAACTTCTCTTGTACATTTTGAGGTAATTTTTAATATCTTTCTTTTATAGCATGGATAAGGGTATATTGAATTCATGGATAAAGTTTATAGTAATGCAAAAAATCGTATTCACAATGAGAGTACTTGGTGTCTATGTGACTTGTATCCTTCATTGTTATTTAATTATGCAATCACGTTAGAATGCCAGTGTCCAGCTTCAGGCTACCTGGACTTGATACCTGTATCTAATCCCTGATTCCAGACTCCTGATAATGTGGAGTTGGGGAGACTGAGTGATTGTTCAAGTCATTGGGTTCCTGTTATTCATGAGGGAAATCTGGCTTTGACCCTTCTGTTTGTGGCTATCATTTGGATAGTAATCTACCAAATGAAAACTCTCTTTCATTTCCTCCTCTGTCTTTGTATCTCAAATAAAAGAAAACATAAATAGCTAAAAAGCATTCAAAGAGTTATTAAATATATCTTTTATATATGTCCACATAAATTGTAGAAGAGAATAGAACTCTCCTGATCTCATAAAAAGCCTTAATTCGGGGGCTGGTGCTGTGTCTTAGTAGGTTAAGCCTGTGGCATCAGCATTCCATAGTCCTGGCTGCTCCACTTCTGACCCAGCTCCCTTTTAATGGCCTGAGAAAGCAGTAGATATGGTCCAAGTGTTTGGGCTTTTGCACCTGTGTGGGAAACATGTAAGAAGCTCCTGGCTTCTGGCTTTGGATCAGCCCAGCTGTGGCCATCTGGGACATGAACCAGTAATGGAGGACCTATCTCTCTGTGTTTAACTCTGCTTCTCATTAAATAATTTTTTTTTTAAATAAGAAGCCTTAATACAGTAAAGATGATAAAAAGTCATTTATATTTAAGCAATGTTTTTTAAAAAACTAAAACCATATTTTTCAACTTTTCTTCTTACAGAGCTATCTTCAACCAGGCTACAGTTGCTTCTTTATTTCTTTATTATTATTCATCCAAAATTTCTCATACAATGTAAGACCAACTACATAATTTGTAGAGATTGCTACTATGTAAGAAAATTTATTTGAATACTTTCCTTTTTAAAATTTGTTTAGTTTTCTTTATATTTGAGAAGAGAACATTTGTTAAAGAATCAGATATTGATAACAGGAGTCAGAAGTCAGTCTACCAAGGTAAAACGCATTGTTTGTCACTCAGCAGTTCCATGACCTTGGAGACGTTGTTTTACTGCTTGGTCAGTTATATAGAGAAGGAGAAAAGGGAAAGGAACAAGTGTGGTATTATGGGAAGAGTCCAAAGAGATAAGGTGAATGCTGTAATGAATGTAATGCTTTACTAAGCAAATACTAAAGGACACATTTTCTGCTCAGTGCCAATGACATAAATTAGCTAAGTCATGGTCCTTGCATGCATGTAATTCAAACTCTATAGTGGAAGAAAGATACATAAAAACCACCTATAAGCCAAGTTGTTAATTGCTGTCTTATGGGTGCAAGCAAAATCCTAGAGAACACAAAATTGATTCCATTATTCTAAATGTGTCCTGACCAACACAGTCCAATGGAGATATTATTTCCCATTATCTAGGCAATTAACTTCTATTATGCATCTTAAGATTGTATTACCTTTGTTAACTACACATCACTGATGGCTTAAATTAAGCAAGAGGAAAGGAATAAGCTATTTGTGCCCTTTGCATTTTTATTATTTAAATCTGTGATGGCATTGGATGAATTTTCACTTTATTTAAAACTTTTGATGAATTCAATTTTCACTATTTGTCATAATTATACAATAATTTTTAGTATATATTAAAATTTGCATATTTTAGTAAACCTTAGAATAGGCAGAAAATGAGTTCTTTGAATAGTTTACTTTCAAAAACACTTGCTTCCCTGTAATGAAAAGATTGTATCTGTTCTTTCCTTGTTGAACTTTTTCCAATAGATTTTAGCATGATCTACTATGTTAGGGTTAATTCAAATAACAAATAAAATAAGAGAAAGTCCATGTTAACTCAATATTCCTAAAAAATTCTGAGGCCCTTTGTGCTTTAAGTGTTCCAGTAATTTTCATTATAAGGTAAAGATACCCAAAATCTAAAGTCATAAACATGTGAATTTGAAACTCAGTCCTGACACTTGTGTTATGACATACAGAAGTTAACTTAGGGGAGTTTGGAATGTGGGGCTCTTCATGTATTAAATAGGGCAATAATGGTTACTTCATAAATTTATCTTGAATAATAGATTGTGGTAATTTAAAAATCTTAGAGGAGTTTATGGCTTATATAAGTGATCAATATGTTTACTATTAGCTTTATTTCTCTTAATGTAATATTATATTTAGGATTATTTATTATCTGTTACTTGGTTGTTTTATTACAATATTTATATTCAAAAATTACTGCTAGTATTATTAACTTTAAAATTACATGGTTTCAATATTATAAAGCCTTTATGTCTAAAATGTTGATAGACAAATTTACCTATAAATATAATAAAAAGTAAGCTTATTGTAAATTATTTTTATTCTAATTTCAAAAGATTGAAATATGAAACAAATAATTGGGAAAACACATATGAGAAAAACCAGGATAAACTGTTGTTGCTATGATTATCTTTCAACTTGACTGGCAACAGGGTGTCCAGATCAAATATTATCAAACATTATTTTTATTTGGGTCCATGAGGTTGTTTATAGACAACGTTAAAATTTGAATCAATGGAATTAGTAAAGTAGATTGTTTTCTTCCATATGACTGGATATACTCTTTAAGAACAGGAAAGAGGGGCCAGTGCTGTGGCATTGTAGGCTAAGCTTCAGCCTGTGGTGCCAGCATCTCATATGAACACTGGTTCTAATCCCCACTGCTCCTCTTCAGATCCAGTTCTCTGCTGTGGTCTGGAAAAGCAGTAAAAGATGGCCCAAGTGCTTAAATCCTTGCACCTGCGAGGGAGACCTGTATGAAGCTTCTGGATCCTGGCTTCAGATTGGCACAGCTCCAGTCATCGTGGCCATTTGGAGAGTGAACCAACAGATGGAAAACTTTTTTCTTTGTTCTCTATTACCCTACCTCTCAAAAAAAAAAAAAAAAAAAAACTGAAAGGGAAGATTTTTTTTCCTTTCACATCTCACTACTTGAGCCGTCACATTTTATCTCACATTTACTGCTCTCACACTGAGATTTAAACCATTGTTTCCCTTAGTTCCTAGTCTTTTGTCTAAGGACTTCCAGTTTATAAACAGTAGGTCATGGGAGTCTTGGAATCTGTAATAATGTGAACAGAATTCCATAACAAAACCTTTGATCTATATTCTGTCTATATGTACACGCATGTATTTACGTACCTATCCATTAATCCCTTTTGTTCTACTTTAGGGTAGAATTTAATACAGATTTTTTACTATAAATAATAAAATATTATAAAATTTTAAATTATAATTATATAATAAATATTTCATTAAGTTATAATAACAATAAATTAAGAATTTAATTTTATGGATGGACTTTCTGAATTGGTTCTGGAATTTCTAGAATTGACCCTGTAATGATTAGATTTAAAGATGATAGTAGCTATTTCCCTTAGAAAAGGTAACCTCACTAGTCCTTTATAGAGACATACAAAATTTCTTCATCAGATACTCTGATCAGATGTTTATAAGAACAGAGAGCTAGATGCTTATAATATGATACCTCCAGCTCTTGGCAAACTAATTAAAAAATGGCACTGACTTCATTACCCATAATATTGAGGGACAAAGTGGTGAGAGACAAGACACAGAAAATATTAAGTATGTGAGGTGATGGACTTGCTAAACAGCTTACTTGAATCAATCCACAACATTCTCAAATCACATTGAATCCATATATATGTAAATATAGTTATTTGTTAGTTAAAATGAAATTTAAAAAGAAAATTAAATGCTCATGGATTTGACTCTAGCTCAAGTGCTAAATACTTGACCATAAATTTTACATGTGTTCCCTAGAGGACATTGTTAACTCCTTTAGTAACAGAAGTGAAATTCTGAACAAATGCTGAAATGCAGTGTAAGATTAATTCCAATCTTCAAAATGTCTACTGTTAAAATGAGGGCTCTGAATGAGAAAGAATGATATCCTTTAATTTGGGATGGGAAGTTGGAAAGATCCTAACACAGCTGGGGAAAATGAGCTCTTCAGTTTTGATAAGGTTTTGCTAGAGGTGGAGGAGATCTTCCCTCCCATTCCAGGGACAGTGTCATCCCCATCTCTAGTAGTATCAGCATCTCCATCCACAGTGTATCAGCTTTTCCACTTCCATCTCAGGATACTAAGCTTACATTGCTTGAGAAAACAGTTTCAGCTTCCCTTTAAAAAAATGCTGTTTTTCCTGATGGTCCCTTTTACCATCCTTCTTTGTCTACATAAGTAGATTCAAGAACCAGAAGACCCTTACAGGTGAGATGCAATGTGTGAAGCATGAGGAATGCTTTTACAGAATGAAATAATTGCCCAAGTTTTTTTTTTAATTTGTACATACAGAAATCTGGGGAATATGTGTACTGATAGAAACAAGAATGTAGGAAAATGGAGGAAAGGAATAAATTTAGAACAGATTGGATTTGTTGGCATGGTCTCATTAAACAGAGATACAGCTTTTAATAGTCCAACTCTGGGAGTTAGAAAAGGCATTTTTCAAATAATGAAATGCAAATGACCAACTGACACATGAAAAAGTGCTCAGAATCACTAGCAGTCAGGGAAATGCAAATAAAAACAATAATGAGGTTTCACTTCACCCCAGTTGGAATGGCTATTATCCAAATTTTTTTTTAGAATGCCTAACAATTGTTGATGAGGATGTGGAGAAACAGATACCCTAATACACTGTTGGTGGGAATGTAAACTAGTAAAACCATTATGAAAGAGAGTATGGAGATTCCTCAGAAATCTGAAAATAGATCTACCTTATGACCCAGCCATTCCAATCCTGGGAGTCTACCCAAAGGAACTGAAATCAGCATATGAAAGAGTTATATTTACCCCCATTTTTATTATTGCTTAATTCACAGTAGCTAAGATATGGGATTGACCCAGATGTCTATCAACTGATGACTAGATAAAATGTGCTATACATACATGATGGAATACTACTCAGCCAAACAAAAAATGAAAGCACGTCTTTTGAAATGAAATGAGTGCAACTGAAGGCCATTATACTTACTAAAATAAGCCAGTCCCCACAAAGCAAATATCATGTATTCTTTGATATGTTTCAGTTAATATAGAATACAAAAAATAAGAATAAAACTGACATGTTATGACTTAATTACTGCTTTTAGCCCTTGTCTGAACTCCTGTGGTTGGCCAAAATGTCATTCACAAGTTAGCCCACTATTAGGTGACTGAACTAGAAATACCAAGTCTGCTGTGAGTTAATATAGACCAAATGATTCAAAGGTTTGGGGAAACTGGAAAGAGATCACATCTGTGTTACTTAAGACCTATTCATTCATGCTTAAAGGCTTAATATTATATGTCTTTGACTAAGATTGTGAGGACTACAGTTGTGAAAGACCTGACACATGTGAAGAGCTCTGTGATTTCTGTTCTCTATAGGCCAGACTCCCAATAAAACAGCAGTTACTGAATTTGGAAATCTCAGTTGAATGAGGGTGCAAGGACAAGTGTTCAGGATCAACAGCTAAAAGCTGAGTGGGTGTAATTGTCATAGCAGACAGCAAAGTCATAGTAATAGAACAGTATGATTTGCATAGTCATTGTTTCATTGAAGTGAAATAAATAGGAGGTTGTTATGGTTTGAATGTATTGCTCTGAAAGTTCATGTTTTGGAAACTTAATTCCTGAAGAAAGAATGTTGAGAACGTGGACATTTCAGACATAATTAGGTCACATGTGTTCTCTGTGGCCCTTTCTTCTGCCACAGGAGGATGAAGCAAGATGGCTGTTAACAAATGTGGACTCTCGACCTAGAACATCTCAGCTTCCAGGGCAGTCAAAGTAGATCTCTTCTTTAAAAGATATGTAGTATCAGTTCTTCTAATATAGTAATATGAAATGGACTAAGGCACATTCATTCTTTTTATTTGATCTCTGTAGGAACAAAAGTTTCAGAATAAGTTGACCAAAGCCTAACCAGATCATCAATTAATTTCCAAATACGAGCCAATTTAGATAGCTAATTCCTTGATGAAGGGGAGGTCCTTTGAGGAAGGGCCCTGGTACACTACTTAAAATGAATGTTGTTAATTTTCATCCAGCCACCTTCAAAGACATTTGCACCCTTTTTTACAAAGGTAAATTATTGAGGTAAACATTGAGGAAATGAAATAATTAAATATTTGGAATCTACAGGACACTGAACTTACATAGTTTCTGGGAGACTCAAAACATCACTTTGATCATCGAAATATAGGTTAAAAAAAAGTTAACAATCCATGGAATTTTTGCTTAGGTCTATCTCACAATGGGTCCAGCAGCTCTCCAAACCCATCCTGGCTTTATTTCCTCATTTCTAGAATGAATAACTAGAATAGTATCCTTAGTAACCAGCAGAATCTTCACCATGGTTCCCTGACATGTACAGGGAGAGCTATTGCAGTGTCAAAGTACAGACAGAAGCCATCAAGCTATTTCTCCCTAGAAATATAGTAAACTAAAAGTAATGTTACATTGCTGGAGGAATTAGAGAGATAAATACCACAATCAAGGATTTTAAAGATACAAGAATGATGTTTACAACTACATCCTAACTCAAGTCTTCTCTTTGTCATATGTAGAAAAATTGACTGCATTAATTTTAGTGGGTTATTGCAGGCTTAACCAAGTACTGACTCCAATGCAATTTCCAATCCTATGTTGTAGGAATGGCTCATTTCCTTCATTTGAATTCCTTTTTGAGTATCAGTGTACTCTTAAGCAGCATATGAAGTGGATCTTCTTGGAGAGGGATAGCAGAAAGGTAAGGTTAAACCTGTTTTCCAGTAGAAAACTGAATGTAATTAAGATATTGCTTGCAAAGATTGTGTGTGATGGAAGAGTTGCTGTGGTAACCCATGAACAGCAGAGTAAAGGTACATTGTGTCTTTTAAAAGGTAAAAAAAAAAAAAAAAAAAAAAAAAAAAAAAAAAAAAAAAAAAAAACACCAAAAAACAGTGCAGCTGAGAGGTGAAAGGAATATGTATTAAGCAGAATATATTAGCCAAAGCTATGACAGCAAAGTATTTATCACTGGATGACCGAATAGAGTCAGTAATCCCAATAATAGTGGTGAGGGGGCCTTAATGGATGGGATATAACATTAAGGTTGTGATAATGCACCATGAGGTGTAATTCTTTCTTTTCAGGTTTAAGAACAAGCCAAATTTGATTATTAAATGGAGAAGCAGTGTGTAAAATTACTTGTTCTTAAATATATCTTGTATAATGGGTTTTAATCCTGGAAGATGCTGTTTTAATTTATATTGAGCTGTATTAACCATCTTAATCAGTATGAATGCTCATAGAGGTTCTTCCTGTCAAGTTAATTTTAACTGACAAAAATGTAATTTAATTTTAATTTATAACTCCTTGAGTCAGAGTATCCATACCTACTGTGGTATATTTTAGGGATATAGGTGCTATGACTATGCAGAATTTAGGTAAGAGAAGAGATTCTGCTCTTTAGTATAGCTCTTTGGGCTTCATATTGTATTTATTAATTCTAAGAACATAAGGGTATATAGCTTAAATTTAGTGGAATGTCCACCTTTACCTATAATTTGAGAGCTAGTATCAACACAGTCCATGAAAGTTTGCTAAAATATACATTAAACAGGTATTAATGTTCATTTAGGTCTTGTGTTTTTGACACAGAAGGTTAAATTGCCTCTTGGAACACGGGTAACCCGTATAAATTGCCAGTTTGAGTTCTGGCTGCTCCATTACTGATCTAGGTCCCAGCTACTGAACTTGGGATAGATAACGACCAACTATTTGGGCTCTTGACACCCACATGGGAATTCTGACTGGAGTCCGAAGATTCAAGCTTCAGTCTCTTTCACTCTTGCCTATTGTGGCCATTTGGAGAGTGAACCAGCAGATTATGATTTGTTTCTGTGTCTCCTTCTTTTCTCTTTCAGCACTCTGCTTTTCAAATAAATAAATCAATAATTTATAACACATAAAAGCAAAAATTTACTTTTAAATACACATATAATATATATAAAATTATTAGATTCCAAAAAACAGAGTAAAATTACTGATGGATATGTGGAGAAAGGCAAACTCTTTCTTTTTCTTTTTCTTTTCTTTCTTTTTTTTTTTTTTTTTGACAGGCAGAGTGGACAGTGAGAGAGAGAGACAGAGAGAAAGGTCTTCCTTTACCGTTGGTTCACCCTCCAATGGCCGCTGCGGCCAGTGCACCACGCTAATCTGAAGCCAGGAGCCAGGTGCCTCTCCTGGTCTCCCATGTGGGTGCAGGGCCCAAGGACCTGGGCCATCCTCCACTGCACTCCCGAGCCACAGCAGAGAGCTGGACTGGAAGGACCATTATGCTTAGTGAAATAAGCCAGTCCAAAAAGGTGTGTATCATATGTTTTATCTGATATGTGATTGTTAACATAGAATACAAAAAATGTACAAAAAAGAGACTGACTTCTTAGGATATGATTACAGCTTTTAGCTCTTGTCTACATTCCTGTGCAACAGTGGTTTTTCTGCTTTGTACTTGTTGAACATTATGGTTAGTGGTATATCGAGCCTGTGATTCTAAAGTAAACTGAACTTATGTTATTATAACCATTAAAGGGACAAGAACAGAAGGAAGGAAGGAGGTAGGATTGAGGGAGGAAAGGGAGAGGCAAAGTCTGGTTATCTTCTTAGAACTGTATCTATGGAATACATGAAATCTGTTCTCTTTGTATTAATAAAAATGAAAAGAATGTTTATGGAAAAAGGAAATGAAAAGATGTTTATTTGGTGCAAAAGTTAATTGCATATGAGAAGTCTTCAAAATTCCACAGAAAATGTGCATTATGAAAAAAAAACATTGGAATTCAAATTTTAAAAAACTATATATATATATATATATACATACATACATACAAAATACTCAATACATGCTCACGTTTCAAATTTCTTTCTCTATAGTATCTCAAATCAGTATTATCAGGATTTGGTGCATCCATCATGGCATTTGTTGCACTAACAGGTTTAAATATAAACACTTAAGTCAGTATGAATTAACCCCTTTGTTATATGCTGCAAAACAGAATTTTCTCTACAACTCTGAGCATTAGAATCTTTTTCATGACAGAGGTTATAGGCAACAACATTGTTAAAATCATTTTGTAGGGTACTGGTGAGCTGAACAAATCTGATTAGGTCACATATCTACTCTTAACTCCACGTGAGAGAATTTAATAGAGTATTCTATCAGATGGGATATTGGGCTTTTTTCACCCAGCAAATATTGGAAGCTGATACTTGATTGAGAAGTCATAATCCAGTGTAGGAATTGTTCCCTTGAACCTAGCATTTGTCCTGGATTTGGCTAGAATCACAACACAATACAATCTAATGTACAAAGATATGTTCAGGCAAAGATACATGACCCAATCCATTTTAAAGAGAGATCCAAAACCCAAATCTCTATTCCTAAACATGAGTTATTGAAACTTCTGACATGGTTAAATCTATAGCAGAGATCTAGTAGAATTCAGCAAATGCAACACAATGCAGCAAGAGCAGGGTTCCCAGCAGGCTGCAGCTCAAAGCTCAGATTTCCAGTAGACAGCATTATGTCTGGAAGAGCATGCTAGCCAGCAGGCAGCAAAGTAAATTAGCAAGCTAAAGCAAAAGAAGAAAGACCTTCCCAGTGGTTGCAGTTATCACGCAGCTATCTTGTTCCTTGTGCCAATGGTTGAGATCTCCCCATAAAAACAAAATGGACACCTCACTCAAAATTTAGATCAAATGTTGAAACTGATGGCAGGACACACACTTGAAGAAGAAATAAAAAAAGCTTTTATGTGGCTTCCTGGGGACAGCATGGTGGACTCCCAAGTAGGGCTGAAAATAGGTCAAGAGAATAAGGTTAGAAACTGGAATTTCTTTTCTTGAGGCTGGTGAGTGGGTTAAGCATTCCCTGTGCGATGCATCTTATAGTTTGGACTGTCCTTTAGTGCTAAATTAGGAAGCACTTGGAATTCCTTACAGATTTGTAAACTATAAACTGAAGATAAAGAGATAACAGGGGAATTAAAAGTTACTAATAGTCAAATACTCAAATTAGTATCAGATTGTTATTACACTAATATTATTTTTTTTCACAAATGTTAAGTGTGTCAAATTATAGAATTACAATTAATTTAATGGTCTTAATTAGCTTTATTTTCTATTCTGGAGTTGGGCAAAACTTCATTCTACAATAAAATAAGTATTCTAATGATCTGAACAGAAGAAATTGTCATTCAAGACAGAAAGTGCTAAAGAAAACAGAAGCAAAGAACAAAGAACAGTGTCTGCATTTCTTGTCCATTGCTATAATAAAATACCTGAGTCCTGATACTGAATAAAGATAAGAGGTCTCTTTGGTTCTCTGCTTTGGAGACTGAAAGCCCAAGACCAGGGGGTTTCCTTTATTCGGCCTCTGGTGAGGGCTTCAAGGCAGATGGTATCCTTCAGCAAAGATCACATGGCGAAGCAGGAAGCCAGAAGTATTCAGTGATCCAGGTTGGCATTTTATAATAATTCACTCAGTTAGGACCTAACAGGAGGGAACCCCCTACCTCGATTAGGTAACTGTTTTACTCCAAGGCCTGCTTCTTAAAGGATTCATCACCTCTTATCATCGGCACACTGAGGACAAAGCTTTCAACTAGCACACATGAACTGTTAGGAATCACACTCAACCATAATCAAATCATGGGAGTAAATTGATCATTTCAATTAATTTCTTTGTAAGGTAGGGACACAGACACTGGTTGATTAATATTATTACTTCAGGGTACTTTGTTGTGTAAAGATTAATGCAGAAGAAATTTCATCAGTGTGTCAAAAGAAGCTGGCCTATTTGGGGACAGTGGCCATTATTTTTCTAATCCTGATTTTTCTGAGCTCTTTAGAGAAACAACTTAGTTTCAGCTTGGAAGTATGGAATTTAGCATACTTCATTTGAATTTGTAGTCATATCTGTTGGAGCTTAGTGCAGGGATTTAGCCAAATTATTTTATTTAACAAGTGTTATTATAATTCTTATAGTGTAAATTCCATTTTTATTTGTCATTTCATAAACATAAAATGGCTGCTGAGCTTCCAGGCATCACACAAGCATTTCTAAAGAAGGAAGGGGAAAATTGCCTACATTGACTTGTTTGTATCTAACTTCCCTTTTCTCAAATAAGGAAAAATGTTTCCACACATTCTTACTGCAACATTTTTCTTAGATATTATTGAGAAAAATTGAATGCCATGACATTTCCTGGCTCAAAGAAGACAGAGAAAGCTAGTAATTTTATCACTGAACACAAGGTTAGGAATTGTGGAAGGATCTTCTAATAAAAATCAGAATAATGGCTACTTGTTGGTCCATAGTCACTGAATATAGGTGTGGTGTCCTTTGTATATCTTTCTGAGAAAAGTTTGCATAGTAATTACTAACAGTCACAAGCATTGTAGACTGTTACACTGTAGCATACATCTTGAAAGTTGACATCCATCAAATACAAATGCCTAGCAATTCCTAAAGACTGGTGCTTTAACAAAATTGAGCCTTGTCTTTTAATGTGGAGGAGAAGGAGGGGTCAAGAAACGTTCTTAAATTGGAAACTCAGTAACATTTCTGCTTAACTTTTTGTTGAATGAAGTAGATGAACATGCAGTTTTTGAGAGAATATTGTATGGCTATATTACAGCTTGTCTTTTTAAAGAATGGAAATGAAAAGACTTTGCCCTGAATAGTAATCATTAGCATATTTCTGACTCTATATCAGACATAAATTATTTCTCCCACCCTTTTCCCCAAAGTCAAATATTCAGTCATATGAAATTTTCAAAAGTATTCTTCTATCCAGTTACATAAGCAAATAAGAGAAAGAGGATCAGTGTCTATTTTAAAGAATTAACAATAAAAACTATTCATATTTCACTATCACAATCATATATCTCAATGCCTTTCTTTCATACTTAAGAAACACAATATCCCTGAAAAGGAAAATAAGAAATCAAAGCTATTAAACACATGTTCTTTTCTCTGCGCCTCTGCACTGATTAATGCCCTGAGCTCACACAGCTGTAAAGTTATACTGATGTCCTCTTTAGACTGTGCCTCACATGACTTTACTCAAAAAGAGAGAAAAAAGCTTGTCAAGTAAAGGAGTAAATGAGATATCTCATTTGCATTGAAATATAGAGAGGCTCAAAGAAAAAGGCCTCTTCTTTGCCAAGTGCATTTCTTCACTCATAATACACTGATGATATAATGGAGCTGGACATGCCACAATCATTTGAATTTGGCCTTGGTTTCTGTAATATCTTTCTATGCCTCTTATTAAAAAAAATGAAAATTGAATTCTTATCTACTTAGGAAACTGCTAGACTCCATGCATTTTTCGTATGCTACAACCAAGGTTTTGCTTCCTTTTTTTTGAATTATTTCATTTGATTAGAGTATCCATATAATTTAGAATATCCATACAATTTAGAATCCATATAATTTAGAATCCATATAATTTAGAATAATATACCTCAAATTTACAATGAAAATGTTTTCTGATTTATTCTAACAGAATATACAAAGGTAGTCTGATGCATTAGTCAGGTATTCTTTGCTACATGGCTTCAAGCATTAGTCATCATAGGGTAGTGAGTATTTGAAAAAATAATTAAAATTAATCTTGCTTCCTGACCATATGAAATACCTGCCTGTTTTTAAGTTGCCTAGGTAAACCATATAATTATGAAAATATTGCAGTAATATACACCATGCTGTATTTTCCTATCACAAATTTAATTAAAAGAAACTTTAACTCTACATGTCCCTGATAAATTAGTTATATTGTTTCATTTAATCACTTGGTATATGGAATTAACACTTTTCTTGGTTCTATAGATTTCTTAAAAGCCTCACTGGAAGTTCCAAGACAGTGACATCAGCAAGATGTTAGAATAGAAACATTGTTCATAACTTCATAGCACAATCATTCACAACACACACACACACACACACATACACACACGCTTTATAAGTTTATAAGCACTGTGGAACTGAGGTGAGGTGAGAGATTATTGTCCTTGAGTCAAACACATAAAATAGAAAATGCAATGAAGAGGATTGAAAGGTCAGTTTCTCATTAACTATGTCAACCTTATCCCAAGTCTTCGTGTGCAATGCAGATAGATTGTGAGGTAAGGGAAGGAGAGTAAAGGGAACACCTGATGCTACACAGACTCCAGCACCAGACATGTCCCAGTGAACTGAAGTGTCATGTTGGCCCCCATGGCTCAAATCTCCAGGATAAGATCTACAGCTCTAGGCTTGAAGTACACATCAGTGCCAGGACATAATTCTAGCCTCTATGCTGACTCTTGTAGACACTGGCAACAGAATGGTTTCACAGACCCAAGATCTTAACCAATACGAGGAAACTCAGTTTCCAAGATCATAACTCTAGAAGCAGTTAAGAAAGACTATGGGCACCCAGGAACCACCAATCTGGGAACAAACCCAGTCTGCCTAAGTTCTCCAGATCTAAAACCTTCAAATACATTCCACCAGTCAGCTTTCCTAGCTAGTGAGAAAACCAATGCTGAAATACTAGAAAAGGTAATTAACTCTTCAAATGTCCAAATATCAAAACAAAGCCACAGGATTACAAGTAATCCAGGAAACAGGAGACCACAACCAAAAAGAGTAATGTACCAACGATTTTAAAGCAATGAAGACCTACAAATTGCCTACAAAGAACTCAAAGTAATTTTAAGGAAATGAAGATGACTAAAATACATCATTAAATTATACATAAATTAATAATAAATTCACTGATGATATTGTCTGATTTTGAGTCCAACTTAAAGGGCCAAAGAGGTGCAGGGTGTCCAACTAATCTTGTGAAGGGAGAGCACATGGCTTTCTTCTCCCCTCATCCCAACAAAGGCTGTTGCAGTATGCTTGCAACTAAAGGATTTAATCAGAGGGATAAACCTGTGTTCCCCACTGCATTTGAGTGTGGTTTTGAGGATTGGTAGTGGTTAGAGACCACACTTATGCCTATGAAGTGCTCTACCCTCACTCTATCAAGGCGCCTGGACTCAATGTACCAAGTTGGAGCACCAACCAACTTCAA
Source organism: Lepus europaeus (assembly GCF_033115175.1). Taxonomy (NCBI): domain Eukaryota; kingdom Metazoa; phylum Chordata; class Mammalia; order Lagomorpha; family Leporidae; genus Lepus; species Lepus europaeus. Next base: position 64,643,507 of record NC_084842.1, on the reverse strand, counting down.
TTGGGTAAGGAGCTTGCTTTGAGAACACCACAGCTCTCTCCATGGACAGGAGAGGCTTTAAGGGCTCCTCCCTGTAAGTGTGGGAGCCCTGCCTGTTGTGACTATGGAGAATTCTGTGACTGGGTGATAGGGTGTGTGGCATGGCTGAGTCTTTAGGCAATCACTGTGTCTGGCTTCAGAGACTCAAAGCTCCCACCTGGGGTGGGTCATAGGTAGGGTCTGAGCTCATACTAGGAGCACATAGATCCTATATGTGGTTCATGTGCCTGTGTGGGTGGGTTCATAGCCACTTTAAGGTCACCCTGGGCAGTTAGTTCACCTTGGCAAAGGGGTGTGAGATGATCATAACCCTCTCAGTTGCTAATGATAGAAATCTACCACACCCAACTTGGGAGTCAACCTGGACTCTTGCCTAAGACTCAAGCATGGGTCAGAGCTCCATGACCTTACCCAGGACAATCCTCTGGATATCTCCTGAAGGAGCAGACACTCTAGTAAGCCACAGAGGCATATTTCAAAGATAAATGCCCTCAGGGGAGAAAGCTAATGAGTGTTTCCACAAATGCCAAAAATAAACAGAGAAATTCAAGAAACATGAGCAAGGGAGACAATAGGACTCCCAAAAAGAAACATAATATCATTTCAAAATTAGAATATGAAGACAAAGAGGTTGATGAAATGCCTGAAAAGGAATTCAAATGAATGATCATAAGATTACTGAAAACACAAAGAAGTAAATACAAGAATTAACGAAATCCATACTTACATGGATGAGAAATTCACCTGGGATATAGAGATATTGAAGAGAAATAGAATTGAAATATTTGAAAGGAAGAATATAATATGCTAAATAAAAACACATTTAAAGCCTTAACAACAGATGGTGAATCAGAAGAAAGACTATCCAAGCTATAAGACAACTTTAGAAATTTCTCAGACAAAAATGAAGAAAAGGAAGAAAAATAATAAGAAAAAGGATGATGAGGAGAAGGGGAGGAAGTGGAGGATGAGGAGGAGAAAAAATAAGAGAAAATAAAAATAGTGTTTGAGATTTATGGGATACTATCAAATGACCAACCATACATATCTTAAGATTTCCTGAATGAGATGAGAGAGAGATTGGATTAGAAGTCTTTTTCAGTGAATAATAGTAAAGACCTTTCCTAACCTGTGGAAGACAGGGAAATACTAGTACAGGAAGCACATAGAACTCCTAATCTTCACTATGACAGATTATAGTCAAACTTTCAAAACTAAAACATAAAGAAAAATGCTAAAATATGCATGAGAGGAATGCCAGAATACTTTAGAAGGATCTCCAATTAGATTGACAGAAAATTTTCTCATCAGAGACCCTAAAGGATAGGAGATAATGAAGACTTAAAAAACAAACATAAATTGAAAAAAAATGTCACAACTCATCCAGCCTTACAAATGACACACAGAAACAGAGAAAGATTTTTTTAATTATTTTTTTTGACAGCAGAGTTAGACAGTGAGAGAGAGAGAGACAGAGAGAAAGGTCTTCCTTTTTCCCTTGGTTCACCCCCCAAGTGGCCACTACAGCTGGCACACTGTGCTGATCCAAAGCCAGGAGCCAGGCACCTCCTTCTGGTCTCCCCTACAGGTGCAGGGCCCGAGGACCTGGGGCATCCAGGGCCACAGCAGAGAGCTGGACTGGAAAAGGAGCAACCGGGACAGAATCTGGCGTCCAAACTGGGACTAGAACACAGGGTGCCAGCACTGCAGGCAGAGGATTAGCCTAGTGAGCTGCAGTGCTGGCCAACAGAAAATATTCTAATAACAGTGCAAAGAAAATCCAAAATCCAAAACAAACAATAGAGATATTTTTTGGAAAAATGGCAGGACCTGAGTTGTTAAGTACCCAAGTTGTTAACTACCTTGCATACAAACGGCCTAAATTGTCCAATTAAAAATATATAAAGGTTGAATGGGTTTTTTAAAAAGACCTATTTGCTGCCTATAAGAAACACAGCTCACCAACAAAGACACATACAGACTGAAATTGATATGATGTAAAGAGGTATTCCTTAAAAATAGAAAGCAAAAATGAGCAGGAATAGCCATCCTAATATAACACAAAATAGACTTCAATTAAAAAAAAAACTGTTAAAAGATACAAAGAAGGGCATTATGTAATGATTAATGGATGACTTCAATGGGAAGATTTGACTATGGTACATGTATATGCACCAGTGCTAGAACATCTGGCTATTTCAAATAAATGTTAATAGATCTAAAGGGAGACATAGGGTCCAATATTATAATAATGAGGACTTCATACTCCAATTTCATAAATAGACAGCTCAACTATATAGAAAATTAACAAGAAAACAACAGTACCAATCCATACTATGGACCAAATGGACCTAACTGATATCTACAGAACTTTTCATCCCATAGTTGTAGAATGCACATTCTTTTCATCAGTACATGGAATGTTCTCTAGGATAGACCATATGGTAGGCCATAAAGCAAGTTTGAACAAATATTAAAATACTGAAATCATACCATGTATCTTTTCTGGTTACAATGGAATTAAGCTGCAAATTAAGTATATTACTTAATTTTTTTGACCTTAGATTTTTAATTTGCAAATGTCTTTGAATAAAATACAATTGACTTCTCATACCAATTGTTACATCAAGTGATGCCACTAGCATAATCTATAACTTTGATATAATATGCAACCCTACTTGAATTGTATATCATATAGTTATCATGTTTATTGCATGATTTTTTTAACTTTTATTTAATGAATATAAATTTCCAAAGTACAGCTTATGGATTACAATGGCTTTCCCCCTCCATAACTTCCTCCCCACCCGCAACCCTCCCCTCTCCCGCTCCCTCTCCTCTTCCATTCACATCAAGATTTATTTTCAATTATCTGTATATACAGAAGATCAATTCAGCATATATTAAGTAAAGATTTCAACAGTACGTTACTTAATTAATAGTGGCTCATGGAAGAAATCAAAAGGGCAACAAAAATTTTCTATAAACAAATGAAGATCACAGCAAAATATACCAAAACTTATGAAATGCAGCAGTTATAACAGAAACATTTGTAGCAGTTAGTGACTACATCAGAAAATTGGAAAGGCAGCAAGGAAATTGTTATAATTCAAGTCAAAGAACTATAAAAATAAGAAAAAGTTAAACATAAAGTAGTAGGAGGAAAGAAACAATAAAAACTAGAGAAGAAATAAACAAAATTAAACAAAAATTAAACAAAAATCATACAAAAGGCCAAGGCGAAATTATTTTATAAAAAATATGCAAAATTGCCCAGCTAACCAAAAAAAGAGTGACAAGATTCACATTAATAAAATTTAAGTTGAAAAAGCAGATGTTACAATATATACCACAGAAATAAAAATGAACCACCATGAATTACTAAAAGCAGCTCTATGCCAACAAATTGGAAAATCTAGAAACCTAGCAGAGATTGAATCACTAGTAAAGACCCTCTGAATATAAAAAATCCCAGGGCTAGAAGGCTTTAACTGCTGAGTTCTATCAAACTTTTAAAGAAGAATTAATTCCAATTCCTCTCAAATTATTCAAAGCAATTGAGAGGGAGGGAATCCTCACATATTCTTTATCTTTTTTTCCCAACAGAAATATTTTATTTAAGAAATACGAACTTCATGCATTTCAAAAACACAACAAATTCCATATTTGAGGCAACATTACCTTAATTTCAAAACCAGAAGAAAGATATAACCACAAAAGTCAATATATAAATAAATAAATATGCTTAATGAGCCTAAATGAAAAAATCCTCAACAAAAGACTAGATAATCAAACCCAATAACATATTACAAAGATTATTAATGTGGACCAAGTAGGATTTATCCCTGGTATGTAGGAATGATTCAATATATGGAAATCAATAAATCTGATACATCATATTAAAAAGTAGGAAAGTAAAGACCATGTATTATCTCAATAAATGCAAAACATTTGATAAAATAGTTTCCTTTTTTTAAAAGTCAGAGTTACACAGAGAGAGGAGAGGCAGAGAGAGAGAGAGGTCTTCCATTAGATGATTCACTCCCCAGTTGGCCACAACGGCTGGAGCTGTGCTGATCTGAAGCCAGGAGCCAGGAGCTTCTTCTGGGTCTCCCAGGTGGGCACAGGGGCCCAAGGACTTGGGCCATCTTTCACTGCTTTCCCAGGCCATAGCAGAGTGCTGGATGGGAAGTGGAGCAGCCGGGTCATGAATTAGCGCCCACATGGGATGCCAGCGCTTCAAGACAGGATGTGAACCCTCTGTGTCACAGTGCTGGCCCCATAGTTCCCTTTTGTGATAAAAATCTTAAATGAATAGAATACAATCAAGGCTATATACGACAAACCTACAGCTATGTTAACAAAACACAAAACAAACTTCACATAAAAATCTATGGAAAGATATAGCAGTAATTTTATGATAATTAAGGGTTCAATTTATAAAGATTATATGATAATTGTATGAAAGTACTTAAAATTTAAGGAAAAAGTTAGATAATAATGTATATTTTCTAGGAACATTTTGAAGATTCTTCACATATGCACCCAAATAGTAATATAATTAATTGGAGAAATACACAGCAATACAATAGTAGGGGCCACGAACATTAAACTTTCAACAATAGATAGATCACCAAGTCAGAAAACATGACTAGCATGTTGATCAAATGTACATAACAGGTATTTACTGAACTTTCAACCCAACAACAGTAGAGCATACATTTTTCTCAAACACACATAAAATATTCTCTGGGATAGATCATATGTTAGGACATAAAACACATAAATCCAAATTTAAGAAGTTCAAAATCGTATAATGAATCATTTCCAACTTCAATGGTATATGAGTGATTGCTAATTCACAAATATATGTAATTAAGTAACTTCTTCTTGAACTATCAATGGATCAAAAAATCAAAATAAATTTTTAAAAAATAAAAATAAAAAACAACATATGACAACATAAGATACAATAAAATATGTTTATAGTAATTGATTCATACTTGAGAAAAAGGAAAGCTTTCAAATAAAAAGAAACTTAACTTGAGGAGCCAGCGCTGTAGTGTAGCAGGTGAAGCCGCTATCTGCAGTGCCAGCAACCCATGTAGGCACTGGTTCAAGTCCTGGCTGCTCCACTTCTGATCCAGCTCTCTGCTATTTCCTGAGAAAGCAGAAGATTGCCCAAGTCCTTGAGACCTTTCACTCACATGAGAGACCTGGAGGAGGCTCCTGGCTCCTGGCTTTGGATCTGCCTAGCTCCAGTGGTTGTGGCCATTTGGGGAGTGAACCAGCAAATGGAAGATCTCTCTCTCTCTCTCTCTGCCTCTACCTCTCTGTAACTCCACCTTCAAATACATAATTTTTTTTTGAAAAAAAAAAAAAAACTTGAAATCTCAAAGAATTAGAAAAAAAATGTAAGAAGCACAATAAAAAAGATAAAAATCAGATTATAAATAAATATAGATTAGAAAAACATTATAAAAGATTTATGAAATTTAGACATGCGTTTTGGGACCGGCACTTTGGCATAATAGATAAAGCCACTGCCTGTAGTGCCAGCATCCCATGTGGGCACCAGTTCAAGTCCTGGGTACTCCACTTCCAATCCAGCTCCCAACTAATGCTTGTAGGAAAGCAGTGGATGATGGTCCAAGTCCTTGGGCCCCTGGACCCACTTGAAAGACCCAGAATAAGTCCCTGGATCCTAGCTTCAGATTGACCCAGCTCCACCTGTTTCGGCCATTTGGGGAGTGAACTAAGTAGACAGAAGACCTTTCTCTCTTTGTGCCTCTGCCTCTCTGTAACTCTGCCTTTCAAATAAATAAATAAATCTTTTAAAGAAATTCTTTTTGAAAAGTTATTGATTAATTAATGCAGGTTTACCTTAAAAGACACACACACACACACACACATATAAGCTTTAAATGACAGTGACAATATTACAATTGATATGTCAAAGATACAAAGGATCATTTGCAACTACTATAAATAATTATACTCCCCAAAATTGAACAACCAAGAATAAATAAATGTCTAAGATGCAACTTATCAGAATTGAATTATGAAGACATAGAAAAATTGAACATATCACTAATGAGTAAACAGATTAAACTAGTAACTCAAATCTTCCTATCAGTGGAATGTACTGATAGCAATAGTGGTGAACTCCACCTTACATTTAAAGAAAACTTATTTCCATTCTTTTTCAAAATCCCCCAAAAATGAAGAGGAGACAATATTTTTAAATCACTTTATGAGATCAACATTATCCAGATATCAACAGAATGTAGAGATAACCAGTGGAATGGAATCAATGCAAATCCTATATCTGATTAAAGGCTAACATCTAAAATTTATAGTAACTCAATAACAAGAAAATTACTAACCTAAAACATGAGCAAAGGTCCTCTGTAAGTGCTTCTAAAAAGAAGGCATATAGGGCCAGCCCTGTGGCATAGCAGGTAAATCTGTCACCTGCTGGGCACAGATTCAACTCCCACTGCTGCTCCACTTCTGATCTAACTCCCTGCTGGTGTATTAGCCTAGGAAAGCAGTGGAAGATGGCCCAAGTACTTGAGCCGCTGCACCCATCATGTGAGAGATCTCAAAGAAGCTCCCGGCTTCCGGCTTTGGATTAATCCAGTTTCAGCTGTCGCAGCCATTTTGGGGAGTGTACCAATGGATGGCAGATCGCACTCTCTCTCTCCCTCTCTCTGTCTCTCTCTTCCTACTTCTATCTATCTCTATGTCTATCTCTATCATCTCTCTCTCACTGTTTGCAACTCTACCTTTCAAATAAAAATAATACATGTTAAAAAAGAAGGCATGAAAATGGCCAGTATGTTTATGAATAAATGGTCAGTAGCACTAGTCATCAGGAATATGTAATTCAAAACACAATGAGACATCATCTAATATCTCTTCGCTAGACTATTGTTAACAAGACAAAAGATAAAGAATTTTGAGAGGATTTGAAAAAAGGTAACTCTTGTATATTCTTGGTAGGGATGCAAATTAATGTAACTATAATAGAAAATATATTATTCCTGTAAAGTTAAAAATAAAATTATCTCCTTATTCAGTATCCCATTTCTGGATAAAATTAAACTAAAATGAAATCATATGGTGAAAAGGTATCTGCATTTCTGGATTCATTCCAATGTTTTTTGCAATTGTTAAGACATGGATTCAACATTAGTATACATGGATGGATGAATGGAAAAATAAAAATGTGAAGATGTGGAATATACACACTCATATATATATATATATATATCAACAAAATATGCATATATATGAGTAATGGTTATGTATGAGTTGAAATAATATTTATCATTAAAAAATTAAGAATTTACTGTGATCTGTTATAACAGGCATGGAATTTAAATACTTTACATTAAGAGAAATCAGCACGGAACAGACAGACAAAAACACTACTTTTTGTCTACTATATTTGACATGAGAAAAGTCAGACTCATGGAAACAAAAGATAGAATGGTGGTTTACAGGGGCTGGGATTTGAGTGAATGGGTGGCGAGGGTGTTGTTGAAGGGGCATACAGTTTCAGAAAAGCAGGATGAATTAATTCTGGAGATCTAATAAATATTATCATGATTATAGCTAATAACATCGTATTGTATACTTGAAATTTGCTAAGAGACAAGGTTGTAAATGTCCTTAAACAAATAAAAACATATATGAGTTGATGTATATGTTAATCAGCTTGATTATAGCAATATTGTATGTGATTATATACATTATTATACATATATACATATATATGCATATGCAGTGTGCATATAAACTTTTATATATACATATGTGTCCATATGTTTATCAATCCATCCTATTACACATTATAAATATATCCAATTTTATTTGCCTACTGTATCTCAATAAACTTGAGATCAAGTAAAATCAAGTAAAACAAATTTAAATAAAAACAGTACCACTGGCATGGACATACATTTCTGAAGTTAGAAGAGAATATTACTTAGATTGGTTTACCTAAGAATGTAGGTATAGAGAATGGGCAAAGTTTTATGTTATCTAATTGTTCTTAAGGCACCTGTTTCTCTCGCACTGCTGGGCGCACTCCTGCTTACTGTCCTTGTGCTAGCATAGTTTCCATCCCGCCATTTCCAGCTCAGGCCAGTCTACCCCTACCTAGATTCTGCACACATAGACTTTGAGCAGTTAAGTACTTTCCCTGTTGTGTATTTTCCAAGGATCTGCACCATTCTCTGTCATCAGGTTGTCATGATAAACAACGTGTTAATTTAATTCACTATTGGATTTATAGCCCTAAGTAGAAGAAATGCCACAGGAATAAACCTCTAGCATAAAGATAATTTAGATTGGAAGCATCTTGCTCAAGCCAACACATAAACAGCACTAATTGCATGTGTTTATTTTTATCCAGAATGCAAAAAGGAAAAGAAAATAACTTGCTAATGTTGACAAACACTAAAAATTAGACTTTTTATTTACAATATTACATTTTAAACTTCTTACTATTTGTAAAAAAAGAATAGTCATTCTACACCCTAGCAAGTTATATTTTGTCCTTCTATTTTGATTCATTCAACTATCTTTAAGTAAATACCAATTGCATTACACAAGCAAAATTTTTAGAAAATAACATTCTGGATATAATTGTTTCACTATAAATTTATTCCTCACTGTGTAACCACTTCTCTTAGAGTCTCAGGAGCTACATGTCTAAAAGAAGTGTTTTATTTTTTTATTTCCTTTTTGTTCCCCAGAAACCTTTTATTTAAGGAATGCAAACTTACTGTAGTACATGAATACAAAGAAATGTTTTAAATGCCAAAATGCAATGACTATTTTGAGGTTAAAAATTCTTAAAAATTCCTAAAAATAATATATTTTGAGAATTCAGGCCGGCGCCACGGCTCAATAGGCTAATCCTCTGCTTTGTGGCTCTGGCACCCCGGGTTCTAGTCCCGGTCGGGGTGCCGGATTCTGTCCCAGTTATCCAGCTCTCTGCTGTGGCCCGGGAGGGTGGTGAAAGATGGCCCAAGTGCTTGGGCCCTGCACCCACATGGGAGACCAGGAGAAGCACCTGGCTCCTGGCTTCAGAACAGCGCGGTGCACTGGCCGCAGTGGCCATTGGAGGGGTTTGAACCAATGGAAAAAGGAAGACCTTTCTCTCTGTCTCTCTCTCTCACTGTCCACTCTGCCTGTCAAGAAAAAAAAAGAAAAAGAAAAAGAAGAAGAATTTGGATGTGTAATCAATTATAACTTTATGTTTTAGTCACTATCTCTGCATATTACAAAAAATAGAGACAAATTGCTATTTTTAAAAGTTGCCTTTTTGTTTCTAAGCTTTTTAGTGAGTGTAGCTTCAATTATCAAGCCGAAATAGCTTTCTATCTTCCCAACACTGAATTAAGCTGGGGATTCTGCTTTGGTCAAACTTTCCCAACACTAAAACATAGCAATGAGTCATCAGAAAACTTCCTGAGAGTACAAAGAGGGAGAGAAAGGGGTTAAGTTTCGTTTCTTCTTCCAAACTCATTGTATTGATTTCCTACTGCTGATGTAATACAACCACAAACAGTATCACAAATGTAGTGGATTGAAACAAAACTAAACAAAGCAATACTGTTTTACCAGTCAGTAGGTCAGACATCTGATGCAGGTCTGAGTGAGGTAAAAAATCAGGATGCTGGCATGGCCACCATCCCTTCTGCAGGCTTTGAGAAGAATCAACTGAACTGCCCTTTCTAGATTCTAAAGGCCACCTGCACTCAATGGCTCTTTGTCTTCTTCCTCTACCTGCAAAGCCAGCAATGGCAAGTTCCCACATCAGATTACCTGATCTCTTCAGTGTTCTTTTTGACTTTTTTAAAGATTTTTTGTGGTTATATTGTGTCCATGCAAGCAATGCAGAATAATTTCCTTATTTTTAAGACTGGCTTATTTGTTTATTTATTTGTTGTACTTCCAGTCACAGAGTAAACGTTAACTAATATAATAATTTTAATTAGAATGTGCAACAATAATAACAATATTAGCAAAACTATTTCATACTCCTCTACAATAAGCAAGTGCATCTATCTTTGGATTTCAATATTTTTCTCTAATATTTGACATTCTCTATAAATAACTTCTTAATCTTAAAATAATCAATGCAATATATTTTACATCATATATATTTAAGCTATACATGATGTTTATGCATATACATATACTTAGTGAAATGATTACTCAAGTCAAGCTATTTAACCTATCCATACTTGCCATACTTACCCACTATTTTGTTGTAGAAGCATCTAAAATTTACCTCTTAGCAGGTTTTCAGTATAAAATACTGTATTACTAACTGTATTACATTAGATCTCTTGACTTATTCATCCTACATAATCAGAAATACGATTTCAAGTACAACATTTACTAAATGTTTTGATATGTACTCTTTTCCAAAACTGTTCTATTTTAGTGATAGCTGTTTTAGAAGATTCTATTGTACCTAACATTTATATCTATACCAGACAACGATATCAAGAAGCAATGAAGAAAGGGGTTAAGAAAAGATAAGGCAATTGGAATAATGGATAATATCATTTTCTATGGCCACCTGGCTTGATTTTGAACTGCGACTACATCATTAGTTGTGTGACCTGGCACAGGTTTCATGACATCTTTTGCCTTAGTTTCATTGTGTGTGGAAAAAAAGTTCAATAAAATAATGGTTCTCATGGAAATATTATGAATACTAAATGAGTTAATAATAGTTAATTGCTTTTAAAAAGATTTATTTACTTATTTGAAACACTGAGTTTCAAAGAGGCAGAGAGAGAGAGAGAGAGAGAGAGGTATCTTATACCCTCTGGTTCACTTCCCAAATGGCTACAACAGCTGGAGCTGAGCCAATCCAAAGCTAGAAGCCAGGAGGTTCTTCAGAGTCTCTCACGTGGGAGCAGGGGCCCAAGGATTTGGGTCGTCTACTACTTTCTCAGGCCATAGCACAGAACTGGATCGGAAGTGGAGCAGCCAGGACTTTAACCAGTGTCCAAATGGGATGCTGGCACTGTAGGCAGCAGCTTTACCTGCTAAGCCGCAACACTGAGTACTAGTAGTTAATTGTTTACAGAAATGTCAAGCACATAAATTCTATGGAAATGTTAAAAGTACCTGACTTCTCTCAAGTCCAAAATTAGAATGATGAAGTGCAATCAGAAAGTAACTATTTTCTTTGCTTTTGGTGGTAAAACAAAGTAACAGGATGGAATAAATACATCCTCAGAAAAGGATGTGTGTTTCACAAAATGAAGGAATTGCAATCTCCTAATTAAGAGTAAATTAAATTGCCTTCCTGTGGTCCACACATCCCTGCAACTCAGTGTGTGCCTCTTTTCTACTGGTTGTTTACATCACATTACTTTGAATAGAGGTCACCCCAATTTTCATTTGCCTTATATTTGCTGCAGCAAAGACATTAATGGATAAAGATGTCTCTTTTGATGTTAGTATCTGTTGACTGACAGTGAACATTTTAAAAAATGTTATATATCTTTTCCAAATTATGTTTGGTTTGCTCACAATTTCAGTTTTTCCACCAATCTACTCAAAGTTACAGTCTCCAGCCTCCTCTGTCATTTATTTTTCTCTCCTTCATTCTCCTCCATCATCTCAGAAATAATGTCCAATTCTTTGTAGCACCTGTTGTTCACCTAAAAAGACAGAAAAAGCTGTTTCTTTAAATATATACATACACTTAAAGAAATTCTGGTGAATTTTCCATTGCATCTAAGAATTAAATTAAGATCAGTTATACCTAAATTTCAAATATTCAAAGGAGGACCATGCAGAGCTTAAAAGTTGTCAAGCCATTCATCATGACCTAAAAGTGGCTACCGGGTGAGGCAAGCAACTGCTTAAACATGGGAATAGAATATGATATATTATTCCTTAGGACTTTAATATATTTGACTCTATGTTCTTAAGTTTCAAACAAATACAATATGCTCAAAATTCTTTGCACTTTCCTCATTTCTTTGAATTTTAACTTCTCATGTATTTCTCTCAAATACAAAAATTGCCAACTATATGCCAATTCAAGGTAAAGTAGTGACTGAAAAGCACAAAGGAGGAACGCTATCTTAAAAGGAGAGTGGTTAAAGGGAAGATAAAAGAAGTCTATAAAAGACTGATAATAGTAAAGTTTAAATGACCTCTGAATTCCTAGGAAGCATTATTTAGAGGAAAAATTTGGCAAGAATAATTTTCAAGAACTTTATTATGCTATTTCAGACTATTTTTTCTCCTTAGGAGGGGAAATTCAAAGTAAAAAGCTGCACTTTTAGATCCTTTTGTTCAGCTTTTACAAAACACTTCACTTTGGTTCTGTATTTGTAAAAGTCTAAGACATAATTTTGAAAGACATTTGCAAAAAGTAAACATAGTATTACAGATGTTTCAAAGTAATATTCACGTATGGAACTAATATTTATAAGCTAGGTTATAATGGTAATTTTATCTTATGCTTGAATTGTCTCAGGGATTGGTAACTGAAGTGTTCACTAATCATTGTAAATAATTTCACCAGATTAATTATTTCAACAGAATTAAAAATGTCATAATAGAGATCTATTAAAATGCAATAAACATGTTTCAAAGTACCTCCTCTAATGAATTATCAGGCTTTTTAAAGTTTAAAATAACTTTCCCAAATGCCTTATATCTTAAGTAAAGGAAACTTACTAAATAATTAAATGAAAAGGAAGACTACAGAAAATATGGTGGGGCACAAGAATAATGAGAAATTAGTTCAAGAATTAGGAAAAAATACCTAATTTAGGAATTATTTTCCTTCTAAGCTGGATATATTTTATTTTAAAATCCCATTATTATTTTATCAGTAGGAGATTGAGTTGCCAGGATTAAAATTCCACTTCCAAAAAATATTACTGTGAATCAGAGGTAAAGGTGAAAGCAGGCAAGTGGGAAGTATGACATTTAAATTGAATTAATAAATACCCAGCCAAAGTGTTTAATGTTTATGCTTCCTATATTTTAATCCTAGGCTATGGAATGAATCACAATCAACTTGGATGGAAGAGGTTGGCTACAGAGGTAGATAAAAGAGAAAAATACAGACAAATATATATTGATTCAGACACTTTTTCAAGTAGAAGGAACAAAGCCTAAAGAAACTGCTAAGAAAATCAGTCTAAATGCCAGGAGAACTGACATCAATGATTTAGTGCCTATTGATATTCTATAGGATTGAAATAGCACCAAAGCTCATTCTGAACTAATAATGTAAATTAGTAGCTGTGTATTGACTTTAGTAGGTTAAACAAAAAAGAAATACAAACAGTAATAGGTCTAGCAAACACTTGATCATTAATAGAAGTTCGCTTGCAGTGCAATTATTGAATCAATGTACATGGATATATAAAACATTTGAGAACAATTGTCTGATTGTCCTGAAGAACATAACATAAATTAAGCTGCCAAAGATTCTCAGAACGTGGAAGCCATTCAAGATGCAATGTTCTAACTCTCCACCTATCACTTTTTTTAAATTGAATTAATAAATACCCAGCCAAAGTGTTTAATGTTTCTGCTTCCTATATTTTAATCCTAGTCTAGGGAACGAATCACAATCAACTTGGAAGGCAGAGGTTGGTGGTCACATCTGTTTGAGGTTCCCCAAGAAGATCATAATAGATTTTTTGCAACCCACATGGTGTGAGATTTCATAAACGGTTTTCCATTTGGAATAATTTGGAAAAAGAATTTCTCAGTGGTTCCATTTATGGCCTTGAAGCAAATAAATCTAATATGAAATTACTGATGGTAAATGACAATTCTATGAACTTGCGTAAACCTCAAGCTACTTAGCAATTCTTTTGAAAATTTCAATTTATTTAACATATCACAAGGGTTAATTGTAAGACAGCTTTCAGTTAAAAATGTAGTTAATGAGGCCAGCACTGTGGCACAGCAAATTAAAACCCCGGTCTGCATTGCCAGCATCCCTTATGGGCGCTGGTTTGAGACCTGGCTGCTCCCCTTCTAATCCAGCCTCTTCTATGGCCTGGGAAAGCTGTAGAAGATGGCCAAAGTCCTTAGGCCCCTGCACATGTGTGAAAGACCCAGAGGAAGTTCCTGGCTCCTGGCTTTGGATCAGTTCAGCTCTGGCTGTTGTTGTCATTTGGAGAGTGAACCAATGGATGGAAGACCTCTCTCTCTCTCTGGCTCTACCTCTCTCTGTAGCTCTGTCTTTCAAATAAATAAATAAAGAAAGTAAATCTAAAATAAATAAATAAATAAATGTAGTTAAATTACCAGAACATGAATGTGAGCAAGGTAAACACACTTTCCTCAAAGGATTTATTATGGAAAATTTGATGTGGCTGCTAATGTGGAAGAATTAATCAAATGAGCTGATCTCAACTCAGCAGTCTGTTAAGGGGCATTTTGAAAATAGTAAGACTTTTCAAGGCAAAACATATAGGAAACTACATATTCTATTTGGATATTAGTGCCAATTTTATATTTGAAATAACATTTGTCTTAGTCCATTTGCTTCTCTAGTGAAATATACACCAAGTGACTTATGAATTCCAGAAATTTATGTGTCAAAGCTCTGGGGAATGAGCATTTCAAAATCAAGGCACTGGCAACATTGATATGTGGTTAAGATCTATTTCCTGGTGTGTGCCTCCTCACTGAACCCCACAGTGGTCTTTCTGATAAAGGCACTAATACAATTAACGAGGGCTTTCTATCCCATGACCTAATCACTCCACAAATGCCCCACCTCCTAATATCATCACCTCATGATTAGGAATCTAAAATATGAAATCAAGCAATTCAATCACTGCAATATTTTTCAATTTTCAGGACTGTTGAATGCATATAATCTAATTTTCATATAGTATGTTTTGAATAAGGACAAGTCTGTTGACAGAGAATAAGTGCTTGCTGAGGTCCATAAAATAAAACTTTTCCCTTAGAAAAATTTATTCTAATGTTAAAAGGTATTAGAGTTTATTCAAAGTTGCCTTGCAATAGTGTGGACCTTACATTGTGTTAGAAAGTGAGGAAATTACAGTTACAAGAGTTCCTGAGGTTGACTACCTATTACAGGAGAATTGTCAACCATTACTTCATTGATTTCAGTTTGATTTCCTTTCAGAATGAGAAACTGTAATGAATCACCGCCAATCAGCACACTTGATTGTGGATGTCATCTACAGGGCTTAAAGAAAACACCTGCTTCCTGGGCAAATTCTATACAGATTTGGGCATGACTGGAACTCAGTAGTTCTGTGCCAGTGACAATCTACCATCCCTAAAATCTATCTGTAATGTGTTTGTGTTTCTTTTTTCTTTTCTTTTTTTTTTTTTTTTTTTTTTGACAGGCAGAGTGGAAAGTGAGAGAGAGACAGAAAGGTCTTCCTTTTTGCCGTTGGTTCACCCTCCAATGGCCGCTGCGGCCGGCGCACTGCGCTGATCCGAAGGCAGGAGCCAGGTGCTTATCCTGGTCTCCCATGCGGGTGCAGGGCCCAAGGACTTGGGCCATCCTCCACTGCCTTCCCGGGCCATAGCAGAGAGCTGGCCTGGAAGAGGGGCAACCGGGATAGAGTCTGGCGCCCCAACCAGGACTAGAACCCAGTGTGCCGGCGCCGCAAGGCGGAGGATTAGCCTGTTAAGCCACGGCGCCGGCCGAGTGTTTGTGTTTCTTAAATGGCAACTTCATTATGACATATATAATTGAAAAGTAGAAGACCCATATATGTGAAACATAGGAAACATATATGTGTGGGTGTGTGCTTGCATATATGTCACACACACAATACACACACACACACGTGAAGTCCCAGAAAAATAAGAAAATATAAAATCTAGACATAAAACAAGCTAAACATTGTGTTTCTCTGTGGTTTTGGTAAGTTTAAAATTTTATTTTGATTTAGTGGTTTTTTATTTCCAATTATCTCTAGAGTACTTATAACAGTTTCAAAGTTTAATATCACCAATGTTCTTAACTCAGGTAAGATGTTCTTCTAAAAATATAATTGATTTTCTTTTACTAGGCAGATTCTATGCCAAACCATCTAAGAAGCAATTGGAACTTGCTCTTTATGTATTTGTGTTAGAAAAAATAAAAATTGTCTGGTTTGTGCTTAACCTTCTCATGAAATCTGTGTTGGTAAGAAAGCATGTTAGTTACCACAGATCAGGGAGAGTACCTAAAATATCTATAGAAGAGAAATTGACACTTTGAGATGCTGTGATATTGAACAACCCTTGTCTCCAGTGCTAAGGAACAGTGGTTTTTTTTTTTTTTTCCATACTATTTTTTGAACCCTTTACTTAGTGTAGGATTAATCTTGTGAGTTTAAAGTTAATTGAAAACAGATCTTTGTAAAAAATAAGAATAGGAAGAACAAAAATAGGAGAGGGAGGAGGGAGTAGGGTGGCAATATGGGTAGGGGGGAGGGCACTGGGTGGAGAGAATCACTATGTTCCTAAATCGGTATATATTAAGTGTATGAGCTTTGTATACCTTAAATAAAAGGCTTGTAGGTTAAAAAAAAAAAAGGATATGCTGCTCAAATTAACAGAAATTGAGCAAATATCCATTCACAAGGAATAGTCAATTTTAGCTATATTTCTCAGGAAGAGACAATGTTATAACTGCAGAAAATAAAAGGTAAGATAATCTCCAGGTTAATACCAATAAGTAATGCAATTACCTGAACAATAGAATTGAATTGGATAGGTAACTGGATACTCTTTAAAATCTCTCAGTTTGAATATTTTGATTATGACTGTAGCAGATGTGATATAATATGAACTTCTTTTAAAAGTTTCAATTTTCTAGCCGGCGCCGCGGCTCACTAGGCTAATCCTCCGCCTTGCGGCGCCGGCACACCGGGTTCTAGTCCCGGTCGGGGCACCGATCCTGTCCCGGTTGCCCCTCTTCCAGGCCAGCTCTCTGCTGTGGCCAGGGAGTGCAGTGGAGGATGGCCCAAGTTCTTGGGCTCTGTACCCCATGGGAGACCAGGAGAAGCACCTGGCTCCTGCCATCGGATCAGTGCGGTGCGCCGGCCGCAGCGCACCTACTGCGGCGGCCATTGGAGGGTGAACCAACAGCAAAGGAAGACCTTTCTCTCTATCTCTCTCTCTCACTGTCCACTCTGCCTGTCAAAAAAAAAAAAAAAAGTTTCAATTTTCTTAACAAAGTCTTCAAGGTACAAAGCAAGAAGTAATTTATTTTTTTTTGAAAAGTGTCTTTTCAACTTTAGGAATATTGTGGTCTTTCCTTTCCTTTTCTTTTTTTAAGAAAACTTTTATTTAATAAATATACATTTTGAAAGTACAACTTTTGGATTATAGTGGTTTTTCCTCCCGGTAACCACCCTCTCACCTGCAAACCCATCTCCTACTCCCTCTTGCATCCCATTTTCATTAAGATTCAATTTTGGCCGTCGCCTCCATGTTGCGGTGCTGGCACACCGGATTCTAGTCCTGGTTGGGGCGCCAGACTCTATCCCGGTTGCCCCTCTTCCAGGCCAGCTCTCTGCTATGGCCCGGGAAGGCAGTGGAGGATGGCCCAAGTGCTTGGGCCCTGCACCCGCGTGGGAGACCAGGAGAAGCACCTGGCTCCTGGCTTCAGATCAGCACGATGTGCCGGCCGCAGCGGCCATTGGAGGGTGAACCAATGGCAAAAAGGAAGACCTTTCTCTCTGTCTCTCTCTCACTTTCCACTCTGCCTGTCCAAAAAAAAAAAAAAAGATTCAGTTTTAATTATCTTTATATACAGAAGGTGTCTTCTTAATTCAAGGTTGCTGTTATTGACAGTTGTAGCATTGGTGAATGAGTGTGACCTCAAAAATCAAGATGGGGCCAACAGAACATCTTGTGTTGTACACATAAAGATTTTACAACAAGGATCTAAACAAAACCAAAGATTTCAGTGAGGATGCATACACAATGTGTACATCCAGGGAAAACACTGCACTTTTTGTGTGAAGCAAGCCCTCAGGATAATATCCACTAGCAGAACATTTCAATGTTTGAAAATATGATTTGCTTTTGTCATCTGAATGACCTTCTTTTATATTCTTCCACTAGAATGTGACTGCAATCCTGGGCTCCAACATAAGGAAGTACCAAAAGTCACCATACATAATTTAAAAGTGATGAAGACACAGACGTTAAGGTAGACAGAAGATGACTGCATTAGAGAAGTGAAAACTTAAAGTACTAAAATGACTGGTTAATCTTAAAAAAAAAAAAAAAGAATTCATTTTGGTAGTATGTAATTTATCCTCTACAATCACTTCAAGATTTTTACAGCAAAATTACACAAGACTGCTTACAATTGGAAATAAAGGTTGCAAGACTATGAGCGATATTAATGAGATCCAAAGCCATCAAACAAAATTTCAAAATTTCTTTTTTTTTTTTTTTTTTTTTGACAGGCAGAATAGACAGTAAGAGAGAGAGAGAGAGAGAGAGAGAGAGAGAAAGGTTTTCCTTTTGCCGTTGGTTCACCCTCCAATGGCCGCCGCAGCACGCTGCGGCTGGTGCATGGCACTGATCTGAAGCCAGGAGCCAGGTGCATCTCCTGGTCTCCTATGTGGGTGCAGGGCCCAAACACTTGGGCCATCCTCCACTGCACTCCAGGGCCACAGCAGAGAGCTGGCCTGGAAGAGGGGCAACCGGGACAGAATCCGGCGCCATGACTGAACTAGAACCCAGTGTGCTGGTGCCGCTGGCGGAGGATTAGCCTAGTGAGCCGTGGCGCCGCCCCCCCCCCCTTTTTTTTTTTGGACAGGCAGAGTGGACAGTGAGAGAGAGACAGATAGAAAGGACAAAATTTCTTAATATATGGTTTTACTTGATATATAACTAAAATACTTATAAATGCTATAATTTAGTTTAAAATTTCATTACAAGTGTATCAATACTAAGTGTAATAACTTCATATGTTTGTCTTTTGCAACTATAAATTGACAGGTAAATAATATAAACTATATTTTCCTTTGTGATGTAACCGCTTTGCCTCATTTACACTAACACAAATATGCAAAAGTGCTAGAAAAATCTAATTAAATATATTTAAATATATAACCTTACATTGGACCAATACTGTAACAAACTCACTCTCTTTCTTTCTTGTTTTATCTCCCTTCTCCTGGTTCATTCCCCAAATGCCCACAACAGCAAGGGTTGGGTGCTTGGCTGAATCCAGGAACTCTTTCCAGGTCCCTGGTTAGGGTAGCAGGAACACAAGTACTCAGTTCATCACTTTGCTGCCAGGGGTACACCTGCAGGAAACTAGAATAAGGAGTAGATCTGAGATAAGGATGTCACAAATAATATCTTAACTGCTACATCAGAAGCCTACCCTATACTGTTATTTGGGTAATAAAAGAATTTGGTGGAAATTTTATATTTTTTTTAAAAATTATTTATTTACTTATTTATTTGTTTGTTTAAAAGAGTGATTGGGGGCCAGTGCTATGGGCTAAACCTCCACCTGCAGCACCTGCATCACATAGGGGCACCTGTTCATTTCCCGGCTGCTCCTTTTCTGATCCAGCTCTCAGCTCTGGATTGGGAAAGAAGTAGAAGATGGCCCAAGTGCTTGGGGCCTTGCACCCACAAGGGAGACTCAGAGGAAGCTCTTGGCTCCTGGCTTCATAATGGCCCAGCCTGGCTGTTGTGGCCATTTGGGAAGTGAACAAACAGATGCAAGATGTGTCTGTCTGTTTGTCTGTCTTGTTCTCTCTCTCTGTAACTCTACCTATCAAATAAATAACATAACATCTTAAAAAAAAGTTAAACTAAGAGAGGGAGAAGAAACAGAGAGAGATATGAGACCTTCTTACAGCAAATAAATGCTCTAGATGGTCACAATGGCCAGCACTGTGCCCAGCCAAATCCAGGAGCCAAGAGCTTCATCAGCATCTCCCACATGCATGGCAGGGGCCCAGACACTTGGACCATCCTCAACTGGTTTTCCTTGACAGTTAGCAAGGAGCTGAATAGGAAGTACAGCAGTGCAGACACAAACTAATACTCCTATGAGATGCTGGCATTGTAGACATCAGCTTTACTGGCTACAGCACCATACTAGTCCTAATGACCCAATTATTTTTAAGTCTACGACATTTCTCCTCATAAGTGCTTGTAACTATTTCTACCACAACCTTCAATACTAATGGCAACAGCTGATATCTTGCCTAATTGACTTAATGATGATACAAATCCTGCTACACCAATTCTTTTATCAAATACAATGATATACCTAAGCCTTGTCCATGGAGTCAACATTGTGGAGTAGCAGTTTAAGCTTTCACCTGTGAAACCAGAATCCCATGTATGTACCAATTCAAGCTCTGGCTGCTCCACTTTTCGTCCAGATCCCTGCTAATGCACTTGATAAAGCAGTAGAAATCAGCCCAAGTGCTTGGGCCATCTCCCATGTGGGAAACCCAGAAGAGGCTCAGGCTCCTGGCTTTGGCCTGTCCTACCCCTGGCCATTGTAGCCATTTGGAGAGTGAACTTGTAGATGGAAGACTCTACTTATTTCACTGTACTTCTGACTTTCAAATACATAAAATATAAATTTTTAAAAGGATACTAATTGGAAAAGATGAAGTAAAACTGCCTCTATTTGCAGAATATATGATTCTATATATAGGGGATTCAAAGGACTCCACTAAGAGTCTATCAGAACTCATAAAATGTTCGGTAAAGTGGCAGGATATAAAATCAACACACAAAAACCAATAGCCTTTGTGTATGCCGACATTGCCATGGCTGAGAAAGAACTTCTAAGATCAATCCCATTCACAATAGCTACAAAAATAATTAACTAACTTGGAATAAATTTAACCAAGCATGTCAATTTTTCTACAATGAAAATTATAAAACATTAAAGGAAGAAATAGTTGTAGACAGAAATAATGGAAAAATTTTCCATGTTCATGGATTGCAAGAATAAATATCATCAAAATGTTCATACACTTAAAGCAATTTTTAGATTCAATGTGATCCCAACAAAATACCAAGGACACTCTTTTCAGATATAGAAAAATGATGCTGAAATAAGTATGGAAACACAAGAAATGCTGAACGATAGGCCGGCGCCGCGGCTCACTAGGCTAATCCTCCACCTAGCGGCGCCAGCACACCGGGTTCTAGTCCCGGTCAGGGCACCGATCCTGTCCCGGTTGCCCCTCTTCCAGGCCAGCTCTCTGCTGTGGCCAGGGAGTGCAGTGGAGGATGGCCCAAGTCCTTGGGCCCTGCACCCCATGGGAGACCAGGAGAAGCACCTGGCTCCTGCCATCGGATCAGCGCGGTGCGCCAGCCGTGGTGGCCATTAGAAGGTGAACCAACGGCAAAAGGAAGACCTTTCTCTCTGTCTCTCTCTCACTGTCCACTCTGCTTGTCAAAAAAAAAAAAAATGTTT
Organism: Lepus europaeus; assembly: GCF_033115175.1. NCBI lineage: Eukaryota > Metazoa > Chordata > Mammalia > Lagomorpha > Leporidae > Lepus > Lepus europaeus. The sequence continues at coordinate 64,621,999 of NC_084842.1, read as the reverse complement.
AAAAAAAAAAAAAAAGAAATGCTGAACAACTAAAGCAATCTTACACAACAAAAAGAAAACTGGAGGCACTACAATACCAGATTTTGAGACATACTACAGGGAAGTTTTAATCAAAATAGTGTGGTATTGTCACAAAAATAGACGTGTAGACCAATAGAACAGAAATGAAACTGCAGAAGCCAACCCATGCATCTATAACCAACTTGTCTTTGACAAAAGAGCTAAAATCAATCATTGGAGCAAGGAGAGTCTCTTCAACTAGTACTGGGAAAAGTTGATCTCAGAACTGCAAATCATAATCACAATGAGGTTCTACCTCATCCCCATTGCAATGGCTTCATACAGAAATCAACAAATAAAAAATGCTGGCTAGTATATGGGGAAAAAGTTATCCTAAGACACTGTTGGTGAGAATGTAAACTGCTACAGCCACTGTGGAAGACAGTGTGGAGATATCTTAGAAATCTGAATATAGGCTCCCATATCATCCAGCCATCCCACTCCTGGGAATTTATCCAAAAAAATTAAATCAGCATATGAAAGTTATCTGTACCCCCCATGTTTATTGCAGCTCAATTCACAAAAGCTATGGTATGGAATCAACTCAGTTGTCCATGAAATGAAGACTGGATAAAGAAATTATGGTATATGTGCACCATGGAATACTACACAGAATTTAAAAACATGAAATCCTGTCTTTTGTAACAAAATGGATGCAACTGGAAAACGTTATTTCTAGTGAAATACGTCAGTCCCTAAATGAAAAATACCATATGTTATCCCTGATCTGTGGTAACTAATAGAGTACCTAAAAGGTATTCTGTATAAGTGAAATTGACACAATAAGATGTGATGACTTTTGAACAGCCCTGGTCTCAACTGTTGAGGAACAGTTTTTTTTTTTTTTTTCCCCCACACTATTTGTTGAACTTTTTACTTAGTATAGAATTAATTCTGTGTATACAAAATTAATTGAAAATAGATCTTAGTAAAAAATAAGAATAGGAATAGGAGAGGGAGGAGGTATAAAGGTGGAAGTGTGGGTAGAAGAAATGGGTGAAAAGAATCAATATGTGCCTAAATTTGTATATATGAAATGCATGAAGTTTGCATATCTTAAAAGTAAATAATGAAATTAAATTTAAAAATATGAATTAAAAAACTATGCTTAATTTGTGGCACTTGAGCACCTCAGCACTTAGTAAACATTAGTAAAATTTATGCAGAGTAATACATTTGAAGTACATTGCATCATATTTCCAGAGTACTTCTCTCTTTTCAAAAGTAACTCCTCCTACTAGAGTTTCTTGTTCCTTATTCCATACCTCTCTTATACATGTACCAAGTGTAATGCCTATCTCAGTATCCCATTTATATAGGTATGAGAGGGCCACTCATCTCTCAATAAATACACATGTGACTGTATAGTAATTGAGCAAAATGACATAAGCAGATTTAAAGAATTTTTATTTACTTATTACGTAGATAGAAGGAACGTTATTAATTCCATCTGACACTGAACCTCACTCTTCAATGCAACAGCATATTCATGGTCTCCAATGATTAAAAGGCAAACATCACAAATGCTGAGCTCTATTCATATAAACTCAGTTCTAGTAGCTTTTCTTCCACTGTCCACGAGAATCACCAAATACAAATGATTCAGTCCCTCAGAATATATTTTTCTTATCCAGAAAGTGAATGTTTTGTTTGATGGCCTCTGTTGTGATCTCTTGATATCGATTTGGTGACAATCTTTTTGAAGACATTTATTTAGGATTACATATAATATTTCATTGCAAAATATTTATTCATCAATATCCTGACTCTCAATCAGTTAAAATGCAAAGGTGATGGATCAGTTTTTAAGGACTTTTTGGAGATATGACAGGAAAGCAGCAATTCTTTGAGAGGAAAAACAGAATCTGCTTTATGCTAATAACTATCTTTTCAAGCTAAAGAAATAATCAGAAATGTCAGCTAAAACACTCATCACAGAAAAAGTATTAGTTCCTCATCATATTTACAAGATTTATTTATATATTTATTGCTTATTTGAATGGCAAATTGACAGTTACAGAGCTACACACACACACACACACAAAATCTTCCACCCACTGATCCACTCCTCAAATAGCTGTAACAGTCAGAGCAGAGCCACATTGAAGCCAGGATGTAGGGAACAAAGTGTCTGCCAACGCACACTAAGTGAGGACTGATCCTCCTGAACACAGGGTGTGGCCACAGAGACTGATGAAGGATAATAAAGGACCTACCAAGAAGAAGAGTGTTGAGCCCTATGGGAACATTGGCTCCCACAAGGACATGCAGCTGCTTCCCTAGACATGCTTATCTAATATGTCCCGCTAAACACGTTTCAAAGAAATCTTATAGCTATATGAGCATGTGTATGTGCTCTACAAATGGCTGTTGTAACCCTTGTCAATAAAGAAACATGTGGGGGATTGTTTGGCGGCGTTCTTCAGAGGAAGAGTTCCCAATCCTGTCTCTCCTTTGCTTTGCAACTCCTAACACCGGGAGCCAGGATATCCACCGGGTTTCCACATGGGTTGCAGGGGCCCAAGTACGTATTCTGTAGCCTTCCCAGACACATGAGAGGAAGCTGGATCATAAACAGAGCTCAGACTTGACATGGAGCTCCAGTACAGGATCCCAGTGTCACAATCCTTAGCATAACACACTGCAAAACAACAGGAGCCCCTCATAACTGCAATTTTAAAGATTATCCATGATATCTGATAGCATGTTTTACTGAATAAGGAAGATACAAAGTTTAGTAAGTTAATATTATTATTTGTCAAAAATGGCATAATACATCATAAATTGAGCAAAACTGAATACAGCTAATTCTCACAGTTTCCTCCATGCAGTATTTTATATATAATTTTCATTTATTAATATGCTATCATAATTAATTGTGCAAAAATGTTAATTTAATTAAAGGTTATTACATAAAATTTGTGAAAAGTTTAAGTGCTAATATAACTCAATGCGTATTTAACAATACTTAATTCAGAAACAGATATTTTGTTAGTTTAAAATTTTAATTCAATTTAGTCATTATCCAGAACTATAAAACTTCTTAAATCTTGAATTTAAACACTTCACAGTTTTGAATGAAATCTTCACAATTTGACTGTTTCATTAATCTAAATATGGCTCTTGACTTCATAAGCTCTTTCAGTTCAATGGTCTTGGCAGTTTCTTCTTATTCACAATCCACTTTCTGGCTTTCTTTCATTTTCTTTGCAGGACTTAGGTTTTGTGGTCTGTCATTTCTATCACTTACCTGCCAGTATACTCACTATTCTTATGCCACTAAACTAAATGTTCAATATGCTTTTCTGGCTAAAACTGAATCTGGATTCAAATTATGAATTCCCATAACTCCAGTAAGCCTTTTGTAGCATTCTAGGAAAATAATCATATATTTGATGATGCTAACATCACACATTATGAATAACATGGACTTTTATTGTAGCCAGAAAATCTATGGAACAAAGGGACAATATTTCCCTAAAATATATTGTTTTAAAATTTTCATAAAAATATTTGAAAATATAATCCACTCACTTAAGATTTCTGACCAGAAAACTGACATCTCATTCTTAATAAATTGCTTCAAAGGTGGATATTTAGCCTAGCAATTAAGACAATGGTTAGGGTATTCATATTCCACATTGCAAGGCCTAGGTTCAATTCCTGGCTCAAATCAGAACAGCAGGTTGCCAGCAGTGCAGAACCTAGGAGGCAGTGGGTGATACTCAGCTTGTTTGGTATTTGCCACCTCCGTGGGAAACCTGGATTCACTCCCAGTTTTTGACTCTGCTGTGAACTCTGTGGGCATTTGCAGAGTAAACCACAGTCTGTCATCTGTCTGTCTCTGTCTCTCTGCCTCTCAAATAAAACAAATAGTTAAATATAAATAATTTTACCTTTTACTTCCTGAATAATGTAAGAAGGCATAATAAAGAAAACAGCAGCATAAGCTAATCATTTTATTCTTCCAGCAAAACCATTTTGGAATGTATAAAGTTAGAAAATAGCTATCTGTGAATTTTTACTCTGATTTTGAGTTAAAAATTATGCAGATGTACCAAAAATTAGAGACTTCAACACACTCTTGTTTCAAAAAAATCATCATAATAAATAATACACATTCTATTATGTTTTATCTACTCTCCACTTTTTAAAGAATTTATTTATTTGAAAATCAGAATAATGGGGGTGGGTAGGAGAGAAAAACAATTTAGGAAATATCATCTTCCATCTGCTGATTCACCCCCCAAATGGTTGCGACAGCCAGATCTGGTCAAGGCCAGAGCCAGAAGCCCAGGTGCTTGGGATCCAAGTATCTGGGCCAGCTTCCACTGCTTTCCATGGCACATAAGCAGTAAGCTGGGTAAAAAGTGAATAGCTGAGATTCAAAAAAAAAAAAAAAAAAAAAAAAGCATTCTAATATGGGATACTATCCACAATGCTGGCTCCAAACTCTCCATTTTTCAGTTTATTATCCTAAAGCCTATTGTTGGAATCGTGTGATTTCATCACCAAACGCCCCAATGCACATCTAATAAAAGACAGTTTTTACAAAATGACAATACTATTTTCATATTTAACAGAACACAATTACCTGAATATCACCTAACACCCATTTCTTTGTCAACATTCTATAATTGTATTCTTAAATTAGTTGACTTACTCAAACGAGATCTTAAAAAATGCATGCTCATTTTTTGGGTTACTATATCCCTTGCACCTTAAGTTAGAACAATTTTCATGCCCACCCCATTATCCTATTATATACTGCCATAGAGTTTGTGAAGACATGAGGTAAAATGTCCTTTAAAGTTACATATTTTTGATGAGGACAATTTCCTTCCATAAGATATGACAGTTTTTTGACTATTTTCCCCAAATTTTCTCTAAACTACAAGTGTAGAAGCTGGTTTAGGTTTAGATTCAATTTTGGGGCTAATAGGTAGGCTCTGTATATCACATTGCTTCATTGTATCAGACACGTAAAGCTAACTTGTTTCACTTTTAACCTTCAAATGAAAATATTTGACCTGTGGTCAAAACACCACTCAGCAATATTCTGAGCCTTATTCCACAATGACAGAGTTGTATTATCTTTTCAAATGTAAATAAGATTACTCTTTTAGGCCAGAGACATGGCTCACTAGGCTAATCCTCTGCCTGCGGCGCCTGCACACCAGCTTCTAGTCCCGGTTGGGGCGCTGGATTCTGTACCGGTTGCTCCTCTTTCAGGCCAGCTCTCTGCTGTGGCCCGGGAGTGCAGTGGAGGATGGCCCAAGTGCTTGGGCCCTGCACCCACATGGGAGACCAGGAGAAGCACCTGGCTCCTGGCTTCAGATCAGCACGGTGCCCTGGCCACAGCGGCCATTGGAGGGTGAACCAACGGCAAAGGAAGACCTTTCTCCCTGTCTCTCTCTCTCACTGTCCACTCTGCCTGTCAAAAAAAAAAATGATTACTCTTTTAGAAAATGATTTTTAAATATTACTTTTGATTAACAAGTTTTTGGGTTGTTCAGCCGGATGACCTTCAGCTATCTTTCGTCCTCTCACCCTAGAAGGAGCCGTAGGGTGTATACATACAATTTTGTTCATCATTTCCCTCTGAGAAATTGTTTTAGTTTTTAACCAGAAGATTTGGTTACATCTGCATTTAACTTGGCTAAATTATCAAACTAAATTTCCAGGAAAAATGTTTTTTGTTTAAACAAATTCTTTAAAGAAAATTACCTAGTTTGGAGAAAAATTTCTTTACTATTTATTAGTACCTGACACAAAAAGCTTTACATCTTCGAGTTCTGTAAAAAGATCGCACACCACACAAACAAGTTTCCTCATATTCTTGGAAACTGCAGCATTTTACAAAGATAAATGTTTCAGTTAATAAAGTTATTCCTCCTTTATTTCTCCTTAGAACAAAACAAAATAAAAACACATACATGAAAACTATATTGATGGAGCTTTTCTTAATTTGGTTGTTGTTGTTGTTACTCTAGGTTTAAAGTGAACCAAGCCTCAATTTTTAGCCATTGACCAAAAAAAAAAAAAAAAAAAAAAAAAATACAGATGAGCTTGGACTGGGCATTCTGGTGTAGCAGGTTAACCCACCTCTTGGGCCACTCTCCTAGCATAATGGAGTGCCTGGGATCAAGTCCTACCTGCACTTTCAATCCAGCTTCTTCCTGATGCATCTGAGGAAGTAGCAGATGATGGCCTCTGTCCTCTGCTTGTGGGAGACCTAAAAGGAGTTCTGGACTCTTGGTTTTGTCCCGGCCCCATTCTGGCTGCTGTGGGTATTTGTAGAATGAACCAAGGGTGGAAAATCAATCTCTCTCTCTCTTATCCTTTAACACTCTCACCCTTTCACATAGATTAAAAGAAACAAACAAACAAACAAAAAACCATTTAAACAACATGAAGCTGAAGCTAATTGTTTGGTTTCTGAAGTCAAGCTTTAGAGAACAGAAGTTGAAACAACAAGGGATAGAAAAGTCAAGTCTGACTCCATTCATCTTCTAAGAAGAAAGAATGCCACGGAATATATTCTCAGAAAGACAGACTCTGAAGCAAAATGTGTTGCGTACCATGTTTATTAAGGATCAACGCCAGGACAACAAAGAATGATGTAGGAGGATTGAGAAGAGAGTAATCAAACTGTAGGGCATATCCCGTGATAGTTTCAACAACCCTTCAAAGAGTGGTGGACTTGAAATGTCATTGAGAATTGCCTTGAGTAGGGTAAAAATAACTGGGTTTTGGTATATTTGCTTTCATTAATCATTGAATGATTTCTGCTTCTGGAAGGGTAGATTCACAAGCAAATTGGTTCTTTGCAACATTCTACAGAGTTGGTAGCCAGAGGCTATCACAAAATAGTATTCTCTACTCCCAGGGGAAAAAGCTCTGCTTGAAGGGTAACACACAAAGCACAACTATTTTGTCTGTTGAAAAAAATTCACTTTAAAATAATTTTAAGGTCCAGCCTTGTGGAGTAGTGGGTAAAGCCGCCACCTGTAATGCTGGCATCCCTATGGATGCTGGTTCATATTCTGGCTACTCCACTTCAATCCAGCTCCCTGCTAATGGCCTGGGAAAAGCAGCAGAGGATGTCCCAAGTGCTTGGGCCCTTGCTACCCATGTGAGGACAAGGAAGAAGCACTTGACTTTACCTGGTTCAGCCTCAGCTGTCACGAACATCTGCAAAATGAACCAGCAGATGGAAGATCTTTCTCTTTCTCTCTCTCTCTCTCTCTCTCTCTCTCTCTCTCTCTCTCTCTCTCTCCTCTCTTTATTTCTTTTCATCATCATTTTTTTGAGAGATAGAGCTCTCACTCCATTTGCTTGTTCATTTCCCAAATGTTCACAATGGTCCTGGCCTGAAGGCTGAACCAAGATCCTAGAAAACAGTTTAGATCTCCCAGATGGGTAGATGGGAACCACATAACTTGAAACATTGCAACTGCTTCCCAAGTTCTGCATTATCTGGAAGTTGGAGTCAGGAGTGGAGATTGCTGTTGAACCCAGGCACTTGCATATGGAACATGGGCAGATTAACTGATTTTTAAATCACAAAGCCAAATACCTGCCCCATCTTTGGTGTTCTGACCTTATTTAAATGAATTATGATTATAGACATCAATAAATTATCAAATTAGTTATGATATTTTCTTTTAAAATGATATTCATAAAAGGAGAAATTTCTTTCCAAACACTTATACTATTTTTTTCCTGTCAGCAGTACTGGAGATTTTATGTGAGGGTATGACTGTTAAACCACAGTCTTTATTTGACAAATTCTGATTCATCTATGCATGGACAAGGGCTATGGATGGAAGGAGTACGTATCAACCAATAGCTCCACTCTTGAATTTTAGGGAAAGGGGCAAACCTACATTTTCTAATCGCTCCCTCCTTTGCATTTGCTTGAATGCTGAGCTGAAGAGTTTGACTACACAAACTACAGTAGATAATTGGAGAAGCTCACTTGAGTGTGAAAAGGAAGAACAATTGATAGAAAGTAACCAAATCCTTGGATGCTTGTTATTTATTATTGACTTTTTCTTTTTTAAAGATTTATTTACTTATTTGAAAGTCAGAGCTACAGAGAGAGAGGAGAGGCAGAGAGAGAGAGAGAAAGAGAGACAGGTCTTCCATTCAATGGTTCACTCCCCAATTGGCTGCAACAGCCAAAACTGCCTATCAGAAGCCAGGAGCCAGGAGTTTCTTCCGGGTCTCCCACGCAGATGCAGGGGCCCACAGACCTGGGCTATCTTCTACTGCTTTCCCAGGCCATAGCATAGGATTGGAAGTGGAGCAGCCGGGCCTCAAACCAGCACCCATATGAGATGCTGGCACTTCAGGCCAGGGTGTTAACTCACTGCACCACAGTGCCGGTCCCTGATATTGACTTTTATATTTAACAATTGCTCATCTAAATGTATAGCATGTATGCAGTTTGTAAACATATATTAGTGTTTTGATTAACATACTGATAGCTTCATGGTTATAATCAAGAATATATTTTGTCATAATATTTTGGTCACAGAAAAATATTAAAATAATTTAATATTACATTTTACATGAAGAGTGTGCTATAGAATCCAGCAAATATTTTCATGCATAAAACATACTGTATTATTTCAAGGCAAAATTTTCTGAGGAAAATTGAAAATGTAATGCTGACAAAATTATTGATTTTTCAAACAGTTAAAATGATGAAAAATTTCTGTTGTCAACATTCTTAAATATTAAGATGTGCTTATAGAGTATTTTGGTTTAGAGTAGCACAAACAAATATTTGAAAATATTACCTCAAAGTTATACTGCTTACCTTCCACCAAATGGAAGCTTCAGTCAGTATAAGATATTATATTATTATTCTCATATGATTTTATATTGCTTAAAAGTACCCACTGTGGCGCAGTGGGTTAAAGCCCTGGTCTGAAGCACTGGCATCCCATATGGGTGCCGGTACTAGTCCAGGCTGCTCCACTTCCAATCCAGCTCTCTGCTATGGCCTGGGAAAGCAGTAGAAGATGGTCCAAGTGCTTGGGACTCTGCACTCACATGAGACCCAGAAGAAGCTCCGGGCTCCTGGCTCCTGGCTTGGGATTGGTGCAGCTTCGGCTGTTGCGGCCATCTAGGGAGTGAACCAGAGGATGGAAGACCTCTCTGTCTCTACCTCTCTCTGTAACTCTATCTTTCAAATAAATAAAATAAATCTTAAAAAACAAAAAAAAAGATTTTGGGGCTGGTGCTGTGGTGTGGAAGATTAAGCTTTGACCTACAGTGTCAGCATCCTTGTGGGTACCAGTTCAAGTCCCAGAAGCTCCACTTCTGATCCAGCTCCCTACAAATGCACCTGGGAAAATCAGTTGAAGATAGTACAAGTACATGGGCCCCTGCACTCATGTGGGAGACCTGGAAGGAGCTCCTAGCTCCTGGCTCCTGGCTCCTGGCTCCTGGCTCCTGGCTCCTGGCTCCTGGCTCCTGGCTTCAGCCTGGCCCAGCCCCAGGCTGTTAAGGCCATTTGAGGCGTGAACCAGCAGATGGAAAATCCCTCTCTGTCTCTTTCCTTCTCTCTATAACTCTGACTTTCAAATAAACAAATATATCTTTAAAAAATACTAATGTAGACTTCATGGCAATATATTTTATTTTCGCAAAAATAATCACAGTACAAGTCTGGCATAGTTAGATTATTTTCTATAAACTTTAAAAGTTCTACAATTTATTGAAAAATTGCCCAGGTCAGAGCCACAGATCTTATTGGCTCTAAGCTGAAAAGCCCTTCATTCAGCCCAACTTCCAAAGTGACCACTGCAGCTGAGGGGATGGTCAAGTAGGGTCAGCAACATTGCAGGCAGAACTGTAAATTTCTTGTTAGAGATGCCACCTGCCTTTACCTGGCCAGCTCTCCTCCCAGGCCAGCCAAGTAATGAAAGTCAACAGAGTGCCTTCCCCTAGGAGGTTCACACCTCCCTTAGGATATACCCCATGTGAAGAGATAGGTAGGTCTGGGCCTCTTAACTTACAAGGCCTAAAGCCCACCAGATTATTATCAAGCCCCTTCTATCAGGTTCTATTTGCCTCTCAATCAGAAAACTTAATTGTAGCTTAGACAGCACCTTTCTTAGCTCCTCTAATAATGACTCTGTCCTTTGTTCTAGACCCTGTCTAGCACACTTGGGCCTCATTCCTTTGTAATCATAACCTCTACCACCAATGGCTCTACTCCCAACCTGTGTGTACTGATGGTCCTCTTCCCCACTTAATGCTGTCTAATTGTTCAAACCTGGTAAATGCCACTCTTAGGATCATTGGTTACTATCCTCACTCTGTCTTTTATGACCTTGTCTAAATATGATCAGAGTCGGCAAACTTGGAAGGCTTCCATAGCCTTGGCAACTCATGTCGACAACCTAGGATGGTTACTGGCACCATAAACTAGAGAGTCAATTTGTTGGGTCAACAACAGGAGCCACTGTGCACTTGCTCCTCATGTGGGATCTCTGTCCTTAATGTACTGTACATTTTGATTTAATGCTATAACTAGTACTCAAATAGTATGTTTCACTTTGTGTTTCTATGTGGGTGCAAACTGTTGAAATCTTTATACTAAATTGATCTTCTGTATATAAAGAGAATTGAAAATGAATCTTGATGCAAATGGAAGGGGAGAGAGAGCGGGAGAGGGGAGGGTTGCAGGTGGGAGAGAAGTTATGGGAGGGGGAAGCCATTGTAATCCATAAGCTGTACACTGGAAATTTATATTCATTAAATAAAAGTTTTAAAAAAAGAAAAAATGCATATTTAAGCAATATTGAACAGGGATATCTGATTGAAAAGTAAAGAGAAATGTTAAAAGCAATCTTAAACCAAGATTACGGGTAATTTTGAAAGATTATTTGTTGGTTTATTTAAATATATTTCAAAAATAGTAACTAATCATTACATACTGTATAATGGCTAGAACTACTTTTTTAGAAATTAAACAACAAAATAATCTTCACTAAAATTTTGCTTCACAAAGACTGAACAAATAATTAATTTTATTGTTGTATTATCTACTTGATTGTGACACTATAAAACATAATCAACAAACATCATTTTTTTTGCTTATAAGACTTCTGTGCAATGATCAAATTTGAAAACAATAATAGTCATTGCACTAACAAAATATTTAGTTGTATTACAACAATGTGTCTTTACTATGACAGAGACAAATCTTGCTTTCTAATGCCATTAGCTATGGATTGAACAGTAGGTAGCTCTCAAACTCATGCAAATGTTTTAGCCTAAAAGTGTCATCTTAATGGACAAATGATTGCTAGATTAAGGTGGAGGCATGATTCATTCATTGTTTCTGAAAGTTCGGTCTTTGAGAAGTGATTGGATTCAGGTGGAGTTCCAGTGAGGACTCATGATGCTCACAATACCTTTACCATCCTCCGGATTCACCACATGCTTGTATCAGTGGAGTCACCCATTCTTGGATCATAAACATCCAGAATTAAGCTGAAATAAATCTTACCTGCCAAATTGTTCTTCTGAGGTATTTTAATTAAAGTTAGTAAAAGTTGACAAACACACCATTCTTCAACAAAAGGAATCAGATTATTTTTTGAAACATGACAAGTTGACCCTAGAATATTTTGTTTACCTAAAACCTCAAGAAATGCTAAACAGGCATGCACATGCACACTCTAACAAGGAAGAGAATATGTCAAAATATGGCTCAAGAGTTACAAAAAGAGCCTCCTGTGATCAAAGCATGAAAAAATTTGAGCAGAAATATAACTGACATTGGGTTACAACTCAAAGATTGTAAATGGGTATACATATACATACATACATACATATATACATATATATACAAATAAAACTATACTAATATGTGAAATAATCAAGTAAACAAATGGTAGAGAAAAGATAAATTTTTCAATTTTAGTTTTGAACATTTGTATAGCTTACACTGAAGGAGGTAGAGTATAACTTCCCACTCCTACACATAGTAACCTCATTCCTTTTATTCTTAATTTTCTTAAACAAGAATAGAGAAAAAAAACTGTTAACAAAATCTTATCATAAATTTTGGTGTTAAGAATACTCACCTCTCCCATTTCTAATATCATATTTTTGGTTCATTTAATCCCTGTTTCAAAAATAAAATTATTGTGAAGTGAACAATTATTGAATACAGATATTGCTTCTTCATTTCTCACAAACAAAAGTTAATTACCACTGATTTTCCTTTAATGTATCTTTTTAACATTTATGTATTCATTTTGATGTCTTTCATTAATACTAGTTTGAAAAATGACAAAACCATATTAACATTAACAGACCATTTCCCTGTAACATCGGATTTGATTTGATTTACTAAGTTCATAAACTTTATTATTTAAATTTGCTAAGTTTTAACTATTTGCTTATTGCTTAAAGATACGTTGATAACTGATAATACCAATTTTAACTCACCATACACTTTAAATGTACTATAATTAGATTGTATTTCATACACTGTTTACAGGTTTTATATCAATTTCACCTCTTGAAACACTTATTTTGGATTAATAATTCTTTATGGTTAAGCACTCACAATTCCAGGTATTTTAATTTAGTATTTTGATACATATTTTGATTTATGTAATGACCTTTGGAATGTTATACTGTCATTGGTAAAGCATTTTAGTTTTAATGCCATAATCTGGGATTATATCTTGAATTTTAAGGCTATTACATAATGAACAGAATTGAAAGATTAACTTTGTAATTGGAATGGCCTCACAATGTCTAATCAGAATTTTTATAAATATCTTAATTTTTATTCCAATATTTCTGTTGGCATTTGGTAGTTTTACATCCCAGTCATATGTTTTCAGACCTAGAAATCAAAACAAAATAATATAAAATTATATACCTGTTTTTATGATGCCTGTAGCATGACACAGTTCAAGTCTAAAGCCAGGGATGCTGAAATCCTGAGTACTAGAAATAAGGTCACTGATAGAAGTGCTGGAGTCTAAAAGCCAGCAAGTCTGAACTTCTGATGTCCAAGGTAAGAGTCAAGTGAGTGGAGCATGCCCCAGCTTTTAGAATCGTAGACCAATTCACCTTTTATAAATATACTTTCCACATCTAGTCAGTTGGTTATCCTAGCCTGCACTGACACCTGGTCTTCTCACTTCTCCAGCTCAGACTTACATACTATCTTATTTAGAAAAATCACAGAAACACTCAAAATAATATATTCCCAAGTTTCTAAGTATCCCTCAATCAAGTGAAGTTGACAACTACATTTACCATCACAGAAAGTTGGGAAACCCTTAAAGGGTGGGGTCTTGGCCAATGTAATTAGGTCACAGGGATCCTGTCCTTGGTTACAGAATGAATGAATTCTCTGGAGTGTAGATTGTTATACATATATATATATATATATATATATATATATATATATATGACTACACCACACATTTAGCTCCTTTTGCAAATAGCCTGTGTCATTTCTACTCCTATATTAAGTTTTCATATAGTTGGGGGACTCTCTCATCAAGATGATGGTGTCATATTATTTGGCAGTGCTGCCAACAGAGATAGGACCTAAATATACATTTTATATAGTATTATTTATTATGACAGCACAAAACCAATGAAAACGGGTAGACAGGGGTGGAGATGATTTTAAAACTAGTTTTCTTGGTTTGTAACGCTATAAGAAAATAAGATTAAAATGATAGAAACAAACAGAAGTTTATTGACATATATACCCCAGAAATATGTCATGTATACACAGGAAACACATAAGAAAGAAAATGAATAACTCTCAAAATAGGTGGCTTGGGACTCCTACCTAAATGGCATATTCAATAACAACAACTATATTTTTTAGAGGATGACAAGACAATGGAAAAGGACATAGAGTGTCTGGGGATGACAAATTGTAAGAAGCCAAATATATGACAAAGGCTAGCTTTTACAGTTTTTATAAATTACTCTAGTGCTATCTTTAGTCTGATAAGGGCATAAGGTCATCTTAGATGATCAGCTTTTTTCATCTTGGTAAATAGGAAAGGAATGGCACACTATAAATTTATATCCTGCTTTTATGGAAATAGGAGGAGGAAAGAAAGCTCTACTTTTATCTGTGTCTTCTCAATTGCTTTCAACTAAAAAAATATGGACTTGAGACATCAGCATTTAAACCTAATATAACTGTATTTGAGAACAAATTATAAATTTCAGGTATATTAAAAATATAAAACGATTTAGCTGTTATATATTTTTAAATTTCTGACTATACTTATACATGCTCATTTTTATAAATATTGTTCTCAGTAATTATCTTTAGAACAATATGTATAAATATAATTTATGATAGATTGATAGATAAATATTTATATATTTGGGATGTAATTCACACAAATTGTTTCCATGAGTACAAATATCTGGATGTTGACAAAATCAACTCCAACATTAAAGAAAATATCAAATTATTTAGCTGCGTCTGTTGAGATAATCATATGGTTTTTGTTCTTCAGTTTATTGTGTTGAATCACATTGATTGATTTGTGAATGCTGAACCATCCTTGAACACCAGGGATAAATCCCACTTGGTCTCAGCGAATGATTTTTAGGATGTGTTTTTGGGATTCAATTGGCTAATATTTTATTGAAGATTTTTACATCTATGGTCATCAGGGAAACTGGCCTTTAGTTCTCTTTCTCTGTGTATCTTTTTCAGGTTTAGGAATTAAGGGAATGCTTCATAGAAGGAGTTTGGGAGGATTCCCTCCCTTTCAATGGTTTTGAGTAGCTTGAGAAAAATTGGATTTAATTCTTATTTAAATGTCTGTGAGAATTTAAAAGTGAAGCCTTCAGATCATGAGCTTTTCTTTGTTAAGAGGGTCTTTATTATTGATTCAATTTCCATCTTCATTATTGATATGCTTAGGTATTCTAAATCTTCACAGCTCAATTTGTGTACAATGTGTGTGTCAATTCTATACCTTCACACTTCAATACCTCACTTGCAGCAATCTACACATCAACCAAACAAAAATCAGCAAAAAAACAAAGTCAATAGACACTATAGACCAAATGGACCTTTTGGATATCTACAGAACTTTTCACTTTACAGTTTCAGAATACACATTCTTCTCATGGGTGCATGGAATTTTCTCTAGGATTGACCACATGCTGGGCCAGAAAACAAGTCTCAGAAAATTCAAAAAAATTAAAATCATACCATGCATCTTCTCTGACCGCAATAGATAAATCAACTACCAAAAATCAACTACTTGACACTCTCTAGATCATATGGAAACATATGGAACTGAAAAACATGCTCCTGAATGAACAGTGGGTCATAGAAGAAATCAAAAGAGAAATCAAAACATTTCTAGAAATGAATGAAGATGTCAATACAACATATCAAAACTTACAGGATAAAGTGAAATCAGTGTTAATAAGAAAGTTTATAGCAATTAGTGCCTATGTTAAGAAATTGGAAAGATACCAAATAAATGAACTATCAGTGCATCAGAAGAACCTGAAAAACAACAGCAAACCAAATCCAAAATTAGTAGGAGAAAAGAAATTAATAAAATTAAAGAATAACAAAATGGAAGCCTTAAAAATTACAAAAGATAAGCAAAATGGAGAGTTTTTAAAAAAATAAACAAAACTGATACACCATTGGCCCAACTAACCATAAAAAAGGGAAGATGCAAGTGGGTAAAACTGGAGATGAAAAATGTTATGTACCACAGAAATAAAAAAATGATAATTACTAAAAATATTTATTTGCCAACAGATTGAGAAACCTAGAAGGAATGGATAGATTCCTAGACACACAGATGTTCATGGATTGGAGGAACAAATATCAAAATGTCCATATTACCAAAAGAAATTTACAGATTTAATGCAGTACCAACCAAAATACCAAAGACAGTCTTCTCTGATATAGAAAAAATACTGAAATTCATATGGAAAAACAGGAGACCCCAAATAGCTAAAGTAATCTTATACAACAAAAACAAATATGGAGACATCAGAGTACCAGATTTCAAGAAATATTTCAGGGCATTTATAATCATAACAGCCTGGCATTGGCAAGAACAAAATGAAAAAAAAAATCTGACGGATAGAAAAAACAATGAAACAGAATAGAAACTCCAGTAATCAAACAACACATCTACAGACAACTCATCTTTGACAAAGGAGCTAAAATCAATCCCTGAAAGAGGACAATGTTTTCAACAAATGGTGCTTAGAAACTGGATTTTCTCATGCAGAAGTATGTGGCAAGACCTCTACTTCACACCTTACACAAAAATCCACTCAAAAAGTATCAAAGATCTAAATGTATGGCCAGATACCATCAAATTACTAGAGAACATTGGGGAAACCCTGCAAGGCATTGATGTAGGCAAGGACTTCTTGGAAAAGACCCCAGAAGCATAGCAATCAATGGCTAAATTGACAAAAGGGGTTACTTCAAATTGAGAAGCTTCTGCACTGCAAAAGAAATACTCAGCAACGTGAAGAGGCAACCAACAGAATGGGAGAAAATATTTTCAAATTATGCAACTGATAAAAGATTAATATCTGGAATCTATAATGAGCTCAATAAACTCAACAACAACAACAACAAAAATCAGTTAAGAAATGTGCAAAGGACTTGAACAGGCATTTTTCAAAAGAGGAGATCCAAATGGCCAACAGACACATGAAAAAATATTCATAATCACTAGCCAACAAGAAAAAGTAAATCAAAACCACAATGAAGTTTCTCTTCACCCCTTAAAATGGCTTTCATACAAAAATAAACAAACAAATGCTGATGAAGATGTGGGAAAAAGATACCCTAATCCACTGTTGGTTGGAATGTACACTGGTGCAGCCAATGTGGAAGATGTATGAAGATACCTCAGAAATCTGAATAGTAACCTACCATATGATCCAGCCATCCCACTTCTGGGAATTTACTCCAGGGAAATGACATCAGCATATGAAAGGGTTACCTGTACCCTCGTTTTATTGCACTACAAATCACAATAGCTAAGTTATGGAATCAATCCGCATGTCTGCAAGTAAAGACTGGATTTATGGTATGTGTAAACTATGAAATACTACACAGTAGTAAAAAATGAAATCTTGTCTTTTGCAACTAAATGGATGCAAATGGAAAACATAATACCTAGTAAAATGAGTCAGTCCCAAAAATACAAATGCCATATGTTCTCCGTAATCTGTGGTAATTAATTGAGTACCCAAAAGTTAATCTATTGAAGTGAAATTGACCCTTTGAGATGTGATGATTTTGATCAGCCTTTGCCTCTATCATTAAGCAACAATTTATTATTTTCATACTATTTATTGAACTCTGTACTTAGTGTAGGGTTAATATTATGTGTATAAAGTTAATTAAAATACATCTTAGTTAAAAATAGGAACGGGAACAGGAGAGAGAGAGAGAGAAGAAATAAGGGTGAAAGTGTAGGTGGGAGAGAGGGTAGGGTCGGAAGAATCACTATGTTCCTAAGTTTGTATTCATGAAGTGCATGAAGCATGTATACCTTAAATAAAAAGTTTCTGGGGACAAAACTTGAACTTCAAAGAAACTGTATTATTGACAAAATCGTTAAGAAAATCACTATGGAGTTGAAACTTTAGTCCTATTTGAAAGCTAAATGCTTTCATAAGTATCAGATATGTTTTCAAAGGACATAGTCTTGAGAGTCATTGAACATAAATTAAATCCAACCTTTTTTTAAACATTCCCAATTAATTAATGCTACCAAAAATCTTGAAATATGATTATTATTTATTGCATTTTACGTATTTTGAGAAAAGTGATAGTGGTTTTCCTTGATATTATAAATCTATGTGTATTCATCCAATGCACAGTAATTAATGATGTGATTATAAAGGCTTTGTATTTAAAATCTATTTATTTTGTTTTCTTTGTCTCATATTCAATTGCTCCTTCAACACATTTTCAAAGTCCTTTTTCCCTTTATCATTGGCTTTATGTAATAGAAACTGTTCTCTATGTAGGAACATCATATATAATATACTTAAAATATTGTGCACATTTCATTGGGAAACTTATTTAGGCATATGTATTTGCTTAGAAAAGAAACTAAAAGATGCTGACTTGTGACTTTCCATTTGTTTTACTATGAAGGAATACATTTAAAGCGTTTTATGTGATTCAAAAAGTGATTCTTTGGGCAGGCATTGTAGCTCAGTGGGAAAACCTACAACTTGAGATGCCCATATCCCATGTCAGAGTGCATGGTTTATGTTTGTTGTATTCTGCTTACATTACAACTTCTTGCTAATGTTTCTGTGAGGCAGCAGATGATGGCTCAATTACTTAATTCCCTGCCACCCACTAAGAGACCCAGATGGTTTCTGGCTCCTGATTTCTACCTGTTTCAGGGCAGGCAATTGCCAGTGTTTGGGAATTAGACCAGCAGATGGTAGATTTCAGTCTATCCATCTCTATGGCACTGCCTCTCAAGTAAATGAATAAATATTTTTGTAAAATACTTAAATTTTAAGAATATTCCTGATTTATGAAAACACAAACCAATATAATTAATTTAAAATATTTAAGCAGTATAGAGAAATTTTGATTTATATCTCATATAGTAAAGGAAGTTTATATAAATTTAATACCAGATGTTTTAATTTATGAATTCCCAAATATTACGTTTAATTTTGAATATTCCTTATTATTTTTAAAAACTCTATATGCAATGCATTTTCAAAAATTTAACATAGAATTTTCACACAATAGATTTTGAAGGCTACTATGGAATATACTTTAATAATTAAGGCAATTAACCTACTACTTCAATAATATGATAAAAACAGGACATCTTGAATAATGTGTGAATATATATATTCATATTAATATATATTCATATATTTATACATATTGAAGCTTGATAAGGTTTACAGGCATAGTCTCGACAGGCATACTCTCAATAAGTGACTTAGGAAAATTCCTTATTCTGTTAATACCTTGGTCCACTTATTGGTCAGATTTGTTAATATTGCTCTCTGAGAACATGCTTTTCATGATAGCATATCAATAAGTTTATGAAAAATAAAATTAAAAGGTAGGTTTATTTTGATGCAGATTATTTTAAAAACTTGTGAATAATCTTTTACAATATGCATTTTCCATGACTTTTGAGATCTCCATTTATAAAGCTCTTTGGAAAATCTCAAATAGTGAATTTATTTTTAAACAAATGCTCTTTTGTAACAATTTATCACAGTTGATATTATTTAACAACTTGGGGGACCATATATACAAAGGATTCCAAAGTCAAATATAGCCACATTTTCATAGATTCATAGTTGATTGCATTTTATAAGCTTCAATGTTTAACATGGGAAAAATCCAGATTCTCCAAAAAAATGACAATAGTGGAAAAAGCTGAGAAGGCACAGTCTGGGGTAAAATGCTACAAACTGCGGGGCACAGATTCCAAACTGGTAAGTTACTACTTTGCTCCCAAAAGTTAAGATTCAGACTTATTTTAGCTTAAAAATATCCAATTTTTCTACTACTTGTGTATTCTTAGAAGCAATCATTCTCTTTGACCCTCAGATGATGATAATCACCTTACCTGTGAAGATTTAATAACCATGACATCTATTATGGGTGAATTCATGTGCATATATGAGGGGTCTTCAAAGGTTCTTGAAAAATATGTATTATGAACAACAACAGATATAATTCAAAACTTCATTGAATCAAAATGAATATCTTTTAATTTCATTCTCATATACTTATAGCAGTATCTTTATGTGAGCAAATGCATATATAACACATAATGCATGCATATTATATACCATATATTATTATATATTAAATTTTATATTTACGTGTTTCTCTATCCACCAAAAGACTAATAATTATAAACAGGGCAATATCTAATGAAAGATTAATAATAGAATCCAGGCACACTTGAAATATTTATATCCACATATTTAACGATATTTATTAGAAATACATATCTGTCATAGAATATGAATTTAAAAATAAGTGGAAATAAACATAACTATGTATACAAATAGACAACCTAAAATTAATGACTGTATGCAAAGTATCTTGATAAGATCAGATTTTGTATGTCAATTTACTTACTATTTTGCCTAAATATTAACAAATTAATGCATATACAATTTTACTTTAGGGAGACTCCCTGTCATCAGAATTTAAATATATATGCATATATATATATATATATATATATATATATATACCTTAGGGCAGCCATTTAGATAGCAATTAAGGCCCCACTTGGGACATATGCATCTCCTTTCAGAATGCCTGGGTACAAATGCCATCTCTTCTCCCAATTCCAGCTTTATGATAATGTACACCCTAGGTGGCATCAGGTTATGTATCAAGTGCTTGGGTCCCTATAATTCATAAAGAAGACCCAGACTTAGTTCTCAATTGCCAATTTTGGCCTTTCCCACCTCTGGTTACTGCAGGCATTTTGGGAGTGAACCAGTAGATGGTAACTCTTGGCCTGTCTATGTACACACTTCTCTCTCTCTCTCTTTCTCTCTCTCCATCCCTCCGTCTCACCCTCCTTCTTTCCCTCCCTCACTCTTGAATAAGTAAAATAAAGGAAGAAAGGGAATATCATTATGTTCTTAGAATTGTATCTACAAACCACATTGAATCTGTTAAAAACTAATTAATTTTTTTTAAACTTTTATTTAATGAATATAAATTTCCAAAGTACAGCTTATGGGTTACAATGTCTTCCCCCCTCCCATAACTTCCCTCCCACCTGCAACCCTCCCCTTTCCCGCTCCCTTTCCCCTTCCATTCACATAAAGATTCATTTTCAATTCTCTTTATATACAGAAGATCAGTTTAGTACATATTAGGTAAAGATTTCAACAGTTTGCCCATATAGCAACATAAAGTGAAAAAACTACCATTGGAGTACTAATTATAGCATTAAATAACAATGTACAGCACATTAAAGACAGAGATCCTACATAATAGTTTTTTAAAAAAATTAATTAATTTTCTATGCCATTTCCAATTTAACACCAGGTTGTTTTTTTTTCATTTCCAATTCTCTTTATATACAGTAGATGGATTCAGTATATAATTAGTGAAGACCTCATCAGTTTGTACCCACACAGAAATACAAAGTATAAAAAATACTGTTTCAGTACTAGTTATAGCATCACTTCACATTAGACAACACGTTAAGGACAGATCCCACATGGGGTGTAAGTACACAGTGACTCCTGTTGCTGACTTAACAATTTGACACTCCTGTTCATGGACTAATTAAATTTTTAAAATATATATATTTCCTATCAATAAAAATACAAAAATGCACATAAAGACAGGTAAAAAATATTTTAAAAAAGAGGAATATTTGAACTTACACTGGAAAGAATAGTTTGAAGGCAAACAAATGGTAATTTTTAAGGAGGGGGATTGTGATTTTTTTTGGAAAAATTTAGGATTTATTATATTAATTATATTATATTAATGTTATATTATTTTAAGAGAAGAAATTTTTTAAAGTTGTGAAGAATTGCCAAACAGCTGGAAAAGCTCAAGTATTATTTGACAGAAAGTTAGCAGGTCACCACAGAACCAGTCATAGATACAAGACTGTGCTCAAATATGGTTTAAGGGTTACTGATCCAAGTTAGAGCCTAGACAGTATTTCACTCACAATGAAGAATCTTCAGAGGGAAGGAAAGGAGCTCTTGAAAGCAGTGGGTAAACCAGTTGCCCTGTGCAGAGCAGCAAAGTAACTCCCAGTGATGAGTCTGGTAAGCCAGCCACCACAAAAGTGACAGGTGGAAGGCAAAAGTCAGCCTGTGGACCTTGAAGTAGATGTGAATGTATTTATTTCTGTATGTTCATGTAGTCTACTACTGATGTAATAATTTTCCAAAGTCTAAGCATTTCCTAAATGTAAGCCAACTAATCAATGGTTTGTTTATTAGCATAATTTTGGTCAATTTAATGAGCCTGTTGCTTGTGTTTGGAACAGACAATTTTATGCTAAATTAATTACAGGTATAACTGATGAAGCAAATCCACGGAACGGCTTATGTACTATGGCATCGTTTTCCCTGTATTTAGGTGTTATAGATTTAATCAAAATGTGAATGGTCTCATTTTATACCTAAAGGGTGAGCGTTATCTTTGGAGAAAGAAGAAAATAACAGATCTTTAAGACCACACATCTGGCAAGAATGAATGGAAGGGGAAAGGGAGCGGGAAAGGGGAGGGTTGCGGGCGGGAGGGAAGTTATGGGAGGGGGGAAGCCATTGTAACCCATAAGCTGTACTTTGGAAATTTATATTCATTAAATAAAAGTTTAATAAAAAAAAAGAATGGACAGATTCTGTAGACACAGGAATGTGGTTTGAATCCATGTCATGAGTAAGTTATTTCTGAGAAATTATTTCCTCCTCACAACTGTTCATGGGATAAAATTGTCTTGGTAGAAATAAATACATACATGTTACCAAATGACTTGAACATAGTAAATACTTGTGTGCAACTGAAAATAAGTAAAATTTGTTAGTAAGCTTAGTTTCTATATTTTGCTAAAATGGTCATTATCAGTAACCTAAATGAAATCACCTCCAAAAATTAAGTCCTAGCTAAAAGTGACTTGACACTGAAATTTTCATCCTGAGGGGGCTAATGCTTTCCCAGGTATTTCTGAAAGTTTTGGGGATATATTTACAATCTTGCAAGTACTCTGTAATTTTGCAAGTTCCTCTAAATAAACAGAATTGCATGAATGGAAACAATGCAATCAAAAATCATGACATATTATAAGAATTAGAAATTATTAGAAATTATTAGAGAAAGAGTCTAAGGAATTTGAAAGTTAGGTGTTTTTGTAAGCAAGTCACAGTGATTGTCATTTGCTAGGTAAGGACTTTGTAATTTATGGCATATATACTGAGAAACATTTGATTTTAGGGAAGGGGAGCAAGAGTGATAATAATATCTAGAACACCATTATCACAAACTTTGGGAGAAGTGATAAGAAGCAAGACGTATAATCAACATAACTAATGATGTGGGAGCAATGATATAGTGTAAACATTTAACTAAGGAAAATAGGGGTCCTTCGATTTATAATAGAAAAAAAAAAACCACAGGTACTCATGACTATTATGCTTCTAGGTTAAGCTATCACATTAGTTATGACTTAATAAGAACTAAATTTATTTGAGGACATGAACGATGTGTTTTATATTAATGATATCAATATTAGTTAATAAGAACTGAGTTGAACCTATGTTTGATATCTGTCCTCATATACCCCAAAGACATCCCTAAAATAATATGTTAATAGCATACTTTAGTTCCCATCCCTCAACACTAATAGGCCACTTATAGCTTATACGATACTTTTCCGTCAGTAAAGGAGACAGCCTTTCTAGAAGGAGCAGTCAGCATACAGCTGTCTCTGGAAACACATCAAAATTTTGATTTCAGTGCACACTTACTTCCTTATTCCAGCAAATTTGTGCTCCTCCATCTGAGAATTTCTCCTCCATCTGAGAAAATTGTACCACGTAACTACTAAATTATTCCAGTTAGAAATTATTCATTTTTCTCTCTTTTTCCATCATACTTCTAATTGCAGAAGTCATCAAACGTGATGAATTACTTTGCAAAGTATCTATGAATGTTCAGTTCTCCATCTTCACCAAAATGTCTACTATTTCAAAATCTTATGCTCCTCTCTGCAGCTAGTATAATCCCTACTGGTCTTTCTTCTATATTGTCCTACCTCCCAGCAGAAAATAGCAAGGTTAACATAAAATAAATGTAGATTAAGAAATATATACTTAAGGTCCCAGCTGGGAAATGTGGTGCCCGACAGAGAGGACAGAGCCACTGGAAGGGGTGCTGAGGGGCTGTTCCCCTTTTATTGACCACAGCGGTTTCTCTAAAGGGAGTGGAGCGCCCCTCCCCTTTGGGACAGGCGGCTGACCCCAGTGCATCATCCCTTCAAGTACCCTCAGAAGAAGAGGCCCTGCATTCGCCTGCCGATGCCTTGTCGATCATAGAGGACGTTGAACTTGTTCACAAACTGGTTCATGGTGTTGCAGGTTTTGGTGATGGTGCCGAGGTAGGCCATGAGCCCCACGTCATTGCATTGATCGTAAAAGTCTGTCTTGAACTTGTCGGGCACCACATTTCCCAGCTGGGACCTTAAGCGAGGCCCCTTGTGCCAGCCTTGCTCAGAGGCAGAATCTTTATCAGCACTTGGCAGTCCACTGCCACCTGAAGTGACCCCATAGCCAGTTGGGTCGAGGACTCTTGAGCATCAGCGATCTTTGCTCTGCTCTTTCACATTACCCTGTGGGGTCAACTTGAGCTCAGTACAACTACTTTCCCCATTTAAATTAACTTCATTAAAGTTTTTCTCTCTCACACACACACACACACACACAAAAAGAAATATATACTTAAATCTAAATAAAGCTTAACATTCATAATAAATAAGGAACACTACATTAAAATATAATTAACATCTCAGATGAATATACTGACATTTCCCTTAGAAAGAATACAAACATAAATGAGTTCTACAAATAGCTACCTTATCAGCATATAAATTTAAAAATAAATAAAGCAGTACTATTGCTCTAGTGTTACTCAAGAACTTTTTAAAATAAACTGACTGGCATAAAATAGCATGCTGTACATAATAAGCATTTATTTTTAAGTTGTTAAAATAAATCAAACTAAATAAAATTCATCATTAGATTGTGAAAGATTATTTGTGGCAATGAAAGGATAGCAGGGTCTGAAGCACTGGAAGGAAATCTATATTTTTTGCTATGAATTGTTTTATAAATTTTGATCCACATGTTAGAAGTCACCTAAAAGTTGCATAATAGAAGTTAGAGATGTATAAGACCCAGGACTCTTTTAGAAGACTTACCCTGTGGAAATACATGAAAAGAACAAAAGTATGTCTAAATATATTTTATACCATGTCATCTATTTTTGTAAAATAAATAAATGTCCATCAAAGTTAATATGACTATGCATATTCTGTATCTGAATATTCTAAGTTGCAGATAAATAAATTTAGAATTTACATCTGTGATGTAATTTTTGGTGAAAAATGGGAAGAGAAAAATATATGTGTGTTAATAATTATGTAATATTTTAGTGATTCATATTTTATTTGAATCTGATACAGAGCCTTGAAAGAAATAGCACAAATAAACCATCTGAAATATGCTTAGAGAATTTTGGCACTTTTTAAAACTGTGATATTTATGTTTGATTAGTTCTCAAACATTTATATTAAAAATAACTAATTGTTCTATGACAGTATTAACAGAAAAGTTTTAATATAAGTGGGCAAATTTTTAGTTTCACTAATGTAGACACAAAATTGACATTTTTAATTAATTTTCATTGTTTGTTGTAGATAATAAAGAGACCCTCTAATATATTCAAGAATGATAAAATACAAGAACATCCTATATAATTTGGATACCTTCTAAAAATGTGGTTTTTTAAGCCACAGGGTATACTTTTGCAGTTGACTTAAAAAGGAACAACAACCCCCCCGCAAAAAAAAAAAAAAAAAAGATCAGGCATGAGAAATGAGTATTTGGTGGAGTATTTAAGAAGACAGTTGGTTGCCTGGATCCCATATTAATGTCCGAGTGTAATGTCCATCTCCGGTTCTTGACTCCAGCCTCCTGCTAATAATGAAGACTCTGGGAAGCAGTGGTGATGGCTCAAGTGCATGGATCACTTCCACCCATGGGTGAGATCAAAGCTGAGGTCTCAGATTCTGACTACACTGACCCAGGCTAATAGGTTGCAGATATTTTAGGAACTGACCAGTAGATGGGAAATAGCATGCACTCTCTCTCTTTCAAATGAAATAAATAATATTTAGGAAAATATTAATATTGAGAATATTCAAAGAACTCTTATAAATCCCTCCCCCCAAAAACATCTAACAGAAAAATGAATCAGTTGCCAACAATTTATAAAAATGAAGCCTATGGGGTGGGTGCTGAGGCATAGCAGGCAAAGTCGCCACCTGCAGTGCCAGCATCCCATATGGGCACCTGTTCGAGACCCAGCTGCTCCACTTCAGATCTAGCTCTCTGCTATGGCCTGGGAAAGCAATAGAAGATGTTCCAAGTCCTAGGGCCCCTGCACCTATGTGGGAGACCAGGAAGAAGCTTCTGGCTCCTGGCTTTGGATTGGCATATCTCCGGCCATTGCAGCCAATTAGAGTGTGACCCAGCAAATGGAAGACTTCTCTCTCTCTCTCTGCTTCTCCTTCTCTCTCTGTGTAACTCTGAATTTCAAATAAATAAATAAATCTTTAAAAAAATGAAGCCCACATTGCCAATGACTATGTAAAATGACATTGTTTCCTCCATCATCAGTTTCTAAAACAATAAATAAATATGACTATGTCAAGTATTACTAGTGATGTGAACCCAAGAGAACTTTTTAAACTGTTCAACCAACGAGATGGAAATTTCATGAACCAGGATAATTTTGCTGTTTTGTTTTTAGCTATATGGCTGAAACTATAACACGTGCCAGGAACAGGTTAAGTAATCAATACTTATTTATAAAAAAAATAAAATAAGTGTAAGTAACATGGAAATACTAAAACTATATATATATATCCTTTATTTTTTAATATTTATTTATTTATTTATTTGGGAGGTAGAGAAAGAGGGAGAGCCAGAGAGATGTCCCATCCACTGGTTCACTCCCCATGATCATAAATGCCAAAGCCAGGAGCCATACGCTTCATCCAGGCCTCCACTTGAATGCAGGGTCCCAAGGATTTGGGCTTTCTTCCACTGCTTTCCCAGGTACATCAGCAGTGAGCTGGATCAGAAGTGCAGCAGCCAGATCTTACACCAGCACCCATATGGGATGAGTCCCAGGCTATGACTTAACTTGTTAGGCTAAAACACCAGTCTGGAAACTGCACATTTCAGATCCTAGGGAATTCCTGGGCACACACATCCAAATATCCAAGGAGGCAAATCCTATGATGTACATTCCAACATTGTTTCAGCAAAAGAAAATGGAAATAGAATCATAGAATGAAACAGTAAGTGCAGTGTTCCCCAAGGTGGCCAATTTTGTGAGAGAGAAAATGTTAAGAATCAGGAGAAATATAAAATCTTTTGAATTGTATCTATAGTGTCATCTTCATAAAGAACATTCCTAAAGAATTATGTCAAGATATAAAAGTATGACTAGGTTTGTTGGTGAACATATGTTTTTGTTATATCATTTCCTATGATTTTTCCTGCATTTGAAATATGTCATAGTTTTAATTATGAGAAGGAAAATTTTCTCAAGAAATGTAAGCCCTTATATAGTCCCTGATCTTCATTAAACGATAATTTCTGGGGACCAGTGTTGTGGAACAGTAGGTGAAGTTACCATCTGCAAAGTCCAGGCTATTCCTCTTTCGAGCCAGTTCCCTGCTAACAGCCTAGAAAAGCAGCAGAAGATGGCCCAAGTGTTTGAGCCCCTGCTACCCATGTGGGAGATGCAAATGAAGTTCCTGGCTCCTGGCTTCAGCCTGGCCCAGCCTTGGCCTTTGTGATTATCTGGGGAGTGAACCAGTGGATGGGAGATGTCTCTGTCTCTCCCTTTCTCTGCATAACTCTGACTTTTAAATGAGTAAATAAACAAATAAATAAATATCTTAAAAAATTTCTTGAAGAACTGCTGGGCCAACTTGTATACCATGTTCACACTAGAAAACACTGTTTTCGCACAAAATTATTTGTTTTTGAGAGAAAAGAATTTGAGGTTTTAAAATTCTCATTCATAGTTCTCCATACATTTAAGAGAAAAGATTTTGTTCTTATTCTTGTTTTTCCTTATTTTGTTCTGTGTGATTCTTATCTACTTTTACATATCATATATTCTTGCCCTTGTTGCTGCATCTTCTAGATACCTTATTTTCTTTTTTAATAAAAAACTTTTATTTAATAAATATAAATTTCAAAAGTACAACTTTTGGATTATAGCAGTTCTTCCCCTCATAACCACCCTCCCACCCAAAAACCATCCCACCTCCTATTCCCTCTCAAATCCCATTCTTCATTAAGATTCATTTTCAAGTATCTTTAAATACAGAAGATCAATTTAGTATATACTAAGTAAAGATTTCAACAGTTTGCACCCACACAGAAACACAAAGTATAAAGTACTGTTTGAAGATTAGTTTTACCATTAATTCTCATAGTACAACACATTAAGGACAGAGATCCTACACAGGGAGCAAGTGCACAGTGACTCCTGTTGTTCATTTAAGAATTGACACTCTTATTTATGACATCAGTGATTACCAGAGGATTTTGTCATGAGCTACCAAGGCTATGGAAACTTCTTGAGTTCACAAACTCCAACCTTATTTAGACAAGGCCATAATCAAATGGAAGTTTTCTCCTCCCTTCAGAGAAAAGTGCCTCCTTCTTTGATGACCATCAGTTAATTTTTCTTAATTATACTTCATAAGGCAGCAACTAAATTTGTAAATATTGTCACATATTTTTAAATCAGTCCCAGAACAGTAATAATGAGTATTAAGTAAAATGGGTTTAAATCTTATTTTCTTAAGAAGCCATTTATCAGAAATTAAATACAATAAGATCTTTATTTTTTCTAAAAATGTATTTGAAAACCAGAGTTACATAAAGAGAAAAGGAGAGATAGAAACAGAGAGAGAAAATCTTCCATCCACCGGGTCACTCCCCAAATGGTCCCAGCCAGGGCTGAGCCAGAATGAAGCCAGAAGGAAGGAGCTTAGCCAAGTCTCCTAATTGAGTAAAAGGGGCCCAAGCACTTGGACCACATTCTACTGCATTAGCAGGGAGTTGGAGTCCCATGTGGTGGCTTAACTTGCTCTGCCAAATTGCCAGCTCCAACATACTGCAAGATTCTTACCATGACCTCTAATTTCAACAATAACCTAAATGTCATAAGTGGTAGCTGGTCAACAAATATTGCTGATTTTATATAAGTATGAATAAATGGATAGATATTTAATTAATCAATAAGTTATAACGATTTTATTTTTCTAACACATCAATTCAATTATATTATATAATAATAAGGTAAAGCAGCAGTTAAATTTATTTAGGCTTTTCTATAAGAATATTAAGTATAACCTTTACTGAGGAGTGGTATGATACTGTGTTTCGGACCACAGAATACTTGGTTAGAAATTGTCATGGCAATAGTGACAATAGAATTTGCTGCAGTGCATCAATAAACTAAAAGCATTCTAGGCCTATTTAAAATGTTAGTTTGCTTCCAGAAAGACATGATGACCTAAAATGTCATCCCTAATGAGATAGACATTATCAGAGACTGCAATTTATCCACTCCTAAAATGTTTACCAAGTCAATTTACCTCTTAACGCTCATATATGTTCATGCTTTGCAGAAAGGAATAAGAATGGCTTCTCATCTCTTACATCTTGCCTCTTGTCTAATCAAAACATTTTCTAATTCAAATTGCATTAAGTGGTGCACATCAGATGAGTTCATCTAGTCATTGAATGAGGAAAGCATCCCACTGAGGAATGAGCAGAGGAATCACTTAAAGCTTTTAACTATCAAGCTGTTTGCAACCTATTTATTTTCCATGACATCAATTATCATTTTCACAAGACTGGTTTCTCAATAGCTTCTTTTCCTGGTGAGGTGGCATAAAGGGGAAAAACCGATCTTCTTTATCAATTAAATAAATCTCAATACCTAAGGCACACCACATTCTCAAACAACTGTATTACATAAATTTCCATACAAATGTTGTTACAAAACTGAGTACTCTCATCTTCAAAGAAGCAGCTCAAAGTTTTGCTTGCTTTATAAATGATATGCTGGGTAGCAGAGTTGTATAGCTAAATATGGACTAAGATAGGCACCACCTTAAAGTGTAATAATTCACCATCTGTTTTATTCATTTTTGTCCATTAGATGAATAGAGAACAAAATCCTCAAAATGTGATTCTGCTTAATTCCTTGAAATTGAACCATTTACTGGTATATATTTTTAAAAATAGTTGTTTGAAATAACATTATAAAATACTAGAAGATAATTGACTATTTCTTGAAATATATTAAAAATAGGAGCTACATTAAATAAAAATTCAATTTTAAATTGGAATCTGAACTTCACAAACATTGCACCAGTGTTTCTCCATGTATTCAAATCCAGTTCCACAGACATGTACTAACAGCTTCTCAATTTTATTTAAAATATAATAAATATAATTTTGATTCTGACTAAATTTTCATCTTTTTTATGGTAAGTCAACTCGTGTTTGACCAGGAACCATAGTAGCAGATATCAGGATTCTTGTTTTTTTTTTATGTTATCAATCCTGAAAGATTATCATTCTCTCTCAAGAATGTGGAGTTTTGAGGGTGAAACAGAAAGATAGCCACTGCTACTGGACTATGTATCTCAAATTTTATTCTTAGTTCTTTTGCCCAGAGATATAAGAATTCAAAGCAGAGTCTCAAATTGAAGGCCCAAGGAAAAGCACAATTTATTTACAAGTGATAGAATGAGCATTTATTAATGCATGACTGTGAACAACCACACCTGAACAATTAACTCTAGGGAGAGAATCAGAGTCTTGCCTATGAAGAGAGAGCATGGGAGGAGACCAGAGAACATACCCCGTAATGCAGTGCTTGCTATCAATACCTGCCTCTTGCCCATGAACCGAACTTCCTCCCAATGAAGATTCTGAGTTGCACTGGCACATGTAATTGGGTTCTTGTCATCACAGGGGAGATTAGATTACATTGCTATCTACCAACTTCAGCCTGGTCCAGGCTTGGCCTTGTTGGTATTTAAGGAGTGAATCAGTGGATGAATGCTCTCTCTCTTTCTCTCTCCACTCTGGCTGCCTTCCAAATAAATAAATATGTAAGTGGGAATATATGTTGCATAACTTTTTTAAGTGTGTACTCTGTTGGCATTAAGGACATTTACATGGGTGAATGCCGTTCATATAATTCACTAATATTTTCTATTTCCACAATGTTTTTATCCTTCCAAATTAAAACCATTTCTATTAACTAATAAATTACTCTTCCCCATGCATTAACCCCTTGTGACTACTGTTCTGTTTTCTGTATGTGTTAATTTTATCAGTCTAGGCACTACATGCCCATAGAATCAAAAATCAGATACAGTTATATCTGGTTTATTTACCTTAATGTCTTCAGTATTCATTGTTGTACAATGTATAAGAATTCCATTCCTTTTTGAGTTGAATATTTCATATATATATACATATATATATATATACACATACCTTTCCTTTTTAATCTTTTGATGGACATTTCTCTTCTTTGCACATTTTGTCTATCGTTAGTAATACTTCTATGGACCTTGATGCACAAATAAGAGTTTGAATCACTGCTTTCAATTTTGGGGTTTATATACTCAGCAGTGTAGTTGCCAGGTTACATGTCTACATCTAATTTTTTTTAAGGAACAGTCCTATAGCTTTGCACAATGAAATCCCATCAGCAGCACACAAGACTTGTTATTCCTTAATATCCTAAAAAATAATTGCTATCTTCCGTTTTTGTATTTCTTTCATAATAAACATCCATTGGGTTATGAGTGGAATCTGATTGTAGTTTTGGTTTAAGTCTCTTTAAAGATTAGTAATGCTAAGTACTTTTAATATGCTTATTAGTCATTAGTGTATCATCTTTGGAGCCATTTCTATACGCATTTTGCTAATTGTTTTATCTTTATTTTAAAACTTATTAATTTGAGAGGGAGAGAGACAGATGTCCAAAGAGCTCCCATCTGCTGATATACTCTCAAAATGCCTGCAATGGCCAAGGCTCGCCCAAGGTCAGAAGGGAGATCCATTAACTCATTCTATGGCTCCAGCATGAGTGACTGGAGCTTCTCACCTGAGCTATCAATGCTGCCTCCAGAGTCTGCGTTAGCAGGAAGCTGGATTCAGAAATCAGAAGTAGGAATCAGACTCAGGCCCTCCACTCAGATACTGCAACGTTGAATGCAGACACTCTAACCAACATTTTAATTGGTAGATTAAATGATCAGTCTTATCATGTGCATTTTATGAAAATAAAAATGTTTAAAAAATTACCTGGGCTGAAATACTCTCTTTCTAAGTTTCCTGAATTAAAAAATCTGATCACTTCTCAAGCCCCCTCTCTTAATAACCTATCTACATTTCATAAGCTTACAAAATTAATTTGATAAATTCTATGCTCCATTTGTAACATACACATAAGTGATTTTAAAGAGAACCAGAGGATCATGAAGAAATAGGTACATTCTATCATAGAATAGCATGACACATTATGCTCAATTCTCCAGTTTTTTAAACTTTTATTTCATAAATCTACTTAGTATTTACTAAGTAAAGATTTCAACAGACTGCACCCACAAAGACACACAAAGTATAGAGTATTGTGTGGGTAGTAGTTTTACCGTTAATTTTGCATAGTACAACACATTAAGGACAGAGGTCCTACATGGGGAGCAGGTGCACAGTGACTCCTGTTGTTGATTTAACAAATGCCACTCTTATTTATGACGTCAGTAATCACTCGAGGCACTTGTCATGAGCTGCCAAGGCTATGGAAGTCTCTTCAGTTCACCAACTCTGATCTTATTTAGACAAGGCCATAGTCGAAATTCTCTCCTCCCTTCAGAGAAAGGTACTGCTTTCTTTAATGGCCTGTTCTTTGCACTGGGATCTCACTTACAGGAATCTTTCATTTAGGTTTTTTTTTTTTTTTTTTTTGGGGGGGGCACAGTGTCTTGGCTTTCCATGCCTATGAAACTCTCAAGGGCTTTTCAGCCAGATCCGAATGTCTTAAGGGCTAATTGAGGCCAGTGTGCTGTTTAGGGCATTTGCCATTCAATGAGTCTGCTGTGTGTCCTGCTTCCCATGCAGGATCATTCTCTCCTTTTTAATTCTATCACATATTATTTGCAGACACAGGTCTTATTTATGTAATCTCTTTGATGCTTAATCCTACCTTTTTGATCAATTATGAACTTAAACTGATCACTTTAACAAGTAAGATGGCATTGGTACATGCCACCTTGATGGGATTGAATTGGAATCTCCTGGCACATTTCTAGCTCTACCATTAGGGGTGCTGTCTGCACCTCAATGTTTATTGCAGCTCAATTCACAATAGATAAGACATGGAATCAACCTAAATGCCCTCCAACAGAAGACTGGATAAAGAAATTATGGGATATGTACTCTATAGAATACTATACAGCAGTAAAAAAAATGAAATCCAGTTATTTGCAACAAAATGGAAGAATCTGGAAAACATCATGCTGAGTGAAATGAGCCAGTCCCACAGGGACAAATATCATATGTTCTCCCTGTTCAGTAACAACTAACTGAGCACATAAAAGGAAACCTGTTGAAGTGAAATGGACACTATGAGAAACAATATCTTGATCAGCCCTTGGCTTGACTGTTGAAGAGCAACTTAACAACTTACTATTTTATTCCTTTTAGTATTTTTTTTTGTTCTACTTAATACCATTGGTTGAACACTTTAATTAACATTCAGTTATCCTTAGTCATTTAAATTTAACTGAAAAGGGATCCCTGTCAAATATAAGAGTTGAAATAAGAGAGGGAAGCGATGTACAGTTCAGCACATGCTCACTCGGACTTACCCCTAATGGTAGAGCTAGAAATGTGCCAAGGTATTCCAATTCAATTCTCCAGTTTTTTTCTAATTCCATGTGATGTATTTACTTTATTCCACTAGACTTCTTTCAGTGCATTTAACACACTCTTTCTCTACTGTGGTTCATAGCAATGAATCTAGAATTTTCATGTCATATGGCTCTTACAGATAAAAATATAATAAAAACTTGCCAAATAATTTCCTGAATATGAAATATATTAATTTTTATTATATCCAATTTTAGGAGATTATAGTTGTGTCCTGCATAATTTAATTGATAAATGAATGTCAGCTGGATATTCAGTCAGCAAGATTGTTTGTTCTTCAGGTAATGGGTCTACTTTGGTTTTAGTCTGTTGAAATATTTTATTGTTGTTTTTCCCATAAATATAAGCCTTATTTATAGAGGAAGAGTTATAGACTAGTTAACTAAAGTATATAATTTTCCTAAAATCCTTGATTCTAATTTTATTGCACAACATGAATTTATATAGTCAAAGACAAGACAATATGCAAGTACTATGATGGGGAGCATGATTGGAAGTGGGGCAGCTGGGCTTTGAACCAGTGCTCATATGTGATGTTCCCATTGCAGGTGATAGCTTAACCCACTGACCCAGAACACCAGCCTCTAGATATCTTTTTTAAATAAAGTGGAAATCTTGATGTATTTGTTTACAAACAAACACTTTAAATGCATTTATTATGGATTCAAAAATGTTTTTTGGCTAAGTTAAAATTAATTTGTGAGTTTTGATGATGACTGGAGAAGATAGGTTACATCTGCATGCCAATTCATCTACTAACCTTTAAAGAGAGCAGTGGACATTAAAAATAAATCTGCAGTTTTGATTCAGGATTGAGGTAAATTTTGTAAATTTAATATGAATAGAATTCTCAGATAATTTTTAAGCAACCCCGGGGAAGAAATGGACAGGAACTGTAAATTTGTCCATTTTTAAATTTGAGTTGATGTTAAGCAAACATAAAAAATGGCAGGATATTGCTTTGTTTTTAATTAGAAATATGCAAAAATATTCTTTATAATATAGACAATGAAAGAAAACTTATTTCGTAAGAGTGCTAGCAAATGAAGATCATGGGAAATTTTCAATGTGTTTGACTAAAGAATCTTGATTAATTGACTGTTAATTATTATATTTTACAAGTACCATGATAATTTTACAAAATTATTTTAATATTTAGGATAATATAATTCTATAGTTAAGGATAACAATTTCATTTATATTGTGCAATTTTATTTCTTCTAGGAAATTTTAGAAAACACTTATCTTTGTAAAATTAAAAGGAACAATTTAGTACTTAATAACAAGTTAATAAAATATATGAGATGACTTTTAAGACTACTCTACAATTCTACTTTTCCCTTAGGCTTTAAGGATTATACAGCATTATATTTTAGTTCATTCATGCTTGCTCAAATCATATACACTTTTGATTAATTTTGCAATATTTACATTTAACGACATATTTTTACTGTATTTTATTGTTTTCTGTTTATATTTATTGTCTATATATCCTTGTACATTTTATTACTCTACCTAATTACACTCCTTCTGATCCCCCAGGTGGCTGCAGGGGCTCAAGAACTTGGGGCACCCTCTACTGTTTTCCCAAGTATGTTAGCAAGGAGCTGGATTGATAGTGGAGCAGCCTGGACAGGAACCAGCAACTCTATGGGGTGCCAGTGTCACAGGCAGAGACTTTATGTGCTGTGCTACAGCACTGACCATGTTTTCTTGATTTTTGTGAACATCTTATTTTCATTCTAAATATTGTGTTTTCCTTGGAAGTTTATTTTAGAAATTCGTTATTACCTTCTGTTGAATTGGGTTTTATTGAGTTAACATCAAAGCTCTTTCTTGCAAAATTTCTAATTCCTATTTTTTGTTGTTGTTTGTGTTTTACTTATTGACTTCACATAGAGTCAATCTGACTTCAAAACTGCAGTAGAAGAAATCTGTGAATATAAGTTTTCATTGCATTTTAAAAGTATTTCTATTTATTAATATTGCTTGTATTTGACATTCCAAGCAACAGAAAGTTTCAAATTAATTAATTTTCCACATGGTGCCTAAGGTTGTGTTCTGTATTCTCATTTACATTTGTGGTTCTGGCTTATATTGTGAGGTGCTCCTTTGATGCCCCACTGTGTCTGTCCTGAGCCTGGGCCTTTGACCCATTTACCCTATCTTAAAGGAAACTCAAACTCACAGTTTGAGAGACCACAGGTGAAATATGGCTAGGGAAATATTGTTCTTCCCTGACTGCCCTCTCCACACAGCTCCCTGGACTGAAAAAATCTGACATTCTAATCAGATGATTCAAAGGTGATATAGTTTGCAGTTTATACAGAACTATCAGTTATTTCAGCATTGAGGACAGTCGAGAAATGCTGCCCCAGTATTTGTTTTATGACTGACAATGATTAAAATGACTAATGAGTACTCCATTATTCTTTACCTGCTACTTTCTTTATTAACTATAGGAAGTATTTAAGTTATTATTTATGAGTGCAATCAAATCTACAATCAAACATTGAAATATTGCATTCACCAAAGTATTCTCCAAATATGAAGCCATTCTTATGTTTACAAAGACAAAGGAATGCAGTAGTTTGTTACAGATTCACTGTAAATCTATTTACCATGTTAAAATGTACAAACATCTAGCTTTGGAACCTGGCGTCTAGTCTTAAAGTTAATCACTAAAAATAACTGAATCTGTAATTCCTTCATATATATTTTAAACTTAAATCCAAATAATTTATAAAATTCCTAGATATTTATAATTTTATAGGAAATTTTATTTACCAAGAGATTAATAAAAAGAAAAAAAAACTTCACTTGAATAAAGTTCCCTGTCATTTACCATGAAATAATTGATAGAAGTTAAGATAGAAAGTCACAAATCTTGCCATCTCTCATTCTATAGTAAGGTAATGGTATTTTTAAAAATTGGATGTATTAGACATTATTTTAATTTTTACTATTTTAGATTTAAATGATTATATCACATGTTGTGGGCAACATGTAGTGATATAGATGCTGACAATTGGAGAATTTTTCTTTAAGAAAATTTTTATTTTCCCCCTTCTGAGTGAGTGGCAATGTCCACAAACAGCTGGGTGTTTATGTGTTCAGTCTCACGCTTCACATACTTCTTTGTAATTGAAACATGTGATCTGTATACTTAATTACTGGATTAAACTCAACTTTGCCTACACATACAAATACCTGAAATATAAATTTCATTTTGACACAGAATGGGAATTTTTTATCTGAGATACTTAAAAAGTAGGACTATTTTGTCAGGATCCCATGTGACTTATCATAAAAGCTATACTTCTCCAAGAACATTTTCTTAGAAGCCTTTGACTTCTAGGAAGTTGAGTGGCTCAGGGATTTATTACCCTGATAATAATGTCAGAAAAATTTCTAATATTCACTTACAGTGAAAGCTATTCAGAAAAGATGCTTGCTGGGACTTGAACATTATGACTTTTCCTAATGCACTCCCACACGTTCCACCCACTCACTGTCTATACACTATTCAGAGATGAATTAGAACTATAGACAGGAGTTCATATTTGTAATTCCAGTGTTATTCACTGTTTATATTATCCCCAACACAATGATCAAACATTACCTGAAGGTCAAGGAACAATGAGTTAGAAAATAAGCAAACAGGCACACGTGAAACTAGCAATTAAGGTTAGCAGCACATAATAAGTAGCAAAATTCCTTCCTAGTAATGGAGTCTCTACTACAACTGAATGTGAAAGTCAAAGGAGATGGTGACAGAAATTAATTTTCTTCATAGCATGAGCATTTATAGCAGACATTGCACTA
Source organism: Lepus europaeus (assembly GCF_033115175.1). NCBI lineage: Eukaryota > Metazoa > Chordata > Mammalia > Lagomorpha > Leporidae > Lepus > Lepus europaeus. The sequence goes on along the minus strand of NC_084842.1, from coordinate 64,584,274 downwards.
GCCAAGTTAGAGTTGCAAAGAATAAAAACACAGAAGACTTATTAAAGCCATCAAGTTCATCTCATGCTGAGTGAAAGCTTGTTTAGAGCAAGGAATGATGGATGGCTCTTATTCATAGTCTTCTCTTGTTTAAATATTTTGAGTAGCAAGGTATTTGCTCTTCCTCATTTCATTTCAGTATAATCCCAAACATATTTCTTTCATCACAAACATGCTTCTTGTGTGTATTCAGAGATCTGCAAAGAGTTGATCTTCTTTAAACATGGTCAATTCTCTTTATGTAACTTTGTTAGCATTTTTCACTGTCAAAATGACCTCTGTATATCCTATGTCATAGGTCATTACAAAGTCCATAATTTTCATGTAACATTTCCCAATCCTTCCAATTCTTATTGAATTAAAAAATGTTTAACTTTTGGTTTTGGACAGATTTTAGACCAAAAAAAAAAAAAAAGTTGAGAAAATAGTAATCTACCTTATAGTATTCTTATTCTTATACTTGTTAAAAGAAGGTATCTTAAATAATAATAGCAAAAATGTCAGAAATAGGAAATTGATTTTGGTTCAATATTGTTAATGAAACAAAAACTATATCAAATACCACAAAATTCCATCCATTATTATTCTTGTGCTCAGTACATGTCGCTAAATATCTGATATTGGATTTCATAGAACAAGATGTGTGCAGAGATATTTACTTGGGTATCAAATGCATATGGAGTATTTAAAACCATGGTTTTTCCAGGAGATCACCAAAGAAGTGAGTGCAAATAAAAATATATTATCAAAATGATGAACACTGCAGGCATTTTGCCATTTAAAATTTACCAAAGAAAATGAAAAGAGCTATATAGTGAGAGCTGAGGTAAACCAAGTACTTAAGCTGTCACTGAGACCAAATTTATATACAAATTTCTTATAAAGACATTAATGAAACAATGTCAAGGAATATGGCATAGCTCTATAACCATTAGTAAGAAGTGACTCTCAGGAGTATTTACTTTATTACTGTTAGAGTAGGGTTGATGAGGAAAAAGGGGCAATGTGTTCATTTAAGTCATTAAGAAAATAAAAATTAATAGATACAAGAAAACTGCTGAGCAAAACTAGTCTCCCTTGAGCTTTATAGTTTATAGTTCAAAGAAACATCATTTAATGTAGTTTGATGTTTAATACTTAAATTCTGATTATGTCTTTAGAGTCAGAGTAGTCAATTGGCATGAGTGTGATGTTTCTCCTGGAGAGGAAGAAGGTTGGATTTAATCACAGAAGAGTTTTGTCTGGAATGTTCAAGTGAACGAGGCAAGAGAGCCAAAAGAATAAGCAATGGAATGATGATAAAAGGGATCACAGAATCTAAGCTACAGAGAACAGAGATAAATGATGTAAGTGACAAGGAAAAGATTGTGGGGGCAGACTGATGGTTGCATTGGGATTAAAAGAAAGAAAACAAAAGAAATGTAGGAGAAAATTTTGAGTCAGGGATCAGACAGAATTCAGCAAACACACAGGGACTGTCATCATGTGATGAACGTCTTATAATCAGGTGTGACCAGTAAAGGGGAGTTAGAGGAAAGGAGCATAGGAAGGGGAAAATACTGGAAGTGTGCTCTAATAACTTTCAAGTAATTATGATTTATGATAGGAGAAACAGAACATACAACAGTGCTTCAGAGGCTGAAATTGCCATGGTGAAGGAGAATGGGTCAGGGGAATGTGGGTGATCATATGATTTTCAAAGAGCTGGAGTGTTATAAAATAGAGAAGGTTGCCCGCAAGTAGCAGAGAAGTGTGAGAAAGACCTCTGCTCCATCTGCCTGCACAGTTATGTTTGATAGGCACCACGACCTCGGGTTCAGGCCTGAAAGGAAAGCTATCTTTTAGGACACAGTAACAGTATTGTTTATAACAAGATGGTGAAGGAAAGCGACAAATAAGGAACTTTGCTGATGAAAGAGTAAAATTGGATTTCACAAAGATTCATGATTGTCCAGAGGAGTGAGATTGGATCAGATGAGGGGATTTACAGACTTATTGAAGGATGAGAGCCTTGTTGATGAGGGATAACATTTAGGAAAGTAATTAATTTCAGCAGCTTTGAACAGTTAGCTGTGTTATATCCTTTCCCAGCTACCCCTGGAGCACAATCCTTTTAGTTACACAGGAGCTTAAGCTCACATAGACACACAGACAGACACATACATACACAGACACCGAAGAAAAAAGACCTGACATGTAAATCACAAGGTCCACTCTTGAGAGAGCTACATCTAAACCAACAAAAATGTCAAATGCATCATAAATGCCAAAATGTTTCAATAAAGAAAGAGAATTAATTTATGCAAGCATTAGGAGTTTTGTTTTCATTTTTATTAATGATCTTATCATGAAGGAAGATAAATTATTATTTAAATACTGAGTTCCTTCCCTGTGATTATAATCAAGAGTAGTTGAAAATACCACCAAAACCTTCTAGAGATGTGAAACTTTAGAAGTTATAATGTTGTTATTAAATTTACTAAGTATTATCATGGCCACAAAGAGAAATAACTGTAGTTTAAATAAATGAAGGACTGGCATCATAAATAGTTTATGTGCAACCAAATTCTCAATTAATGTGTGGGCTAATTAGCCTTTATTAGTGGAGGGTTAAATATTGTATGATAATTAAATATAATATTAATGATAGAAAACATAAATCTCATTGATATTAAGTCCTATACTCCTTACAGAATAGTATTGTGCAATTTAATGATAGGAATGATAGTCAAGTATCCTTCCTTTACAACATTAGTTGGTTTTGCTATAATGCTTGTTTGGAAAATGAACATTTGTTTCAAAGTGATAGATATTGTAGAGAACTGTGAGTAAAATGAGGTATTTGTATTTGCTTATGTGCAAATACTTTGAGAAATAGTTAAGTGAATATAGAAAAATAATATGCAGATGAATTGAGACATGCAGAGATTACCCAAAAAGCTACAACCACATACTTGCTCAGTTACTTATGTTCTTGTTGCATTTTAGAGCTTCCCGCTCTTACTGTGGTCTGAATGTCTGTAATACCCCACTCCAACTCACATATTGAAATCTTAAGCTCCAAAATGATGATATTAGAGAGTAGGATCCATGGGCTGCTGCTAATAGGATTATTTCCTTATTTAAAAAAAACTCAAAAGACCTTCATCCTCTTCATCATATGAGGATACAAGAAAGTTCTCTGTATGATCTAAGAGATAATTTTCAAGACACCAGATCTGCTGATACCTCAATTATACGTTTCTCAGTTTCCGGACCAGTGAGAAATATTTTTCTATGGTTTATAATCTATCAAATTTATGGAGTTTTGCTATAGCAATCTGCAGAATTGTAAGCCTAAACCCAAAACAGTTCTATCTCAAATAACATAACCCCTCCATCACACACAAAATGTGCTCACTTTGACTCACAGATATTCAAGTTCACTTTAGATCTGTTCCCAGGTAAAATGCTATTGCTTCATGTTTTCCTGGGTTTCTTATCTAAAAAAATGTTGTTTTATTCACTACACATATTTTTCCTTTTCATTATGTCACAAATAAACATATCCTTAAAATTATTATTTATCTGAAAGGCAGAGACAGAAAAGGACACAGAAATATGCATTTGAGTTACACATATTATACATAAATATCACAGAAGGACAGAGTGCTTCCTTCTGATAGTTCACTTCCCAAATGCCTAAAGTGGCTGAGGTTTGGGCTGGGTGAAGCCAGGAGCTGGTAGCTCAATCCAGGTTTCTCACATGGATGGCAGGGTTTCAACTACTTGCATTTCTTAACTGCCTACCAAGGTCTGCTTTAGCAGGAAACTGGAGTCAGAAGTAGAACTACGAATCAAATTCTTGTACTCTGACAGTGGATGTGAATAACTTACCTACTAGGAAAGATGCTTCCCTCACTGATGAAGTTTATCAATGCCCCATTCCTTTACATCCATCATGTAGCTTGTGTTTCATGGTCTTTGCAACCTATGATGACTTTTAGGAAGAACAGATGGTATCTGTTTTACAGTGGTTTGACCCAATTGATTTTTAATTTATGACCATTCAACAGTGTATCCATAGAATGATTTTCTTTTTCATATCTTCGTGTTTTTTAATATGGTCTTTAATAAATTATATGAGATATTTAGTACTTTATTATAAAAAAGGATTTGTGATAGATGATTTTATCCAACTGGATGCTAACATAAGTGTTATGATCTCATTTAAGATATGCTAGACCAAACCAGGATATTTCTTTCTTTTTAAGATTTTATTTATTTATTTAAGAGGTAAAGTTACAGACAGTGAGAGGGAGAGACAGAAAAAGGTCTTCCATCCACTGGTTCACTCCCCAAAAGCTGCAACAGTTGGAATAGGGCAGAGCAATTGCCGGGAGCCAGAAGCTTCTTCCGAGCCTCTCAGGGGAGTACAGGGTCCTAAACGCTTAGACCATTTTCCAGTGCTTTCTCAGGCCAAGGCAATGAGCTGAATAAGATGAGGAGCAGCCAGGAATAGAACCAGCACCCACATGGGATGCTGGCGTTGCAGGTGGAGGATTAACCAACTGTGTCAAATCGCTGGCCCCCCAAACTAGGATATTTCATAGATTAAATGTATGAAATGCGGTTTCAACTTATAACATGTTCAATTTGTGATGGGTTTATAAAGAGGTAACACCATAATAACTTGAGGGACATCTACTTACTAGAGATTGTCACTTCTCATTCTCCTTCCGGTGAGTTTCTCAGGATTATATAGCTTACTTTGGCTAATGGGTTATGCGCAGAAGTAACATGTAATTTTTGGGACAAAAATACAGGTGTACAGCTTTCCAGCTGTCTCTTGTCTTGCAACATGGAGATGGAGTATCTCAGAAAATGCAGCTGAAGTGGGCAGTATCTTTGTCAACTAGGTCATTATGTCTGTGAATTGAAGACACTGCATTGCGAAAAGCTTTAGGAACAGTATAATACTTTGCAAAAAAAGGAAAAAAAATAAGCATTTATAATTTGAACAAGTAACATTTGGGAACCTTATGTGACAAAAACTTACAGTATTGTGGTTCATATAGAAGTAAAGAAGTTTGCAAGTACTTGAGATATAATGCGTTTCACATATATCTATTTTTGGAATGCAGCAAAGGGGGAGTGTGTGTGTGTGTGTATGTGTGTGTGTGGATTCGCTTTGAATTCATGTTTCTCTGTAGTTTGTATTACAGTAAATAATGTGTCTCTCACTCCCTCTCTACCCACTTCCACCAAGTCCTGTATATCCAGCTGCCATATAACCAATGCTAATATTCTTTCATTTTTTTTTTTTTTTGACAGGCAGAGTTAGACAGTGAGAGAGAGAGAGACAGAGAGACAGAGAGAAAGGTCTTCCTTTTTCTGTTGGTTCACCCCCTAAATGACCGCGTTGCAGTCGTTGCGCTGCACCAATCCGAAGCCAGGAGCCAGGTGCTTCCTCCTGGTCTCCCATGCAGGTGCAGGGCCCAAGCACTTGGGCCATCCTCCACTGCCTTCCCGGGCCACAGCATAGAGCTGGGCTGGAAGATGAGCAACCGGGACAGAACCGGCACCCAAACCGGGACTAGAACCCGGGGTACCGGCACCTCAGGCAGAGGATTAACCAAGTGAGCTGCAGTGCCAGCCTTTCATGCTTTATGATGTCTCTTACTTTTCTGGCTTCATTGCTCTTGACTGCAAATACCACAAATGTGAGCCACTTCAGTTTTCTTGGCATTTTAGTTACTTAACCTCAGAAACTACTATGGGTTATAATTATCCTACATATAAGAGGCGTTTTATTACCCCTTTGGATAAAAGCAGTAGCTAAACAAATGGCTCTAGACAGAATTCTCAAAATATCTAAAGAGTCTCAGGAGGCTGTAGGTTTTGCAGAAACACTGGAAAATGCAGAAAAGCTTTATTTCACCATTGCTATCCATGAAGTGATAAGTGGTCACTTAAACTATCACAATTAATTTTAGGAGGGAAACTGAACTTTATAATGCTCTGAAAAAGTGTACTATGTTCTTATAAATGAGAATTTATCATTTTGTGTCTAGGTTGAAACAAATATTATTAAGATGTTTTAAAATTTTTTAAGGAAACATCTGTTTTATGACATAATATTAACTAATACTGTTCAAATCCAAAGTTGGGCCAGTTACTGCTTTATGCGCTGTATTATATTATCTCTTTGATTCCCACAACTCAAAGTGTTTAGTGCTTTTAACAGCCCCATTTAAAATATGATAAAAATAAGGTACAGAAAAGCCAAGATATTTACCCAAGGTAACACACTTACCAAGACAGGTAGTTATAATTTTATAATAAGTCCAAATATAAGACTCCACTCTCTTGATTTATCTTTATTCATCTCAACTAAAGAGTTAGCCTGAACTATTGCCTCTGTATCCTGGTCCATCCAATCAAAGAGTTTTAATTGAAATAGAAGAAGGAAATTTTTTTTCAGTTAAATTTAACATTAACTTTGAAAGTACAAGTGAAAGTAATTATATATAAGTGATCATATAATATTTGTGCTAACATACTTCATACTCAATGAGTCAAAGAGCAAACTGGATATAGTTATACTGTACATATTAAGTCAGGAATAGATGAAGAGAAAATTGTTGTAGGTTTGATTTGGTTGTGTCTCCAAGGTAATATTAAGAGATGATATTAAGAGATGGAGTTCTTCAGGAAATAATTTGTGAAGTTTTTGCTTTTATTAATGGAAAGATGTTTATATAGAAAATACTGAAAGGAACTCCCTAGGGCCTTTTACCCTCTCCCCTTCATCATATGAGGACATGGCTTTGACTTCTTTCATCATGATACAGCAATCCATGCCATTTGAGAAGCAAAAACAGCCCTTAACAAACGTCAAATCTGCTGGCACCTACGTATTGGATTTCTCAGCCTCCACAATGTGAGAAGTAAATTCTCTTTGTCTATGAATTACCCAGTCCGTGATACTTTGTTCCAGCAGCACCAACTGACTAAGAAAAATGGAAAGGAAAGGAAAGGTGCTGTAGAGAATAAAGATAAATGTGCTAGCACACTCATTTATGAAGAAATGAGCACTCACTAAGCTATGTTTAAGGAGTTCATATCAAAGCAATATATGACATGCTGATTAGTGTCGTAATACAGAATACACAGCTAAACAATATAATCAAATTTTTAAATATTGAAGGCAAGTAATAAAACCTCAAACCCAGCAAAGAATAAAAGCTATAAATGGATAAGAGTTATGCAAATATTGAAAAGGACAAGAGAGCCTTATTTCCAAAATGTTAGAAAAATAACAGTAAATCTGGAATTTTATATTCTGTAAAATTATACTTGAAATATCAGGACCATATATCAAAGGTAATATTAACCTTTGAAATGAAACTTAATGTTTTTGAAAATGTAATTGAAGGCAAATATCCTAACAAAAGGCTATTTTAGGAGGCCATTAAATGATACTCATGAGGCATATTAAGTCCAACGATGTCTGTGTTTATATAAATATAGAGTCTATGTAATAATAAAATTATGTGTTGTGAGGGTTGCATATTTCTAGATGCTATAAAGAAAATCATAGATTAGGGAGTTGAGAAGACTAAAATTCATGATGCAGCCTTTGTCAGTTTCTGGTGATGATCCTCATTTTGATATGAACATCACTACCTACTTGCCATAATCTCATATGGCAAAAAATTCATTTTGTGTCTACAATTATTTATCTCGTCTAAATCTGACCACCCACAAAAAGGTTCTAAATCCCAATACCATCATACCGAGTATTGGAACTTCAATGTAGAAAGTTTTGTAGGTCACAAATGTTTACTCCTTAGCAGTGCTGGGAAAAGTACAGCAGAAAACAGTGCTAGTAAACGTACAAAAATTAAATTATTTATGTAACAATAAAAATATAGATGATACATAAGGAATTGGGAAGAAATCAAAAATTAAATATGACCAGTCTTCTAAACATTATTGGAAATATGTTTTATTAAAAAACTAAACACGGATTTCAAAAATTTTTATACCAAAACAAAATTATTTTTAATCCATTTTGATGCACTCTGTATGTATATAAAATCAAAGTTATAATTCAAAATCAAGTGTCACCATTTGTCACCATTTCAAGAATGAAATTTGAATATATAGAACTGAAACAAGCAGCTGGCGCCGCAGCTCACTAGGCTAATCCTACGCCTGCGGCACCGGCACACCAGGTTCTAGTCCCGGTTGGGGCCCTGGGTACTAGTCCCAGTTGCTCCTCTTCCAGTCCAGCTGTCTGCTGTGGCCTGGGAAGGCAGTGGAGGATGGCCCAAGTGCTTGGGCCCTGCACCCGCATGGGAGACCAGGAGGAAGCACCTGGCTCCTGGCTTTGGATTGGTGCAGCACACAGACCATAGCGGCCATTTAGGGGGTGAACCAATGGAAGGAAGAGCTTTCTCTCTGTTTCTCTCTCACTTTCTAACTCTGCCTGTCCAAAAAAAAAAAAAAAAAAAAAACTGAAACAAGCAAAAAAATTTATATAAATTATTTTTATTTTAATAATATTAACAATAATAATCATAGAAATTGTGACATTTGGTGGCTAAAATATCTGCAATACTCAATATAAGAAAGATATGTTTTCTAAATTCATTATCAAAAAAAAAAAAAAAACCCACGAGGCCCTGGTTTTAATCAAACTATATCCAGTAATCTGATTTCTACAAGATGCAAATTAACAATCAAAGGCATTAAAAAGCTTAATCCTATAACATGAATAAAATTTATCACATAAATACAATTCAAACCAATGTTGTGGTAAAATTTTAAAATGCAAAAATCTGGGGTAAAAAGAAGGGGATCATCATAATGGACAAATTCAGGTACTATTTACCAATAATAGGAAAGATATGTCAATAGGATATTTTTGCCATGAAAATAATCACACCTAACAATTATTCTTAAAAATATTTCTCTATTAACCAAGAACTGTCAAATTACAGGAATAAGTAGACAACTCCAATTACAAACAACTATAAAACATCCCTAGTAATCAATATATGAAGCAGACAAACCAATTAGTAATGGAGGTTTGAATAGAAGATATAATTTTGAAGTACCTATTAATGCATATCAATGACATGTCTATCTATATGTATTCTTTGCCAATAGGACACTGTAATGACAGATTCCCTCCAAGCAAAATTACTCATAAGCAAATTCCCCTTAAGGTGCAGTATTGTGAAACTTAGTGACTTAGCGCATTAAGTAAGCTAAGAAATAGTGGTAATATTTTTACTGTCAAATCAGCTGGTCTGATGAATCACAATGGATGAAGTGGAGTAAGGATTCTGGAATTCAGTCCACATATGAGATATTTTCCAATAAAAAGGGAATGCATTTGTGTACCTTAGGACATCCAAAATGGCAAGGCAGAACATAAAAAAAAATACTTTTAAATAATGCATAGCTCCTTGTGATTTATTAATTAATTATTGAATATATTTGCTCTGAAATACACAAGTATCAAATGTTAGAGTTTTTTTTCCTAAGTACTAGTTTTGTCAGTGTTCCAACTCTTTATCATGAAAAGACAAAGAATAACAGCAACTTGTGTTACACATGTTAATCTCTCAAATTTGTGTAGACTGCATCCCTTCCTATTAAAAAAAAAAATCAGGTGAATACCTTTACCATAAAATGTTGCTTAGGCACCAAAGTCTTAAAAGCTATAATTATTTATATGCGTGGCAATGGATAAGATTCATATTCTTTCCTTATTTTGACTTCTTTTCAACTTAGCTCCAGTTAACCTTTGCAACTTGTTCAATGAGAAACTCCAGTGAACTGTATCACCATACACAATTAATGGCTGAATGGTCTATAATAAATGAAAATGCCACCACTGCTTAGCAATTAACTTATGGATCATCTCCAACCACTTTGGAAACTCTTCTGTCTGCAGCATTTAAACATGCTGGGTGATTTAAATTATACTTAAAGCAAGCAGCAATATTCAATTACTGGAGGGTTCGTTGTGTGGAATTGTCACCATTATGATTAACAGCCCTTATGAAAAACAATTAATTTGGTATCTTGTTGCTAGGTCAACTATAAAAGCTAATTCCCTTGAGGAAAAAATTATGTTTATTAGTACATGCCCTTTTATAATGTTTTGATCTAAAACATTCATGTGATCCCTTTAAGAAAGAGAAGCAAAACTTTAAGTGTGACAAATATCTTTTCAATATCAACCTAAGGGAAAATTTTTTGTCATTTATTTTTCTTGCTAAAAGAGCACAGTGACAGGTAAAAGGGAAATAAAAGCTTCAATTACTCAGAAATCAGGTGTATGCTCATTTTTCAAATCTATCTTTGGATACTCAATTACTCACATTCAAGGGAGGAATTGCTGCTAGACAAAGGCATTTGACTCCTTATAGAAGAGTTCAAGTACCAAGGAGATACGTTTCATTTCAAACCCAGTAGCATGAAACACAAATAACTATCACATCTGACTAAAGCACTGAGCTAAAAGAAAATAAGAAACAAAGCAATACAGTCTGTTGCAGTAAATGTTTTCTGTAGGGATATAAAAGAATTATTCTTGACTCATTCTTACTCCCCTGTTGAGGTGAGGCAAAACATCATTCTGTGTTTTGAAAATCTTTTTCACGGGGCTTGTGTTTGCCATTGAGGTTAAAAAGCTTCATGGGATACTCACATTCAGTACCAGGTTGCCTGAGGTTCAGTCCTGACTTCACTCTCGATTCCAGCTTCCTGCTAATGTGTACCCATGGGAAGACCCAGTCAGAGCTCCCAGCCTCCCATCTTCAGCCCAGACTTAGACCTGGTAGTTACAAGTATTTGGGGGATTGTTCACAGAGAATGGAGACTCCCAGTCTCTCTTGCGTCTCTCAAGCAAAAAAGGAAATTCATTTAAAAATGAAACAAATTATAAGCATGGATTATTTTTGAATATTTTAAATGGAGCTGAATGCAGCTTCCTTGGTTTCTGACATCATAGTACCTAGCAAATTCCTATATTGTTCAGAGGGAACTTGCTAATTATGAAAATTGAAAATACAAAATTTATTGTGTCAGAAAATACTTTGTGACATATATTAGACATTGTAATGGACATGATTGCCACAGGAGAAATTTGTGTCACGCTAAAGATGGAATATTCTAAAGTATAAGCCATTTATCAAGCTGTTTTGTTATGTTTATTCTGTCATGAAGGTTGACTATGTTTTTTCTATCTTAAATTGATCCTTAAAGTCAATATTGTATAAGATTTCAAAAGAATATTTTACATAAAAATATGTAAACATTTAGTTTAGTTGAGGTTGCTGCATACTACATGGAGTTTTTAAAAATGCGGCTGAGTATCTATGAAGCAAAGACAGCAAATAGTTTGTCCAAACTCTGGCAAATGTTTGTGAATCCTTTAGAAGGTGAGGAAATTGATTGTTTTATTTCATTTAGGAGGGAAAAACATTCAGAGGTCTTAAGTCTAAATTCATAGGTGAACAGCTGATCCTTTGGTTACATGATGAAATTGAAGTTTTCCTTTGTCCGTTAGAGACTCATTTATCCTTGTTACCTATGTAATACACTGAAATCTCTACCAAAAATTTAATTCTCCAGCCGAATATAGCTTCTCATATAAGAAAATTCTGAGATTTCAAATAATAATGAAGTGTATACCTCTGTCAAGACCTTTAATGCCTTAATGAAGCAATTAATTCATAAACACATACTGAGACACAAAGCACCTGATTTATATAGTTAAGTGGGGCTTAAAAGGAAGTTTATCATGTGATAATAGCTTCAAAAGAAGAGCAACATGATATTGTGAATATCATTTTATTATGAACAATTATAATACATTAACCTCTGTCTCTTTTAGCATATATGTTGGTAAATTTATGTGTTATTGTGACTGGGTCTCAGTCAGATGTTTAGTTTATTATTGTAAATGTGTTCATGAATGTATCTATGGATGAGATTTACATTCATTCCAGTATATAGAATGAAACAGATTACCGTCCTCAGTTTGAGTGGCTATCATCCAGTAAGTTGAAGACCTGAGTAGAATAAAGAGGCAAAGGTAAGAAAAAAATTTATTCCTTTCATCTAACTTTCTTCTAGGTGGTAAAGTCTTTGGACTCAAACCTGGACTGACTGTCTCAAGCACTTGCAGTCATACTGTAACTGTATCATTGGCTTCCCTTGGTTTCCAGTTTGCCAGCTACAGATACGGAAGATGGTCAACCTATAAATCCATTTGAGCCATTCTCCAGAGAACATGCACTAACACAGTATTCAGACAAATAAATCTATCAACATCTTAATGTCTCATTTTAATTTGAGGTTAGCACCATTCCTTCTTTTGTTCACTTCTTCAACAACTGCTTATTGAGTAGTTGTTGAAAAAGTGAAATAAGGCAAACAAAATCCCTCACATAGTATAGCCGGTGAGGCATTTTTTGGAAGGTAATGTTTGAACCAGAGAATAAAATATAATACAGTATTAATCACTGAAAGAGCAAGAAAATTATATCCAAGGTATGAGATATCTATTTTCAGAATGTGAAAATTAGTGGCACATATACATTAAGCAGATTTTTACATTTTTACATTTTATGTATAATATTATCTCATGGATTTCTAAATCTAACCTGAAAAATATTTCTGGTTATATATGTGACAATTTAACAAATGAGAAAACAGATTTGGAGAATTTAATTAGCACTAAGGTAATGCTTGATCCCAGATCAGTCTGAATATCAAGGGCTCCTGTTTCTCTTATTAAGCAAGTTTTATTTGCATTGTACTTATGGCAAGTATTACAGGAAGTTGTAATGAAGAGAGTTTAATACAGTTCATCAAAATATTTCTCTAAATTAAGTTATCCATAAAATATTTACCTTTTAGTGTTAAGAATTATAAATAGTAAACTGTATATAAAATTGCATAAAGTCAACATAATTTTGTTATTTACTATGTGTCAGTTGTTATTTATATTTATTATATCTTAAGATAAATTATAAAACATTACACTGTGTTTTAAACACATTTCTAATTAAACGAAAATTACTTAAAAATAAATATAACAAACATATGATACCATGGCCTGTCTTTCTTATCACCTTACATATGAGAAGACTAGTGATTAACAACACAGCATTCATCATGAAATACTACATGATTATGGTAATCACAATGATATACATATATGGTATATGCTCTATTCTAAGACATTCATATGTGGGGGCATATATGTGTTACAACCAGTAACCTATATGCATATATGTATATATATATATATATATATATATATATATATATATCAACTAAAATATAGAATGCTATACATTACCTTTATTCTAAATAGATAATACAAAATAAAATCAGGCATATAGCTAAGCTTAAGTTCTATGTAGTGTATCTTCACAAAAATGGTGAATGTCCTTTGATTTTTTTTATTAATTTGCAGTATATGTTATAGAAAGATCACATTACTCTTAAAATATTTGCCTGCTTGGAAGACATAGTAAAGAATACTCTATTTTTTCCATTGAGTTAAAAATGCAAGTATATATATATATATATATATGTTTATATATATGCAATTAGTAATATTATGGGTTATATAAGTCCCTAAATGAATGAGAGATGAGAGTTTGCCTTTAGGAAACAATTGTTTCCATAAAATTAATTAAGATCATGGATAAAATGTTTGAAAATGATAAGGATAGGGGACAGCACTGTTGTGTAACAGGTAAAGCTGCCACCTGCAGTGCTGGCATTCCATATGGGCACCTGTTTGAGTCCCTGCTGCTCCATTTCTGATCTAGCTCTCTGCTATGGTCAGGGTAAGCAGTAGAAAATGGCTCAAGTGCTTGGACCCCTGCACCAGCAAGGGAGACCTGGAAGAAGTTTCTGGCTCCTGGCTTTGGATGGGTGCAACTCTGACCATTGTGGCCATCTGGAGAGTGAACCAAGGTATGGAAGACCTCTCTCTCCTCTCTCTATGCCTCTGCCCCTCTGTAACTCTGCCTTTCAAATAAATAAAATTTTTAAAATGATATGGATATCTATATCTCAGTATTTTGTGCCAATTCTTCTACAGAATGACTACAATTTTCTTTTATCAAATTATATTGTAATGTAGGAAGTACTGAGAAGGTACCATTAGTAACAGCAAGCTAATAATTAGATCTAAAGGAAAAGGAAATAAACAAATATAATTTTTACAAAGAAAACACAGTCCATGCAACACACTCCTTTTTACATTAGTAACATGAGGAAAATGTAGAAGCTTAGTTTAGAAGAAACTCCCATGAAACAACAGTTATAAAACTGGTAATGGTGAAATTGTGCTTCATAACATGATTAAACAATCAGATTTAATGTGGCTAAACACAGAGTGCAAAGTACATTGGCAAGCTTCAGAATACTGCAGGTTTCAAATGAGGATTTATACAGTATTGGGAAAAACTGGAAGAAAAAATAGCAGTCTGCAATTCTCTACTTGTAAAACCGCAAGGCAAGACTGAATACAGAATACATTATTTTAGGTGGAATAAAAATGGAGGAGAAAACTTACTTTAATAGAAAAAATTGTCCAGAAAGATGAACCTAGTACTAGACAGGAGACAAGCAGACAGAAACTTTGATACAGACAGAGAGACAAGCATATTGAGAGGGAGAGAGAATTGGCTCATGAAGTTTTGGGACTGACACATTCAAAATTTGCAGGGCCAGCTGTCCAGCTGGAGACCATAGGCAGAGTCAAGGTTGTGACTCCAGTCCCAAGGCAGTCTGAAGGTACAAGTCCTTCTTCCTCAGTGGACCTCAGCCTTTTTTCCTTATACCTTCAGACTCCTTGCATGAGGTCTAACAATATGAATGGTAAACTTAATCAATGCCTTCAATTTAAACCATAGGTCAAAAAAATAGCTTCACAACAGCACCTAAATTTTTACTTAATGAAAAATTGGGTACCATGGCTTAGACAAGATGAAATATGAAATTAAACATCATATTTTTAATCTGTGAAAACTAAATAAAATCGTTTTAAAATGTCGTCCTAATGGACACTGTGGGCAGACGTGATGCAGCAGTTAAGAAGAAGCTTGGGCAGTTACACCGCATTACAGCGTCTGTTTTTGAGTCCTGGCTCTGCTTCCATTCAGGCTTGCTTACTGTGCACTCTGGGAGGCTGCAGTGACAGCTCAAGGAGTTGGTTCCTAGCCACCAACCCTGATTCCACTCTGGCTCCTGCTTTCACCCAGCCTAGTTATTGCAGGCTTTTCAGGATTGACACAGAAGATAGAAGAGCTCACTTACTCTCTGCCTTTCAAATAATGAAGTGAAATAAATAGGTTTTAAAAATGAATCTTGATGTGAATGGAATGGGAGAAGGAGCGGGAGATGGGGGAGTGCGAGTGGGAGGGAAGTTATGGGAGAGGTGAAGCCATTGTAATCCATAAACTGTTTTGGAAATTTATATTTACTAAATAAAAGTTAAAAAATGTAAATTAAAAATGTTAGGGAAAAATCTCAAATGTTATTCCTATTTTATTTAAAAAGATATTGAATTTTCACTTTATACTAAACTGTTCATAAAATTGATATTGTCAGATTAAATTAGATAATCTTAAATAGTAGTTCACAAAGTGGTATATACTCTTTTTTTTTTTTTCTTTGACAGGCAGAGTGGACAGTGAGAGAGAGAGAGACAGAGAGAAAGGTCTTCCTTTGCTGTTGGTTCACCCTCCAATGGCCGCCGTGGCCGGCGCACCGCGCTGATCCGAAGGCAGGAGCCAGGTGCTACTCCTGGTCTCCCATGCGGGTGCAGGGCCCGAGCACTTGGGCCATCCTCCACTGCACTCCAGGCCACAGCAAAGAGCTGGCCTGGAAGAGGGGCAACCAGGACAGAATCCGGTGCCCCGACCGGGACTAGAACCTGGTGTGCTGGCGCCGCAGGTGGAGGATTAGCCTATTGAGCCACAGCGCCGGCCAGTGGTATATACTCTTATTGAAGTTAAAGATAAAAGTTTACTTTTTTTTTTTTCTTTTCTCTCTCCCTTTTTCTTTTTTTTTTTTTTTTCCTGACAGGCGGAGTGGACAGTGAGAGAGACAGAGAGAGACAGAGAGAAAGGTCTTCCTTTTTCCGTTGGTTCACCCCACAATGGCCACTGCGGCCAGCGCACTGTGGCCAGCATACCACGCTGATCTGAAGCCAGGAGCCAGTGCTTCTCCTGGTCTCCCATGGGGTTCAGGGCCCAAGCACTTGGGCCATCCTCCACTGCACTCCCGGGCCACAGGAGAGAGCTGGACAGGAAGAGGAGTGACCAGGACAGAATCCGGCGCCCCAACCGGGACTAGAACCGGTATGCTGGCACCACAGACGGAGGATTAGCCTATCGAGGCACGGTGCCAGCCAAAAAGTTTACTTTTCAAGACTCAAATATAAAAAGAAAATGAAATTTAACCCTCAGTGTTTTTCTTTTACTTCACATGGTAAAAACTTTAGTTCTGAATATTCTTGTTTTTGAATTTTGTTTGAGTTTCATTTTTTCATTTGTCTTAAATGATTTACTCATCATACCGTGAGGAATTTATCATCATTCTGATTCTATTACTATCAAAACTCAGTGCTGAAAATTCTCTTATTAAATTCATCAAAATGTATCAGGCTTTATTTCCATATTTACCTTTTTAAGCTAAAAATCATAAAGTCAGTAGTAGAAAGAGGTCCTATATATCTCTTGGACTTTTGAGAAATAAAGTCTTGGGGCCAGCGCTGTGGCATAGTGGGGTAAAGCCACTGCCTGTAGTGCCAGCATCCTACATGGGCGACAGCTCGAGACCTGGGTGCTCCACTTGCGATCCAGCTCTGCTATGGTCTGGGAAAGCAGTAGAAGATTGCCCAAGTCCTTGGGCCCCTGCACCCGCGTGGGAGACCCGGAAGAAGCTCCTGGCTTGTGGCTTCGGATCAGCGCAGCTCCGGCCTTTGTGGCCAATTGGGTAATAAACCACTGGATGGAAGACATCTCTCTCTCTCTCTCTCTGCCTCTCCTTCTCTTTCTACGTAACTGACTTTCTTCTTCTTTTTTTTTTTTTCAGTTTATATTAGCGTTTACTCAGTTTTGACAAACATATAATGACAAAAGTTTACCATTAAAGTATCACACAAAATGGTTTCACTGTCCTGAAAATCCTTTGTGCCCTTCCTGTTCATTCCTTTCTCCACCTACTTAACGCCCACCAACTACAGATCTATTGTATCAATAGTTCTGCCTTTCATAGAGTTGGAACCTTGGAGTATGTGGCCTCTTCAGATTGACTTTTGTGACTTTGTAATATTCATCTGGGTTTTTCATGACTTGATAGCTCATTTCTTTTTAGTGTTGAGTACTATTCCATTCTCTGTATGTACCACAGTTTTTCCACTCATCTACTGAAGGAAATCTTGGTTGCTTCTAAGTTTCGGCAATTGTAGAGCTGCTGTAGACATCCATGGGCAGGTATTTTGTGGATATAATTGTTCAATTCATTGAATAAATACCAAGGAATACAGTTGCTAGACCATATAGTAAGAGTATGTTTAGTCTTAGAAACTGCCAGATTGTCTTCCAAAGTGATTGTGCCACTTTGCATTTCCACGAGCAATGAATGAAAATTCCCATCGCTCCACTTCCTTGCAGCATTTGGAGTTGTCAGTATTCTGTATTTTAGCCATTCTAATAGATGTGCAGTTGTATCTCATTATTGTTTGAACTTGCAATTCTCCAATGATATATAGTGCTGATATATATGGTCATTTCCCATCTGTGTGCCATTTTTGTGAGGCATCTGTTTAGGTGTTTTGCCCATTTCTAAATTTGATTGTTCATTTTCTTATTGTTGAGGTTTTTTTTAATTTTTTTTTATTTTTTAACTTTTATTTAATAAATATAAATTTCCAAAGTACAATTTTTGGAATAGCGGCTTTTCCCCCCATAACCTCACTCACACTCGTAATTATAACATCTCCCACTCCCTCTCCCATCCCATTCACATCAAGATTCATTTTCAATTATCTTTATATACAGGTGATCAATTTAGTATATACTAAGTTTGCACCCACACAGAAACACAAAAGTATAAAATACCATTTGATTACTAGTTATAGCATTAATTCACCTAGTACAACACATTAAGGACAGAGATCCTACATGAGGAGTAAGTGCACAGTGACTCCTGTTGTTGATTTAACAATTGCTACTCTTATTTATGGCATCAGTAATCACCCGAGGCTCTTGTCATGAGCTGCCAAGGCTATGGAAGCCTCTTGAGTTTGCCAACTCCGATCTTATTTAGAAAAGGCCATAGTCAAACTGGAAGTTCTCTCCTCCCTTCAGAGGAAGGCACCTCCTTCTTTGATGGCCTGTTCTTTCCACTGGGATCTCACTCGCAGAGATCTTTCATTTAGGTCTTTTATTTATTTATTTATTTATTTGGCACAGTGTCTTGGCTTTCCATGCCTGAAATACTCTCATGGGCTTTTTAGCCAGATCCAGATGCCTTAAGGGCAGATTCTGAGGCCAGAGTGCTGTTTAGGACATCTGCCATTCTATGAGTCTGCTCTGTATCCCGCTTCCTTGTTGGATCGTTCTCTCCTTTTTTAATTCTATCAGTTAGTATTAGCAGACACTAGTCTTGTTTATGTGATCCCTTTGACACTTAATCCTATCATTATGATCAATTATGAACTTAAACTGATCACTTCGACTATTGCGATGGTATTGGTACATGCCACCTTTGATTGAATTGGAATCCCCTGGCACATTTCTATCTCTACCATTAGTGGTAAGTTTGATTGAGCGTGTGCCGAACTGTACATCTCTTCCCTCTCTTATTCCCACTCTTATATTTAACAGGGATCACTTTTCAATTAAATTTAAACATCTAAGAATAATTGTGTAATTAAAGAGTTCAACCAATGGTATTAAGTAGAACAAAAAAAAATACTAAAAGGAATAAAATGGTAAGTTGTTCTGACTTTCAATAAATAAATAAGTTGTTAAAAAAAGAAATATAGTCTTGAATGTACACAAAAATATTGCTTCATATGATATGTTTAATAACTGCCAAACTGGTTATTTTTATGGAACAGGGAAATCACCAGGGGATATTGCTAATATTGATAGAATTATATTATAATGTGACCAGTTTTTTCTATTTGCATTTATTATTCTTTTTTAAAAATATTAATTTATTTATTTGAAAGAGTTACAGGAGAGAAGTTACAGTCAGAGAAGGAGAGGCAGAGAGAGAGAGAGAGACAAAGAGAGAAAGAGAAGGAGAGAGAAAAAGAAAGAGTAAGAGAGAGAGAGAGAGATAAAGAGAGAGAGGTCTTCCACCCACTGGTTCACTCCCAATTGGCTGCAATGGCCAGAGCTGCACCTATCCGAAGCCAGGAGCCAGGATCTTCTTCTGGGTATCTCACACGGGTACAGGGGTTCAAGAACTTGGGCCATCTTCTACTGCTTTCCCAGGCCATATCAGAAAGCTGGACCGGAAGTGGAACAGCTGGGTCTCTAACCAGCACCCACATTGGTGGCTTAACTCCCTACGCCACAGCACCGACCCCGTGACCCCGTATTTATTACTCTTTTCTCCAGTTTGACATTGTTCATGCACTGTGGATCATGTGTCTGTATGCTTGATTTCAGAGTTTTGTATTCTCTATTTATCTGACTTATCTTTAATGTTGATCTCTGTTTAAATACTTTCCTAGGTCTTTTATATTATCTATTAGTTGCTACTTT
The DNA here is from genome assembly GCF_033115175.1 of Lepus europaeus. Taxonomy (NCBI): domain Eukaryota; kingdom Metazoa; phylum Chordata; class Mammalia; order Lagomorpha; family Leporidae; genus Lepus; species Lepus europaeus. The sequence goes on along the minus strand of NC_084842.1, from coordinate 64,564,424 downwards.
GTGGAAATCCAAGAGACAGAGGACATGATTTGACCTAAAATCAAATGCATACCAAAAGAATTCTAAATAGAAGGTTGGAGTAACATACAAGCAGAATTTCTCATACAATCTCCTTGATTTAATGTTTTGAAAAGTATGAGGGTATAAAAGATAAAGCAAAAAGGACTAAAGTTACACTCTTATTGTTTTTTACTTTGTTCTTTCAAAATTTAAACTTTCTTTTTTTTTTTTTAATTTTTTGACAGGCAGAGTGGACAGTGAGAGAGAGACAGAGAGAAAGGTCTTCCTTTTTGCCGTTGGTTCACCCTCCAATGGCCGCCGCGGTAGGCGCACTGCGGCCGGCGCACCACGCTGATCCGATGGCAGGAGCCAGGTACTTCTCCTGGTCTCCCATGGGGTGCAGGGCCCAAGGACTTGGGCCATCCTCCACTGCACTCCCTGGCCACAGCAGAGAGCTGGCCTGGAAGAGGGGCAACCGGGACAGGATCGGTGCCCCGACCGGGACTAGAACCCGGTGTGCCGGCGCCGCAAGGCGGAGGATTAGCCTAGTGAGCCACGGCGCCGGCTAAAAATTTAAACTTTCAACATGACTTACAATCAGAATTGCATGGCATACAAACAAATCACATTTTTTTTTGTTGGAAAATGAATACGATGACTTAGATTTAGGATGTAATACTTATTCTCTATATGGGCTTCATTTTTACAAAGCAAAAATGTTTTTTTAAATAACTTTCATAATCCTATTGGGTTTTATTCATTAAAAATAATATTTTATTTAAGATTATTTTCATTGCTTTATTTATTTTAAAGGCAGAGAAATGGGGAGAGAGAGAGAGAGTGTGTGAAAGAGACAGAATCCTCCATCCTCTGATTCATTCCCTCAATGCCTGCAACTGGCTGAGCTGGGCAGTGGTCAGACCAAGGGCCAGGAATTCCACTTGATCTCCTACTTGATTAGTGAGGAGAAAAGTAATTGCGTCATCTCCTGCTGCCTCCCAAGATGTTCATTTGCAGGAAGCCAAGACTGGAATGTGAGTTATGACTTGAACCCAGAACTCTGATAGTGGATACAGAAATACAAAGATACATTTTAACTACTATAGTGAATGGCTACTCTATCATTTCTTGGCTTTTTTGTTTAATGTTAAGATTGAATCTTCTGTTAGATATTACATTAAAAATACTCTTTGCCTAGTAAATGAAAATGTCCTAACTAATGTATTCATGAAAAAGAAAGTAGATTATTGTCTTCACATTGGAGATAGAAAATAAAATCATAGTTTTAGTATAATTTTTAGTGACAAATCTGGAGATTAATATAAGAGAAGGGCCTTTGGTGTATTTTACAGGAGCACATATGTTTTTACTTTGTCTTAAGAAAGGGAACATGTAATCAAAATAGTTTACTAACCAGTTACTCTTAACAGATCTTAGAAAACTTTTTCACATAAAATTATTTATGAAAATGGTCTTACAGAACATCATTATTTATTGATTTTTAAGGCAAATAGTTTGTTTGAATTTTAAGCTATCATTGGTGTTTTAGTCTGCAACCTACATAATGTTCATGTTTCTTTATTCTTTCCTAATAAACATTTATACTTCTGGTTTTTATAAAGAGATTTCTCTTTCTCTGGATTTACTTAGATGTTTCTCTGCTTTGGAGTACAAGCACATCTAAGCATTTTTAAAATCACCAAACCTAGAATTTCCATTGAGATTTTTGAGGTGGATATCTTTGGTTTTTTGTTATGAATTACAAAATCTTGTCTAGTAAAAGAGCCTATTTCATTTTCTCTTTTCTGATAGTCAGTAAAAGCCTCAAAGATCACATGTAAATCTCAAATTTCAAAGGTAACTGGAAGCCTCTGGAATGAACTAGAATCTTGTTTCTTGTTCAAAGTGATCACAAATAAATAGCTGATATACTCAGAATGTTTCAAGACCATTATTTACTATAATGTTCGTTTAAATTTAAATCTGAACACTCTGCCTACAGGTACTCATGATAATAAAGTTAATGGCAGGACATGCTAAAAAAGCAAGAATAACCTTGACATTCCTCTACAGATATTTTGTTCTAAGATTTTAACTATTTTAATTGGTAAATTATTTTTAAAATTGCTTTTGGGTTCCTGTTTCACTTTGAACAGTCAGAGAGTTAACAAGTCATCATTTCTACCCTCACAGGAATAAAGGCTAGTTGAAACACATGGTTGTTAGATTCATCAGAGAATTAAGGTCACTGAATAAGTTTCCATCTGAATGCTGCAAGGATTTGTGATTTTATAAAATACAGACCAGCTTACTCTAAACAGAAGTTCCAGAGCTTTGGAGTGGGATCCTCAGTGGATGGTTATAAGCTGATACTGGAGATAGCTTGAGAATTTAAAATTTCTGAGTGCAGGTACAGGCATTTGACCTAATGAATAAAGCATCTACATCCAAAATGGAAGTGTCTGTGTTAACATTCTGGCTCCACTAGTAATTTCAGTTACTTCTAATGCAGATCTTGGAAAGCAACAGTTTATGACTAAAGTACTTGGGTCTCTGCTACCCATGTGGGAGATTTTGGTTAAGTTCCTGCCCTGACTCATCGATTGTAGGCATTTGGCAAGCAAACCAGTGGATGGAGACAAATTCTCCCTCCCCTCCTATTCCCCCTCTCCCTATATGAGCTTGTTTCTCTCTGTCTTTCCACCTCTCAAATGAATGCAATTTTAAAAAAATCTCAAATACATTTTTGAAAATCCTGGGTGCTGAGTCTAAGGAAAGCACCATATTATAACTGACTTTATCTCAAGGATACCTCCCAAGGTCTCTTGATAAAGGTAGGAGAAAAATTGATCTGGAGAAGTGGAAAGTAACTATTCTGAATTGCACCCAATAGAAAGAAAACCATTTTGAAACAAGCCCAGAGTGTTCTCAATAAAAGCCTACTCAGAAAGGGAAAAGACCTTCCTATAGTTTCATCTAACTTGGGCAAAGGGAAACCTCACCTCTGGCCACCTGCAGCCTTTGTGTCTCACCCGCTGAGAAGAACTTGAGAGTCATGGCGCAGGGACATAGATTCAAGACTAAGACATGCTCTTCATCATAGCTTTGTACAACATGTTCCTTCTCCCAGCAAAAGTGTCAGTAAGGCTCCTATATAGTGACAGGGAAATATAACTGAAAATTCTACAATTCTCAGACTCTATCTAAGAAGGAGATTCTAGGAGACTGTGTTGTGGAACAGGGTGGATAAGTTTATGACTGCAATGTTGGCATTCTATATGGGTGCTGGTTTGAGTCCTGGCTGCTCTAACTCTGATCCAGTTCCCTGTTAATGTGCCTGGGAAAACAACAGAAGGCCCAAGTGCTTGTGTCACTGCACCTATGTGGGAGATCCAGATAAAGCTCAAGGCTCCTGGCCTTCTGCCTGGACCAGAACAGGCCATTGTGCCCATTTGGGGAGTGAATCAATAGATGGAAGATCTCTCTCTCTCTCTCTCTCTAACTCTGCCTTTGAAAATTAAAAAAAAAATTAAAAAGATATTCTAGAAATTCCAGGAAAAATCATAGACTACAGAACAAACTTAAAAAATGGAAACAAAAAAAGCAAAGGTACCCAAGAAAATTGAAGTCACTCAAACCTACAATCCCAACAAGAAGTAAACAGCCTATTGCCTATCCAGATAAACAGGAAACTTTACACTGTAAGACAATTTATACAAGTTTACATTACCTGATACATCACGTCGTTTTCAACAAATAAATTACGGAGAATGTTAAAATGCAACATGTGCATACACACAGAGATTGATTTTAATAAGGGAAAATATTTGTGGATTACTATATCCCTATAAAAACTGCATCACTACACTTGCTTTTCTTACTAAACATGTTTGCAGAATATTTGGCAGCTATAAGCAATGCATCATTAAATTTTAATATATTTTAATTTTAGTGATCTCAGAGTTGTGCTAAGTCCCATGGAAAGGCCTGACCATATAGTTATTAAACATTTTGTAATTTTTAATTTCTTCATCATCCAAAAAGTTAATGTATGGGCAGAGAGTGAAACTATGAATAATCAAATGCTGCTCTGTCAAGAAGTACAGAAGCCATAACATGGTAGAGGGGCTTTCAGTACAAATGTCTGTCTTGAGTGCTGCTTTCTGCTACAATATACAGAACTCCATTTTCCAGATAAACAATTTGGAACTTGGCAATCAAAAACCACTCTGTTTTTGAAATGTTTTTGTTTTAATTTTCCCATGAGCATTAATATTCTTCAATTTAACTTTATTGAGAATAAATGTTTCAATTCATTAAGATGAAAGCACAAACTACCCATGCTGCTAAGTACAGTCAAATGATATATTGAAAAATATCTATTTTGCACATTTAACATAAACATTAGATAATGATCACTGTTTGAGTCTCATGTTCAGCTATATGGATGCCAAGAAATATTCAGAAGTTAGAATTTGCATCAACATTTCATTTATCTTACAGTTAATTAGAGGCTAATAGTAAATGAGAGAATAAAGGAAAATAACAGTTTTGGTATTGTTTATTTTATGCTAGTAGGAAAATGAGCAAGCCTACTATTATAATAAAGTTACAGAAAATAATGCAAATGAAGCACAATTCTACTAAGAATGTATTGAACATTACTTGGTTGCTCATCATTGTTCATTGTGTATGAAGACACAGTTGTTTGCATTCTCCATTCTGTTACCTAATTCATATTCCTGATACTGAAAAAAAATAATTCCAGAGGCTATTGGTTCTACAATGTGTATAGTTTATAGATTTTCCTCAAGTTTAATATAGTAATTATCAAAACATTTATTTGTGAATGATACCTTAGGGCTACATGATACATTAGGGTATCTTTGGAACATGTACAAATTCTCTGCCTTTGTTAAAGCAAATATAACTTTCAACTGGTTTTGAATACTTAAAATAAATTGAGTATATACTCCATAAAATGTTCTTTGTCTGTGATCCTTCTATGTCTAGATTTCAGTTCTGCTTGTCCAACTGGACTATATTTGTACTCAGCTGGCACAAGTGCACTCTTAGTGAGATCAAAATGACATGGTTCAGAACTCCATTCTAGAGACAGACATATCTTTGTAAACGAAACCAGGATGTCTTATTTGTATGACTTGGGACAAGTTTCCTATTCTCACTTTTTCAGAAATTTTATGTTTTTTAAATGTAGATAAAGATAATATCTGCCACAAAGAACTGTAGAAAGCAATTTGGTAACATTTTTCTGTAAAGACCAAATAGCAAATATTTCAGGTTTTTCAGGTCATAAGGCTTCTACTGCAAGTACTCAACTCTGTCACTGTAGTGCTACAGTGCTATATGTATAGACACAACTGATTCTCTAAAGTCAAATATCTCTCCACTCCCCTAGTGAAGACAGCAGCTTAATAATGGATACAATCAAAGAGGTCTAGACAGATATGGTTACAGATAATAATTTTTGAATGGAACAATTACAAATTTTACATTCTAGACACTTCATATATTGTCACTCAGAAAATGGATATCTAAAAAACAGCTTCTACTTTTCTAAAAGAAGCTTAGCTTTATAAGTAGGATTGATAAGAACAGATTGTATTGCATCAATTAAGAATCATAATATCATTCATTGCAAACTCTTGGTAAAAAGGCTGGATGAAAGATGCACAGCTCGTTTGGAGAACAACAAATACAACTGTGTAAGTTTTTACATGCCTATTTTAAAATGAAAATGAAAGAATATATATTTTCAACGCTGAATATATCTGAAATGTTATTTAAGAAGAAGAAAATCTGTATTTATTATCACTTTAATCACTCCAAAACATAAGGGGCCATTGTGTTAAGGAGAATACAGGACTGAAATGAACAAAACAAGTACTAAAATCTTAGCACTTCCATTTGACAAGTGATACTTGACTTCCTAAATTTATTTTAATCATTTACAGCCTATGGGAAAAATACCTCTTAGATGCACAATAGATGTGAAAGGCTTATTATTGCACCACACGATCTGAAAACATGAAATATTAGTTAACTTTTAATCACTGTCTAAACAAAATTGAAAAATGTCTTTCTTATAAAGCACTCCACATATTACAATTGCTATCCAATGAGAAATCCAGATTGTTTAACCCAGAGGTTATTTAGATACCTTTTTGTCTGACAGAATCCTTAAGACTTTCTGTCACTATATCTTTCAAATGAATAAATAAATCTTAAAAACAATCAGATCCGTAACTTACAATAATTAAATATGTGAATTAAAAACAATGAATTTTAAGTGATTACAAAGGAATATGAGGGGATGGGCATTTGATCTAGCAGTTAAGACACAAATCAGGATGCTTGTGTCTAACAACAAAGTACCTGGGTTCAATTCTCTCCTTGCATTCATGATTTCAGTTTCCTTCTAATGCAGACTCTGAGAAGCAGTGGTGATGACTCAGTAATTTGATTCCTGCCAACTGATTGGGAGACCTGGATTTGGGAGACCTTTGATTGGGAGGCCTGGAGTTTCCAGCTCCTGACTCTTGGCTATAACCCAAGCCAGGCCCAGGTTTTGGGTAATGAACAAAGGAATGTGGGTATTCCATCTCTGTTCTCTCTCTCTCTCTCTCTCTCTCTCTCTCTCTCTCTCTCTCTCCATCTCCATCTCCATCTCCATCTCCATCTCTGTTTGTGTGTGTGTGTCTGTCCCTCTCCTCTCTCCTTCTCTCTCTCATTCTTATACATCCATACAAACAGTTGCTCTCAAATACATTTTTTAAAAATAGTAACAAAAATAAATTAAAAAACACTGAAAATTTCAGCTATATTAAGCAGATGACAGATAGATACATTGGAAAATGTTACTATACTCATCCCTAACATAAGAGTATAATGATCTTTTACAAATTGATTTACTTAGGAAAATAAACACAAGAAAAAAACAAGCTATGGGTATGAAAAGACAAGTTTCAGGGGCACAGAAAATGCGGAGAGGTTGAATGGTGGTAACAGAACACACATAGTAGTAGTAAGTTTTGTTATTCTAAAATACAGTGGGCCAACTCTGAGTACAATCAACAGAAATGTACTTGGATCTGTACAAAGAACCAGAAGAATGCTGTAGGCTTCAAACATAACTGAAATGTTATCACCTGATTTCATTAGTTTAAACCATATGCATTTATTGAAATCTACACTTTACCCCACAATATTGTAAATTATGTTAGTCAAATATTTTTGTGAAAGGAAAAAAATATGAAAAAAATTAATCTTTCCAAATAAGGAAAGATAATTATACATAAAAAGAGGGGTTAAAATATATTTAGGGAAACTTAAATGCACTTAAGAAGTACATACAGGCTGGCGCCGTGGCTTAACAGGCTAACCCTCCGCCTTGCGGCGACGGCACACCGGGTTCTAGTCCCGGTCGGGGCGCTGGATTCTATCCCAGTTGCCCCTCTTCCAGGCCAGCTCTCTGTTATGGCCCAGGAAGGCAGTGGAGGATGGCCCAAGTGCTTGGGCCCTGCACCCGTGTGGGATACCAGGAGAAGCGCCTGGCTCCTGGCTTCGGATCAGCACGATGTGCTGGCCGCAGCGGCCATTGGAGGGTGAACCAACGGCAAAAAGGAAGACCTTTCTCTCTGTCTCTCTCTCTCTATCCACTCTGCCTGTCAAAAAATTTTTTTAAAAAAAAGTACATACAGTTACTGCTTTTCACTTGTCATCTTCACGCATCCAGATTTTAATATAATATTTCATATTTATGAATATATGGAAATGGAGTGATAAAATCATAAGTTGGAAACCATTCAATTAAATTTGACACCATTGAAAATATTTACAGTAAATTATTGTTATATGTGTGTTTAAACACATGATGGACATTTAGGCAGATGGAAAGATAAAGAGAGAGAGAAAGAGGAATCCACCTTGTAACTCAGTGAAACCACTAGTTAGAATTATTCTATGGATGCAAGAACCACATCACATATTCAGAGAAGATTAGAGATACACAGGAATGAAATGACTGGGTACTCTTTAACTAATCACAGCCTTGGTGATAACTAATCCTGTAGACAACATAAAAGCACCCAAGTTTTTAACTGCAACAAGAAATTATAGCACAACTTTCAGATAAAATACTTTTTATGTTATATACATGTATACAAAGTCACATATATGCAAACAAATGAAAAAAAAGAAATCTTTAGTGAAATAAATGAAATATTGATTAAATAGATGAAAATGAATAAATAGTGTATTAAGACCTGTGTAATACAACAAAGAGAGGTATAAGAGGGAAGTTAAAGCATTAAGTGCTTTCATTAAAGAAAGAGAAATGTCTCAAATTAAAGATCTAATGATGCATCTTGAAGACTTAAAAAACAAGAACAAAGAAAAACCTAAATAAGCATGAAGTGAAATTTAAAAAGGATCAAAGCATAAAGAAATGGAATTGAAACAAAAAAATGCAAAAGATCAACAAAACAAAAAAATGCTTTTTTGAGAAAATAAAAAATTAAGTAAACTTCTAGCCAGAGTAACAAAGAAATAAAAGAGAAACTCAAATAATAAATAATAAAAAATAAATAAAATAATAAAAAGAAATATGTAAATAAACATACATGTGTAAATAAATATAAATATGTAAATAAGCAAATATAAATAAAATATTTTATATAAATAAATAAAAATAAATGAATAAAATAAAAATAATATAAATAAAATAATGATAAAAAGAGATGAAAAGGGAGACATTACAACCTATATCAGTGAAATACAACAGATCATAAGATACTACTGTGTAGAACTATAACAAACTGGAACATTTTGATAAATGGTTAAATTCCTGGATTTATATAACCTTCCTTGATTAACTCAAGAACATAACAATATAAACAGACCAATAAAAAGCAGTGTGATAAAAGTGGAAATCAAATTCTCCCATCAAGGAAAAGTCTGGGACCTAACGGCTTTGTTACTGAATTGAACAAAACATTGGAAGAGGAAGTAACTCCAGTACTCTTTAAATTATTCTAAAATATTGAACTGATGAATATCTGCCAAACTCTTTTCAAGATTCCAGCATTCCTTTGACTACAAAATCAAAGATATGACAGGAAAAGTAAACTATAGACCTATATCCTAATGAACATAGATGAAGAGACTCAACAAAATACTAGCTAAAGAAATTCAAAACCTCTTCAAAAGGATCAGAAATGCAAGGATAATAAAGGTACGAAATTACAACAGAGTTGGTGAACTCAAGGGGCTTCCATAGCCTAGATAGCTCATAGCAAGAGTCTTGGGTGATTGCTGATGTCATAAATAAGAGTGCCAATTGTTAAATCAACAACGGGAGTCACTGGGTACATGCTCCCCATGTAGGATCTCTGTCCTTAATGTGTTTTACTATGAAACTTAAAAACACTACTAGTCGAACAGTACCCTATACCTTGTGTGGTTGTGTGAGTGCAGCCTGTTGAAATCCTTGCTTAGTATATACTAAGTTGATCTTCAGTATATGAAGATAATTGAAAATGAAACTCGATAAAGGGCGGGATGGGAGAGGGAGAAGAAGAGGGGAGGGCCATGGGAGGGAGGGATGTTGGGGGGGGGAGCCACAACGATACAAAAGTTGCACTTTGTAAATTCACATTTATGAAATAAAAATGAAATAAAAAGAGAATAAAAAACAAAAGCCATATGGTCATCTCTGTAAAGGCAGAGAAAGCATTTGATAAGATTCAAGACCCCTTCATGATAAAAATCTTCACAAGTTAGGTATAGAAGGAACATTCCTCAAAATTATAAAGGCTATATATGCCAACCCAACAGTAAATATTATACTGAATGGGGGAAACATGAAAGCATTTACTCTCAGATCTGGAACAAGACAATGATGTTCATCTTTACTACTCATTCAATATAGTTCTGGAATTTTTAACAAGAGTAACTAGAGAAGAGAAAGAAGTAAAATATATCAAAAGTGGAAAAGAATAAGTGAGATTATCCATGTTTGTGATGACATGATGTTATGCATGGAAAAACCATAACATAACACCAAAACACTGTTAGAGTTCATGAACCTTTTAGTAAAGTGGCAGGTTAAAAAATAAACATACGAAAGACAATAGCTTTATTATATGTTTATGATGAACTCACAGAAAGAGAAATCAAAAATAAATTCCATTAAAAATAGCCACAAAAAATAAAAAAAAATGGAGAATAAATTAACTAAAGAAGAGAGAGATCTCTACAATGAAAATTTCAAACATTGATGAAATAAATCATCAAGGACACAAAAAAATGGAGATATCCCTTGCTTGTAGGACAGAAGAACCAATATCATCAAAATGTCTGTATACCTAAAGCAATCTAAAAATTCAATGTAATCCCTATCACAGTATCAAGGGCATGCTTCACAGAATTATAAAAGCAATGTTAAAATGCATATGGAATCACAAAAGACCCAGAAAAGATAAAGGGTCCTGAAGCAGAAAAATCTACCTGGAGGCATTACAATACCTTAGGAAAATGAGTGCATATTGAGCCACATGTGGTTTTTGATCTGAGCAGCATCAGCTCTTTGGAGAAATCTTTCCTCAAAGAATTTGGGATTATTGTGAAATGCCCCTGAATGATACCACTCCAGTGAACCTTTCTTTACTATAAAATTTTAAGATTATACAAATTTCTCAGTTTGTCCCTTGTCCATAATTCTTTTAAAAAATTGTTAGCGGACCGGCGCTGTAACATAGCAAGCAAAACGGCCGTCTGCGGTGCTGGCATCCTTTATGGGTGCCAGTTCTAGTCCCTGCTGCTCCACTTCCTATCGATCCAGCTCCTTGCTGTGGCCTGGGAAAGCAGTGGAAGATGGCCCAAGTCCTTGGGCCCCTGCACCCGTGTGGGAACCTAAAGGAGGCTCCTGGCTCCTGGCTTCGGATTGGCACAGCTCTAGCCGTTGTGACCTATTGGGGAGTGAACCAGTGGATGGAAGTCCTCTCTGCCTCTCCTTCTCTCTCTGTGTAACTCTGACTTTCAAATAAATAAATAAATCTTTCAAAAAATCATTAGCAGCATATCTAAAACTAGCAATTAGTTCACCCAGAGAAGGGTGTGTTTTGAAATTGTTGTCAAAACAGACAAAAGATATATCTAATTGAAAAATAAGTATTGGTTGTAAATTCTTAGTTATGTCTTGTCTTCTTGGATTAGATAATCATCTTGTACAACCTCTGAAAAATCTTTAACTAGGGATTTTATGTAGACATTCAGATAGTTAAATGTTACCGGAATCATACCATGTTTTTAAAAGCAGAAACTTCAACACACCTGCATAGAGAAAAAGAAATAGTTCCTAACATGGAATAATTAACAAAAATTTCTTTATCAGCAGGAGACAATTAGCCAGAAATATCTGCCTGATCCTAATGGATTTGTTTTCTGTGTTTTTTGTTTTTTGTTTTTTTTTTTTTCACCAGGTTTAGGGCCCTTTGCAGGGAATTTAACATAATGGCAGAGACATTTTTGTCTTTTTTGTTTTATGTTGTAAAAAGCATTACTAGTGAATCTTCATCAAATGCTTAGCTATATGTATCCTTATCTTTATTTAACTAACAAAGGGTTGATTTCTTTGAACATGCTTTGCCAAATATTTGTAACCATCAGTTCCCACACACTGGTTTCTCTCTATATATTCTGTGTCCTTAAAATTGCTATAATGGAAATGGTTTATGTTTTCTTACATGTTGATGGAAAAATAAATATTCTAGAATACTTGCAATGTAGTAAAAATCTCTGAGTAATAACAATGTTATAACAATAATAGTTTATGAAAGCTTACTATGGCTAAGGAAGTCTACAGACATTTTAAAATAAACAATTTTGATTTTTATAATCCTGTGGTATAGATTTTATGTCATGTATCTATTATTATTATGTACTTGCAGAACCTATACACAGTATAATTATATAATATCAACTCTATTTCCACTGTTGTGTATTGATACCCAGGAAGAAGTACCAGCCATTTTTTTTTATTTGATAGATAGAGTTAGATAGTGAGAGAGAGAGAGAGAGAGAGACAGAGAGAAAGGTCTTCCTTCCATTGGTTCACCCCCAAAATGGCCGCTACGGTTGGCGCTGTGCCTATCCAAAGCCAGGAGCCAGGTGCTTCTTCCTGGTCTCCATGTGGGTGCAGGGGCTTAAGCACTTGGGCCATCCTCCACTTCCTACCCGGGCCACAGCAGAGAGCTAGACTGGAAGAGGAGCAACAGAGACTAGAACCCGACGCCCATATGGGATTCATGTGCCACAGGTGGAGAGTTAACCAAATGAGCCATGGCACCGGCCCACCAGTCACTTCTAATGCTACAGCAGAGTGGGATGTTTTCCAGTGTGTGGTGGACATGGTCTGTAAAACATCTTTAAATATGTAGAGCCTACATTCAAGTAGACAACATCTAGATAAAACTATTCAAAGTTCAAGACCCATGTTATGGGCAGCAAATGTACATGAGGATAGAGTATCCTTTATCAGGGAATTAAACAACTATTTAAAATTAAATAATATTTATATTCTTTTGAATCACAATGAACCACTAACAGTTATTAAGATGAACAAAATGAACCAGGTCCTTCTTTTTATTTTTTTTTTTTTCATTTTGTCTGTGTGTTTCTTGGGAATTTAATCTCCCCATACTCAACAATCATGAATGATCCACTCCCACACTCTTCCCCACAACAAGTAAACCTGCAAATCTTAGAAAACATGCAGATTTTTTATTTTAAAAAAGCCAATTTAAGTTTAATGACTAAGTTGCATATTTCTTCTGCTTTTATTGTTTCAATTCTGGGAAAATGATAAGTGCCACTGACATATAAGTTGAGTTGCTTCATCTCCCAACTTTTTTGTTAGAAGGATATGCAAGCAGACCTGGTATTTTTCCACCTTACACAATTAACTAAAGCTCCTTGAACTCAGTTGCTGCTGAAATTACATCTCATCTTAGGGAGTCAAAAGATTTTTGTTGTTTTTCTTTGTCTTATGACCTCATTCTTCTTAGAAGATTCGTCATCAGACTCTTTATAGTACAGCATTTATTAAAACCTCTTGTACACAGTCCTGGTCTTAGAAGCAGACAAAAGATGGCTTGTTTTATAAGGAATGTGGCCCTGTTGATTCAAACACAGCTGAATAGTCATTGACAAGTGACATAAAGCCCATACCAGGTAGAGTCAAGATGAGTGAAAGATCCAAGAGAGAGGATTACAACTTGCTAGGCTTAATTTTGAATGTGTGGATGTTGGAAAGAAGACACTGAAAAGTTCATGTAAGTAAAAACCAAAATTGTTACAACTGTATATAGAATGGATTGACACAGCACATGTGTACCTTTGATGACCAACCATTCTTTCAATATCATTCATTAGGCTGGTTCTAATTCTACTTCTTGGACTACACTACCTAATAGTGTTCTGCAGATGGTGTTCCTTATCAAAAATATTACTTTGGAAGTTAATATCATATAATGAGTATAATGTTTAATATTGCTCTATCTTTTTATTAATATTCTATTGAAAATATCCTCATCATGTGTGGTTTTATTTTTCTAATGCTTTGTCATAAATATGTATTTTAACCAGGAAAACTATAAGCTATTAAAATGTAGCTAATATATATTTATGCTTAAATCTACTACTAGCTGAGGGCAAATATGGAAAATTACAGCATTAAAATAACTTATTTTAAAATTTTACTTTATTTACTTTAAATTTATTTGTTTCAGACACAGAGAGGGAGAGAGACAAACAGCTCCCATTGACTGGTTCACTGCTCAGATACTCACAACAGTCAGGGCTGGGCTTAGGCCAAAGCCAGGATCCAGGTATTCTCTTATGTGAGGGGCAGGAAACCCAATCAGTGGAGCCACCTCTGCTACCGCCACTGCCACCACTACCTTGATAAGAAGTTAGAATCAGGAGCTGGAGCTGGAGCTGGGTATCCAACCCAGAAACTTCAACAGGGGATGCAGGCATTTTAACCAATATAATTCCAGGCTGAACACTCACTCTTAAAATAACTTTTTTATTTGGATAATGTAGTAAATGACCAGCACAAAGTGAAATTAATTTAGTGGTTGTCCATATTTTATATCCTAAATATACATTTTCATCCATGTGCTTGAATATATAGAGGGACAATGTATCCTGAGTGTTATTTTTGTTGAAAATCCTCATGTTTATATTAAACAAAATATTGTGGAACTAATCACAAAGTCTTCAGAAGCTATGGATTAAAAATACTAAAAGAACAGTGGGGGAAATGATCAAATGAGTGAATAATATACCATTTTTGAATGTTGGTTTGAAAATAAATTGTGTTGGCCAGCACCATGGCTCAACAGGCTAATCCTCCGCCTTGCGGTGCCGGCACACCAGGTTCTAGCCCCGGTCGGGGCGCCGAATTCTGTCCCGGTTGCCCCTCTTCCAGGCCAGCTCTCTGCTGTGGCCAGGGAGTGCAGTGGAGGATGGCCCAGTGGAGGATGGGCCCTGCACCCGCATGGGAGACCAGGAGGAAGCACCTGGCTCCTGGCTTCGGATCAGCGCAGTGCGCCTGCCGCAACGGACATTGGAAGGTGAACCAACGGCAAAGGAAGACCTTTCTCTCTGTCTCTCTCACTGTCCACTCTGCCTGTCAAAAAAAAGAAAAAGAAAAAAAAGAAAATAAATTGTGTCACATATAGGTAGTGTAGAATCAAATACTCTCTAGAACTGAATGACTTCATGGTATCTTTACTGCTAATCTCAATTCTGTTTAAGCATGAATTCACCTCTCCCCCCCCCCCCCCCCAACGAGCTGACTTTCTGCAGAAGCCATCTCTTTGAGCTTTCTTATTTCATTTATAATTTACAGTCTAAAAAATGCCACATCTTCCAGCACGGTACACAGCTTTCCATGTACTTCATGGAGTAAGAATCAGTATAGTCATTAAACTATACAAAAAAATCATGTGGTTTTAGTGGCCAGAAATATTTTTTGAGGTCATTTAATTAAGTGCCCTTTATTTAATCAGAAAAGAAACTGCTCAAAAGCCCGCAACGACAGGACTAGCTCTGCTCAATCTGGTCTCCTACACTATGCTGAGAAAGTTTCCCTAAGTGTGCACAAATAGAGATACCTTAGCAGGAAAAAAGTTTGTAAACATTTTTCCCATTTTTATTAGAAATAATATGATTGCATAATCTTTAACTGAATTTAAACATACAAAAGCTATACAAATTGAAAAAGAACAGTGACACCTGGTATGGAATTACTCTGCTTCCTTTTGTACATATTAGAGGCACATGTTTGTATCTGATCATTCCTATCTTCACTTTGCATTTTGTAATTGTGTCTTACAATCGAGATACATCAATCAAATAAAATGCAATGAAAACAAAAATTGTAATTAATGTTAATAATGAGAACTGAACAGCTCTGAACATATGACAAGTCATCCAAATCCCTGCACTTAGGCACTTGATCAGAGTCTCAAATGGCTTCCAGCACCTTCGAGACGCCTCTATAGCACAACTCAAGCTGTCTCTCATCAGGCAAATGCCCAAGGGAGCTTAATGCTGCAGACAGGCCCCTGCATCCCTCTGAGAACAGTTGCTTTAGAAATCTTGCAACTATTGAGTTGCTGTCTACTTTTTCAATGGAAATCTTCAGCAATAAATTGTTTCTCAAAGACCTACAAGTAATCTCTTTGCAGACATTTTGGGAGTTAACTCTTTAAATCTAGCTCTCATTCCCTATTGGGAAAATGAGAGCCTAGAATGTTGGTCATCTTATTCAATTCACACCACAGCAACTTCCTATCATCAAGACAAGAGAAACTTGTTTCTCTTCCTAATACGCATCATGGACAAACCTAGGTGATCTATTTAATGAAGCTATCCCTTCTCAGAACCATATACTCCCTTAGCACAATCCAGCTCCTAAAATGTTGCCTGTATCTGGTTCAGGAATTTTTTAAAAACGTTTTTAAAAACTTATATGAGGTGTATTAGTTAGAGTTCAACCAATAGTATTAAGTTGAACAACAACAACAAAAATACTAAAAGGGAATTCTTAAGTGCTGAAACTTAACTAAAAAGTGATCCCTGTTAAATATAAGAGTGGGAAAAAGACAGGGAAGAGATGTACAGTTGGGGACATGCTCAATCCCAAAATAACTTACCCCAAATTGTAGAGTTAGAAACGTGCCAGGGGATTACAATTCAATCCCATCAAGGTGGCATGTACCAATGCCATCTCACTAGTCCAAGTGATCAATTTCTGTTCACAATTGATCATAATGATAGGACTAAGAGTCAAAGGGATCACATAAACAAGACTAGTGTCTGGAAATACTAACTGACAGGATAAAAAAGGGAGAGAACAATCCAGCATGGGAAGCGGGATACACAGCAGACTCATAGAATGGCGGATGTCCTAAACAACACTCTGGCCTCAGAATCAGCCCTTAAGGCATTTGGATCTGGCTGAAAAGCCCATGAGAGTATTTCAGGCATGGAAAGCCAAGACACTCTGGCAAAAAAAGAAAAGAAAAGAAAACAAAACAAACAAACAAACAAAAAAAGATCTCTGTGAGTGAGATCCCAGTGGAAAGAACAGGTTACCAAAGAAGGAGGTACCTTTCTCTGAAGGGAGGAGAGAACTTCCACTTTGACTATGACCTTGTCTAAATAAGATCAGAGTTGGTGAGCTCAAGAGGCTTCCATAGCCTTGGCAACTCATGATAGTCTCTAAATTTCCCAGAGCCAAGTAGATTAAATGTGAGAATCATTCCCATAAATAATAGACTCCAGGAAGCTGTAGCTAACTAGAGTACACAAGTATTCAGTTAAAATTCAAATGCAGAATTAAAAAAAATCCTATCTAATACAACAGTTAATTTCAAACCTTAGATTACAATTTTCATCCATGTTTTAAGTCATAATTGTGTGCATGATGAAATACTAACTATTGAGGTTATCATTTTGCTTATATATCTATTAAACAACATGATATATTTTCTATATAAAAGTATTGGCCTTTTAATCAAATGTTGAATTGGTTTATAAAAAGAAAATAATTTTCTTATTCATTATTTAAAGGTAGTTTATAAATGTCTCTCACGTAGCATCTAATATATACCACCTTTGAAGAAGTAATGTGTTGCTTCCTTATTTTAATTATATTATGACAGAAAAAATTTGTAGCTTTTAAAAATTATTTCACTGTGTTGTCAGAGTTCCATGAAAACTACAGTATGGAACAAATCCCACACTAAAAATAAGAATGCCTAGTACAATATAAGACTTTCAAATGTGTCTAATAAATGGACAAGAAGAAATGTTCACTAAAATTGTACTCTCAAAGATATATTCATTTAACTAATATCAAAATAAAAACATTTTAGACACTAAATCAATTTTCAGTGTCTCCAACTTCGTTGTGGAAAAATTCACACAAATATAATTTTATGAGTTGGAAAAAAGTAATTGTAAAGCTTGTATAAATTCAATAACTTTTTTTGTTTGAAAGTAACAAGTGTTGAATTCCAGGGTTGAATCAGGAAATCAAATAATAGGAGCAAGATATGTTAGATTTAAGAGAGATCTCATGAAACAAACACAGGAAGAAGGTAAAGATAACCTTAACCCTCTTGATATTTTGCCAATGAGAAGGTCTTGTTATCTACAGTCACCGACATCAAGAGTGGTGAGGGATTCTAGGACTCATGATAACTCCACAGTATTATTGTTCAGCATTTAGTAAGTGACAATGACAGCCAAGGTTCTGTACTTTGAAAGGTGCTACTAAAGGTTATCAAATATATACACAAAGAACTAGAGAGAAGGATTATGTGTGAGCAATTAATTTTCTTATTTATCTACGTGTATTCATCCTTTCACTCCTATGCTGAACCTCTGGAAATGTTGAAAAATGTATCACAAGAAAGTATAACTTCGGTGACCAGGACCAACAGCTATCATCCCTATCAGGAGCTGTGGACACAGCATCTCTTAAACAATTTTGAAAGCTGTGTTTAGACATAAAGGTTTTTAATAATTTGATTAATCTCAAGGAAAACGTGGGCAAGTAATACCATACAGTAAGCAAAGGAGTACATGGACCATGAAAATTATAAACTCAAACCCCAGATCTTACTGCCAGAACCTATTCACAGTGTTTACTTTCTGACAGACAACTACTATCCTCACATTAATTATTACTTGGGTACCTGAAAAACTATCTAACATGCGTGTCTTCTAAATCACTCATATGCTTAAAAAAAGAAAAATAACATAATGAGATTTTACCTAAGAGAATAGTAGGCTGATATATTTCAAATACTTTTTTTTTTAAATTTATTTGAGAAGTAGAGTTATAGAAAGAGAGAGGGAGAGACAGAGAGAAATGTCTTCCATCTTCAGGTTCACTCCCCAAATTTTGGCAATCATTGGAAGCTAGGAGCTAGGAGCTTCTTCAGAGTCTTCCACGCAGGTACAGGGTCCCAAGCACTTGGGCCATCTTCTACTGTTTTCCCAGGCCACACTGCATAGGAAGAGAAGCAAGCCAGACTTGAAGCAGCACCCATATGGGATGCAAGTGCTGCAGGAGGAGGCTTAGCCTACTATGCCATAGCACCATCCCCTGCAAATGCACTCTTAACATAAACTCATTCATTTCCTTCACATATAGCACAGGGATAAGTTCACATTCCCTGGAAAAAAGGAACTGGCAATGCAGAAGGAGGCTGTCATTGGATTAACAGTGGAAAAACCACACAGAAACCAGACTTGAGAAAGACTCAAAAGGCAGACATTGTTAGCTAGACTAATAATTAGTTACTCAATGAAATTTGGACTTTTACAAAAGGCTTTGGTGAATAATGATGTCTTAACTGAAAAAAATCTCACATGCCTGTATAGAGACACCTATCTTTACAATGACAGAGTTTAAGAAGAGGAGAATAATTTTGTGAGTTTAGTAAGTAAGACTAGGAAAATATTCACATAGTAGAAATAACAACATTAAGAGAGGAGAGTCCTTGAATAACTTTCCTCAAAAATAGAATACAAGGCATTGGAAATAAGTAGCTTGTGAAATACAATTGTCATACACAATTTGAATAACATTGTGTGACTGAACTGAGGGTGGATTTTACCATTTATATGACTCTCTAAGAGGCAAGCAGAATGGCCATATACTCAATCACAATCAACTTAAAGTGTATAAAATCAAGGTGGCCTAAAAACAATCTTATTGAATTAACAGTTCATGAATTGAAATTTAAATAGAAAAATCTGCATCCAGTAAATAAAAATGAATACACGTAGTTGACCTAGCTATTTTATACTCTTTGTAGAATCTTCTATTTTAAATTGACACATAGAAGCAAGAAAACTGACACTATGAATGAGAAGATTCAGAGAAATAAAACAATTATTATTTAATAAGTAGGAACTGAAACCTGTAGACCAAAAAAACCTACTCTTTTTTTAACTTTAATTAATTTTAATAGATTCAATATGACTTACAGTTACAAATCTAAGAACATAATGATGACATTCACTTCCTCCCTCCTTCCATTCTCCTTACTTCTATCCTTTTTTTTCTTTTTTTAGTTTTTGAGATAACATATATTAAATTTACATTTTAATAAAGAGGCTTAATACTTCACTGAATAAGAGATTTAACAACTAAAAGACAAAAAGAACCTCCTTTAGTAGGAATATAGACAATGGTTATAAACAAGCCTACTCTGAATGAATCGGTTTGTAGGTTGCACCATGATGTGTTCTTTCTTTCTTTTATTTTATTGGGATAAGGAAATCTTTGGCTCACTTTGTTGACTCTAGTAATTAATCAAAGTATACTGAACCTTTGTTTCCTCAGCTATGGAACAAGAGATTATATATATATTATATTAAATTATATATTATAAATGATAAAATTATGTTAAAAGACTTAGGCTTGTCATGTTCAATACTACAGCCAATATCATATGTAGCTACTGAACTATTGAAATTCAGTGAATTCATCCAAATTATGATGTGTTGTAAGTGTGAAGTGAGCGCAGGTCATCAAAGCAAAAATAATGCAAACTTTTTCATTAATGATTTTTCCTTTTTCCTTGTTATACTTCTCAGTCAGAAAAGTATTAAGTTTTTTTTTTTAACTGTACTGTAAGTTTAAAATATGTTACCTCAAAAACAAAAAAAGGAAAGGGAGAATGAAAGAGGGTGGGAGGGAGAGAGTTGGAAGGAAGGAGGAAAGGAATATCATTATGTTCTTATAATTGTATCTACAAATCACACTGAATTTGCCAAAAATAATTAAAAATTAAAATATTTCTTAATATAATTTAAGAATTAAAAAAAAAAAACTAGACATGTTGTTACAGGTGCCATGCATAGGTCTTTGAAATCCTTGGCACCTAAAACGTGTTATGGATATTTTCTGGTGATTCAAGTGATATTACCAGATGGTTGTTTTAAGAAAAGAAAAATAAAGAAACTTAATATTGTTTTACAAGCAATGAAATATTACAACCTAATTCATCATTTGAGTGTTTGTGAGAATTGGGGAAAAACAACAAAAGAAACATATTGAAGAGAGGAAAAAATATCTTTCCTCAATGAGTACTCAATGACTTTCTACTAAATAATCGAGTACACATCCATAGGTTTCCAAGCAATTATAAAGGTAGAAATAATTTCAGAAATTGCATTTTACAAATCTCTTGTTCCGTAGCTGAGGAAACAAAGGTTCGGTACACTTGGATCTATTACTAGAGTCAACAAAGTGAGCCAAAGAATGCAAGCTTCCTGTCCTCTGTTAAACCTCGCAACAAAAGGGATCACCTGCACTTGGACCAAACAACACTAGACCACGTGCATCTACAACATATTCTGGAAAAGAAAAAAAGAGCAGTACTTGAAAATTCTGAAATAAGAACCTCAAGAGAAACTTAGCACAAAACCTAAGAAGGAATTTACAGACAAAATATACGTAATTATGAACTTCATATTGCTCTTAGTATTATCTTTACTAATCTTTCCAAATGGAAATTACATATCATTGATCATAGTTATATTAAGATAATTCTCCTTTTAAGAAACTGTTTACTGCCTATTCACTGATTTTTTTCAGTTTTTTTGGTAACTGCAATTATTTCTGCTTATCACATAGTCAATAGGCCATTATTTACTACTGAAAAATTCTTCAGATTGTCAGTGATAACCAGTCTATTTGTGGCAGTCTTAGAACTCTGATTTGTTGTGTACATACCATATTTACACAAAAGCACACATGGAAATCTGGGACATTTTCTTTATTGAGGTTTTTTATTCAAAATTAGTATATGTGATATGGAATATCTGTTATGTCTTGGTCTATGGTAATGATTAAAATTCATTTTCATACTCAAAAAAAACATTTCACATCAGAATTTAAGAGGATCTCTTTGTTCTACCACATTTATTTATAATTAATGCAAAAATGCATTATTAATTAAAAATGTGAGCCTCTGCTATTGACTCGGTGGCTTATAAAAACACTTTTATTTTAATTATAATGGTATTTGTTGGGAATTCTAATATCAAGACTCCATCTTGGGTGCATCTTCAGATTCAAAAATGGTGTTATTTTCAGTATGTACTCAGGAGTGCAAAAGTCAAAGGAACACTTTGGGACATCTGTTATAAGGGCAATGGTCTCATTGATGAGGGCTCATATTTCATAATTTAATTACTTTCCAAAGATCTCACTTACAAATGTCATTACATTGAGTATTAGATTTTAGTGCACAAATATAAATACATTGATTAGAGAAAACAATGATATTCATCCATATATGCATGATTTCACATTTAAATGTTAGATAATTTATTAAATGAATAAAAATAAAACTTGTGAATAGGGAAGAAATAATTTCTTCTTTTTTCATTTTATAGAGAAAAAAAACCAGGAAATTTTCTATGTCTCTCTCCAGAAGGCATGAATATCTTTTGAGTGGCAAAAAAATCACTTTTTCTACTGGTGATATCTAAATTCCTTGGCATTTAAATTACATATTATTCTGCTTCTTACATATAAACTGTTTGAATAGTCTCATGGATTAAAAAGTGTCAGTAGGAAATAGCTTATAAATACATTTTTACCAGGTAGAGTAGAAATTTATAGAACTAATGCTGCAGGCACATTCATACAAACTTTTTTTAACCCTTGAAAGCATTACACAACGATGCATTCTAACTGATGGTCCCTCAAATTTTAAAAAGAATAAGTTACCTATATTAGTTGTTGATATATGAGGATCTCCCTCTACTTTTTAGCATAGAATAAATGCACACCATGCTCTTTTCAGGGAACATAACATCAAACTATTTAAAATTTTAACATAAATTCTTTTGATAGATAATACTCATTAAGGGTTGAATGATGTCTATGCAATGCACACATTCCAATTATTTTCTAATTTTTATTACAAGTTCTTGTTGGTCCATCATCGAATCATACTATTGCCGAGACTATTTTGTTTATATTCCTCAAATCAGAATCACTTAAAATACTTACATTATCTGCCATCCTCCTTCTGCTACAAGGTCACTAAAGCAAAAATCAAACCTATATGTGTTTCAGTATTGTTTTTCCAGATATTTCTGGAATGAGGTGGTTAGGAAGACATACAGAGGAAGATTGGTTTGAAAATCAGTTCTAAAAGCAAACAAACAAAAAATACATTAATTTCCTAAGAAGCTGGTAAGGGTTAGATGGTTAGCATTGTCAATAAATTTTATTTTCTCTATGCTGCACCAGTAGTCAATAAGTTCATATTCAGCTTATTTCAGCACCAAAGATACATATTGTGCTGTAGCAGATGACAGGCTTCTGGTGGATCTCTGTTGATACCTATAATTTACCAATCAATGAATGCATTATATTTACTCTGATATTTTCATCATCAAAACAACTATAAATGTTTATGATTTTTAAACTATGTCAATTTTTGCTTGGTTCAAGAAAGAAGAATTTAACATATAAGTTTAAAATCAAATGATTTTATCAAATATATTTACCTAATTAATGTTCACAGTAAATATTTTATAACTGAAACCATCATATCTTTGATTTTAGCTATTCAGTCTATATCCATACACAATTTGGACAAAATCGCTAAAAATTTCAAAATGCTTAAATGCTAAATGCTTCCATTCAATAAAAATGTGGGAATAAGAGAGGGAGGAGATGTACAATTTGGGACATGCTCAATCAGACTTGCCCCAAATGGTGGAGTTAGAAACGTGCCAGGGGATTCCAATACAATCCCATCAAGGCTACATGTACCAATGCCATCTCCCTAGTCTAAATGATCAATTTCAGCTTACAATTGATCACACTGATAGGTCTAAGAGTCAAAGGGTCACACAAACAAGACTAGGGTCTGCTAGTACTAACTGATAGAATAAAAAAGGGAGAGAATGATCCAACATGGGAAACGGGATACAAAGCAGACTCATAGAATAGCAGATGTCCTAAGTAGCACTCTGTCCTCAGAATCAGCCCTTAAGGCACTTGGATCTGGCTGAAGAGCCCATGAGAGTATTTCAGGCATGGAAAGCCAAGACACTCTGGGAAAAAAATATATATATTTACATATCTGCGAGTGAGATCCCAGTGGAAAGAATGGGTTATCAAAGAAGGAGGTACCTTTATCTGAAGGGAGGAGAGAACTTCCACTTTGACTATGATCTTGTCTAAATAAGATCAGAGTTGGTGAGCTCAAGAGGCTTCTATAGCCTTGGCAGCTCATGACAAGAGCCTCTGGTGATTACTGACGCCATGAATAAGAGTGTCAATTGTTAAATCAACGACAGGAGTCACTGTGCATTCACTTCTCATGTAGGATCTCTGTCCTAAATGTGCTGTACATTGTGATTTAATGCTATAACTAGTACTGAAACAGTATTTTTATACTTTGCGTTTCTGTGTGGGCACAAACTGATGACATCTTTACTTAGTATATACTGAATTGATCTTCTGTATATAAAGATAATTGAAAATGAATCTTGATGTGAATGGAATGGGAGAGGGAGTGGGAGATGGGAGGGTTACAAGTGGGAGGGAAGTTATTGGCGGGGGGAAGCTGTTGTAATCCATAAACTGTACATTGGAAATTATATTTACTAAATAAAAGTTAAAAAAATGCCTCTTGGACATTGGATATTAGTCTTCAAATTCTTCTGATGCTTGTGCACCAGAGATTTACATAGATTTACTCAAAAAGCAATGAATTCACTGTTGCTAGAAATGGCCTTATATTTCATTATATAAATTATTTGCTCAATAAATACCCAAGTGATATGGTATAATATCTATTTTTATTTATTTTAGGATAAGAGATTGAGAGGTAATAATCTATAATATTAGATTATAGAATAAAAATAACATAAAAATTCAGTGGCATATTTATAACACAAAATTCTATTATTTACATGTGTAACCCACAAAGATATTCATGATGCATCAAGTGCCCGATTGTACTAAATTTTCAATAATAAGTTTACCAGTTTCTTAATATATTGTAAGTCCACTCAGCTAATGTTATATTTAATGTTCTGTGATTATCTTAAATTTCTTGGTTTTATAACAAGATAAGCAAAATGATTACAATAATAAATATACAAGTATTATATTATTGGGGCCAGTGCTGTGGCGTAGCAGGCAAAGCTGCTCCCTGCAATGCTGGCATCCCATATGGGCACTGATTGAAGTCCCGGCTGCTCCTCTTCCAATCCAGCTCTCTGCTATGCCCTGGGAAAGCAGTAGAATATGGCTCAAGTTCTTGAGCCCTTGCACCTGCAAGGGAGACCTGGAAGAAAATCCTGGCTCCTGGCTCATGGCTCCTGGCTTCAAATTGGTGCAGTTCCGGCCATTGAGGTCATCTGGAGAGTGAAACAGCTGGTGGATGACCTCTCTTTTTCTTTCTCTGCCTCTGCCTCTCTCTAATTCTGCCTTTCAAATCAATCAAAAAAAAATTTCTGGTTTGAAAGGACTCCTGTAAAGGAAAGAATAGCTTTTGGAAAAAAGAATCATATTAGTAAAGTGATCAAAATAAAATATGCAATGGAAATTATTCTTTAAAGTATTTTAATAAATTAGGTTTATTAGATGAGATAGTAGATGATAAAATATCTTCATAAACTCTGTGAGACTGTGGTTAGTCCTATATTTACTGATCTTTATATAGTATGAATTTTGTTTTAATAAATAAATCATGCTTTAATGCATTAATCATATGATTTTGTTTTCTACTCAGAAAAATAGGTGGAATTTTAAATGTTATGAAACATTCCAAAATTTCCATTGTTGAAACTGCAATTATTTCATAAAATGAACACAACTGGAAAAGTGTCAAAGTGTGTGGGCATGATCTTCATAGGCGTATGCACAGACTGATAAGACATAAAAACAACCAGAATAATCACTAAAAAAAAAAAAACCCATACTCACCAAAATATTACTACTTCTCAAGGTAATCAATTTCTGAAGACAATATAGACTGGAAGGCATTACAAGTTGCTAGTTTGTCTCAGAATTTAAAAAATATATATGGATATTTACTCAATAACTGCTGCCAGATTGTAAACTGCCAATAATCTTTTCAGCAGTTACTGAAACTTTTTAAGAGTTAATAATAAAGCTGAGCGATGAGGGTTAGGAATAAAAAAAAAATACAAAATATTATCATGGCAGTGCCAAAGTAAAGCTAATCAGAAGCAAGGAAGGCATGTCACAGAGCTTGAAGGTTTAAAATACAGGCTCCTAGGGAACAGACTCGCAAATTATCTTTTTCTTCAGCTCTACAGTTCATTGGAAGTACCAAAGCACCAAATATCTTGAATTCTAAATAGACTTCAATACACAGGATGTTATTACTGAAGTTAACTTTGCTGAGTTCTACTGTAGAATATTTTCTTCTCAGGTATTCTGCAAATTCTATAATTGTTAATTAGATTACCAGCTGTAATGTAATGGAGAAAGTGCAGGTAGAAAGTGCAGACAGTTACAGATAAAGAAATACTTCATAAAAATAGACAGGATATTGACTTTCTCTTAAAGCATAAACATACGGTGAAAATGAACCATATTGCAGGGAACAACTCACAGCAAAGTGGGCAGGACATAAAAAATTAAATACAAGTAATTTTTTTTTATAAATAAAGAAAAAACTAAGCTATATATATTCATAGAATTTAAATCTAATCTGCAATGTGTAAAGAGAGATTCAAAGGAAGGCTAGTATGGAGAAATATTTCAATACACTTCAAAATCAAAACACTTAAATTATGTTTGGAGACTATTTCAAAAGTTTAGGTAGGTTTATTTTTAGCATGTCTTTATTGTCACCTTGGGTCATTCTGGAAACAGTTGAAATGCTTGGTATTTTTTGGTTTCTTTAGAATGATGGTAGTCCATACATTTATTTATTTATTTATTTATTTTTATTTTAATTATTTTGACAGGCAGAGTGGACAGTGAGAGAGAGAGAGACAGAGAGAAAGGTCTTCCTTTGCCATTGGTTCACCCTCCGATGGCCACCGTGGCTGGCGTGCTGCAGCCGGTGCACCGCGCTGATCCGAAGGCAGGAGCCAGGTGCTTATCCTGGTCTCCCATGCGGGTGCAGGGCCATCCTCCACTGCACTCCCGGGCCATAGCAGAGAGCTGGCCTGGAAGAGGGGCAACCGGGATAGAATCCGGTGCCCCGACCGGGACTAGAAACCGGTGTGCCGGTGCCGCAAGGCGGAGTATTACCCTGTTAAGCCACGGCACCGGCCCATACATTTATTACAGTCAATTTTGACGAGATCATGAAAATCCCTTATTTTGGGGGACCTGATATTTTTGAAAGTCCACTAAGTTGTTATTGAAGGATGTTGCCATCTCCTATGGGATAATATAATTGGGATTTTAAGCAGACTGACATGTCATGGTCAAGTATGTTAAATGACATTGTTTAGAAACCAGAAAATTAGAAAGAAAACCAAAAGCACATTAATGGGGATCTGCAGTCCTGTGATTGGTGTCTGTTTTTTAATAGGCTTTCTGGTCAAGTTACTTAAATTGTCCATTGTAATGATATTATTTTAGATATATTTCAAAGGAAACATCAAAGGTACAATGTACCATGGTACAATCTGCAAATTTATATACTTACTCAAGTGCCATTGCAGTTATGGCAGTAAAGAATATAGAGAAAGAATTTAAAATTTAGTTTCTTACAGACAGTATCTCAATAGAAATTGATGGCTGCCTAAATGAGGTAACAAGGAAAAATAAGAATATTAGCAAATTTATCTCAAATATAAAATAATCTATAATTAATAGAGCTGTTCAGTCATCCCCAATTGACAAATATAATATATTCTAAGTTTAAGATTGTATAGTAGACTGTTATTTTTCATCAAAATGGTGAAAGACTGCTGTAGTTTTACATGGTTTGAACATAATTGGTGACTTTCATTAAATAGATATTTAAAAGAAAAAAAACAATCAAAGGAGAGTTGGACTGCCTCACCCGGAATGAAGACTGGTTTGAGAACATAGCAGCTCCTGCAGTGCGTTTGACTTGCTGACTGATTTTCAATTCAAGCTGCCATCTTCATGAAGATTTCTTTGACTCACTTTTATTTTTCTCTAGTAATGCTGGTTTCAATGAAAATAATATAATTCTTTTTCTTTTTATTTAAAGGAATTTAGAACATTCTTGGCCTTAAGAAAAAAATTTGAACTGTCAACTTAATGTCTAAATTGGAAAATTGGAAAAGTAAAACAAGAAGATGAAATGGTACAGACTAACCAAAGGAAAAGTGTCATAATTTGCTTTATTGCCATGGTAGTTTTTGGTTCCTAAATTACAAAGTACCATCACAATGAAGAAAGAAGCTTTGGGAAGTGTGGCAGGATGGAAACTGAGAAGTGGAAGAAACTTCAAAATAAGGCTTCAACTGAATGTCCTTAAAAGGTCACTACTGCTTTTTCATATTAGATCTGTAAGGTAAGTAAAAGATAATTATCAAATTGTATAATGGAGTCATATGAAATTACAGAAATTATAAAACAATAGAAACATAATGAAAATTGCAAAATTTTAATTTCATTTTAAAAAGCATATATAATAATTTATGAATTCAAAATATTTCTTTAAGGTTTCTATCATAAAAACAAAACATAACTTGACTATTAGGCATATACATGTAAATATGTATATATATATACACACCTTAATATATTTGTGTATATGTATATGTATTCCTAAATATTTTAAAACTGACCCAATTATAGTTACAAAATTCTATAAATGTAAATAATTAGGTAACTATGTTCACTTATAATATGTCATATTAATTAAATTAATTAATTAAAGCTGTTTTAGCACTAAAAGATTATAATTTGGTCTGGCTAAACATCAACTACTTCAGTAATCAACTTTTAACACAATTGCATATTCAGGGACAGGAACATATATTTACTTACAGTAGTAGTAGCAGAGTTAAGTATGAAAGTATTAAAGGGATTAAAAAATGCTATTTATAAAAAATGCCTAATAAAAAATTTTGAGACATTTCCTGCAGTAGAGAAAAAAGCAACAATCTAATTGGATACTCAAAATCAGCTTATTATCTAACTGAAGATCTCAAATTTACTTTGTAGTAATTATATAGTTTCCTTTCCTAATTTGAAAGGATGTTCAAATTAAATAAATTTACAATGTTTTTTTTTCATTTTGTTAGAAGAGTTAAAAAACGTGGAATATGAAGCCTCTAGCTCAAAAGGCAAAGTAAATTAGATCCCTGGTTAAATATTTTCATATATGTTTATAGCAGAATATAATTGTAGTGTTAACTCAGGAAAAAATACATGTCTTATGACATAAGAAATAAAATACTGTTTAATATTGAACTTTGTCTAGTTTTTGTTGTGGAGGATTTTGCAATGGAGTAAAAATAATGTCTATTGGGAATAATCTTTTTAAAATATTAAAGAGATATGAGGGATAAATGGTAAATTTTCTTAATTACATTAAAATCTAAGCACCTAGCATATAATGTTTTGGCAATAATTATAGTTGTAACATCAGAACATTAATTTTATTACCATCCTAGAATTTTATCTATGACAGTAGCAAAATATCATTTTAAATTGCCTCTGGTGACCAAAGAGAAATACACAGGACAATTTCCTTGCTTCAGGCTTCATGGACCAACAACCTGGAAAGTTTTTGGCCTATCCTGTCTTCTCAAAATCATTTGCCTAAGCCGGCAAGTCCTGACAGTTCTTTACAACACTCTTGGGGAAGGAAAACCAATTCACTTTCATAATAATTTGAGAGGTATTGTATCCTCTTGTAGAAACATATGAGCATTTGCACACACAAACGCACACAAAGATGTAATTACTTGTAGATTTTTAGCTATAACTGTCTCTGTAATTCTATGTAGTGATAGGTGAGTTATTGATATACGAGGTTACATCAAAGGGAGAATTTGTGGAAAGTGACATTAAAGGATAAGGTGATTGTGGTTCAAAAATATTCTGAAGTACATCTTTAAAAGGGGTCTTCAAAATTTAGTAGAAATGCATAATGTGAAAAAAAAAAAACACATGGGCTTCAATGTTCTGTACCCAGATAATCTTTTTTTAATTTTTTTTTTGACAGGTAGAGTTACAGACAGTGAGAGACAAAGACAGAGAGAAAGGTCTTCTTTCCACTGATTCACCCTCAAGATGGCTGCTACGGCCGGAGCTACGCGGCTCCAAAGCTAGGAGCCAGGTGCTTCTTCCTGGTCTCCCATACGGGTGCAGGGACTCAAGCATTTGGGCCATCATACACTGCCCTCCCAGGCCACAGCAGAGAACTGGACTGGAAGAGGAGCAACTGGGACTAGAACCGGCACCCATAGGGGATGCTGGTGCTGCAGGCAGAGGACTAACCAACTGAACCACTGCACCGGCCCCTGAAATCTTTTAATTCTATTTTTCATAAATACTTTGAAAGATTCTTTGACCTGTGGTGAACAAACCTCACTCAATTTGTTTTACAAAACATTTTCAAACTTCCTGTGTAGACACTTTTTTTCATCTACTACTCTGAAATGCACAGACGCTTTTGGTAAATGCTGCAGTAAATATCAATGACAGCTGGTGAATCCTAAACTTTGATGGAGACAACTTTCAAAGTCAACTACATCTTCCTAGTGGGTAGGGAATTATGGGAAAGTATGTACTAGGAACACAATAGGAGCTCACAAACTCAAATCTTGTTCCTTGAATCCAAGTACTCTCTATATAGTTAGTAGTTGCTCAATGAATTTGATTAAGTAATTAATTTTAATGATGTTTATCTTCTGAATTCAAGAGATTGTGTTCAGTCCAGGACTTACACTAACGAATATATCCTATCCAAAGATTTTATTTTTTTACAGATTGTGTTTATTTATTTGAGAGAGAGAGAGTTAAAGAGAGAAGGAGAGACAGATAAAAAGATTTTCCATCTGCTGGTTCATTCCCCAAATGGTTGCAATGGCTGGAGCTGGGCTCAACTGAAGCCAGGAGCCAGGCACTTGTTTCGGGTCTCTCAAGCAGGTGCAGTGGCCCAAGCACTTGAGTCATTTTCTGTTGATTTTCCAAGCCATAAACAGAGAGTTGGATCAGAAGAGGAGTAGCCAGGACATGAACTGGCACCTCTATGATACACTGGCACCACAGGGGGAAGCTTAACCTACTACACTACAGCCCAGGCCTCCCAAAGACTTTTTTTATATGAGTATGTGTAAAAGTTGTTGTGCATAAAAGCTTTTAAATTTTTTTAGTAGATAGATTTATTCCAATCTAAAAGAATACATGTATCTAATATGTTACATTTTTAACTTTGCAAGTTATGAAAGCTATTTACCTAAAAAAAATCCATTTTCTAGAATGATAATTTATCTGTAGAGGCACATTTCATTCTACATGAAACTGAAGTTACACAGTTTGCTTAACAGTAAAAATGATAGCAGACGATGCCCACTATTGTGGTCTTAGTTAACTATTAGAACAGAATCCTTGATTATATTATTCAACTCTCTTAACAATTATGTTGTTTCATTTAAGAAATCAGTCCATTTTACATCTCACCATGTGAATATTTTCCTCAACAATGCCAAATTTCAATATTTGACCACATAAGAATCCCTTTATATAATCTGAAATATTTGTCATTGAATGTGTTTTAGGCGAAAATTCTAGTAATTTTCTTCCCAGAATAGCCATCGTTTCAGAAACACAAGTGTTCTTGGATTTAAGCTTCCATTTCATAAAGATATGTTATATATGTCATTCTTGTATACAAGAGGTTTTCTTTACGGTTCAGCCTGTTCTCTTTTCCTGGCAAAGCTGAATAGATGTTGATGAATTCAGAATCCAAAGATGCTGGCTTCAGGGCAACTGAGACCAATCTCATTACACAATATTGTTAAAGAAGCTGCTAGTTTTGCACAGGGCAACTATTATATGTGACATTCAGTAGATAAAAGGTTAAATACATATTGTACATTTTAAAAAATAAAATTGTTTCAAATTAAAATATATTCATAATAGAATATGTGCTGTCATGAATTAAAAAAAAAACAAGAAGGAAAATATACAGGCAATTTGTGCTTTATTTTAATTCATTTCACTATACTAACTGCCAACATAGAATAAATGGTATTTTAGCCAAAACAAAGCAAAGGAATACATTAACTTTATCACTGCATTCTTGCTAGAGATAACTTTCACTACTTTCATTCGATATATAGTTCTGAACAACTTGAAATTAATGAAATTAACATGGTTCTTATTATAACTTGAGTATTATAAGATATACTATTTGTCTTCACCATCAAAAGAAGTTTTAAATAGCCTTACAATGTTGAGACCTCATAGGAATCTGTATTTTCACTTAGATGCTTAATTGTGAAATGTGGAATTATTTAAGAAACCAATTTCTTGGTGATCAATACAGGTGTCTCACCATGATTATCCAGATTGCTTATTTATATTGACAAGTTTTATATTGAAAAGTTTAAGCACAAATCACTTGTCATCCAGTTTGACATGGATCTTAATGTTATTGGCAGAGTTTGAATATCTAAACACATGTAAAGTATTTGTATTATATACTTTATTTTGTAGTATATGCTATGATTATAATATATAATTATTAAAATATAATGAATTATTAATATAAATTATTTAGGAATACACTGGGAAATCAAGGATATATTAGTTTTGGAATAGATGTTTACACTTAAAATGAAGACATTTAGAGTTTATAAAATTATTTTGGGGAAGTGAGCATATTTATCTTTTGCATTGCATTTGAATCCCTTCAGCACACCTGTTTTTAGCACCTGGCACCAGATTCTTTATAAAATATAACAACCTATCATTTTTAAACAAGGACAAAAATTTGATTTATAAAGCATGATCAAATTATTTCCTATATCTAGATTCTTCATAAAATTATAGGTATGTCAATATGTATTTGATGGTATGAACTGAAAGGTTTAAATGCCATAAGTTATTTTCTTGATGTTAAGAAAGAATAACTATCCAGGTGTGGTGATATTTTCAGTTAATGTTTCTGCAGAGATAATTAAAGGCTTATCAGATTATGACAAAGATTTAATCATATGTTAGGTCACAAAGAGCCAATCTAAATCTTCAAGTAAGTTTGTTAATAACTTTGAATGTGAACTTGTCATCCAGCTATAACTATCCCCACTTCTTACATTCGTCAAACTCTTCTCTATATTGGCACTGGATAGAGGTCATCTTGTACATTAATGCAATGTGCAAGTTAACCCATTTAGACCCACCAACTGGCCACTTCTTTCATATGACACAAGTTTATTTCTAGTCCTAATATGTGTCATTTCTCTGTTCTTTCAATTTGATAGTGAAAATGCAGTTTGTTGATTTGATAGTTTCCATACAAGTCCTATAGGGAGAAAACAGTACTAGGAATTAAATGAAGTTAGTTTCCTTTGAAATGCAATCTTATACTAGTGCATGCATTTAGATCCCACTTTTAAACTGGTGGTTTTCTATTGCACTGTGGAAAAGCACAGGCAAGTCAACAGGCCATGATCCTGGCTAGCTGTCTAGGGAGAAGAATGAAGTACAACATGAATTTTGCATAGTAGGTTGAAGGCACCCAAGCAATGTTGCAGAATAAAGGAACCGGGCAAACTGATACTTAATACCATTTAAAAATCTAACTATTTGACAAGAAACATCCTGGTTGTTTAGAATAATACTACAAAGCACAGTCAATTTATAAGAGTTTTATATCACTTGGTACAAAAAATGGATACTTTGGGAAATAACTATTTTTTCTGAATTTTCCAATTTGAGCTTAAATGTTTATCATGTGATGATGTCAACATAATAGCATAATTATATATCACAATTTTGAATTGCATGAGATTTGAGTGGGTTAAGTAATGAATGGAAATTTTATTAAACCTCCACCTGTAGATAGTACTGTTGGGAGCTGTAATAAATTCCCTAAAGGAAAAGCATTATGACGATGCTCAACTTGGATCTAAATTCTACTCAAAGATCCATCAACTACATGCGAGAGGGTATAAGTGAGAGAACCTTTCTGTGCCCTTCTTCATTCTTACTTGAAGGGAGTTTTGTTGCATGAATTTTCATTGTTATGATAGAGATCAGTAATTCCAAAGTCCTCAGATTCATGAAAAAAATCCGTCAATTTTGGGGACATTGTATGCTATTACACTTGAAGATTGAAATACATTTTACACATTAAACACTCATTTAAGTCATTCTGCACACTGTTAAAACATACTTTAGAAGTGTTGACTTAAATACACAAAAGATTAACTTTTCAATATTGTTATGGTATTATTAATATTCTTATCATTTTAATGTACATGTCACATAAACATCTACCAATTAATAATTATTCAGGTTGCAAAGAATTGCCTTGAGGCTACATCTTAAATATTGCCTCTGATGGGGAGGAACACTTGACTTATCTGAATTACACCTGAACAGCTTGGAGACCTCCCAGAGATAAGCAACTGCAACAGCTTGCAGACCTCCTGCATAAAATAAAATAAAATAAAATAAAATATCCAGAGTGCTGTAAAATAGCAAAATGCTGTAAGTCTGTGAACTCCTTCCTATTTCTGTTTTATTTATACTGTTTATAAAAGTAAATTACTTGTTTGAAGTACGACTCTTGAAGCTGCCTGGATCTCTATGGGGAAGTACTCCTGTGAATCCTCTTTTATTGGAAGTGGTTGATCTTTAGCTCCAGGGATGAGATCTGCCAGGTTGAAAAGCTTTGCTTTCTAAGAGGAGAGTCAATCAGATTTGAGAATAGAGGGAGACCTCTTCTAAGAACCCAATGTGGTGCAACTTATCTCTTTTAAACTGATTCCCCAACTCAGAATACCATAACCCAGGGCAGCTGCATTTCTGAAAATAGCTGAGTAATGCTTTTTTTTTTTTATGTTGTAGCTCCAAAGAATTCCAAAAGTAACATGCAAAAGATATTCAAAACCATATTGACATCAGGGATAAAGCTTATTTTCTCTTTATTTGTTTTTCATTTATCCACTTGAAGATTTGGTTATGAAATAAGGTTGCTATTTAATTGGTTAGCTATTTTACTCCAGGATAATAATTCATTTTAAATCACAAATAAATATCCTGAATCTTTCTCTTTTATATGATGAGAATATATGGTATTTTCCAATCATCATTTTAGTTGGGTCATTAGAAATAAAATGACATATTCTCTCCTCGCTCACATAACTTAACTTGTATGCTTTTGATAACACTAAAGCAGTAGCTTTTAGCCTTGTTGGAAGATCCTCTTAAGAACTTAATGGAATCTGTGAAAATACAATTGGAACCAAATTTAATGTGTTACTAAGATCTCAGATTAAGAAATGAGAAGCAGAATACAGAGGGAATAGCTATTATCATAACAACTGTATTTATTTCACTTTAACCTTTACTGATAGTTAAGTAATTAATTAATAGATAATCAGCACACTCATATATGCATTTTGTATGCAGTCACTATTTGCTAATTAACATTAGCTGTGCTAATTATAAATACAGAGGAAATATACCCCAAGACACCAAAGGTGTTCCAGGTTAAAAAGATAGAATTCAGTATCACAAACCAATCACAAGTTCAGGGAATTTTTTTGAAATTGATAGATGGTAAAACTGATTTCAATTTCACTGAATTTCTTACTCTTTTCATTTATTTCTTTATACACATCACATCACATTGTACCCAGATACAATGGAGAATGTACCATAATCAAATAAAAGGAAAAAGAAAACATATATTCAAAGGGTTCTTTAAAATGTACAAATTCTGACTTTGCTCCTGCGGGAAAATTGTCAATTAAGTCTTTGATGATTATTATTAGTGTTTATAAAGTAAATTAAATGTTAGAACAACTACCTGCCAATGAACTACAAGGAAATATTTCTGTGAATCCTCTTATTGGAAGGGATTGATCTTTATTTTTTGTTAAGATTTTATCTATTTACTTGAGAGACAGAGTTTCACAGAGAGATTGTGAGAGACACAGAGAAAGATCTTCCATCCACTGGTTTAATTCCCAATGGCCACAATGGCTGGAGCTGGACCAATCCGATATCAGGAGCCAGGAGCTTCTTCCTGGCATCCCACAAAGGTGCAGGGACCTAGGCACTTGGGCTATCTTCCACTGCTTTCCCAGACCATTCTAAGCAGAGAGCTGGTTCAGAATAGGAGCAGCTGGGACATGAACCGTATCCATATGGGATGCCAGCGGCACAGGTGGAGGCTTAGCCCTGCTGTGCCACAGAGCCGGCCCCAGTGCTTGATCTTTAGATGGAGAGATATTCAGGGGTGTCTTTACAGAAGAAGATGAGGGAAAGTCAAGCCTTTTGTAAATCAGAGACAAAAAGAAGAGGAGAATGTTAGAGATAATGTTTCATCAAATGGTCTGCATTGCTCAGCATCACCCTTAAACACCCTGAATAACGCACATAGACATACATGGAGTAGGTTACTCATCACTATTTCTAATTTGTGTTTATGCTTTCCTTTTTTCATTATCTGCCTCTTTTTTCTCCTAGTACTAATTTCCTCCAAGTCCAGTTTTAGTCTCTATTTCAGAGTACATCAGTTTGGTGTACTCTGAAAAAAATGTCTACGAATTTGAAAAGTGAGCTCATAATGAACTCTTTTTTTATTTTAATTTGTTTTCATTTTTATATAAACATTTCAAAATCTCATTCTTAAGACTTAAAGACATATTAACACATTTTATACAATATTCCTGAGTGCAAACCTAGTCTTCTGAATGACACTACAACGTTTAATGGAGACTATGACCAAAACTTACATTGTAGAAAGAACTCAAAATAAAATAAGGGATGCAATCTGACTTTAGCACTTAGTTGTTGCAATAAATTGTGGAAACCTAGAAATTAAGTACTCTAATCCATCATCTGTAGTAAGGAGCCAATTGGAAAAACATGAATGCAGTAATTTTTCTAAAATGCAATGCATTCTTCCTCAATTATTATATTTAATATTAATTATAATGCCAATAGTGTGATTCCCAGTATAGCATTTTGTTTGTATGTTGTTCCAGAAATAAGGGTACATCGAACTCTTGAGACGTTAACTCTTGAAGGACATAATCCTTCTCTTATGTATTGAAATTTATACCAAAATATCTACTCTCATGAATATAGAAACTTTTGAGAAATATGAAATAAAATTTAATATATTATAAAGCAGAATATAAAAACAGCAATGAGAAATTAGATTTTGGTATCTCGAAAATGATCGTTGTTTACATTAAATTTCACATGACTTTGTTGGAAGAGAAAACAATAGGGGGGCTGGCACTGTGGCATAGAAGGTTAATCCTCCTCCTGGAGGGGCCAGTTCAAGTCCTGGCTGCTCCTCTTTTAATCCACCTCTCTGCTATGGCCTGGGAAAGCAGTAGAGGACGGCCAAAGTCCTTGGACCTCTGCACGCCTGTGGAAGTTCTGAAGAAGCTCCTGGCTCCTGGCTTTGGATTGCCACAGCTCCAGCCATTGCAGCCATTTGAGGAGTAACCCAGCAAAAGGGAAGACTTTTCTTGCTGTCTCTCCCGCTCACTGTCTGTGACTTTACCTCTCAAACAAATAAATAAAAGCTTTAAAAAAGAAAAAATAAATAAAAAGGAAAATAATGGGATATTAAGGTGGACTTGCTGAACTGGGTATCTCAACACCTTTTTAAATAATTGTCATGAGACATTTATATCTAAATCTGAGAAACATTTTGTGATGAATGATTCATCTAGTCGATTGTATGTGTGAGATAAAGAAAGGTTCCTATTATTTACAAGATATTTTTCTTAGATGTATATAAAAGATATTAACTATCACACTTAATAAGTAAAAATATTTCCTTAGAAGGAGTGCAAACATGCATTTCTTACTGAGATGAATAATAATGAAAGTGGTGTGGGCTTTCTCAGGTGTGTTAAAGAATGTCTAGTAACCCAACAGGTTCCTATTAGGTCTACTGTATTCTCAGAAAATATCTACTTGTGGTCCATCTATATAGTGCCAAAGAATCATACAGTTCTTTCCTAGGACAAATCATACTTATCTGCTCCTGTCAGCTTCTCATTTATTTTTGGCTGGTTATGGTCTTTTTACACTTGCCACTGTCTTACAATTTAACAACAATCAGGTC
This sequence comes from Lepus europaeus, assembly GCF_033115175.1. Classification (NCBI taxonomy): domain Eukaryota; kingdom Metazoa; phylum Chordata; class Mammalia; order Lagomorpha; family Leporidae; genus Lepus; species Lepus europaeus. The sequence continues at coordinate 64,526,544 of NC_084842.1, read as the reverse complement.
TCCTTCACCACCCTCTCTCTTGACGTTATTTTCACTCACTTTCTTCAGCATCCCCTTCATCCAGTATCACCTTTCTACTCTCTTCTTCATAGCAGTCTTGTCTCTCTTATTTGACCTATTCATTTCAATTAATCAACATCTTATTTCCCCGTTTGAAAATGGCCTACTCACAATTCTTCTTTCGCATACAGATATTATGTTTTTTTGTTTTGTTTCTCTTCAATAGCAGTCTTTTTGAAGCAATGACATTTGTCTGAACAATATGTAATTTTCAGTAATTAGGATGACATCAGTTTTATTTATTTTTTATTTTTTTTATTTTTTTGACAGGCAGAGTGGACAGTGAGAGAGAGAGACAGAGAGAAAGGTCTTCCTTTGCCATTGGTTCACCCTCCAATGCCCGCCATGGCCAGCGCGCTGCGGCGGTGCACTGCGCTGATCCGATGGCAGGAGCCAGGTGCTTCTCCTGGTCTCCCATGGAGTGCAGGGCCCAAGCACTTGGGCCATCTTCCACTGCACTCCCTGGCCACAGCAGAGAGCTGGCCTGGAAGAGGGGCAACCGGGACAGGATCGGTGCCCCGACCAGGACTAGAACCCAGTGTGCCGGCGCCGCAAGGCGGAGGATTAGCCTAGTGAGCCGCGGCACCGGCTCTTGAAGCAATGACATTTGTAACACCTAGGACTTACGTATTTAAGCTTCCCTTTATCGAGCAGTCACTTGGTGAAAATAAAGATGCTGCCTGGGGAACCTGCATCTATTGGAGTGCCTGGGTCCAAGCCCTGAATCAGATTTCTAGTTCAGCTTCCTGCTAATGCACAGCCAGGGTGGTAACAGTGATGTCTCAAGTCCTTGTGTCCCTGTCACCCATATAGGAGATAGATTGAGTTCCTGGTTCCTAGGTTTGACCCAGTCCAGTCCTGGGTATTATAAGCATTTGAAGAGTAAACAAACAGAATCTTAATTTCTCCTCCATCTCCTTTTCTGTCCACCCTCCTCCTCTCCTCATTTCTCCCTCTCCTTCCTGCCTCTACCTTCTTCCCTCCTTCTCCTTCTCTCAGCTTTCACATAAAAAGAAGTAAAAAAGAAAAAAAAAAAAAAAGCCCATTCACTAATTATGCTCTGCAATATGACTTCATCTCATCACTATAGCTTGCTTTCAAATATCGTTAATCACATCTCGATTGACAAATTTAAGACTTCCTCCAGAGTCTACATCTTAGATAAACTCTCTTAAAAGCTTGAGCAAGTTGGCCAGCCTCTCAGTCTGAAAACTCTATTGACTTGAATATCCAGATATTCATTTTCCTTCTATTTTTCTGCAACTTTGCAGACTTTGTATGATTGTTCCACAGAACTGTTATTTAAATATAACTGCTGTTTTTTCCTAAGAGATTTTCATTATATTAATTGTATTACCTATAGTATGGAATTCATTCCTCTAGTTCTATTATCCTTACAATCTAGTCATTTTTAACCTCTTAAAATTATTTATGTAAGGCGTTCAATTATTCCAGTCATCTATAAAACCTTCATCTAGAATTTGTTAGACATTAATTTGTTTAATAATTGATAAGGGTAATGAATATATCTTTGGTTGCTGTTATATAAGTATTTTCCTTTGTTGTTCATTTTTAAGAAATTATATCAATTATTCTATTCAGATACTTAAAGATATAACCTTTGGGGGGAGACTTTTTGATTTAATAGCCTCAATGAATCAGATATATTTTTTATTTTAGAATTTAATATGGACAGTTACTATTTGCAACTGTAAGTCTTACATGATAACGCAATAGCTGACTATATAGTTTTTATATCCAGTTAAACAGCAAGAGGCTATTTGTTAATGATGGCTGCAGAGAAGCTGATGATAATCATTGTAAGCCACTAATTATCTTATATTTTTATCATTTTGAATTAACATCAATTATCAATTCCAGATTAATAAATTAAAACCAGTAAATTTTAAATGACCACGAATTTAATAAATGCCCTGTGGTATTTATATGTTCTTAAAGATTTTCAGCGAACATTCTAATTGTGGTGACATACCTTCTAGGACATATCAACTTCAAATTTAAGTTTCCACTAAATTTATGGAAAACCTTAAGGTTACTTCATCAGTGTAGATAAGAATGAACCCTCTAAATTGTGTAACTCCATTGACTTTTGCTGTATTTGCACATGATCCATATTTTCATTTTATTCTTTGAAATGCATAGTGGGATGGTAATACAGCCTTAACGGTAATACCAGGGAATCTATACCAGAAAGCACTATGATGAAAATTTTACTATTTCAAATAGGTACAACTACTTTCTAAATAACTAACAGTAAGGAGCTTATAACTCTTAGTTTAATCAGAAAATATGAAAATTGTCTCTTCCAATTTGTTTCTTGTGAAATGAATAGTAAATGTCAGAATAACTTTCTACCCAGAAAAATTATGTGGGGATAAGGTGTTAAGTTTCAAGGAAATTCAATTCTAAACATTTCAGAGTGTATCAGCATGTGTTGGCTTAAAAAGTACAAACAGATATTTAGCTCTTAATGATACAGCATTAATAACAAGAGTGAAAATAACACATTGAGCAAAATGTAATTATTTATGTTTTTCTTTCTGTAAAAAAAAAGATAAAATTTTAAGGAGTGGAAATAATCTTTAGAATCAAACAAATCTTGGTTGCAGATCTGGCTATATCATTTCTTTAGCCATGGTGTTATGGGTTGCATTTTTCAACTTTTGGAGATTTATTTTCCTTAACAAGAAAATGTGCTTAACATGTACCTTTCAGAATTGTGTGAGAATTATACACACACACATACATGCGTGTAGGTCTTTAAAAACGTTAGCAAATTTCAAGAATAGATATTTGCTAATAAAATGACATTTTAAAGAACAATATGAGAATATCACAAAGTTTGACAGTAAACAAGGATCACTATTTGAATGTACATACATATATATGTATTGAAAAATAGATGGTTAAAACAGCATTAACTACTTGTAGTATTAAGTATCTGGAAAAATGCAATCATTGTGACAAAGCACATCTTTGCAAGGGATTGTGAATTTCAAGATGAAGGTTTATGAATTAAAAATTAAAAGACCTGTTTAATCTAAGTATAGCTCCTTAGAATGAAATAAGATTGTAACCAGAAATAATGTTTTACCAAATAAATTCATGCCGTTTACAATATTCTTACTAAAATGGAATATTCCATAAATACACATTATGTTGGGGACTTCAAAAACATATATTATGTCCTTGTACAGCAGAACAGAGAATCCAATATAATTAATAAATTAAGCTAGAAAGTATTTTTGCAGAGGCCTGTAGAGCTCCCGCCCACCCACCCCCAGTATAATTTATAAATACAGGAATTGAAAATTTCTAGTATCCAGTGAAATTTCATTGTTGCATCCTGTCTTCTTCCACATTATTGTCAGTTAAAAATGTAATATAAAGCATTCACATGCTCTAATGAAGATGTAAAAAATGCACAGAGTTGAGGCTGGCACCGCGGCTCAATAGGCTAATCCTCTGCCTAGTGGTGCCGGCACACCGGGTTCTAGTCCCGGTTGGGGCGCCGGATTCTACCCCGGTTGCCCCCCTCCAACTCTCTGCTATGGCCCGGGAGTGCAGTGGAGGATGGCCCAAGTGCTTGGGCCCTGCACCCCATGGGAGACCAGGAAGAAGCACCTGGCTCCTGGCTTGGAATCAACGTGGTGCGCCGGCCTCAGCGGCCATTGGAGGGTGAACCAACGGCAAAGGAAGACCTCTCTCTCTCTCTCTCTCTCTCTCACTGTCCACTCTGCCTGTCAAAAAAAAATGCACAGAGTTGAAAACAATGTTGTGGAGTGAGAAGGGTAAGTGCAGGACTGTTTGCTGTGTGTGTGCTTGTGCACACGTGCGCACAGGTGACATCATAGGAGGCTTTGATATTACACATGCCTATACATTACTAGACGCATTCTGACGACTTAGTTTCAAGTTATTATGTGCCCTGGAATGTGGGGTGATGTTGGGTTTTACTAAATAATCACAACAGGTGAGGCCTAGAAAGTATTGGTTAAATATGCTCAGTGTCTTGTAATTAAGGAGGAATTGTACTGGCTTCAAACAGAAATAAATCTATTTGAACACAAATATAGTCAAAAGTTAAAGTTAAGAGAGATTGGAAATTATTAAACAGGGTGAGTGGAGTTACTTCTCACCTAAAAGGGCTACATGACAAGCAACATCCACTTAATAATCTTACAAAACACTGATTCTGGGGAACATTTTTAAGTGCAGTCAGATAAAGAATGACTTAAAACTATTTGCTTCTATAAACAGAAATATCCACGTTGTTAATTAGAAGTGTTTTGAAGAACGGATTGAATAGAAAGAAATGTGTATTACTAATATTTCACTGCATCCATATAGTACTTTCAAATAAAATTTTTACTTCTGAATGACAGTAAACATCACATAGAAAGGGACTTGCAAGAGATGAAAAAATAATGGTTTCCAAAAATGAGAAAAAATGCAGAACATAACACCAATAAATTATGAGTTCAATACTGCGAATTTAAATAAATTGGTTAAGTAAAACTTAGAATGAATTAACCAAAAGTTGAAATTGTCTAATATGTAAATTAACATAGCTTTGAAATAACTTTTGCTTTTACCCACTTATTACATGGGGATCGATAAGTTTACTCACAGTTTACTCTAATATGCACTGCCATAGAAGAAGAATAATGGGATCTTAACTCATGGGGTTACACACTGGTTGCTATGGTCTTGTTTTTAGACTGTTGACTTGCAATGCTGCAACCCTAGACATTAAAATATGGAAAATTATATATAAAATATAATTGAAAAATGTGGACATTTATACTCAAATCAAGTGATCTAAAAATTCTGGATTTGGATCTGAATATGAAACCACCATCATGAAACATTGTGACTACAAATATTATATATTAATTTGAGAATTGCATCATTTTTTAATAAATTGTTGAATAAATGTTCCATAGGTGGTATTTCTGAAGATGTGGATTATCATGTTCTTGAAAGAATAGAGAATTCACTTTGAAATATGTTGTATGAAAATTCCTTATTGAGATAGATATTTGTACTATTTCTCAGCTACAGAGTTGACACCATGGACTTGTTAACAAAATATTTGTGAAAGAGTTGTATTCTAGTTTTCTTTCTATATATAGTTATTTGGAATAGTTATGCATTTATTACAGATAATAATTATTTTAATGTTACTGAAAATTTTATTGAAGTTGTGCTATGTTAATGTCATTGAAAATACTGACAGCAGTGTTATGTTATGTGTGATGGGAAGTGGTATGTCATATGAAAGAGAGTTGAGGGTGGAAGCCAAAAAGACAAGGGAAAAATAAGAATTGGACTAAACAAACACACAATAAAAACTATATAAAGCAGGTGGAAGGACATTCTTAGAAATCTGATATTGCAAACTAGAAAATAGAAAACTCATATACTATGGGAGAATGGTACCAGATATGTTGAAAATTGCATAATGTATCAATTCTTATGTCACCCACGACATTCTTATGACACCCACGAGGTATTGATAATTGGTTTTCCTCTATAAAGTTATGTAATGAACACAGATTATCCATCTGAAGTGGCTGTTAATCATTAGAGCTTGACTGTTTTTGGTATGCAGTTCATGGAAAATAACAAATGTGTGCAGGTGTCACACTTGATTTTCGAAAACTTTTAACTGGTCAAAGCATGCTACCCCTCACATTTCATTGACAGATACCAGTAGAGGGTCTCGCCTGAAGGGAAGAGATGCTGGAAGATGGAATCCAGCACCTGTGAAGACAACTGGATCATTGGTGGAAATCTAGCATCCTCAACCACCATGTCAGAGAAGGACTTTTATACTGGGAAGGTAATACAGAGTAAAACTCCACTGCTGAAGATCAGATGTAGCTGTCTAATATGAAGGGAAAGTGCCCTTCTGATATGAACTGGACACTTTATGAAATAACCAAAGGACTTGTCATGTGATGATATGGTGTGAAATCCTGATTGTTTAAATTGTTTCTTTTTCCATATCTCAATATATGTACACAACATAACAGATTATATGCTTTGGAAGTGTTTTTCAAATCAAAACATTCACAAATCCCAGTGATGTTTTCCTGAAAGAGGGAGAGAGAAGGAGAGAGAGAAAAAAGTACAATGAAGCACAATGAGAATGAAATTAATGAAAAACAAATAATCACTAATATTAGAGCTCAGCGAATTCTGTGAGTCCCTGGAGCGTAGAAAGTTCCTGATCAATATCATTGCATAAATATGAATTTGCATAAAGTTTGTCTCATGGTTACATATTTACTGAATTTCAGATATTTAGCCACTAGTGATGTAAGCTGAACACGTTTTGGATGCTTTCTCTGGTTCTCATAATTCAAGTCTTTATACTATATTTCCCACTAAAAAAATGCTCAGAACATTCTGGAAACTGGCAAGTCCTGGATTTGGGAGCAAGGAAGAGGATGTGTCTAGCATTCTGCTATTTTTATTAATTTTGCTTTCTAAATAAATATTTTTCAAAGGAAGAACTGTCCTATATCCCCAATTGGATCATGAACTCTTTTAGGGCAAGGAAAGTATTTCCATGTTAATGGATGGCCCATCTATTCAATAAAATGTTATGAAGACCCAATGATTGCTTTTTATCCCAACTGATTTTTGAGACTTTTTATTATCATATTGTTTACTCGGATTCCTTATGCAGGCTCTCTAAAGCTGTCTTACTGTGTTTTATCTGAGTTGGGGGGAAAATATGATGCTTTTGCCCTGATAATTTAAGATGTTTCCCTATAAAGACAAAACTAGAAAGTTTCTATAAGAAAATATATATGCAAATAAAGCACTGCAATCATTATAACTAAAAGTAACTTTGTCCTTGAAACTGTCATGGAATATTCATATTTTATCCTGGAAATCTTAATACCATGATAACAAGACTTTTATCATATTTTTTCTCTTCTGATCTTTAGATTTGACAGTTTGATTGACATTGTACACAGCAGACTCATTCTAGTCAAAGCTTATTTGGATTTATTGGAAATCACAAAAGAAAACAAAACCAGTTGAAAATAGGTACAATCTGTTTTTGTAATTTCTAAAACATTGGTTTCCCTGAAAAGTGCTTTTTGAATTCTCAAAATTCTCAAATTCTTTCAGAGAATGATAGGAAAAAATAAGATTTATAAGGTGTACTTATATCCCACTCTTATTTTTGTATGTAAATTGCTCTTTAATATATATATTATTAGGCTTGAATATCAAATTTTACGTAATTAGTTATTACTGCAATAGTCTCAGTCTTCACTGAGGAATTTTATTTTATTTTATTTTGACAGGCAGAGTGGATAGTGAGAGAGAGAGAGACAGAGAGAAAGGTCTTCCTTTTTGCCATTGGTTCACCCTCCAATGGCCGCTACAGCCGGTGCATCTCGCTGATCTGATGGCAGGAGCCAGGTGCTTCTCCTGGTCTCCCATGCGGGTGCAGGGCCCAAGCACTTGGGCCATCCTCCACTGCCTTCCTGGGCCATAGCAGAGAGCTGGCCTGGAAGAGGGGCAACCGGGATAGAATCCGGCGCCCCAACCGGGACTAGAACCCGGTGTGCTGGCACCGCAAGGCTGAGGATTAGCCTGTTAAGCCATGGCGCAGGCCTGAGGAATTTTAAATTACTAATTATTCTTGTAAAAATTCCTCAGGAATATTTTACCAAAATTTTTTCTTAGCTAAGTCAGGTTAGTCAGGGTCTAGTCAAAAGACAAACTATGCTAATAATTCAAACACATGGAACTTAATATTTAAAGAATGCTTAACCAAAGATCCAAAACTAATCCCTGGAATAAGGACAGCCTATTCAATAAATGGTGCTGGGAAAATTGGATTTCCATGTGCAGAAGCTTGAAGCAAGACCCATACCTATCACCTTACACAAAAATTCACTCAACGTGGATTAAAGACTTAAATCTACGATCCGAAACCATCAAATTATTAGAGAGCATTGGAGAAACCCTGCAAGATATAGACACAGGCAAAGACTTCTTGGAAAATACTCCAGCAGCACAGGCAGTCAAAACCAAAATTAACATTTGGGATTGCATCAAATTGAGAAGTTTCTGTACTTCAAAAGAAACAGTCAGGAAAGTGAAGAGGCAACCGACAGAATGGGAAAAAATATTTGCAAACTATACTACAGATAAAGGATTGATAACCAGAATCCACAAAGAAATCAAGAAAATCCACAACAACAAAACAAACAACCCACTTAAGAGATGGGCCAAGGACCTCAATAGACATTTTTCGAAAGAGGAAATCCAAATGGCCAACAGACACATGAAAAAATGTTCAAGATCACTAGCAATCAGAGAAATGCAAATCAAAACCACAATGAGGTTTCACCTCACCCCGGTGAGAATGGCTCACATTCAGAAATCTACCAACAACAGATGCTGGAGAGGATGTAGGGAAAAAGGGACACTATCCCACTGTTGGTGGGAATGCAAACTGGTTAAGCCACTATGGAAGTCTGTCTGTCAATTCACAATAGCTAAGACCTGGAACCAACCCAAATGCCCATCAACAGTAGACTGGATAAAGAAATTCTGGGACATGTACTCCATAGAATACTATACAGCAGTAAGAAACAACAAAACCCGGTCATTTGCAACAAGATGGAGCAATCTGGAAAACATCATGTTGAGTGAATTAAGCCAGTCCCAAAGAGAAAAATATCATTTGTTTTCCCTGATCGGTGACAACTAACTGAGCACCAAAGGGGAAACCTGTTAAGTGAAATGGACACTATAAGAAACAATGAACTGATCAGCTCCTGTCCTGACTTTAGATGTACAATGTAATACTTTATCCTTTTTAGTATTTGTTGTTGTTGTTGTTCTAGTACTAGTGGTTGAAATCTGTAATAAACACACAATTATTCTTAGGTGTTTAAATTTTAACTGAAAAGTGATCCCTGTTAAATTTAAGAGTGCAAAAAGAGAGGGAGGAGATGTACAATTTGGAAGATGCTCAATCTGACTTGCCGCAAATGGTGGAGTTAGAAATGTGCCAGGGGATTCCAACACAATCCCATCAAGGTGGCATGTACCAATGCCATCGCACTAGTCCAAGTGATCAATTTCAGCTCACAATTGATGGCTCTGATAGGTCTAAGAGTCAAAGGGATCACACAAACAAGACAAGTGTCTGCTAATACTAACTGATAGAATAAAAAAGGGAGAGAAAGATCCAACATGGGAAATGGGATACACAGCAGACTCATAGAATGGCAGATGTCCTAAGCAACACTCTGGCCTCAGAATCAACCCTCAAGGCATTCGGATCTGGCTAAAGAGCCCATGAGAGTATAGTAGGCATGGAAAGCCAAGATATCATGGAAAAAAAAAAAGACCTAAAAAAAAAATAAAGAAAGAATGCTTAACATAAAAGGGGGGTAACTTTTAAATGGTTAAAGGAGATTCCTGGGAATAGACAAATTGCAAATACAAACGGTTGCTACTGTCCCAGGGCGCTGACAATGGAAATTTAAAATTGAGATCCATATCTCCTTTTAAGGGGCATGGCTGACCTAAGAGTATATATTCTATCGGGGGTGATCAAAATCACTAGGATTTGAAGTTAAAGATTCCAGCAATACCATGGGGGAAATAGTCATAAGACCACTTATTGACTTTGACTTTTTCATGTCCTCGGATACCAACTATTGACACAGGTAGCATTGCATAAGTAGGGCAGGGAATAGTGTATTTGGAGGTGCAAGGGAATAAACTAAAAATAGGCTCTAATCATTTTATTTTTGTTGCTAAGCTACTGACTGTATCTTTCTACAATCACCTGAGCTCATGTAGCAAGATTCTGCTACCTTTCACAGAGTTGAAATTTTCAAACTTCCTTGTCCAAAATGTGAAGACACTGCTTTTAACAGTTGTTGATTCTATCTCTGACTTCATTAATTCTTCAGGTTCAGTTACAATTTCTTCAAATATTTTAATGTTAATATTGAATAACTAAATTGGAAATTGCATAGAAAATTAATCAATTTTTTAAAAATATCATGTAGGATCTCTGTCCTTAATGTGCTGCACATTGTGATTTAATGCTATAACTAGTACTCAAACAGTATTTTTCACTTTGTGTTACTATGTGGGGGCAAACTGTTGAAATCTTTACTTAATATATACTAAACTGATCTTCTGTATATAAAGAGAATTGAAAATAAATCATGATGTGAATGGAAGGGGAGAGAGAGCGGGAAAGGGGAGGGTTGCGGGTGGGAGGGAAGTTTGAGGGGTGGGAAAGCCGTTGTATTCCATAAGCTGTACTTTGGAAATTTATGTTCATTAAATAAAAGTTTAAAAAATTTGAATAACTATATTAAAAACAGACAAGTGAAGAAAAGTTAATTATATACAATAGTTAATTCAATAAATAGTACACATAACAAGAAAAGAGAAAATTATTTCTTTTTCTATTATGTATTCAGTATTTCTCTTGCTCTCATCAGAGTCTTAGCTGACTCACCCAGACTTCCATTCACTAAGAAACTGAATCCTTTATAATTCTGAATTTGGAATGCTGTGATTTTCCATTAATTATAACTATTCTGAATGAAAGCACAAAGAGAAATCTATACAACTCCCTTAGTTCTAGATACAGTCTCCTCGCCTTCATTAGTTAGTAACAGACCAATTCCGTTTTAGTAATTGTGGCCAATCACTGCAGCTATTACTGTAGTCCCTTTTTCGCCTGTTGGTTTAGTGACATAAGCATCTTAAAATGGCCAAGTGGGTGTCCTATTATAAAATTTAATGAAACCATTCTTAGAACTCCAATGGGAGAATTCTGCCCATTCTGAGTTAAGACCTTCAAATCAAGAGAGTTAAATTACCGAGAGGAAGTAAAAAAGACTATAAAGAGGTTATTATGTTTAATAGTCAGAGAAACAACTTCCATTTCCATTTCTTGATTTCCAGACATGCTTATTCTGCCTATAAGTGAGACAGCCTCATGTAATCATCTTGATTCATTGAAATGCACCTGCCGGGACCTATTCCTTTAAGGTCTTACCTCTCAGTTTGTGTCATAACTGTTTTTAATAAGCTATTCCACATTTGTGTAATTTAGTAGATTCTGAATTATGGGTTTTATATAAAATCTATTAATTCTATGCCCATAATCTCATCATTGTACTTTCTTGGCTGCAAAATAAGTGTATTGATCACAAGCAATGCTGTGCAGACTGCCATAATGGTAGAAAAGGCATACCATAAATCCATGGATGGATCGGTAGAAAGATGTATTAGTTGTCTACCACTACTATAAAAAATTGCCATAAATTCAGTGGCTTAAAATAATGAGATTTATTACCTTACAATGCTGTAGATAAAGACTGGTGCAGGTTTTACTAGGGTAAGATTAAGGTGTCAGCGGGTTGTGTTTCTAAGAAGGTTCTAGGGGAGAATCCATTCTATTCCTCATCTTGATCATTTGCATTGCTGACAGAATTTGGTTCTTTACAGCTCTGGGACACCCTTTTTTCTTATTACTGTAAACTGAGGAGCTGGAACTGCTTCCTTTGTGTGCCAAGCCCTCCTTCCATCCTTAATGCCAGCAAGGCTCCAATCTTTGTCTGGTCTCATCTTCTTGATCCTTCTTCCATTCCAGGTTGTCTTTCCCTAACCACAATGATAAAGTTCTCTATTTTGAGGACTCGCATGATTAGATTGGATTACTTAAATTGAAATTGCTATTTCTTCTCTCATGCCCTTCACTCTTATATAGTGAGCATTTAGATCACTGGAAAAGTAGAAGTCATTGAATGGGGAATATCCTCATTTAATCACTAAAAATCTTCAAAAAACAGTGAATTTTAAACACATTTTTTACTTTTTTCTAGATATAATAAAGCATATATCATTCATCCTGATGAATTCTGACTCTTGTTTGCTCTCTATGTCATCCAGACACCCAAATGTCTGACTCAAAAATCTTTTGTTACATTTCCTGAAAATCTCCCATCTTATGCTTTATAGGAGAGCTACTGAATTCATGGTCAAGCATGCACAGAGAACCCTGAGCACTGAACTGCACAGAAGGAAAAACTAATCTTTGGAACCAAAGAACCCATTGCACCACTGGAACTTTAGTCACAGGAGCCCCTGCTGAAGCCAGAGGCCCTTTGAACTAGGAAATCTATAATTAAAAGTTCACCTTAATCATGACGGCCTGATTGCAAGCTACTTCTTCTCACCAGTGTTTCTACACACCTACTTTCTCCTGCTTAATCCACATAACTTTCCAAAGCCTCCCCTCCTCACTCCACTGCCTCCCCCACCTTCCAATCAAGAAATCAGATTCTCTTACTTGTCCCGTATTGGCAAGTACTAATACTATTTTCAGGCTTACCCAGGTGCCAACATTGGAGTACAGCAGTTTAAGCCGCTAGGTAGCTGGCATCCCAGATCAGAGTGCTTGTTGAAGTCCTAACTGTTCTGTATCCAAACCAGCCTCCTGGTAATATATACCTGTGGTGCAGCAGATGGTGGTGCAAGCACTTAGCTTCCTACCATCCACTGGGACACCTGGATGGAGTTCCTGGATCCTGGCTTTTACCTGGCCCCGTCCAGGCTGTTACAGGCATTTGGTGAGTGATAGATTTCTGTCTCTCACTCTCACTACCACTCTACCTTTTGAGTAAATAAATGCTTTATAAAAAAAGCAAACTGCTAATATCAGAAATTGTTTTTACATGCAAAGGTCAGTGGAGCTATCTCATTTGATAACAATTGCAACTTGAAACTTTCTAGAAAGCAAGCATAGGTGTCTAGTTTCTGAAAATAGCTCCTAGGGAATAATGAGAGAATCAATAGTGAAGTGGTGAATCGATAGCAGTGAAGTAAATTGCTACCCAGAATATGTAAACAGGTCTCCTTGTAGCCATTCAGAGTTCATGCTTTCCTCTTATGAAGAGACAGACTCAAACTCACAGCTCATACAAGAGAAATATAAACTATCAGCCACAAATACACCATTTATGTAAGCTATCTTATACACGTCTAGAAGTAAAATTGCAAAAGTTGTGACCACTAAACACAGGTAGAAATAAAGAAGGGAAGACATTAAATATTATAAGACATGTGAAGTCTCTATGATTCCGTGCTTTAGTAATTAGTCTCAGATCTCAGGTAATTAACATCACTTCCTTCCAAGACTAATTGTCTGTTCCCTTTATCTTTTGCTATGAAGTGGGATTCACCTGAGGAGGCGATCTCCATATTCTTCCCCGAGTTTGATATGTAATTTTCTTGCTTTCATTGAGACATTTGTCTTGGACCTTGCTATTTTTAAAAGAATTTATTTATTTTTTTGTGAGGTAGAGTTACAGACAGAGGGGGAGACAGAGAGAAAGGACTTCCATCTGATGATTCACTCCACAGAGGGAAGCGATGGCAGGATCTGGCTGGAACTGAAGCTGGGATCCAGCAGCTTCTCTCTGGTCTCTATTGTGGTTGCAAGGGCCCAAGTCTTGTGCCATCTTCCACGGCCTTTTGAGGCCACAAGCAGAGAACTGGTTTGGAAGAGCAGCCAGGACATGAATGGGCACCCATATGGGATATGGGTGCAATAGGAAGAAGTTTAGCCTACTATGCACAATGCCAGCCCCTATCTTTATTATTTAACATGCTAAGTTTCATGAATCACTCCAATTTCCCCATTTCTAAAGATAATCCCTCCTTGCCACATTGCATAGTCAATCACCCTTTCATCAGTGTATTGGAGGGTACCTCACCATTGATCATTCAAGACTCCAAATCCTGTAAGCAGAAACAACAAACACTATTTATTTACTTATTTTAAATATTTATTTATTCATTTGAAAGGCAGCTACAGAGAGGGGAGAGAGAGAGAGAGAGAGAGAGAGAGAGAGAGAGAGATTTTCCTTCTGCTAGTTCACTGCCCAAATGGCAGCAATGGCTGGAGTTGGAACAGGCCGAAGCCAGGAGCCAGGAGCTTCCTCTGGGTCTCCCATGTGGGTTGCAGAGGCACAAGCAATTGGGCCAACCTCTGCTGCTTTCCCAGATGCATTAGCAGGGAGTTGGATCAGAAGTGGAGCAGCCAGGGCTGGAATTGGCACCCATATAACATGTCAGCGGAGCCACAGGCAGAGGCTTAACATTCTATACCACAGAGCCAGCCCCAAATATCACTTTATTATGGCTAGCATTTCTAGAATGCTCATATAGTGAACAACTCTGGTATATATAGATAGTGTCTCCCTACAAACTAAATGTCAAGTTGGGTTACTGTAGTATAAAGATAGCATCTTCATCCAGAGACATAATCAAGAAGATTTCCTTGTAGTCTATTACAAAAAAATGTAGGTTGGATAGCAGGTGTTTAGCTTAGGGGTGAAGGTGCCCATGTCTCCACATCAAAGTGTCTCCTGACTCCTGATCCTGACTCTGGCTTCTTGCTAATACAGTCACTTGGAGGCAATAGTGATTGCTCAAGTGAGTGAGTTTCTGCCACCCTGATGAGAGAGTTATGCTCTATTCCCCACTCCGGGCTTAGCTCATGCAACTGCAGGCAACTGGGGAGTGAACCAGCATATTGGAGCTCACTCTGCCTATCTCTTTGCCTAGCAAATGAGTATATATGCATATTCCTTAAGCTCTGGCTTTCCTGTCTTAAAATACCATTTCACAAAGAACATCCACCTGAATTGAAACCAAGTATCTCAAATCCTACCTCTATTCCTTATATTTGTTGAATTTCAGTTTTGCATATCCAGTTATTTACTTTATATAGTCCTTGTTAGTCTCATAGGTGCCATAATTGTCTCCAAAAAATACATTTTGCAAATTCATACCAGATATATTGCTCATTCAAAATTTTCTGCTAGCAAATGATATGATCAAGTCAGATTCAGTGATCACATAATTGACGATCACACAACATGAGTGTCATCAAAGATGTTTATTTTCATTTGTCTCCCCTTTCCCTACCTGTACACAATGTTAATTGTAATTCCAAAATGCTTCTGAAGTTATTCTTTTCTGTCAATACTATATTTGGCTTACTTTGTGTGTTTAAAATCTCCAGACTTTTGCTATTGTCCCTTTGCCTTGCTCCAGTACTAGCGCAGCAACTATGTCCCTACCACTTTGTCTTATGGATTATACTTCTGATTTTGTATGCTTACCATAAAATTCTGTGCTGTGTCATTAATTGCTTCAATTATTTGCTCCAAAAGCCTTTGAACTATCCAACATTCCTCAAATCTCCCTTCTGGTATCGTCAGTTAAGTTTCCACAGACTTTTTCAGTAATTGTCTACTGCTGTGAACAAATAAAACATTGCTCACTTCAGATTTTATTAAAATTAAACGTTTAGCTTGCAGACTCAAAACTCCCTAGTGGATTTTAAGTAATTTATGGTTAAGTAGCATCTTTTTTATATATTCTCAGATCTCATTACATCACTGCAATGTGTAAAACTATATTTGCTTTGTCAGTCATGACAAAGAATTGTTAAAACCAATTCTTGATAAAATAAGCTAAACAAGAGTTGGTATTTTTTGAAGATACAATTTTGGACTTTCCAGGATGATCCATAGAGTACATAAGACTGACTTTTCTAGCTCTAAATCTGGATAGCATTCTTTACAAACACACAAAGTAACTATAAAATGGTATGGATTTAGTGTTTTGCACAAATGTCAAATTTTTTATTGTTAATGTGAAATAAGTACTTAAATCAAGTTTTTGATCATTATTCATCTAAAGTCATGGATAAATTAATTAAATATTCATTATTAAAGTATTAAATACATAATTAAATATTTTAAAAGTTTTATTTATTTGAGAGGCAGAGTTACAGACAGAGAAGGAGAGACAAAGAGAGAAGTCTTCCATGAGCTGGTTCACTCACCAAATGGACACAAATACCAGAATGGGGCCAATTCAAAGCCAGGAAACAGGACATTCTTCTGGTTTTCCCATGTGGGTGCAAGGGCCCAAGCACTTGGGCCATCTTCCACTGCTTTCCCAGTCCATTAGCTGGGAGCTGGATTGGGAGTCGAGCAGATGGTACTCAAATTGGTACCCACATGGGATGTCAGGGGCTCAGACGGAGGCTTAACATACCATGCCACAGTGCCAGCCCCATATTTAAATATTTTAAGAAATGTAGCTATTATTACATTCTATCATGGATCAATTTTTTTAAATACTGAAAACTATTATAAATATTGCTGGATTGGTTGGTAATCACAGATGTAGCCTTGTCAAGGTAGATCTTGAAATCATAATTGCCTTAATCAATATAAAAGTCTATGTAAGTAAAGACATATTTTGAAGATGCCAAATTTGTGAATATTCATATTAAGCTTTTTCAACCAAATTAGAGTAAATAAATTTGTAAAATTTAAAATGCTATATTTCAGGAAGAGGATCTATTGTACTTTTGATAATGTTTTTTTTAACCTTTGTTCTGAAAATACTATCTGTAAATGCGTATAGTTCCAGGCTTTGTCAGATTAGGGATTATATTTTACTATTCCTCTCTTGTTCCTATTCAAATATATATGTACTATTTTAAGTAAAACCGGAAGATGCAAGATAAGAATTTCTTACAAATGTTAAAGCAGAAGAATAATTTTAAAATAACTCCTAAATCTATTAAAAATAAAAGTGACTTATTTAGGATTTACTTTAATACAATTTTACTGCTATAATTCAAATTTAAAACTGTTTAAGTTTAGCAATTTATAACTTCTGTCAAAATAAATTATTGTGACAGAAAATGCACTGCATACATGGCTTGACTTCCTGATGGTGCTTAAATGTTTGTTTCATCAAATAATACCTATAGTCAGACTAAAGATTTTCCATAGTCTCATGTCTTTCGCCATTTCTGTTAAAGTTTTTTTTGGCTATAATGATAATTCATTCATTTTTATTTTTATATTAATTCAATATCTGGAAACTGCACATATTCATAGTAGTTGGATTTTTGGTATTCATTCTAATCTTTTTTCTATTTTCACACATAGCTGTCGTTCACGTTTGTGCTTCCTTCTAGGTTCCCTCTTGAATGTTCCATATTTTAAATCCATTCTGCATCTGTGGATTTAGCCAATTAGGAAATGAAAACAAAATTAACTGTATCTTCAAAGCCATCATGGAAAATAGTTTGGAAGCTTTCCAATAATAATAAAGTAAATAAATAGATTTAAAAAAAAATAGTAGTTCCTAGAGTGGGGGTGTAGATAGGTTGTTCACTGGGTACAGGACCACAGTTGGATAGAAGGAAGGGGTTCTGGTGTTATGTGACCTGGACTTATGATTATTTTAACAACAATGCTTTATGTAATTAAAGATAGTTAAAAGAGAGGACTATGAAGGTACTCATCACAAATAAATGATGAAAGTTTGAGATGATGAACATGTAAATTAACCTGCATTGATCATTACCCAATGTATACATAAATCAAAACTGCATTATATCTCATAATCATGTAAATATTTTATGTCAATCAAAAAATTAAAAGTTAACAACAATTCATCTGTACTGAGCATATACATTTTTCTTGTTAACAGTCCTTAAATACCACTGCTAACAGTATTTGCATATCATTTACATTGTGCTGGGTATTATTTATAAATAAGCTAGAGATGATTTAAAGTACACAGGAGATGCCTATAGGTGTATGCAAATCCCATGTCACTTTATGTAGGGACTTGAACATCTGTGAATTTTAGTCTCTGAGGGAAGGCCTGTAACAAATCCCCTGCAGATACCAAGAGACAACTGTATTCTTTGAATATATGTTTCAGAAGTCTGCACGTTTGACAATGTTCAGATCTCCTACCTGGCAGGTGTTCTCAGTCTAGCCAACCCTTCAAAAACCAGGATGCTCCTATCACCTACAGGAAGGATTTCCCTGGCCGAAAGTCTCTTGAAAAACCTTAAACTACTATATTCCCTCAGTTGGTCTTACTCATCTGACTTACCTGTTTGATTGTAACTTCATTTTAAGTATGTGTTATAAGCCTCCCTTTCTTCAAGCTCTGGATTTTATAAAAGTGTGTGGCATTGTATTACATTAACCACTTGGGAGCTGGAAAAATAGGAAAAAATTTATAAAATTACCTATCAGAGAGTTTGCCATAAGAATTTGATATGTGCTGTCATAATGGAAACAAGATGAGAACAAAGAAATACATCTGTTTAGATTGGAAAACAAGGGAATTAACTCTCACCAGAGACTGGTATCAGGTAAGGAGTTTTTCCAAGTCTGTCTTTTTGCTTGCTGGTTATGAACCAGTGAAACTGTCTTCAGCCACTGTTCTAACAGAATTATTTTGAGTAAGGCACCCAAGGCAGTCAGGGAAACAATAAGATTCTCATAGAAAGTATACTAACCAAAAAATTAAGTAGGAATTCTTTGATATAATACTGGAAAAACATTTCCAGAGTGTCTGTACTCTCTGTTGTCAACTTATGTCAGTCACCACCCTCAAACATTTTGTTAAACACCTAAATTGTTCTCATTATACTGTCAGCCTATGAAGACTCTTTTTTCTTTTTATTGTTGTTGTTTGTTACTCTAAGGGCTTAACAAGACAAATGTATTTCCTCAAATATAATCCAGTTCTATTTATATTGCTTCAACTGTCATTTAGGTGAATCAAATTTTGTGTCTATTGCAATATACACTTGGGGAGATTGACAAAGTCATGCTCCCACCATCCCTCTCTCTTACTCTTCTCTTTGTTTCTCCTCTCTGCTACAGAAATGTATTTATCCACATTGCTCACACACACACGTGTGTACACACATGCACACATGTACACACACACACTTGACAATTCAAATCACTGAAAGCAATGGCTCCCCTACATATATTATTGATTCACCACCCACCAGCATAAACTTACACCAATATTCATCAAAGACAATAGTCAGAAATATCTCCTTGTTAGTACCTCAATGTTTTAATTTAGATTTCCTTAAAGTAGATTCTCAGGGGAAGGAACTATGACACAGAGGATTGGGCTGCTGTATTAGACTGCCTGGTCTGTGTCCTGGCTACTGTGAATTTCTGACACAGCTTGCTGTTGATAAGCCTATGCGTGTCATTCTGCCTTTCAAATAAATAAATAAATCCTCAGAGAATAAAGGTAGTTTCACAGATAAGGCTTTAAGTGTAGTTGTTTTATTTGGTAGGTTGCGGGAACCAACAATAAGGAGAAACATAACACAATTGAAACGAAGATGACGATGAAATGTACAATAGATTAATTTATGATCCTCCAAAATTGGTACGATGAAGTCTTCATGCTCAGTGTGTTAGTATTAGGAAGTGGAGACTTTGAGAGTGATTAGATCATGGTGAGAGGTGCCATTCTGAAAGAAATCTCATGGACTCTGCATTTCTTCTATCCAACACGAGGAGTTACAGGGGGGAGACAAGAATCATTCTGTAACCTGAAAAAAAGTGTCCTCATCGGAATTGAATCATATCGGCACTCTGATCTAGTTTCAGCCCCCACAACTATAAAAATTATCTTCAACACTTTTTAAGCCACTCAGTCTGTGGTACTTTGTTGTAGATACCGGGATTCACTAGTATAAAGGACATTCTGTTAAGTGAAATAGCAAAGTGGGATAGTGAAACTTCATGCGGAAATCAGCAAGCAATGATATAAAACATGCACACAAAAATCCTGCCTAAAGAGTGGAAAAAAGAAGCTGCCGTGGTATTTCGCAAAACAGGTCTGTAACAAAGGTTGCTCCCTGTGGACTCGGGAGATCAGTTTTACTCCAGTACTTTATTGAGGAGTGTTTTCTTCCATGTCTCAGAGAAAGCCTGCAGGAAAAATAGTAGATATCATCAATTTCAAATTAACTGAGACAAACCGAAATGGTAAGGTTTGTGCAATGTGGTAGAGGCGCTGATTAAATGAGTAACATTGGGTATTCTTCATTGAGGTGAGTCTTTACATTATTCAAAAATAACATTTTTACTCATGAAGTTGATGCAAAAAGGCATAGATAGCTGTGAAAAACAATTGGACAAATTAATGATAAATTCTGAGGAGTTAATGTTCTAACATGCCTCTTCCGCATTCTTTTTTTTTTTTTTTTTAAAGCAAGCTGATTCATGAAAATCAGGTTTGTGTTAAGGTGCATCAGTATCTGATGTAGTGGTAGCAATTTTTATTAGAAAGGCACAGAGACAGGAAGGAAAAGAGCTCTCTATTTGCTGGGTCATTTCCACCATACCAACAATAGGCAGGGTTAGCTCAAGCTCATTTCAGGAGCCAGGAACTCAATGCATGTCTCCCACATGTGTGACTGGGACCCAACTACTAAGGTTCTTCCCAAGATACTCACTAGTAGAAACTGGAATGGAGATTGAGATCAGTTACTGAAACCCAGGCACTCTGAAATGGATCCAAGGATCCTAAGCAATGACTTAATACTGGGCCAAATGCCCAGCCCTGTGGCAATTCAACAAAAAAATTAAACTGTGTGGCTTAAATTTTTAGACAAAATCTAGGAATTGTTTTAGAGAATGGTCTAATTCTTCCTAAGCTGCAAAAGAGAATGCTAAGAGAACTGATGATTGGAAAATCCGTAGGATGTTTTCCTAATACAGTATATGCTATCATCATTTTTACAAAACCGATTTACTAGAACTCTTTTGTGAATGCTTTCCCTGAATGTCGGAGATTATCTTATTGATATTTAACTTGGTATGTCCCTTTCTATATTCATTTTTCCAGCACAACTTGTTGCTACAGTTTGAGTAATAAGTTTGCCAAGTTAAAAAGATTATAAAAACATACATTAAATAATTAATATAAAATTAGGTATAAGATTGATAGCTTGGATGTAAGATTAATCAAGGACATTTTCTTTGCTGGGAAATATGTCATCCTATATATTTTTAAAAATAACTGATCACAACAGTTTTTTGTGAATTGTTGGATATTTGTTGTTATGTATATGTTAATAAATTTTATCACCATTAGACATTCTGTTTAGATTAATTTTAAACTGCATGAATAAATTGAAGGAGAATATGGAGACAGAAAAAAAGATAAATTAATGCTGTCTCCTCTCTCATATAACTTGCTTTAAAAATAAGGATGAATATAATAGCCAAGATTTGCAATAAACCTTAATGTCTAACCATGGATGAATGGCTAAATTAAATGTGATATATATACAAAATTGGATATGATTTGGCATAAAAAAGGAAGAAATATCATTTGTTACAGCAGAGATAGAGGACATGATGTTAAGAAGAATAATTCAGATAGAAAAATAAGTAATATGCAATAAGTAATAGTAGCAAGTAAAATGATGGTTACCAGAAACTTGAAAGTGGAGGAAGAAAAGCTGTTGGGGAGAAGTTGATCAAAGGGTACAAAGTTACAAGGCAATGGAAGGAATAAGCTGCAGTGCTGTATTATAAAGTAGAAAGATTATAGTTAACCATAATGTAGAATACACAATAAATAAAAGAGGGATTTTAGAAAGTTGTCATCACAAAAATGATAACTATATGAGATAATAGATACATTAATTACTCTGATTTGATTATATGCTGTGTTGAGTCACACCATGCATTGCACCATACATATGTACAATTTTATGTGTCAATTACAATTAATAAGCAATATAAGTATATTTCAATATAAAGTAATTTCTATAGAAATCAGTGAATATGAAAATTATGACATTGGACATAACATTTTTATTAATAACTGAATGAAATGCTTAGCTTCTCCCATGTACTCTGACCTCAATAAATTGTGAGGGTCTAGCAATGGATATGGGAAAGCACATGTAACTCCTACTCACTTTATTTCCTGCAGGAATTTCATAGCAACAATAAAAATAAATTCCTAAGTAAAAATATGAACAAAATTGAATCCCCTGTCATAGTCAATGTTTTTAATAATTTAGGCAACTTAATTGATAAGGTTTATATCAGATTGCTACATGCCTGTGTATTAAAGAAGCATGTCTATAATGGGTCACTCAGTTGTTTCTATAAAGTCTAGGTCAACAATACTTGTTTGAGTTAAATAATCAATTCAGTTCAGCTTTATTCAAACAATATAAATTGAGCATTTCTACTTGCCTTGCACTCTGTTCAACACTCAGAATGTAGTACTGCTGCTTGAACCCATCTCTGTTCTTCAGATGGTGACAACAAAACGTCAATATATAAAACAATTTGGGTTGACCATGAAGCTGCTTTTAATCAGTCTAAAACACTTGCTGGAAGCATCCACTGAATTAGTTTTGTTCAGTCACAAGTTCAATCCCAAACTTAACATCATTGCCCTTGCTGATGTGGCTTTGAGCCAGGGTAGGCAAGAGGCTAACAAAATTTGTCCAATTTACTCTAAGCAATTTTATTTAACTGGCAGTTGTTACCTTTGTGTCCCATCTCCTGACAGACAGATTTAGAGCCTTGCCATATCCAGCCAGGCTGCATGCCAGGGTGTCAGGACCCAACTGTAAGTGCCCTGGCGCTCCCTACTGTAATCTCGATCCACAGCAAATAGATTAACATTTCACAGGGAAGTAGCTGAAACTCCAAGTACTGCTGGGTGTGCATGTGTGTGGGGAAAGGAAACTGTTGACTCATTAAAACAAAAAATCTGGAAGCTCCTGTTTGTGTCTCACACCAAGAAGGAAGCAAAAGATTTGCTACAGAATTCAAGAGGTGCGTGCAAGTTATAAATCCAAATGATTGGTAATTTTAAGTTTGTGACATGCACATTTACATGCATCAATACAAAAATCTGAGTTTCAAATAAACAATTATGATAGCTCTAAAGTGAATTATATTTATTCAGAAGGCATTTGGTGACAAATTGCAAGCATGTAAATATACTTGAGAATCTTCAAATATAAGGTGTGTGCATGGATGTTTTGTAGCCTAGATGTGTAGTGTTTGTATAAGTTCATCTGTACTTGTCATAAGGATGAGGACATGTTATTGTGTGACAGCACTCACCTTTTAAAGGAGTATATCTGTTCCCTATGCATCATTCACTGACAAAATGATGATAAACCAATATATGCTCCATAGAGATACTCTCTCTGAAAATTCAAATTGCTTTTCTTTCTTCATCTAGCCATCATAAAAATTAAGTTCACAAAGATATAAAGAGTAGGAGAATAGCTACTTGAAATATAACTGTTCAGTAAGTCATTGAATAAAGATTTTTGCAACTACCATCCCAACAGTTTTTATATCATGCACCACATGAGCCTATTCTGTTTTAATTTCCTATCCCCTTCTTTTTAAGATATTCATTCATTCATTCGAAAAGCAGCGATAGAGAGATAGAGATAGAGAGAAAGAGACAGATGACCATAGTAAGATATTCTAAGCCAGGAACTTAGAATTCCTTCTGAATCGCTCACATGGGAGGCAGATGCCAAAGTGCTTAGTCCATCTTCCACTCCCTTCCCAGGTGCATCAGCAGAGAGCTGGATTGGAAGCAGAGGAGCCAGGACTTGAACCAACCTCTGATATGGGATGCTAGCATTGCAAACAGTGCTTAACCCACTGCACCATATTCTCAGCCTCCAAATCTCCTTTCTTACTTCCTTGAATTTTTCTGTCCCAGACCAGAATTCATAGTTTTTAAATGTCATATAAATTGGACTTAATGGCTATGTGCATAGGCGTGATTTGTTGTTGCTAACGATATGTAAACATAAACTGTATTTTAGAAATAGTCATTTGCTGAGAATCATGGACTGAATTTACGTGTAATTCTCCTTATTAACTAACATACATATTCAGTCACAATTTTTCAAAAGATTTTCATATTACATGATAGTGGATTAGTCTCCTAGTGCTATTTAAACAAGCTACAAATGTGTTGGCTTAAGAAGACTGAAAATTTGTATCCTTAAAGTTCTGAAGGAGGTTAAAAATCCAAAATTGAGGTGTTGGTAGGGCTACCCTCTCCAAAATCTCAACACAAAGATCTGCCATTTCTTCTTCCAGATTCTAGTGGCATTACACATTCCCTGAGTTGTGACAGTATAAATCCAACCTCTGCTACCACCTTTACACAGCTTTCTCCCCTGGATCTCTCAGTCTCAAATCACTCTCATTTATCTTATAAGAACACTGTCATTGGATTTAGGGCTTCTCGTAAGTATCTTAATTACTTCTATAAAAACCTTTTCATAAGTAAACTTATGTGGGTTCCTGGTGGACATATCTTTGGGGGGATTGCAAGTCTGCTCCTCATAGGTAGTAAAGATCATAAAGGGGTACGTGATTTTTTTATAGAAATATATTTTAGTACCAATGAATGAGTTATGTTAGGGAATTAAGATCATCCAATTTATGAGGAGACATCAGAGAAGAAAATATCATTGTAAAAGGGGCAGATTCTAAACTCCTTCAATTACAAGAATGATAGATAAAGTGAGAAACCCAACCCTAATTTTGTTAAAGCCAGAGAACCAGAATCATCAATACCATTGTTATATAAGCAAAGTAAATAAAGAGCAACAAAGAAATATTAATTATCTCCTATACATTGCTTATTTATAGAAGAATATGATATAATTTTGGTTAAAACTTAAATAATTAAAATATAAAAATAAGAAACAATGAAAATTAATTAAAAACAATAAAATCAAGATTTGAAGCTTTCAGCTGTAAGTAGTGTATAATTTGGAAATTTATATATGTACACATATATAATTTCCTTAAATATATATATATTTCCTTAAATACATATATACATATATATATTTCCCTAAATAAAACATGAACACCTGAAAAAACAAAATATATAATACTGTTAAGCAGCTTACTTGGGGAAGTAGAATGACTCATTAGAAATTGGCCTTGAATAAAATTTTATTTTAATGAGAACAACTATCATCCTAATATTATTTTTAATATTCAAATAAGTGCATTAATATTTTGCAGTGTAGGATCTCATCCAAAATTTTAATTACAGACAAGAAATTATAATCTACTATCCTCTAGGGTGCATATTCAGAACTAGGAAATATAGAGAATAAAATTTGGATAAAGCATTTTACACATGAACATTCTGATTTCTGCCCTGCTTATGACACAGAATAATGCATTGTTATCTGTGGTGGAATGAGAGGCCATGCCAAGATGGCCTCTGGCAAGCGAGAGTCAGTTACTCAGGAATGGGTTTGAAACCCACCTGGCAACGGAGCCTGCCTGTTAACAGGCTGTGATTGGATGGCTTTGGAAATCACATGGCAATGGAGCCTGCCCGGCAACAGGCTATGATTGGTTACGGCATAAATCGCCCCTTGACCAGATTGGCTGCACTGGCTATTTAAGCTGCTATACCAACTGAAATAAACGAGTCTGCGGGCTGCTCGCCACTGGCCCACTGCTTTCACCTAACTCCCCAGGTCTGTGTAGTGACTCTGAGTCTCTTGCCCCCACCTTGCTCCTCTTCTCAGAACGAATCGACTTCAACAGTTTTCAAATGAGCAGCATACATAGAAAGAGCTGTAAAACCCGTGACAGCCTGAGGAAAAGGTTAGAGGGTAGAGTAACACACAGTTTCATTTTTGAAATAAAAGTTCTCAAGTATCTATGAGAAATAAAGTTTTTCCCTTCAAAGAATTAAGAATGGTGGTGCTGAAGCATATCAAATGCAATATTTAATATGTGATGTAACTGTTTTTATTTGAGAGGTAGAGAGAAAGACAGATATTAAGGGACCTCGCATGCTGTACTTCATTCTTCAGATGCCTGCAATGGCTGGGGCTGGGCCAGGCTGAAACCATGAACCAGAAACTCATTCCAGGTCTACTGCATGCATAGCAGGTATCCAGTTACGTGAGACATCACATCTTATTATCTGTATTGGAAGGAAGCAGGAGTCAGGAGCCAAAGGAGAAAATCAATATGGGACATGGGCAATTCAACTAGGATACAGAACACTAGGCTGTAACTCAGTTCATAATGACTGATTTTCAAGTATTTATCTGAAAATTATTAAGAAAGTCCTATTCCTAGGAATTGTTTTAAATTCTTCAGTGCATAGGCCTTACAAAAAAAACTGCGAGAATAAAATTACTATCCTATTTCATTCATTAAGTTACTGAAACACAAACATATAACATGTAGAAGTAGAAAGAGATGAGAGGAAAGGAGAAGTCACATTTGAAAGTATCTTGTCAGATATTAGGAAATATAGGATTGTTTGAAGGAAATTATAAATACATTAGATTCTCAGAGCAAATGCATAATGTTTACTACAATACAATTCCCATCAATTATCATGTTAATCTGATATTAATACAAAGAGAACAGATTCAATGTAGTTCACAGATATAAGTCTAAGTATATAATACCTCCCTCCCTCTCTCCCTCTTTCCTTCCTTCCCTCTCCCTCTTTCTTTCTCTCTCTTTCTTTCTCTTTCTTTCTCTCTTTCTTTCTTTCTTTCTCTCTTTCTCTCTTTCTTTCTCTTTCTCTCTTTTTCTTTCTTTGTTTCTTTTTCTTTCTTCCTTTCTTCCTTTTCTCTTTCTTTTCTTTTTTTCTCCCTCCCTTCCTTCTTTCTTCTCTTCCTCCCTCCCTTCCTAGTTTGTTTCTTTTATAAATTTTTCACAAAGTGTATTTTAATTTACATTATAATCAAAGATTTAGTGCTCCATTAAATAAAGAGCTCAACAAGTAAAAAGTAAAAAGACTATCTCAGCAGTAATATAGGAAAGAGCTAAAGAAAATATTGAAATAAAAAGATGACCATTACACTGATATACAGTAATTTTTCAAATAATTATAGATTATTAAAACTATAGTATATTATTCTTAAGCAATGGTTTTCCCATTTTGTAGGATGTCTCCTCACTCTATTATTTCTTTTGATGTGCAGAAGCCTCTGAGTTAGATATAAGCCATTTTTCTAGCATTGCTTTGGTTGTTTGTGTTTTGGGGGTCTTATCTAAGAAGTGATCACCTACTCCAGTATTTTGAAATGTTTCCCTACATTTTATTCTAACAACTCCATAACCTCAGGTCTTAATTTTAGATCTGTGAGCCATTTTGAGTTTTTTTTTTTTTTTTTTGTTAAGAGGTAGGGATCTAACTTCATTCTACACATATACATCTGGTTTTACCACCCCTATTTTTTTAAAGGTGTGTTTTATTTATTTGAAAGAGCTACATAGATAGAGGAAACGAGAGAGAGAATGAGGGAGAGAGAGAGTGAGAGAGAGAGAGAGAGAGAGAGAGGTCTTCTGTCCATTGGTTCATGTCCAAAATGGCTGCAATGGCCAGAGCTGAGCCTATCCAAAGCCAGGAGCCAGGAGCTTCTTCTAGGTTGCCCACATGGGTGCAGGGACCCAAGTCCTTGGGCTATCCTTCCCCTCTTTTCCAGGTGCATTAGCAGAGAGCTGAATTGGAAGTGGAGCAGTGGGACTTGAACCAGTACCCATATGGAATGCAGGCATTGCAAGCCGAGGCTTTAACCTGCTGTGCCGCAGAGCTGGCCCCACCATCCCTATTTATTGAAGAGATTATCCTTTCACCAATGTACGTTCTGTGCGCTTTTATAAAAAACCATTGGGCTGTATGCATGTGGATTAATTTCTGGGTTCTCTACATTCTTTTCCATTACTCAAGGGTCAGTTTTTATTCCAGTACCTCGCTGTATTTATTTAATAGTTTGTAGTATGCTTTGTAGTTTGGTTTTGTGACACCTCCAGCTTGATTTCTTTTTTCATAAGGATAGTTCTGGCTATTTGGGGTCTTTTGTAATCCTATACACATTTTAGGATTGATTTTTTTGTTGTTGTTCTGTAAAATGTCATTTATATTTTGATAAGGATTGTATAACCCATAAGAAAGGAATATATTTCCACATTTTATATCATTTGTGATTTATTTCATCGGTGTTTATAATTTTCATTGTAGGGATTTTTCACTCTTTTGGTGAAATTTATTCCTGAATATTTGACTTTTTGTAGCAATTGTGATTTTTGTTTTAATTTCTCTTCTGGCAAGTTCATCATCATCATATCAAAAAGCATGTTTATTTGTAACCTGAGTCTTTAATGAATTGGTTTCTTTGTTCTAATAATTGTTTGGTGGAGTTCTTAGAATTTTCTATAGATAACATCATTCCATCTGCAAACATGGATACTTTGATTTCCTGCTTTCCAAAAACTAGGATACTTAAATCCCTCCTAGAAACTCTGAAAACTGAGATACACTTACATATATAAGGCAGGTGCTACATTACCTTGTAGGTATAAGTATTTTATATATCCTTCATTTTTGAAATGAGTACAGCCCAATCAACTGATATACTACTCTAAAAATGTTATCTTCCCATTTATCTTATCTTTTCATTTTATATGTACCAGAAATCTTTTACAAACTGAAACAAAAATAATTTATTGGTCAGATATTTAGTAAAATATATGCACCTTAAAATCACATCAAATAAAATATGCAAATTATCCTAGGATGTTTTCTGTAAGGCATTATATTTAAGTCTTATAAACCAGTTTATTTATTATTTATTGATTATTTATTCCACAGTTATTTAATCTTGTAACACATCTGTAAGCAAAACAGGTCTTTTGTATGCATTTAAAAATTATGGTTCACAGAGAAGTTAAGTAATTTCCACAAATCATACAAAATGTAACTAAAGCAACAGTAAAGTGACTCAAATACAAGATCTTTGATTGTGTATTCAATTCAGAGACAGTTATATCGGAATCTTTTGAGGGAAATGTGTCTGCCTTCAGACATGGAAGCGGAAACAATTGATTTGAGTAGGCAGCTTTAACATTTGGATAGTGCATATTATCAAAGGAACTAGTGTAAATGGTACTCTGTGATGAATTATTATTTAGAATTTGAAAAAAAAATATGGATACTGGACTAGATAATTTCTTCCAGGAGGCAATTAAATGAAGAACTCACAAATGTTTGAACTGTATATAATATAACAAAAATATTCAAACATTTTGCAAAGTAATTTAATATTAGAAAGCTTTCTTTTGTTTCTGATTTGTGAAATAGAGGAATTTTTGAAAGACAAAGGTACCAGAAAATATATCCAAAATTACACCCATATACACACACATTATCACACATGCACATATTCTTATGCCTGTGCTCTTACTAGATTCTATAATACTACACAGAATAATACACAGTGGTATGAAAAGGGAAGTCAAAATTGGTACATTATTATTCTAGGACTCTGGGTCTTTAAATTTTCTAATGTATTTATGTCTAAATAATTCACCAAGCAGTTTAAAATCCAAGATTATATCTTGGATCTAATAGATGTGAATCTTTCTCTTTCCATTTGTAATGAAGAACAGATTAAAGATTTCACTAATGAAAATGATTTAGATTAATCCAGAAAAGCTAGGACAGACCTTCCCAATAAATAAGCCGGCTTTAAACATTGTTAATCTGATGAGGCTAGGGAGAGTTTAATTAAAATTCTGTCTCCCATTTGTCTAGTATTCAACAGTAAAATATCTATTAAAACAGCTTGCTTTTTTAGCTTGATTCCATTTATCCCCCCACCCCTTCTTTTGGTGCTAACTGAAAAAAAAGTTTAAATTGAATAGACAGAATGTTCCATCAATTTCATTTTATTTTAACTAGTTGACAGGATTCACAGCTGTGAGTTAATAATGACGATAAGACTCTACAGTGACTTTACAGAGTCTTTCATGTGATATTGAAGATAGCATGCGTACCATGTACATATCACTCAAAGATAATAGCTATTTTAAGGGGATGTGAATTTAGAGTGCCAATCTAGATTAGGTTACTTTATCCTCAAATTAGTATAGTAAGTAAACAGAGAAAGGTATTTACTATTATTATGTTAAGATGCACATTGTTACATTAGTAGGGCAGATGAGAAACAAAAATATTCCATGATCAACCCAGGAGTGCAAAGAGAGTCAGTTTTAGTTAGAAGAACAAACTTCAGACATTGATCAGCTACACTATCTGGTAGTCATCACACTATTCAGTAAACTGCTAATAAGTTATTTTAATTTCATGCAAAATTCATAGGTTCTTGTAACTAAATAGTGTAAGTACATAGTAACACTTTCTGATTTGGGAAATTTCTAAAATTCTCAAGAAAAATATGTAAATTTGGTGGTACTGCTGGTTTTGGAAGACAATATATTTGCATTATAGTTAGTATACATTAATCCTTAAGTCATTTTTATTATTGAGTAATATTTCTTTGAATGTCTATGACGCTGTTGGTTTTCCACTCATTCACTAGAGGGCATGGGATTTTTTCCATATGTTTACTATTGTGACTATTGCTGCCATAAAATAAGTATACACCTTCATTATCTGTTTTAAATTATCTTAGACATATCCCAATAATTATAATTATTGAATTGTATGATATTTCTGCAAAGGATTTTGAGAGACTGGGGGAAGCATTGTGGTGCAGTGAGTTAACCCACCGTCTGCAACACCAGCATCCCATGTGAGCACTGGTTCGAGTCCCAACTACTCCATTTCCAATCCAGTTCCCTGATAATGATCCTTGTAATACTATAGAAGATATACTTGGGTCTCTGCCACCATGTGAGAAAACAGGACAGAATTTTGGGCTCCCAGTTTTGGTCTAGTCCAGCCCATTCCATTTAAGCCACTTGAGGAGTGAATGAGCAAATGGAACAGAACTTGCCAGTGTGCTCGCTTGCTCTCTCTCTCTCCCCTCCCATATCACCTTCTCTTTAACTCTTTCTTTCATATAAATAAAATAAATTAAAAAAAGAATTTTGATGGGTGTTGAATGCTTTTGCATTGCAGCTACTAATAAAAAAAGGGCTTCAATTTTTCCAAATCCCCACCAATAATTATTTTATTTCATTAAAAAAATAGTTCTGTTGGCTTTAGGTTAAATCTCATTATGACTTTGAGTTATATTTCCCTAATGAGTAATGTTGAGCATTTCTCCATATGTTCATTTGTATTTTTATAATTCATTCGGATAAATGTGCATTGAAGTCATTTCCAAGTTTTGCATTGTGCTATTTTACTATTTGTTGGTGAGTCACAAGAAATTTTATATAAGTTCTACACTCTTAGCAGATATGTGATTTATAAATATTTTCTCCCATTTAGATTTTCTTCTCACTTGTTTGGTATTGTCCTTTGACGTATAAAACTTTGAAATTTTGATGAAGTACAGTTTAGATACTTTTTATTTCTTGTTTTTTTTCTTGTTGCTTTGCCCTTTGGTGTTTTACCTAAGAATCCATTGCCATGTCTAATGCCATAAATATTTGCTCACTTTTTGGACTGGTTCTTAGATTTAGATTTTCATTCCTCTTTTATTTCATCGGGTTGAAATATGAGTTCAACTTCATTATTTTGGTTGTATATATCTAGTAGTCCCAGAACATTTTGTGAAAGAGACTGTCCCTGCATCATTGAATTATCTTTGTCTACTTATTGAATATCATTTGGCCATAGTTATGTGAGTTTACTTCCAGATCCTGAATTCTAATTAATAGATGTATGTGTTCTTTATTTATGCCAGAATCACACTAGGATAGAAGAGTGGGAAGGAAGGCAGGATGGGAAGTATCACTATGTTCCTAAATATGTATCTATGAAATACATGAAACTTGTATACTTTAAATAAAAAAGTTTTAGAAAGCAGCAATGTTATTTAGAAATGGAAATGCTTTTGTAAGATATGATATCATCAAACTGGAATTTCAGGCTGTATAAAATAAAATTTTACAGTGTAAGAGGGATGTGGTGGCACAAGTGTTAAGCTGCCACTTTCAACATTCACATCCTATATTGCAAACATTCACATCCTATATTGCAATGCTAGTTAGAGTCCTGGCTACTGTGCTTCTGTTCTAGGCTACTATTAACACATCTTGGGAGGGTATAAGTAATGGTTCAATTGCTTGATTTTTTTGTCATCTATGTGGAAGACCTGTATGGAGTTTCAACATCATCGAACTTTGGCTGTTGCAGGCATTTTGAGAGTGAACCAACAGACAGAAGATTTTCCTGTCTCTCTGTCTATTCTCTCTCTCTCTCTCTCTCTCTCTCTCTCTCTCTCTCTCTCCCTCTCCCTCTCCCTCTCCCCTTTCTCTCAAGTAAATAAGAGGAAATAAAATAAAATTTAGAAAAATTGTGCGGCTGGTGCCGTGGCTCAATAGGCTAATCCTCCACCTGCGGCACCGGCACCCCGGGTTCTAGTCCCAGTCGGGGCGCCGGATTCTGTCCCGGTTGCCCCTCTTCCAGGTCAGCTCTCTGCTATGGCCCAGGAGTGCAGTGGAGGATGGCCCAATTCCTTGGGCCCTGTACCCCATGGGAGACCAGGAAGAAGCACCTGGCTCCTGGCTTAGGGTAAGCGTGATGCGCTGGCCGCAGCATGCCAGCCACAGTGGCCATTGGAGGGTGAACCAACAGCAAAGACCTTTCTCTCTGGCTCTCTCTCTCTCTCACTGTCCACTCTGCCTGTCAAAAAAAAAAAAAAAATTGTGCCATGCAAGTTGACAAGAACTTACAGATGTTAACATGTCAGAAGACTTCAAAAGTTCATGGAAAATGTAAATAATGAAAAAAGTGTGGATTTCAAATATTTTGCAGCAAAATAAACATATTTCTTTTTTAACTTTTATTTAATGAATGTAAATTTCAAAAGTACAGCTTATGGATTACAATGGCTTCCTCCCCACCCATAACTTCCCTCCCACCCAAAACCCTCCCCTTTCCCACTCCCTCTCCCCTTCCATTCACATCAAGATTTCTTTTCTTTTTTTTTTTTTAATTTTTTATTTTTGACAGGCAGAGTGGATAGTGAGAGAGAGACAGAGAGAAAGGTCTTCCTTTTGCCGTTGGTTCACCCTCCAATGGCTGCCGCGGTAGGCGCGCTGTGGCCAGCGCACCGCGCTGTTCCGATGGCAGGAACCAGGTGCTTCTCCTGGTCTCCCATGGGGTGCAGGGCCCAAGCACTTGGGCCATCCTCCACTGCACTCCCTGGCCACAGCAGAGAGCTGGCCTGGAAGAGGGGCAACCGGGATAGGATCGGTGCCCCGACCGGGACTAGAACCCGGTGTGCCGGCGCCGCAAGGCGGAGGATTAGCCTAGTAAGCCGCGGCGCCGGCCAAGATTCATTTTCAATTCTCTTTATATACAGAAGATCAGTTCAGTATATATTAAGCAAAGGTTTCAACAGTTTGCCCCCACATAGCAACACAAAGTGAAAAATACTGTTGGAGTACTAGTTATAGCATTAAATAACAGTGTACAGCACATTAAAGATATGAGTAAGGAAAATAAACATATTTCAAATTCATTTTCCATGATCTTTTTTAAGTAACCACATATGTTAAGGGTACTGTTTTTGTTTTTCTTTTTTTAAATTTTTTTTTTATTTATTTGAAAGTCAGAGTTATAGAGAGGCAGACACACACACACACACACACAGAGAGAGAGAGAGAGAGAGAGGTCTTCAATCCATTGATTCACTCCCCAGATGGCCAGAACTGCAACAGCTGGGCTGATCTGAAGCCAGGAGTCAGGAGTTTCCTCTGAGTCTTCAACACTGGTGCAGGGGCCCAAGAACTTGGGACATTTTCTACTGCTTTCCTAGGCCATGGCAGAGGGCTGGATCAGAATTGGAGCAGCCGGGGCTTGAATCAGCACCCATATGGGATACCAGCACTGCAGGCCATGGCTGTACCTGCTACGCCACAATGCCAACTCCAAGGTATTGTTTTTTAACAAAATGTGATGTAGTTTTCATATCATTTTTCTTCTTTTCTATTATCTTATATCTTTGAAACTGATAGATGCCACCTCAAGAGAAATAAAATAGAAAATAATTTTCCTGTGGCATGGTGAGTTAAAGCCCTGGCCTGAGGTGCCAGCATCCCATATGGACACCGGTTCTAGTCCCAGCTGCTCATCTTCCAATCCAGCTCTCTGCTATGGCCTGGGAAAGCAGTAGAAGATGGCCCAAGTCCTTGGGCCCCTGTACCCCCGTGGGAGACCCAGTGGAGTCTCCTGGCTCCTGGCTTCAGATTGGCGCAGCTCCAGCTTTTGAGGCCACCTGGGGAGTGAACCAGGGAATAGAAGACCTCTCTCTCTGTGTCTTTACCTCTTTCTGTAACTCTTTCTTTCAAATGAATGAAAAATAAATCTTTAAAAAAAAGAAAAGAAAATAACTTTTCTGACAAGGCTAATGCTTCTGAGTGAACTGAAATTTGAAGAAATTAAGCAGATTTCTGTCATCACTCTGTTCATGTGCTTGCAAAATAAAAACACTAATTGGTAATGTAAAATCACATTTTTACTTTAGCTTTCTTTATTTAAAGATTTATTTATTTATTTGAAAGGCAGAGTTACAGAGAGAGAGGAGAAAGAGCAAGAGAGAGAGAGAGAGAGAGAGAGAGAGACCAAGATCTTCCATCTGCTGGTTCACTCCCCAAATGGACATAGAGGCCCAAGCTGGGCCAGACAAAACCAGGACCCAGGAGATTCTTCCAGGTCTCCCACATGGGTAGCAG
The DNA here is from genome assembly GCF_033115175.1 of Lepus europaeus. Lineage (NCBI taxonomy): Eukaryota > Metazoa > Chordata > Mammalia > Lagomorpha > Leporidae > Lepus > Lepus europaeus. The sequence continues at coordinate 64,491,862 of NC_084842.1, read as the reverse complement.
AAGCCCAAGGCTTGGGCCATCATCTGCTGCTTTCCAAGCCTTTAGAAAGGAGATGGATCTGAAGTAGGCAGCTGAGACTTGAACTGGTGCCCATATGGGATGCTGGTGCTTCAGGAAGTGACTTAATCGGTTGTACCACAGTGCTCACCCCTAAACTTTTAGCTCTTAAAAATAAATTTCTACTTAAATATTGACCCTCTGTAATGGCTTATAATGTTTAAGAGGAAAGCAAGGGACCTGGAATGATAAGGGATTAGCTGATTACTGGAAACTACATTTATGTAAATACAGAGGTGCATGAAATGTTGAAACCAGAAGCCCTTTAGTTATCATCACCTGTTGTGCATAAACATGCCTTTTAAGGAATCTGCCACATATCTGGCAGCTAAATAACACTCAATGATAATTCTGCCAATCAAATAGCTGCTTATTCCCTTCAGTCAGAGATTTCCCCTATATTAGAATTCACTGACAATGCATAAATAGGTTGGTTATCCTTAGATGTTAAAAGGATTTACATGTCTTCTGACTCATCAAGGACTATATACATTATGTTTATAGATTTAAAGTTTATCATTAGGTAAGGTATATTGGATTGCCTCTGATTTCTTGAAGTTGATGACACATGCTTCACAAGCATGGACTCATCATTAGCCAGAAATGCCTTCATCTTGAATATCCTGTATGTGGAATAATCTGGATAAATAAATGCTGAATATGCATGCATGCATAAAACATGTTTCCCTGATTTTTTTTCCTGTAAGAGGAGCTATGAATGATAGAGTGTCATCTATTCCTATTTTAAGGTAATTGTAAATTTCTCTGCTGTTCCAAGTAAGAAAGTTGTTGAATGAAACAATCATAGTGTAATGCACTGAGGGAAATATTTTTGTTAATACAGCTATGACACTTGAGTAAGCTCTCAGTTGGGCACAATGGAATTGTAAGTAGCATGGTGCTTTAAGGCATCCTGCTTTGCCTATGCAGAAAAAAAAAAAGCTTTATTAAATATACAATGTGGAAGACATCAGTCTTCACAAGACTGTAGCCTGCTTTTTGCGAAGATGATATTTACTTTTAAAATCATACAAAACATTTCATTATCCTAAAGATAATTTCATTTATCCTAAAGATAATCTAGTATAAGTCTCTGATTTGGTAGTTAAAGAAAAAGAATAAAGACGAGATTGAGTTACTTAGTCACGTGCAAGTGTGATGACTAGAAGCTTCCTCTCTTACTTTAACAGTCTAAATTAAAATAACATTTTATAATAAGGACATACAGAAAAACTGAAAAAAAAATCTTGGGAAATATACCAAGATAAATTCATGAAGCATTTAAAACATGATTTTTCCATACAATCCTTTTAAATATTTCAGAAGTTAGATATTGCTTCCATTCCAAACTATTATTTCCTTTACTTATAAATGCAAGCATATCCACTCCATTACATTCTTGTTTTTATTATGATACGAGGTTTACTAAATATCAGTTATAACAATCATTCATTAATTGATTATTAAAAATATTTTTAAGTTTTAAATAATATATCCATTTTACAGATTAGAATGCGTTCAAAAATTAAGTAACTGATGCAATGACACCTGCTTAGTAATAGAATCAGAGCATTTACCTTTGTCTAGAAGTCTTCCAAGACACCAATCCCTGAATTTTAATACATGTAAAGTCTTCAAAACTTTTAGGAAAATACATATTATGAAAAAGACTACACATAGGTTTAAATTGTTTGGCAAGATAATTTTGTTTACAAGTAAAGTTTTCTTTTAATCAACTTTTCATGAACTTTTCAAAATGCCGTTCTACTATCCTTGTTTTCAAGATCTTTACAATCAGTAGCTGCATTTGTCTTTTCTGTTGCACATTAAAGTGTAAAAATATTGGAGGAATTATAACCTAAGTTTTTTTTGATATATGCTGTGGGTTTAAGCTCCTCGTTTTCACCTCTGTTAATGGCAACTCCATCTTTCCCATTGCTTAGGGAAAAAAAAATACGCTTGTCTTTGCTTTACTTTTCATCTCTTTATCATCACTTTTATATCTGTTTTACCAGGACATACTCTTGGCACCAACTTCAATGCGCATTTAGTACTCAACCTCTTCTTCTCTCCCTGAATGCTATCACAGTGGTAATAGCTATCGGATCATTCCATCTTTGTACAGCCTTCTAACTGATTTCCCCCTGTTTTAGATCTTGCCCACATGAAGAAAATTACTTTGGTAACAGCCAACTGTGTTAACCTTTCCAATAGTAAATCAAATAATATCTTTTCTCACTTCAATATCTCTAATTCTTTCCCATCTCACTTGGAACAAAAGTCTAAAATGTGTAGAAAGGTCTGAAGAAATTAAAAAAAAAAAAAAAAACTCGATTTCCCATGCACATACAAACTGACATTCACAAATATCTGACCTCATCTGTCCCCTTCCTCTTTAATTCTCTGCCTTAATCATTAAGATCCATTTTCCTCTCAAGTCAAGCAAAAGTAAACTTCTGTATTAAGCAGTTAATATTTTCTACTTTTTTTTTAGCCTTCAATTGAATGAATTGCTAGTTCTTTCATCTTTTTAAGGTCTCTGGGAATGGTAACTTCTCAGCGTGACTTTCTTCAAATATACTATTTAACACCAAAATAAATAACCAGCTTGGATCTTCCAGAAGAGTGTTCTAGGAATTATCTGCATTGAAGGAACCAATCTTTTAGATTTCAATCCTCTGCAGAATGATGCATTTGTAAATTGAAATAGAAGCATAAATATGTTTAAGTACTTACTCTAGCTTTCTTATCTCAGTACACTGGATCAATACTGGATCTCACAAACATGTACATTAAATATTAGCCAGGGATTGTGTTAAAGTGCTACTTTAGTAGGCACTGGGTAGGACAGAAAGTCTGGATTTCTAACAAGTTTCTAGGAGGGCTGTTTCTTTTTCACACTTGGTGTAAAAATGACTGGAAAGTTGATCTTAAACCAAATACTCATATTTTGGGAGATTTCCTAAACTAGGAAAGTATGAATGAGATAGACAGGGAATTGAAGGAAGAGGGAAGAGTGTGAGTGAGATACGATTCTTCACCACATTCACTAAAAGGAGTAAAAATGTCTGTAATTTGTTCTGAAGTGGACTGACAAACCATCACATTTTTCATGAAAATTTGTGGAGATAAAGTTAACTTTGGGAGGGGGGGGTGGAATAGGGAAGGAGGGAGGGAGAGAGAGAGAGAGAGAAAGAGAGAGAGAGAGGAAGGGGATTGTCTTCAAAGCTTGTCAATTCTCACACCATGAGATGTCTCCTTCATGCTTTGACTATCATCATCTGGCCCCTCAGGGCCTCTCAGAAATCTAGACCTTTTAGTTCATGGTGGAACATTTCACTCAAGTCGCAAAGTGGAGGAGATGATGTAAAGCAAGTCAGGTTCTGATTAAGGAAAAAAAAAGTGGAACTGGTGTCTCAGAAGACACACAAGGCTCTGCATAATATGTATGCCAACAAATAAACAACTCAGCACCCAGCCAAGATTTCTATAGTTTTCTTCACAATTTATATCACCATCTGTAAAGTTATGATAAGATATTATTATCTTATTATAAGATATTAACCAGTAAAATATTATATTTTCTATCATATACTTAATATCATATCTATGATATAAAATATATTTCACTAACATTATAAGTATTACTACTAATAACATAATGTTAGTATTATACTTGAGTACAAAATCTATTTCTATCATCTAGCCCCAGAATAATGCTTAACAAATTGCAGTTGCTAAATGACTTTGTGAAATACATGATTGGGCAGTCAATTTTAAAAAGCATCTCTATAAAGAGATTAAGTCCAAAATGAAACAGTTAAAATGACACTTCTTTAACCTTGGTTGTATAAATTTTCCCTATGTTGAGGCACTTTTCTGTGCCAATTCTTCTAATAAGGGAGTTATATGGAAACTGGCCTGATGAAAGCTTGGGGATTAGCATTTCATTAGCTTCTGCAGTTTAACCAAAGCCAAAAATTAGCAGGATTTGCGTTTGGGGCAATTTGCAACAAATTATTGAGCTTTTCAGAAAATAATGCCTTTTAGGCTAAGAGAAAGTATAAAATTTGATAGAAATGAACATGCATTTTACTGAATTTTTATTATACTTTCCTATAATTTAAAAAGTAATTTCAGGAGCAGTCATTTAGCCTGGAAGTTAAAATGCCTGCTTCCACGTTGAAATACCAGGATTCAGTGTCTGGCTCTGGTTCCTGACATCAGCTACCCAATAATGCAGACCCTGGAAGGCAGCACTGATATTTTAAGCAATTGAGTCTCTGCCACCCATGGGAGGATCTGGATAAAATTCCTGACTATCCATTTCAACCTCAGCTGGGGACCCTTGCATGCATTTAGGGAGTATATCCCAGATGAAAGCATTCCACTCTCTCTGTCTTTCTCTCTCTCCTTCTCCTTTCTTGTCTCTGTGCCTCTAAAATGTAATAATATAATAAAAAAAGGAAACTAATATTAATGATTTTCAACGGTGTCTTCATATAGTTCGTTAATTTTTATTTTTAAAAATCTGTTTATTCATTTATTTGTTATTATTTTTGAATGGCAGAAATAAAGAAACAGAGAAATATCTTCTACCTGCAGATTCATTCTCCAAATGGCCATGTTAGCTAGAAATGGAATAAGGCTAAAGCTAAGAGCCAAAAACACAATCTGGGTTTTAAATAGAGTTGGTGGAGACAAAACTACTTGAGCTATGACCTGCTGTCTCCCAGAGTTTACATAAGCAGGAAACTGGAACTGAAAGCAGAGCTATGATGGACTGTAACCCAGGCGCTTTAATATGGGATATGAGCATCCCAAAATAGTTTCTTAGCCACTATGCCAAATGCCAGTACAATTCATTAATTTTAATGTCCTTTATTACAAATTAAAATAGTTTAACTAATTATAATTATTTCTACCAATGTTTTCCAATTTTATGATATTATACTTGAAAGATTAAAATATCTTTATTTTGTTCTAAAATAATTTACTATATCTGACATTGCTTAAGGAGACCATGCAGAATAATTCCAAAAGTTAATGGAAAATGGAATTAAAAGATCAATTTATTCTTAATGCAAAAAGAAAATCATACATATTCTCATAGTACATATTTTATTATATTTTGAATACCCTTCATATAAATATAATTTATTTTTGTTCAATAGCATATTTAGTAAACATTTAATTTAGGAAATTTTTATTTCCTAGTAGAAAGAGTGACAGAAAAATCCATTTAAATTATGGGGGCCGGCATTGTGGAACGGTGGGTTAAATCACCACCTGCAATGTTAGCATGGCATATGAGCACCTTGATAACAGCTCCATGATAACACATCTGGGAAAGCAGCAGAATTTGAATCAAATACTTGAGCTCCTGCATCCATATGGGAGACCCAGATGAAGCTCCTGCTGCTGGCTTCAGCCTGGCCCAGCTCTGGCCCTTGAAGACATTTGGACAGTGGACCAGCATATGGAAGACATCTCTCTCTCTCTCTCTCTCTCTCTCTCTCTCTCTCTGTGTGTGTGTGTGTGTGTGTAATTCTGCCTTTCAAATAAATCTTTTACAAAAGTTGCTCTATCTTACAATATTTATCATATATTTATTTTTCCTGCTTGACTGTGATTTGTTATTTGAACATTTATAACACATGATAAAACCATAAATCTTATTTCTAAACTTTACACTCTTCTTAACAGAGATTGTCATTCACTAACTTATCCATTCATTTCTTATTTATAGAGTGATGACTATTATACGTACTATTGTTTAAATCAGTTCTGAGCAGTGAACATTTTATTTCCTTCCTTTTATACTTTATGCAACTAAGAAATTCAGCATTTACTAAGCACAATACTATATAAAATACTGCATCAAAATTGTAGAGTGACAGTATTTTCATAAGTAAAATAATTTCTGTAAAATGTATATTGATCTGTTGTTTCTTCCCTTGTTAAGAGAAGGATAATTTTAAAATAATACTTTATATCCCAGTGCCTTTTAATATATATCAAGGTATTAGTAATCTGCATATATAAAAATAGCCTAACATAATATTTGTTTTCATAATCCACTAATCTAAAACAAAAGAGTCAGAGATTTAGCTACTTTACAACTGGATTTTTATCTCTCTACTGATACTTCTTATCAACATTTTGCCTTTTTCTCATTGGGCATATTACAATAGCTATTTTTTCCTGCCAATATCAGCAACTGGGTCACAATGTGTGTGTGTGTGTGTGTTTTCTTGGTAACTGCTTTGAGAGTGATTATACTTTGCGGACTCTTAATATACTAAATGTTTGCTTTGTACTCTTGATATTTTGCATGTTATTTGCGTTACTCCAGTTGTGCTTCTTGTATCCCCAATTGACAGAATTTCCTTGTTTCATGCTTTTTTTGGTATTCCCCATGGATACTAATAGGTAATTATTTTTTCTATATTACATAATCCGAATTCCTTAATTATTTAAAGAAGCGTTTTTAATATACTTTGTTTCATATCTCAAAAAAATGGTACCTAAATGTAATTCCATTTTTTTCATATGGAATGTAAGACTATTTCTATCTCAAATTATGTTTCTCTTGACTATGAAACTTTGTGCTTACCTGCCTATTGGCCATTTTAATAGCCTTTTGACATATTTAATAACATTAAACAGGTATACCAAAATTTTCAGTTTCTTGAATGAATTTTTCAGGTTTACAGCAAATTGTCTCTGCCTTAATTTTTCTCATATTGATATCAATTACAAGTATCTCAATTCAAACCATAAACTAAACTTTTGAATTTTTGTTTGTATGTTCCTCTTCACATCCAAATTATTATTCAATCCTATACAATATATACTTTAAATTATATTTTTATATATTTATGGATTTTATATTTTTATAACCTAAATAAAATCTATTTAGAAAATGTAATGCTATTTTCCCATTATTCTTTTCATTTATGTGGTATGTCTTCTCTCTCTTTCTTGACAATATTGTATTTTCTTTCTCCCCCAGTATTTACAGATGATCACTGTACTGATCATCTTAAAGAACCAACCTTTGATTTTTATTGACTATTTTCTATTTTAATTTTGATTTTTCTTTCATTGATTTGTAATTTTATTATAACTTTTCTTCTTATTTGGTCTTAATTTGATTATAAGTTCTAGCTTATTATGTTGAAATTTTAAAGTAATGTTTTTATTTATATAAGGTGAATAAATTTCATGTATTTTATATATACAGATTTAGGAACATGGTGATACTTCCCACCCTACCCTCCCTCCCTCCCACACTCAAACCCTCCCTCCTCCTTCCTTTCTTATTCTTTCTTTTAATTTTTTACAGTGACATACTTTCAGTTTATTTTGATTACAAACTTACATTATTGCATTGATGACCTGTCTAAAACAGACATTTGGTTCAATTTTTTGCCTTTCATCACTGATTTAACTGTTTCCTTAAGATTTTGATAAGTCATTTTGTTATTTTTGATTGAATAATCTTATAAATATGCCTTATGTTTTCTTTTATGGCCACTGAGTTTTTAAATATGTGTTATTTAGTTTTTAGATATTTGAAAAATTTCCAAGAATCTTTCTATTATTCATAATTTCTAATGGAACCATTGTGACCAGACAGACATTGTATTATTTGCATACTTTAGAATATTTTTTCATGTCCTATTTTATATACTAGAATAGCTATGCTATATTATGGTAAATATTCTCTGAGTTGATAAAAACACATGTTTTCTATTATTGGATGATGGATAAAGAATTATATGAGAGGTAGAGAGCTGCTATCTGCTAATTCACTCTCCAAATGTGGTAAATGACCAGGGATGGATCTGGTCATAGCCAAGAGCCAGGATCGAATCCTATTTCCCATGGGGGTGGCATGAACCAAATTACTTGATCCATCATGAGTGCCTCCCAGATTTGCTTTAGTAGCAAGAGACTCAAGAGCCAGAGCCATAAAATTAACCCAGACATTCTGATGAAAGATATGTGCACCATAAACAGCGTGTAAACTGCCAAGCTATATATGTGAGCCTTAGAAATGTATGCCTATCGTTATCACCATATTTCATTGAAATCCCAATATTTTTTGGTCACCATTCTGGTAAATATTCTTCTCCCCCCCCCATCCTTTGAGCAATTTATCGCCATGTATATTAGGCAACTTGAACTTATCCACAGCTTCCTGAGTCCCTGATCATATTCTTAAAATATATTTTAACTGTTCCATTTTGCGTGGATTCTCCTGTCATGTTATCCAGCTCACTAATCTTTTCTTTCACACTGTTTTGACATTTAATAACATTTATCAATACTATCCAGTGTATTTTTATCTCAGAAATTGCATTTTTATTTTCTAAAATTTAATTCATTTTCTAAACACATTCTTTTTTGCTAGCATTTCACACTTTCATCTACCTACCTTCTGAAATTTTAATATTATTTTGGTGACTATGTTAATGGTGTCATCCACTAATATTATACATGCATCATTTCTGTTGTAATTTTTGCCCATTTCATCTGCTAATGGATTACATTTTTCTACTTGTTTGAATGCCAGTGATTTTTTCATTGGTTAACAGATATTTCAAAATTTACTTTTTTAAATGCTGAGATTTTAAATTTTTTGTATCTGTTTGTAGTGTAGACTTTTGTTTGCAGACAGTTAATTCACTTGGAAACAGTATAAAATTTCAAGCCTTACTTTTAATTGTTGGATTGTCATGATAAGGACAGCCTTAGGTTTAATATTTGGCCACTAAAGAAGTAACAGTCATCTGTGTCTTGTTTGATGTCCTACATATTACAAGAGTTTTGTGGTGGTTGTAGTAGTTGTTGTTGTTTTGATTTCCTTTCTAGTAATAAAACACATAGTATCCAAAACTTTGTGAGCTTTAATAATTTTTCCAATTGCTTTCTTCTAGTGCTATTTTCCAAAAGCTTCACCCTGCCTTGAGCATGTGTGTTCATAGGTATTTGCTGATAAATAATCGCCTTAGTTAAAGAAAGAAATGATATACCAGTCTCTCCTGGACGTGCTCTCCGTACAACAAATGCCTGTACATTTTGTTCTTCAATCTTTGTGTTGACAGGAATCCAGTTGGTTAACTCTCAGTGTCTCACACTTGAAAATGACATCACCATTTCCTCAACTCACTGGTATTTTCTTTTTTTATGCAGATTGTGTAGTCTGGAAACTCATTTCAAGCAGAAAACTGGGGAAATTCTAATGCTAACTTTATTTTTACTCTTCCATGATCAGTGTTTAGTGCTACTGATTATTCAAAGCCAAGAATCCACTTTGCAGTGTTTTGTACATTTGTTGATATGCTTAAGTCAGAAAATAAAATTCAGTTTTGTAATTTCATGATTGCCTGAAATAGAAGTCTGAAACTCTGATCATACTTAAACTTGCAGTAGAAGGATGGTTGAAAGTCACCTTGAGACAATGGTTTTTCAAAGTTTCTGTATCACTTTTATTTTCTTTAATAAAATTGAAAATATCATACAAAGTAGAAAAGCTGGTTTCTTTAACAAAGGGAGAAGGTATTCAGCCTCAGGCATCAAAAAAAACATGGGAACATTCTTTTTTTTTTTTTTTTTTTTTTTTTTTGGACAGGTAAAGCTATAGACAGTGAGAGAGAGAGACAGAGAGAAAGGGCTTCCTTCCATTGGTTCACTCCCCAAATGGCCGCTAAGGCCTATGCTGCGCCAATCTGAAGCCAGGAGCCAGGTGCTTCTTCCTGGTCTCCCATGCGGGTGCAGGGCCCAAGCACTTGGGCCATCCTCCACTGCCTTCCCAGGCCACAGCAGAGAGCTGGACTGGAAGAGGAGCAACCAGGACTAGAACCCGGCGCCCATATGGAATGCCGGTGCCACAGGAAGAGGACTAACCAAGTGAGCCGCGGCTCCGGCCCCTGGGAACATTCTTCACTACAGTTTGTATGGAAGTAAATATTAGCTCATTACTATGTAACTAAGTCTGATGTACCCTAGGGAAGCTCCACTGCTGTAATAACACCTTGAGGGCCCGGCGCTGCACTGTAGCAGGTAAAGCCACCTTCCACAGCTCCTTCATCTCATATGGGCGCTGGTTCAAGTCTCGGCTGCTCCACTTCTGATCAGCTTTCTGCTGTGGTTTAAGAGAGCAGCAGAGTATGGCCCAAGTGCTTGGACCTCTGTACCCTGCACCTGCATGGGTGACCTGGAAAAAATTCCTGGCTCCTGGCTTCAGATTGGGGGAGCTTTGGCCATTGAAGCCATCTGGGGAGTGAACCAGCAGATGGAAGACCTCTTTTTCTCTCTCTGCCTTTCTGTAAATCTGTCTTTCAAATACATTTTTTTTTGGAAAAAAAAGAATAACTTGAATCAAATTATCTTTAATTATGATAGCAAACATACAAACCTGACAAGGGCTAAAACAGTTATTGTTAGCTCATTATTGGTAGAGTCATTTTACTTCAGTCTACTTATAACAACAGTAGTCTGTTAATAGGTCTCCCAAATTCAAACTGTGTACTAAAATATTCTAACCATGCTTTCTATAAATTTATCTTTTAATCCCATTTTCCTGGTGCTTTTTGAAGCTCCATAATAATTATTATTTTTTTTTTTTTCACAGAGTGGATAGTGAGAGAGAGACAGAGAGAAAGGTCTTCCTTTTGCTGTTGGTTCACCCTCCAATGGCCGCTGCGGCCGGCTCATCATGCTGATCAGAAGCCAGGAGCCAGGTGCTTCTCCTGGTCTCCCATGCGGGTGCAGGGCCCAAGCACTTGGGCCATCCTCCACTGCCTTCCCGGGCCACAGCAGAGAGCTGGCCTGGAAGAGGGGCAACCGGGATAGAATCCGGTGCCCCAACCGGGACTAGAACCCGGTGGGACGGCGCCGCAAGGCAGAGGATTAGCCTGTTAAGCCACGGCGCCGGCCACTCAATAATAATTATTTACAATTGTTTTCTTTATTTCTGTGGGTTACTTTTAACTTTTTTTTTCTCCTTCTCTATTTCAGTGATGAGAGGAATGGAGACAGAGAGGAAGGGGAAGGGAAGAAACATCTTGTGTCCATTAACTAGTTCACTTCGCAAATGCCCACATAACCAAGGATGCACCAGGGCCAGAACCATGAGCCTGAAATTTAATCTAGGTCTTCTGTGTGGGTGTTGGGAATCCAATTATTTGCAGCATTACTGATGCCTCCCAAGGTCTATATGAGGAGAGCTGGAGTCAGAAGCTGGAGATGAGTATCAAACCCAAGCACTCAGATAAGAAATGAAGGTGTCTCCACTGCTGGGCTAAATGTCTGCTTCTAGGCAGACATTCCACCTCTAGGTAGCCATCAAACACTTTGTATTCTTTCTAGCACCCACCAGATTTTTTTTTCTCCCACATAATTACTTCTTTATAAATTTTGATAAATTAAATTATATGGCATTACCTCTTTCTTTCAAATTAGATCAGTGCTTTTTATGATTTCATTGCATCTCATTATTTGATTACTAATATATACTTGTGTGTTATAAATTCATAATTATCTTATCTTTTATGGTATATGTCTTTAAATTACTTTCATCTTTCATTCTCTTCCTTACCCCTTTCTTAACACTCTGTTTTTGAAATAACATTAAATGGATATTTTCAAAATCAGAGTGAAGGTTGGGGAGAAGATAAGGAGAAATAGACACCATCCACCCATCCATCTATGGATTCACTCCCCAAGGGTTGGAACAATCAAAGCTTGGCCAGGTTGGATCCAAGAGCCAGGAACTCCATCTGGGTCCCTCATATGGGTGACAGGGGTTCAAGTATTTGAGTCATCATCTGCCTCATTACAGGCACATTAGCAGGGAACTGGATCAGAAGCAGAGTAGCCAGGATTCTGATAAAGTGGCTTCACCTGCTGTGCCACTCTACTGGTCCCACCATCCTCCTTTCAGTAATGTCATGTCACATCGAGCTTAATATAAAAATCGGACACTACCATATTCCCACTTTTTTTTTAATACAGGTCAGTACTATTTCTGAAGGAAATCCTTCAAGGCAAAGGAAAATACATCCAGACAGAAATCTTTATCTCCACCAAAAAGTGAACTGGATATGGTAAATAGAGGTATTTTTAAATTATTATTAAAGAGACATATTATTTTAATAAGCATTTTATTATTTAAAATGTTTTTAATATTTCTTATTTAAAATATTTTAAAGGGAGTTGGTTACTTAATGCAAAAATAATAATGTTGTGCCACTCTTGCCCTTATTATCGTGAATACATATTGACCTACATTCAGTGGCATGATCATGCCAAGAATTCACAACTGCAGGCTTAACTGGACAGCTTTTCCTGACTTGAGTTACTATGTCCACACCACAAACACAAGCACTCATATACATTTTTTTTTTCTGGGTCACCTTTTTGCTTCTAAAGCCTCAACCTAACTTAAAGACCATTCAACTCATTTTATTTAATTAGCATCTCCAGCCAATACCTTTCCTTTACAGTTTCCTGAGACCTCCTTTTCATAATTTGTAATCATAATTTGTAATTGTATAATTGAGTTGACACTTTTAAAACTGTATCAGCTCTATATGTGCCATATGAATAACGCATCACGCCTGTGATTGCTCATCAAATAATTGTGGAATGTTCATTATCCATTAAGGCAATCTTACCTAAGGTAGTCTTTAAAAAGTCCTGGAAAATAATGTTTCCAGCTGCTCTACATAATACATTGCATCATGTGAAGTTTAGATTTTCTTTCCTTTGTGTTCTGTTCTACCTGCACAATAAAAATCATAGAATAGGACAGCACATTTTGTTTTTAACATGTTTTCAGAATCTAGAAGAAAAGTTACCATATCATTTTTTAAAGTCCCTTGAGCTTCTTTGAAGTGACCTGTCAACAGCTCTCAGTGTTTCAATACTTAAGGTTGTTTCTTGGTCTGTTGCCAGAGGAAGCACCACAGGGATTTACACTGCCAACTTCTTTAAAATATATATATATATAGAACATTTTTAAAAATACAGAGTACCTTGGAGCAATTCAAATCACTGTGTCACTTGCAATGGAAAGGCTATGTGCTGATAGGTCATTATATTTATTTTTAGGGCCACTGATGGTAAGCTTTGACAATCAACTGACTAGTTAACCTCCACAAGGGGATGCCAACAGACATCACAACTACATAGACTTATGTCAACACAGTTTTCAGTCAGTGGTGGCAGGTGATCATGTACAGACAACATGAAATCAGCAGCATAGAAATAGTTGAATAGAATATGCAATAAGATATATAATGAAAAGAAATTCCCATTTTAGTGATGATTTTATGAGTACATGTTTTATGTATAGACTTACAACAGAAAGGCATACACATACACATAATTCATACTTCATAAATAAATTACTATAGGATTTTAACAACAGGTTATGATATAATTCAATGGGGTTGTGTTCATCAAACAGGCATCTAGATTAACATATATACAGACACATTTCAGATAGGTCATAGTCCATATTAGAAAAATCAGGAAAACTGGAACCTATTTTATTGACCCAGAACTTGGTACTATATTATTTTTATAACTTTGGATTACATGCAGTGTTTCTTCAACCCAGATTCTACTTCTGCTTGAGAACAATTTCTTTCATCATCTAGATAATTCTGTGAGAATGTATCTACCAAATGAAACTTAATCTAAATCAACATGCAAGTTGTTACTCTGGTAAATATTTTATTCTGGAAAATATATTTTGAAGTAAAGAGTTATTGACCTAAATTATTAATAAGATTGAAATATACAATCATGATACCATCTAGAATGTTAGTGTGCAGGAGGCATCAAAGGTCATAGCTAAAATGAATTTCATTCCTTGTTGATATAGGACATTATTTATGAATTTTGCAAATGTATTAGAAGTGTATCATTTACAGTCAAAAGAATGTGTGCTAAATTTATATAGTCATTAATGTAAGTTTAATGCCCTATAACTTCTATAGAAAATTTGGGAATATAGCTATTTGCTGTGGAAAAAACATAAGAGCAATATTGTTCTGGCATATATGAAAGACAACATGACAAATCCAAATCCAATTATTTTTACTGAGTATCAGTTTATAAGTGGCCCTGCTCTCCAATATTAAACTGAAAAACCTCAAACAACCTAGCTTTTCTGATGCACTTTCAGCTAGCTTTTCTTTAGCATTTTGCTTTTTATGTGAAACATTTCTTCAGTCAATACTACTTTCCTGAAACACAGCCTCTGAATATCGAAGATTTCAAAGGAGTTAATCGGCAAAAAGAAACAAAAAATCTCTACCCATGTCATTTACCTTCTTGACATTTTTATGTCGCTGAAATAATTTACCCAAACCTAAAGCAATCAGTATATGAAAGTTATCTGTACCCTCATGTTCACTGCAGCACAATTCACAATAGCTAAGATATGAAGTCAACCCAGATGTCCATCAACTGTTGACTGAATAAAGAAATTGTATGCACACACACACACACACATACATACAATGGAATACTACCCAGCTGTAAAAAATAAAAGAAAAAGAAAAGAAATCCTGTCTGGTACAACAGGATGGTCATAACTGGGAACCATTACACTTAGTGAAATAAGCAGTCCCTTCCTGGTCTGAGGTAGAGTACCTGAAATGTCATGTATTGGAGGAAATAGACATTTTGAGAACTGATGATTCTTTTATAGCCCTCGTCTCTTCTATTGAGGAACAGTGTTTTATTTTGTTTTTGTTTTCTCTTAAAACTATTTGTTGAACTCTTTTACTTAGAGTAGATTTAACTATAGAATCACTAAGTATACTGAAAATAGATCATTGTAAAAATTAAGAGTGAATCCAAGGCCTGTGCCGTGGCTCACTAGGCTAATCCTCTGCCTGCGGTGCTGGCACCACTGGTTCTAGTCCTGGTCTGGGCGCCGGATTCTGTCCTGGTTGCTGCTCTTCCAGTCCAGCTCTCTGCTGTGGCCTGGGAAGGCAGTGGAGGATGGCCCAGGTCCTTGGGCCCTACACCTGCACGGGAGACCAGGAGAAGCACCTGGCTCCTGGCTACGGATCAGCACGGTGCGCCGGCCCCAGCGGCCATTGGGGGGTGAACCAACAGAAAAGGAAGACCTTTCTCTCTGTTTCTCTCTCTCTCACTGTCCACTCTGCCTGTTAAAAAAAATTAAAAATTTTAAAAAAGAGTGAATCCAAGGGAGGTAGAGGAAGGGTTGGGGCATGGGTGGGAGGGAGGGTAGGGGAGGAAGTGCCACTATGTTCCTAAATCTGTATATATGAAATATATGAAACTTGTATGACTTAAATAAAATTTTAAAAAAATTAATCTATGAAATGGATTGCATACAATTTAATTGCATCAGTAGTCATTTAATATCCATACTTGTTCTAGTTCTAATAAGTTCTGTGATTTTATTATTCAGTAGTGAAAATATAAACACATATATTAAATTCATTACAGTGCAGCACTACCAACATTTAATAGACATTCAACTTTATATTCATAATTGGAATATTTTGCTTAATGTATGCTTTCCAGAATTGGCTTCATGAGTTTTATTTTCTTTTTTGCTAGAAGAGAAAATAAATTTTATTGATATATGTATGTTTCATAGTTTTTTTTTTCCTCTTCTTAAATTTGCCTCAGTTCCTGAATATCTGTCTTGCTTTTCCAAATTCAAATTGTATCGCAAAATCTGACTGAAAGCAAAGTACATCTGAAATTAAAAGAAATAAAAAACAGTTCAGTAAAAATTTGAGTAAAAAATCTAGACAAATCTAATGTCTGAATGGTTTCTCCCTCACTCATTTTGATGCTCAGATCAGGGAGTATCTCAGCTTTTTTTTTTTTATCTGCCATGCTTTTCAAGTTAGGTAGATTTTGTTAACATGGATGTTACTTAAAGAATATTGAAATTTCTGAGTCTTTCCAAATATATTAAATGAGATTAATAAAGTTACTCTCAATGAAATTTTATGAAAAATCAAGAACTGGCTGGCGCCGTGGCTCACTAGGCTAATCCTCCGCCTTGCGGCGCCGGCACACCGGGTTCTAGTCCCGGTTGGGGCACCGATTCTGTCCCGGTTGCCCCTCTTCCAGGCCAGCTCTCTGCTGTGGCCAGGGAGTGCAGTGGAGAATGGCCCAAGTGCTTGGGCCCTGCACCCCATGGGAGACCAGGAGAAGCACCTGGCTCCTGCCATCGGATCAGCGCGGTGCGCCAGCCGCAGCGCGCCTACCGTGGCGGCCATTGGAGGGTGAACCAACAGCAAAAGGAAGACCTTTCTCTCTGTCTCTCTCTCTCACTCTCCACTCTGCCTGTCAAAAAAAAAAAAAAATCAAGAACTATTTCTACTGCCTCTAGTCGGTGCTTACATTTGACAAATAGCATTGTTGGTGCTAATTCTTTATCTTGATGTCCAATTTTGCATGCATGACAAGGAAAAGTGCGGGACACAATAACTTCAAAGATGGAAAAGTGTAAAAGGAATGAAATTTGCATACTGTTTTATTACATGGGGTGAATGTGGAGCTAATGATTAACATTTTATTAATTCTAGTAAAATTTAAAGATAATTGATAGCTACTGAAAACACATACAAACCGGCACTGCTGCTCACTAGGCTAATCCTCCGCCTGTGGAGCCCGCACCCCAGGTTCTAGTCCCGGTTGGGGTGCCGGATTCTATCCCGGTTGCCCCTCTTCCAGTTCAGCTCTCTACTGTGGCCCGGGAAGACAGTGGAGGGTGGCCCAAGTGCTTGGGCCCTGCACCCGCATGGGAGACCAGGATAAGCACCTGCCTCCTGCTTTCGGATCAGTGCAGTGCGCCGGCTGCAGCGCACCGGCCGCGGCGGGCATTGGAAGGTGAACCAATGGCAAAGGGAAGACCTTTCTCTCTCTCTCTCTCTCTCTCTCTCTCTCTCTCTCTCTCACTATCTAGCTGACTTTCTGCCTTGAATCATAGTTCAAGGCTCAGACCTTTCTATAGCTCAAGCTATTTCAAAGCTATAGAATCATCAGTATAAGCAACTCTGCCTCACTGTAGCACATATTTAAATTAATTTTGTCAGGCCGGCGCCGTGGCTTAACAGGCTAATCCTCCGCCTTGAGGCACTGGCACACCGGGGGGGGGGGGGGGGGGGTTCTATTCCTGATTGGGGTGCCGGATTCTATCCCGGTTGCTCCTCTTCCAGGCCAGCTCTCTGCTATGGCCCAGGAAGGTAGTGGAGGATGCCCAGGTCCTTGGGCCCTGCACTGGCATGGGAGACCGGGAGAAGCACCTGGCTCCTGGCTTCTGATCAGCGTGATGAGCCGGCCGCAGTGGCCATTGGAGGGTGAACCAACGGCAAAAAGGAAGACCTTTCTCTCTGTCTCTCTCTCTCACTATCCACTCTGCCTGTCAAAAAAAAAAAATTGTCTTGTTTTTAGCAGTAAAAATTTTTAAAAAGCTGAAGAAATGAACTATATTAAGACCTGTTTCCTGGTTCTTTTCTTTTCCCTATTGGGCAGTTGATGTTTAGTATAACCCCAAAGACATTTTTATGTAAGCAAAACAAATGTAATTCATCTATGCAGGAAAATGTGAGACACCCCGTGGGACAGTGTGAAAGGTGGAAGTAAATGGCCAATGTCTCACAGATTTTAATCTTTTCTTTTTCTCTTATCCCTATTCATCTGTCATGGTAGACACATTAAGAGTGATCATTTAGCTTAATGGTACACACACACACACACACACGCCAATTAAAGTGTCTGGGTTTGATTCTCAGTTCTAGCTCCTGACTCCAGCTTTACCTCAATACAGACTCCAGGGGAAAACAGAGGTGACACAAGTACTTGGGATTCTGCCACTCATGTAGAACACCTGGACTGGGTTCTTGGTTCCTGGTTCTGGTCCTGGCAGATTGTAATTATGCAATGATATAGGTCAATATGTATATATAGTAATCAGGGTGGGACCAGAGCATTATTATTTTTGCATTAAACAAACAATTGTATTTTATTTTATTTTTTAAGCTTTTATTTAATGAATATAAATTTCCAATGTATAGCTTATGGATTACAGTGGCTTCCCCCTCCCATAACTTCCCTCCCACCCGCAACCCTCCCCTCTTCCGCTCCCTCTCCCCTTCCATTCACATCAAGATTCATTTGCAATTCTCTTTATATACAGAAGATCAGTTTAGTAAATATTAAGTAAAGATTTCAATAGTTTGCACCCACATAGAACACAAAGTGAAACATACTGTTTGAGTACTAGTTATAGCATTAAATCACAATATACAGCACATTAAGGACAGAGATCCTACATGAGGAGCAAGTGCACAGTGACTCCTGTTGTTGACCCAACAAAGTGACAGTCTAGTTTATGGTGCCAGTCATGAGTTGCCAAGGCTTTGGAAGCCTTCCAAGTTCGCCGACTCTGATCATATTTAGACAAGGTCATAAAAGACAGGGTGAGGATAGTAACCAATGATCCTAAGAGTGGCATTAACCAGGTCTGAACAATTATACAGCATTAAGTGGGGAAGAGGACCATCAGTACTCACAGGTTGGGAGTAGAGCCATTGGAGGTAGAGTAGAGATTATGATTACGAGGGAATGAGGCCCAAGTATGCTAGACAGGGTCTAGAACAAAGGACAGAGTCATTATTAGAGGAGCTAAGAAAGGTGCTGTCTAGGCTACAATTAAGTTTTCTGATTGAAAGGCAAATAGAACCTGACAGAAGGGGCTTGATAATAATCTGTTGGGCTTTAGGCCTTATAAGTTAAGAGGCCCAGACCTATCTATCTCTTCACATGGGGTATATCCTAAGGGAGGTGTGAACCTCCTAGGGGAAGGCACTCTGTTGACTTTCATTACTTGGCTGGCCTAGGAGGAGAGCTGGCCAGGTAAAGGCAGGTGGCATCTCTAACAAGAAATTTACAGTTCTGCCTGCAATGTTGCTGACCATGCTTGGCCGTCCCCTCAGCTGCAGTGGTCACTTTGGAAGCTGGGCTGAGTGAAGGGCTTTTCAGCTTAGAGCCAATAAGATCTGTGGCTCTGACCTGGGCATCCTTCGACTCCAGGGCAGGTCCATTTCCAGTGATCCAACTCTTGGCAGAGTTGCCAGGGCTCTTCACAAGCTGACTTCTGCTAAAGCCCAGGCTTACCACATTGAAAGCCACTGCAGTAGACTGGCCTGTTGGATCTCCTTGAGGGCAGATCACTGTACAGTTCAGCCATTAATAGGCCTGCCACCCATTGCTTCTGATGTCTAGCTTTCTTTTCCTCCTGGTTTTTGTTAAAGCAGACCAGAGGATGCAAGTCAAGGGAGTGCCCAAGTCCCAGCTCTAATCTTCGGTGGCCTGAACTACAAGTCTATAGTCACAGGCATGTTCTGTAGTAGTTTTTCTAAGGTAGACAATACCCATGAGGAAAATTATATTCTCACTTTAAAACTTTCTTTCCCTTTGGTCTGAAAGGGAGGTTTTTTCTACTTACTGTATACTTCGCTGATGGCGAAGTGAATCTAGCTATGAGATTATTATTTAAGTTCTTATTTTGGCTATGCTATTACAGAAAAATGTTAGCCATCTCTTTTATAAGGTCTAAAGATTAAATTGTGCATCCTACAGATTCCTTCATAATAGAATTAGTTTCCTACCTTGAGGAGAATAGAGAATGAAAGAACAAGTTGGGCTAAGAATAGAGAAATGAGGGAGCAAGTCCTAGATAGCTTGCTGACAATAGCAGTATTACATGAATACTTAGCAAACAGTTTCAACCATTAGATAACAACTTAAGAAAACATTTACCAGAAGGTCCAATGCCTTCTATAAATTGTAAGAATCATGTATTTGAAAACACCTCTTAAATATCTAACATGGTGTAGTTTGTTTAATCAGTAAATTAAGCACAACCATATAAAATGTTTTTAGTTTCTTTCTACCAACAAGTATAAAACATATGATGCAGAGATTCAGGTCACACAAGTTAAAATGTATCTTTGATTAATTTTAGCAGCTTAAATTTATGAACAATCATATCTATAAGCCAATTAAAATAAAATTCTTAATAAAATTTTCCCATGTGGACATACAATATGTACACACATATAACATAACATAATAGGCCAATATAGAAATTTTAATAGCTTTTAAAATCTTTAACTGTTTTTGTAGATTGCCAATTGATTTGAATTGCTTTTTGTTTTTAGTAACCTCAGTTAACCAAACTTTCTCTCAGTTGGTACTGTTAATACATTATTGGCTTCATCTGTTTACAGAGCCATCCCAAAGTACTGAATACAACAGAGGTGGCTGGAAAAAGCCCATAGGAACCTATAGGAGGACAGCTAAACACAGAATCAACAATGCTTTAGTTTTATGAGCAGCAAATCATATATAACTGTGGATGACAAAAGACTTTAAGTCGCCATGTTTAAAATTATAAACTCATCAGCCAACAAGAGGCACTTGCTTACTTCACAATATTTTTGAAAGCACCTGTAGGATTTTACAAGTATTTAACCCTTTAGGCCTCTGGGGATTTCTCATTAAGATAACTATCATGTCTAGTAACACAAGATCATTAGGCTTTTTAATTCTCAAACATTTGTATTAATAGCATTTTACATTATAGAAACTTAAAATTTAGTACCACGTCACATCTTGACAGTACTTCTAATATAATCCAAATAGCCTGATTAGTTGGTGACTCTATAAGATTAGAGACATATGTCCTTCGATTTTTTCAGTTGGGCCCAAACTGGAAAAACCAAAGTCCAAGATTTACTGGAAATTTTAGAGTCCAGATTGTTTGAAACTTTGATTTTTTGAATGCCTGTCAGGAATGCCAAGAAGGCTCAAAATCCAGAATATCTGGTTGAAATAAGATTCCTTAAAATCATGACATATCATAGACCAAATTTGATGATTGTTACAGGTGATTATTCAAATCTTTGAAAATAAGCACATATTTAAATAATCCATAGCTCTTAATAAAAATTCAGCTGTTTTTGAACAATTAGAATTTAACAGACATCAAGAAAACATAATAGATTACTTTAACACATTGCTTTAACAGAGAATCAGATTTTAATTCTATGTCAAAGAGAAATTGAGCTTCCTGTGATCTTTTGCTGTGAGGTTTCCTTCCTTTACCTTGTTTCATATTGATGACCATGTTTCTGTGTTTCTGTGTGTAACACATCTTTAAGCATCTTTTAAACATGAACCAATTGGTGGGAGCCCTCCTATTCTGTTTGCTTATATGTATCTCAAAGAAATAAAAATGTTTAAATTGACACTTTGGTGTAAGTTCTGTATATTATCCTCACATATAATAACAAAAACATGTATCCCGTTATGTACATATATATTAAAAATATATTTCCACATATTTTATGTAAATGACATCAACACGAAATCAGATAAGTAACTGACTTAATTCAGACACTTTGAGATCTTGATTTCATTAGCAATTTAGGACTGAACTATATTAAGATATGCTTCCCATTTCCTGGTTTCCATCATTCGAGGATTCTATTGATATTATCTTAAGTTCAAATGATTCTAAAATACTAAAATAGTGTAGAATCCATAGACCTCACTGTCGCAAACTTTTGTGGACATCAAAGATGAAGTAGAAATAATTAGGCATGTTCCACTTCAGGAAACTCACTCCCTGTTGGCAATGGCATAAAATAATGTTGGAAACTAATTGAGGTTGAAATAAAGTCCTCAATACCTGCAAATTTCTTACAGTCTACTTAGTCATTGATGTGATTAATGCTTAAGACATATATGATTTGCTATTGGAAATTATGTTAAAATTGTATTAAACATAGTTGTTTTTCCTGGGGAAATAAATATTGAATTCTTAAAGATTTCTCAAAGAAAAGTGATATTTTTAATAAGTAGAGCTACAGAAAAAAATGTGTATGACAATTTGAATGCTTAATCTGATGTTCATCCATCCAAGAAAAGGTATCCCCTCAAGATTTGGAAGTTTGCATATAAAGTACTTCAGTGAGGTGAGAAACAAAAACTTAAGTTTAAAAATTCAACCCTTTGGATATTAACCTTAGCTGTGAAAGTTGATGCCATACGAACTCAGAAAGTGACAGAACAGAAAATAAATACATTAAGAAAACACTGTGATGTCCAGGGAGGCACAGAGGAGATATGAAATGTGTTAATTTGGTGACAAAAATCAGTAACAGTAAAAGTAATACACAAAGAAACCGAAGAGAAGAGAGACTTTTAAATCCTCAGTGGAGGAACAAGCTACACATAGCAAGACATGGATGGATGGTTTTGAATACTGCAGAGCTAGAAGTAGGATGGACAGAGAGAACACATTGGACTTGACAATGACGTGACTGAGATTTAAACAGACAGGAGGTATCGGAGAAGTTGATTAAATGGAGCTGACTGTGAGTGATGAAAATGGAAATATTACATAATACTTCTTTCCAGAAGCTTAGTAACTTGCAGGAAGTAGTACAGAAAGTGTATTCAAGGAGAAGGAAGACTAAATTATGTTTTCAGAATGTTTGAAAATGTTTGTAAACAAAGGTAAGATGTCAAACAAGAGGAAGTTTTCAAGAGATTGGAGAAATTAAGCAATTAACAAAGCGAAGCCCCACAAAAGGGAGAAAGAAACAATACAACTTATGGGGATGTATGGCTTCACAACAGGGTTGCACACAGGAAGAAAAAGCATATAAAGGAAATACATTTATTCAACAATCATTTTTCAAGCACTTGTCTTGGATATATATTTCCAATTTTAATTAAACATGTATTTACTTTATTATTCTCCAAGGAAATAAACATTCACTACTAAATGTTCTACAATAAATGCTTGATTTAGATATTTTTTTCTGAGAAGGAAATTTCTCAATCTCAAAAATTTCTACCAATTTTCCACCTCTAATTTATTGCTCACTCATTTTTCTTTAGCCAACCAAAGTTATCAAACATTTGCTACTTTTCCTGGCATAAAGAATAAAAAAGATGAGGAAAACAGGTAAGATTTCTTTCAGTAATAATATTACATAGGTTTATTGGAAAAATGATAAGCGTGTGAAAAAAAAAACAGAAAATAAAACCAATATGGGATGCTGGAGCTTCAGGCCAGGGCGTTAACCTGCTGTGCCACAGCCCTGGCCCTGGTGATTTAATTATTAGTGGTTAGAAATAAGTGTATTGTGGATGAAAGAAACATACCTCAGAAAACCATTGATATATCAATTCATTACTTCCTGTAACATGTTTTGATAGAATTCCTGAACCATATATTTACAGACCCAATATATTTGCAGCACTTTGAAATATTATACACTAGAATATGAAGGAATAATACTGTACCAACACTATATCAAAAGCCAATGTGTAGTCCTTCCTGTTTCGAAGTTAAAAATCACATCTGATAAAAGTTGATGCAATAAAATATATAGCATACTGTAAACTGAATAACAAAGCATTATATACATACATTTAAAAATTAGGAAACCTACATTCTATAACTATATTAAATATAATCAATAAATGTACATATCTAACATTTTAATTATATACAGATTATAATTAAATGCACAGCATAATTTAAACAGGATGCTTTAACAATGCATCCATTTACATAGCAAATGCATGCCCTTTCATGAGACTCTAGACATTGTGTCTACTTGCTGCCTTCTCCTTACATTTAAATTGATTAATTTCAGTTGCAATTAAGGAACAAGTTTACTTCAATATTTTCATTGTACCCAGTGTTCAATGGCACTAATGTTTTAAAAAATAGATTAAGAATTCAAAACACTGAATTAAAAATTTGTTTACTTTTCACTCTGATTTTACTTAACAAGGTATTTTAACCATTTTTCTAGTTAAACATGTTTATAATTATTGGTGTTTCAGCATTTTATACTTAGGTGTATACATATATGCTTTAAATGTTGTCATTGATGTCATCATAATTTATCGTCATGAAACATGGCTATTTGGGGACATTTAACTCCTCCCTGCATTTAGGCAAACTTTCAGGACTTATATTTGTTTTTGACTTTTTTTATTTTGAAAGAGCTGCAGAAAGAGTGAGGTAGAGAAGAAAGGTCTTCTATCCGCTGTTTCACACCCCAGATGACCAAAGGGCCAAGACTGGGCCATATGGAAACCCAGAGCCATCATCTTCTTCTGGGTCCCCTAATTATAGCAATTGGATATCAAACATCATCAAGAAACAGTTCTCAACATTGTGCTATGTATGTAATACATCATCTCTACGGCTATCCTATGCCTGGACATCTGAAAGGATATTTGATTATGATCTTGTTCCTTCAGCAGGGAAACATATTTTTTGTCATCAGACCTGCTACATTCTCAGATTCGGCACCTCCATCCTACCTGGAACACAATTTAATGTTAATATTTGTGATTTTACTATATCTGTGAACTATTTTATCTTTGCATAATAGTAGTGCCTCCCTGTTGCAAAGAAAACTGCTAACTTATTTGAAAATATATACATATCTTATAAGTGTTTATGCAATGATAGAAATTATTATTAAAGGTTTATTTATATATATGATATATGATATATGATACCTATATATGATACCTATATATGATACCTTTTCAATCTCTTTAGAGTCCAGCAAAGGAGACTATCAGAGAGATATTTAAAAGCTAATTAAATATATTAAAATTCAGTTTAGAATAAAGAAAAATAACAATTCTAAATTTAAATTTAGCATTTCCAATTAGAGAAAATATTTAATAAATAATGAGGCACTGCATCAGACTTAAAATGATTGATAGAAATGTGAGTATGTGTTGGAATGTAGATTCAGGTATAATTCTAAGACAGGAAATAGGATTGCGAAGCTTTGTGCACATGAACAGAATATTTATGGTTTGGAAAGAATCACTGTGGATATAAGTACACCAATTTCTTGAGTTCTTAGTCTTTGGTGGATACAAAAACATAGCATAGTTTTAACTTTTGTGCTGTCATAAATAAAACATTATGTGGGGAGCTCAATTAGTGTTGAATAGAATTCTTAGCTTGCCAAAGATGACAAATTAATTTTCCCTAGAGGGTATCTTATAAACACATGAAGACTAAAATGTAAATACAGAAATTAAAAAGTAATCCAAACCCATACATCATTGTTTTTAATGTATTTATGTTTATTAATGAAAATGGTCTCAATATTTAAGGAAATATGACATTGGTTAATTAGATAACACTAGAATCTAATTTTAAGTTGTCATTGAGTTCACATTAATGGTAATGATGAAGTTAATCTTATTGAAGTAATCGTCACATGGAAGTTATTAACTTCAGACTAAAAGTTATAAACTTGATATCACTGAAGAAAAAACAAAATCAGAAAAAAAAGAGATTTGATTTTTTTTTAAGATTTAGCTTCTTAAAGAATGACAGAGAAAGAGGGAGAGAGAGAACAAAGGAGATCCTCCATCAATGGTTCAATTTCCAAATGATCATAACAGCTGTGTCTAGGCCAGTCCACGGTCAGGAGCCAAGAACTCCATCATGTTCTCCCACATGTGACTGGCCCAAATACTTGGACCATCTTCTGCTGCTTCACAGGCACATCGGCAGGAATCTAGATCAAAAGCAGAGTAGCCAAATCTTTAAACAGCAGTCTGGCATGGGATTCTGCCATCTCAAGTGGTGGTTTAATTAGCTGAAACCACAAAACTGGCCCTGAAAGCAAGGAGAAATGAACTGAGTAAGACTTGAAATTAAATGGCTTCTAAGCATCATTGGGCACTTCCAAGTCTACATTGTGTAGTGTAGTTGAAACTCAAGTACAGAGATGCATATAGTCTTTTTTCTTTCTTTTTTTTTTTTTTTTTTTTTGACAGGCAGAGTGGACAGTGAGAGAGAGACAGAGAGAAAGGTCTTCCTTTGCTGTTGGTTCACCTTCCAATGGCCGCTGCGGCCGGTGTGCTGCGGCCGGCGCACCGCTCTGATTCAAAGCCAGGAGCCAGGTGCTTCTCCTGGTCTCCCATGCAGGTGCAGTGCCCAAGCACTTGGGCCATTCTCCACTGCACTCCCGGGCCACAGCAGAGAGCTGGCCTAGAATAGGGGCAACCAGGACAGAATATGGTGCCCTGACTGGTACTAGAACCCAGGGTGCCGGCGCCGCAGGCGGAGGATTAGCCTAGTGAGCCGTGGCACCGGCCAGAGATGCATGTAGTCTTATTTGCTTGAGGAGTTAATAGAATCTGAGGCTAATAGAGCATCTGACAACAGGTGCAAGAATGTTGCAAATAGAAACCTACTGAAAAAATAAACCCTCAAAACTGCATAAAAATTCCACCTATAAAGTGTATCTGCATTGAGGTGGCTCTACAGTTCCCAGAGAGAAGGAACAGTTGGAAGGCTGAAGAAGGGAGCTGTTTTAATTATTTACCTCTGAGAGTCAAATGAGTTCCATCAATTATTTGTCTGCTAGATCAATAAAATAAAGACTCTTCAGAGAAATACAGTGGAATCCAGAATCTTTCAAATAAATCATGTACAATGTATGTATACAAGAGTACCTCAAAAATTTCCTGGAAAATGGAATTAAAAGATATATTTATTTTAGTGCAGAAAATTTTGTAATCCATACATGTAAGGAGTTTTTTAAAAGTTCATGGAAATCTCAATTATGAAAAACAATGCAATCACTTAAAAAAGTGTCAAAATAAATTTCTTTTAATTCAATATTTCCACAAAAGTACCTCTGTAGAATAAAATGCTAATCCACATAGGAAAATAAGAAAATATGACTCATAATTAAGGAAAAATATAGTCAAGATGAAAGAGGTCCACAATGATCAAGATGACTAAATTAACACATACAGGATTTTCAACAACATATTTTTTAAAGATTTATTTATTGAGAGGAAGAGTTACAGATAGAGAGAGGGAGAGACAGAGAGAGATCTTCCATTAGCTGGTTCACTCCTCAAATGGCTACAACTGCCAGAGCTGGGTTGATCTGAAGCCAGGATCCAGGATCCAGGAGCTTCCTCTGGATCTTCCACATGCATGCAGGGGCCCAAGCACTCGAGCCATCTTCTGCTTTCCCAGGCCATCAGCAGGGAGCTGGATCAGAAGGGCAGCCGAGACTCGAACTGGCACCCATATGGGATTCCGGTGCTGCAGACCGATGTTTAACCTACTATGACACAGCGCTGCCCTCTTAACTATATTTATAAATTTGTCCAAATCCTCAAAGAAAATCAGGTTCTTAATGAAAAAACTAATGTAGAATCTTACGAAAACCATATTGTATTTTGAAAGATGCAAATTCTGTAACTATTTGACATGAAATTTTCATTAAAAATAGAACAGAAAGTGTTAGTTTAATGATGATAAAATGTATTGTTTATGAGGAACACAATAATAATATGTACTACTTTATGTTAAAAATGTAAAATCACAGCAGATAGAACTGGAAATATCAAGATTACAGAAGACAAAAGGGACATGTTTTTGGCTTAGTGTGTAAATCAGCAGTTAAGTCACTGCTTAGGATGTTCACAACTTGCCTACCTAGAGTCCTGTCTACATTGCTGTCAACGCAACTTCCTGCTAATGTGCACCCTAGGAGGCAGCAGTGTCTGAGTGCTGAGTCCCTGCCGTCCATATGAGAGACCTGTGAGTTCCTGGTTCTTGTATTTCAAGAAGATCCCTGACTGTTCGTGGCATTTGTGGAGTGAACCAGCAGATGGAAGTACTTTAGCATTCTCTGTGTTTGTCTGTGCCTCTATCTTCTTGTCTCAGCCTTTCAAATAATATGAAAATAATTAAAGAAATTTAAAAAGAATAAAAATTCCATAACTCTAGAATAAAATACATTGCAATATGTATGACAAATTAAAGTAGGATGTGACCTTCAATTGGATATTGTAAACAAAAAAAAAAAAAGTGATAGAAAGGTAAATGCCATTTGAATGTGAATTTTGGATTAATAATAATATTGAATCAATGTTAATTTTTCTGACTTTAATCATTGTACTATGATCATGTGCAATTTGATGAGTTTAGATGCAAAGGGTAGTAATATCTCCAACTTAGTCTTAGCTAGTTCAGAAAATAATCCATAGTAAAAGGGAGAATATAAGCCATTAGGATACAATATATAAATAGCTGGTAAATTAAAGAGCAGGCGAGAGTATGTTGGCAATCTTTCTGTACTTTACAAATTAAAATAAAACAAAATGTCATATTTACTTGAGGGATTTTAAAATAAAATATGCACTTTTACAAACTAGGAACAGTATAATTTTAGGCAATGAACTATTATTTTTTGATTATTTTAATTAATTAGATTTAAAGAAACATTTAAGTGTTCACGAGGAGTTTGCTTGTTTTTATTATAAGTTTGCTTAATACTTAGAAGGAAAATCAAAAATTTTAAATATGTAGAAAATTCACTTTACAAATTTTCCATGTGCTAGTAATGATTTAAGTATTTGACTTGTTCTAAATATAATCAGAGTCTCCTCAAAAAAGGATGTATTTGGGGGACATTAAAATTATTAGATTCATAAGTAAAAAGATATGAGTATAACATGAAGATCTACGTATAAATGATTTTTCTGATCTGTTAAATAACATTAGCTTTTGAAAACAGATTCTGACTTCTACTGGTAATGAAAGAAATCAAAACATACACATTAATTCTTATTATGTGAATCATTTTTCTGGTATTGGGATTCATGTAGTAATATGTTATTAATCCAGTGATTTGTAATTCATTCACTATTTACCTATGCCCATCAGCTTTTTTCTCCCTGGTAGACCAATTATCTGTTATAGGACCAGCCAGTTTCACTCTGTTTCTAGAGTCAAAGTGAGTGCTTATAACATAAGGCCTTGGAGGCAAAGAGGATGGAAACACCTGGATAGATCATTCAAAAGAAGAATATGAAAACAGTAGGAACTGGAGGAATATATGCTAGTAATTCAAACCATCACTTCTTCCTTTCTGTGAAAAAAACTGTTCACTTGACAACCTACTTTCCTCTGGGGATATTAATCTTGCTTTTATCTGAAGTATGTTACTGTAATTTTGACACACTTTTATTTGATTATATTTGACAGCACTTAACAATTAAAGACACCATATTTTGACCTTGAATTCCTGAGGAAGTTCTAGAAAATGACACTTGTGTTTGTTTTTGTAGAAAGGAAAGATTTGTCTTGATTGCTGATCTGCCTTTTATATCATTTGATGTTTTAAAGACTTGACATATCTGCAAAATCAAGCCAAAGAAATGTGCTTATGCGGAGAAATACACAAACAGGGAATATTGTTCAGGCTTTACTCCATGTGTGAGGAAAATGAATGACAAAGTTCTGTAAGATAAACTTGTACCCCTCAGATGTGTTTATTGAAAAATAAAAGTAGTTAATCTTCTATTGATTAACTATTCCTTCATAATTCTTTATAACAAATTGATTAAATGCTTTTAGAAAGATTGAAAGATCTAGAGAGAGAGATCTTCCACAGCTGCTATTTTATTCCCTCACCGTCCCCTGGACTGTGGCAGGCAGAAACCAGAAATCTGAAGTTTCATCAAGGTCTCCCACGTGGCTGCCAGGGCCCAAGCACTTGGGCCATCTTCCTCTTCTTTTCTCAGGCCATTTGCAAGGTGCTGAGTTAGAAGCTGAGCAGCTGGAACTTGAAGTAGCACTCACATGGAATGCTGGAGTCACCGAAGGTAGATTTCCCCACTACACCACAAAGCCAGCTCTTTAAATACATTATTAATTGTAGAATTTGGGGGTTGGAGATAAAATGAACTGGGAAGAGCGTTCTGATATCCAGCTCACCCTATCTTGCCCATTTTTAATATCTTATGATATTATAGTATACTTGTTCATGAACAAACATTGATACACTACTATTAACTAAAACACAAGAAACTACTTTATTCAAGTGAATTTGTTCTTTACATTTTCTCTTTCAAGATCCCATCGGGGAAACCATATTACTTTTAGTAGTGAGGGCTTAAGCTACCCTTGACTCATAGTTTCTCAGACTGCCCTTGCTTGGTTGTTTTTCATCAATACTTCTCAAATCTACAAGGACAGGAGTGATGATTTACGTGCTCTTCCAATGTCAAAACTGAAAGGGGATGTCTAAAGAGTATTTGCAACCTTTCTCTAGCTAATGCCTTCAAGTGTCACTCTGTATGTACTTGAAAAAGAAATTATGGTTAACATGTTTCCTTAGCCTCAATATTTAAATGAAATATTTGATGAGCAAAGCTTCACATTTCTCATAGGACTTCAAAACAATTACCAGCAGTTGAATTTATTATTATACTTTAATAATATGATGCTGAAGCAAATGTGATATTTGTGTTAAATGTTTATGTAGGGACATTCACTATATTTGCTATTTTATTGATTGGTTAGGACTATGTTGAGAAACATGTGAATTTGAAACTTCTACTTGTTGGCATTCACTGTAACATTAATCCTAAAGAAACGGCAATTAATCACCATTGATGAAACTATAGTTTAGAAGAAAGATGCCATTTTCTTTATTTTGACAGGCAGAGTTAGACAGTGAGAGAAAGACAGAGAGAAAGGTCTTCCTTCCATTGGTTCACCCCCTGAATGGCCACCATGGCCAGCGCACTGCGCCAATCCGAAGCCAGGAGCCAGGCGCTTCCTCTTGGTCTCCCATGCGGGTGCAAGGGCCCAAGCACCTGGGCCATCCTCCACTGCCTTCCCGGGCCACAACAGAGAGCTGGACTGGAAGAGGAGCAACCGGGACTAGAGCCCAGCGCCCATATGGGATACAGGTACCTCAGGTGGAGGATTAACCAACTGAGCCACAGTGCCGGCCCCTGAAAGATGCCAATTTCTTAAAGTAAACAATAAAATTCTGCTTAACAAGATCTTTTAAGTGAATAAGAACTACTATGCCTGAGAATGAAATTATCATGAGTAGAAATATATATTTCCTATGTTAAAATGAATTGAAATGAAATAAATACAAGTTGAAGAAGTGCAGTAAAAATATTTGAAATCTGAAATAATCTGTGGCAAGCCAAAACCATAGAGAAGTCAAGTTGAAGGTGTGAGGAATTTTCACTATGTGAAACATAATTAAATTTCAAGAAAATGGATCCAATGCATGACAAAATAATTTTGGTGTTTGTTAATTTAATCATTGTTTACCAAGTATTTGTTGACCACTGACTATATAGTAAATATCATTATAGAATAAATAAAATATGATTAAAATCTATTTTTCAAAGAGCTAATGCTAAATATTTCATAGAATGGGTATGAATTTTAAACAATTCAACAGTCACATTCAGAGACCAGACAATAAATAGTAGAGTTATGTTACTTACCTGAATTCTTACAAATAGAATGTCAGATCTAAAGAAATATATTTATAAAAAACCAGTAACACCAAAACTATGATACAAAGAATAAAGTACTTTATGTCAACAGAAAGTACCATTAAATAGGTTTTATGAAATACTTCATTTAAAATCATGCAAAGAGCAGTTCTAAACTATTTTGAAATTACCATTTCAGCGCTCAATGTGACATCCTCCTGGATACCAGATAGGAAGATGCTTGCCAGGTCTTGAATGATAATCAGATTATCTAGTTGTTTAAAGAAATAAATCAGCTTGATTTATCACATAGACTTCCCACTCAAAAATACTATTTGTCTCTATAGTTTTCTCTGCACATAGTTGCTGTCAAAATATTTTACATGTTATCACAAAATTTTGGACAAGTATCTCATACCTGTGTTCAATGTTTCTGTTCCAAATAAGTACGAGTAACACTTATCAAATATTTAGAAAACAACATGCTCAAAAAACCACAACACCTTTAGTAATCATCTGTTTCAAATAATATGGTCCCAAAATAGCAGTTAGTAAAATGTGGGTAATTTTACAACTAGTGTACTTGGCGGTAATATGAAAAGCAACATTTGGTAATAAAATAATTTCTGGCAGTATATGTTATCTTGTTTTTTCTTTTTCTGCCAAAGACAATGTATTTGTTACCTTCACATTCATATTTCGAGAAATTTTCTCTCTCATTAAATGCACACACACACACATATATGTTATATATATATATATATATATATATATATATATATATATATAATATGGCACATGATATGTCTGGTAATTTTAGTCTGTTTAGTGTTAACTGGACCTAGTAACTTGCTCTTAATCAGGGGCATATGGCAAATGTAACATAATATGCCGTCCATAATCAGGTCACAAAGCACTGTGACATCGCCCTCTCCCTTGTGTTCTCTCTCTCCCTCTCCTCTCTTCCTCGCACCCTCAGAAGTAAACTGCCACATTACAAATTGCTCTATATAAAGGCCCTTGTGACAAGTAACTGAGAGAAGCCTCAGGTGAACAGTTTGTGAAGAACGGAGAACTAGGAGAATACAAGAGTTTAATCCTTCCAATGCGTAGTTGATAAGCCGATCCAGGCAGTACTTGTACGGACTGCAGCTGACTACCGCAGCATATGGATTCTTGATGCACAGCAACTGTCCGGTAATAAATAGGTGTTGTCTTATGTCTATAAATTTTGGAGTAAGTTGTTTCACTACAATAAATAATGAATCCATTGTTCTAATGAAAAACAAATGCTATCAACCCTACTCATTGTGATGTGAAATCATAAAACATTTTCTTTCCCCGGTTATTACCACAGAGTAAATTGCTTTGCCCTATGTCACCATTTCAAAAAAAGGGGTAAAAAGTGAAAGTGTTAAAAGCGTGAGTTTAGAAATACCCTCTTTCCAAGGGATAGTTCCACTTAAAAAGGAGAGGCTGATGGGAAAGATATTTGAAATTCAATAGCTATCACTGCAATTATATCAAATTGGAAGCCACCCATTCTTCCCTACAAGCCTTGATTATGAGCATAAATGTGCCCTGCGTTTTCACCAGGAAGTAAATGATTCTTGGAAGATGGCATAAAGGTTCCCTTCACTATGACAATGGACATCTGCAAGTTATTTCAAGGTTCTGAATTCTCATCTCAGTGGAAAATTAATTATAAGAATATCTCAGCTTTTAATGGATTTTAAATGATCTAAAAATCCTCTCTGTATTTTAATGTATAATTATTTTATATTAATAGCACAGCAGATACGAGGAATCAACTTTATGAAGCATACAGAACATCAATAACTCTCCATGTATTTGAAGTTCTTATGCTTATGTTTTTTTTTAATATATGCTCTGAATAAGATTAATTTTCTCATAAGGAACATTTGCAATCTAGCTGAACATACTTAATAGAAATTTGTGTTATTTCTTCAGAATGAATGCTGACTAATTTTCTCTTTCTTGCTTGTTTAGCATAACTCTTTTGTTCAGAATTGTTGAGAGTCATTTTCATAATTGTAATAAATATTTTCAAACATATAAAAATGTTTTATGTTTTGATATAAATAGGAAAATTGTTCTGATCAGTAATAACATTACATTGAGAAGTTCTAAATAACTTATGGAAGCTAAGGCAGTATTGTAGAATGTTTACATACAGTAAATACAGATTTAGTAAAAAAAAAAGATATTAAATCTCACAAAATTGTATTTGCCAACCATTAGAGATTTTATCAGAATCAGATCAATGTATCTATAGAAGAAATTTTTGACTGTACTATTTGACTATTTGACTTTACTATTTCATCCTCAATTTCCTCATCTATTACACTGGGGACAATAGAATAGTATCTATCTCACAGAACTATTGTAAGGATTAAATGAACCATTATAAGTAGAGTGTTAACAGGTGCCTCCCATATGTTAAATGTTATAGATATTACCCAACATTATTTTTAGTATTTGTAGTATACCTCTGGGGAAAAATAAAATATTATTCCTTGGTAGAAATAATATATTAATGTACTATAAAATTTAAAGTGCTCTATAGATATTTAATAATTTGTAGAATTCACTCAACATTTTGTGTAAATATCTGATTTTACTTTATTAGATATAAACTGATCTTAAAAATGAGATAACACACCAACATAGTCCATGCTGATGCCTGCACTACTATTATAGCCAATTTCTAGGAATAAATATATATAGACCTTCATTTAATAAATAAATCAACACAATTATATAGGCATGAGATAGGTGGCTGGATGGAGAGTGCAGAGAGAGAGGGAAAGAGAGAGAGAATGAAAATAAGGGTGCCTAAAATACTCTTGCAAATTTTCTCCATAATAATGTACAAAAACAAATTATTTCTTTTGAATTTACATTCCAGTGGGAAAATAGAGAAGACAACTATGCAAGTATTTGTGTAGTATGTCAGATGTTAGTCAATGTTAAATTATGTTAGAAGAAAGCCTATGTACAGAAGGGGCCAGCACTAAGAGATTGGGAAGACACCTGCAGTTTCAAATACAGTGGTGAGAAAAGTCTCCTAGAGAAAACAAATCACTGGCCTAAAGAACTAGAGGAAATTAAATGGGTAAAGGAAAGAGACGTTCAGAAATCAGGAATTGCTAGTGAAAAGTCCTTGTTATAGAACATACTTGGCTGTTGGGTCTTAGTCCACCCGTACAAGGATGGACTGGGTCCGAGGAAAGGTAAGTGTGCTGCTCGCCCGTTCCCCAGCCTCCTGGTCCCGGAGACAATCAGACGCAGCGGGGAGCCAAGTCTAGCAAGGACTCAGTCACCTTTTGTATAATAGTACCTTTTATAACACAAAACTGCAGAGTCATTGGGGCAGGGCTAAGGGCCAACCAATCACTTAAAAAATCACCTTATGGGGGGATTTCTATAGGACTAGCCCTATGTCTATACACTCGTTACTAGTTTTGTTACCTCCCCTGATGTTGCGCAGCCAGTTAGTTTTAGTGGTAAACAACTTTGGATTCCGCCCATCTTACTTCCTCTGGGCGCCATCTCACTTGGCTCCGCGGGGCTTCGTTCAGTGCAGCTTGGGCGGGGGCACCCTGGAGCAGCTGCGCATGCGGAGCCCCCGGGCCTGGCCTGGCCATGCCATGGCCGCGCTCATGCCCCGCAGATTCCCCCTTTTTGTTTTAGCACGCGGTCCCTGTCTTAGGTTGCCCCCAGCCGTCCTTGCCCTTACCCGTCATTGGTAACCCAGGCAGCTTGGCCATGAGCCCTGTCTTAGGTTGGTGCAGGACGCTGGGTGCTTTACCCGTCTTGGGGTGTCGCGTGACTTGTAATTATGGGGGCGTGGTGAGCTTTTTTCACCGCCTGTCTTAGGTTGTTCCGGTCCATCCGGAATCTTACCCGTCATTGGCAATGTGGAGAGCACCGGGGGTGCTTCCCCAGTTCAGGGGATTGTAGCCCTCTGTGGCTAGCAGCCTTTGGTAATGAACCTCAACCTGTCTTACCCTTATTGCCTCTATGCGCTGTTGTATAAACTGTATAAGCCTATTCATTATGTATGGGCCAATAGCAAGGATTAAAAGCAGGGCAAGAAGCAGTCCAAGAAGAGAGAAGAGGTAGGGAAAGAGTCCATTAAGGCTCGTCCAAAAGAGGCTTTTTTGTAGTTCTCTTTATCTTTTTTAGGTCCTCCTGAAGTGTTTTGATGATCTCGTTTGGGTCATCGAATCCCCCGTCACTAGGCTGGGCACTTCAGGATCACAGCGAAGAGTAGCGTCCACATTATCACCTGCCTCTGGATATTTGTCAGTTTCTGGAAGAGGAAAGACAAGGGGGTCTCCCTCAGGGGAAAACTGCTCCCTGGGTGGGTTGTTACTTGTATCGGGCATAGGCCTGATATTTCTGGCCGGTATTTAAATTGGAGTCAACTCCCCTATGGGGAACACACAGCCAAATCCTCTTCCCAACTGAATTAGCGGGTCAGGCCCTCTCCAGAGTCGGGTGAGAGGGTCTCTCCATCTCTGAGGTTTAGGGGTTAAATGTCCCCAATGTTTTTGGAACCTTGACTCCCTTGAGCCTTTCAAAAAATTTAAAATATTGATGGTGAACAAGGCCTTATGTAACTGTAGATGGGGGGTAGCCACTCCCCCCCCCCTTTTTTTTTTGAGGCATTGATGGTTTTTTTTTACCATAGCCTGTTCCTGTGGGTTGTGAGGAATTTTAGTAGAGTGTTGAATTATTTTACATCTTGGCAGTACTTTTAATTTAAACATCCCAATTGGTTATTATTGGTTATTATTTCTATAAGATGAGAGACATATTTTTTGACATCTCCAGGGGCCCTTTTGGAGATACCAAAAGTTTAGAGAATTTAGAACTTTGATTTTTAGAAAGTTTGTTAAAGGTGTCAAGAGAACTTAGAGTATCTGGTTAGAATAGAATTTTTTAACATCCTGAAATGATAACCCTTCATTAGACAGGGTGATCTTAACACTTTTAGAGCAGATCTAATTATAACGATATTTAACAATGTTTTTTATTAATTTGAACTTAACAGAGACAGTATACACTAGATTACCTTGGAAACCAGAAATAAACACCTTGAACATAAGAGTTAGCACACAAAATCCGCACATAACTTAGAACTATTTAACAGAGCTAAAAAGGACCTAACTTTAGAAATGGCAGAGTAACCCTTCAAGCAGACACTGTTAAAATAGACGTTACAGTTTTTGCAAAAACAGATTTCAAGATTTACGATTGAGACCATTTCCAGATATTTGCCAACATTAGTACACATTTTTTTACTTTAACTTTAGGTCAATGTAATTTTGGCATTAGCACATAACTTAAAGAAAACTTTGTAAACAATTTTAAAGTTGTAAACCTTTTAAAACCTTTTATGACTTGCTCACACCTTTTGAAACTTTATACCTGTAGTTACTTTTACATAGTTTTGAATTGTCATGTATGGACAATCTATGAGAATACATGCTAACTCTCTTATCGAATTTAAGATGTGAAAAGTACACAATACATAAGACACTGAGTTATTAATGAATACCACACCATTAACTCCTCCTGGACAGTAAACATGGACACTAGTACATGTTTACAACTTTGAAAAGATTTTTATCGTTAAGAGAAACAAGTTTAAAGCATAAAACTGAGTAAGTGAGCTACCAAGCAAACCGAAGGGCTTTGGCATTAACTTAATTTTTTGAACCAATCTGTATTGGCTTACTTTAGTTAACAATATAAGGGTTTGTATACACAGAATTTACTCTTATTTTTATAAGACCACTTTAGCTGGAAAGCAAAAACATGAATACAGTACAGGTCTGACATTATTTACAACATTTTAATATACTTTGTATAATTTGAATTGACTCAAACAGTTGTTACTTTAACAAATTTAGAGTCCCATCCTTTGAGAGTTCCAGGGATCCTACTGGAAGTCCCAAAGTTGTTAGACTCCATTTGAGAATTTAAACTGTTAGAGTCAACCGCTTAGCCAAAAACTAGTACGTATAACCTGAGTATTTTAACCAAAGCTGTGGGGTAGATCTGATTAGTTAGGTAATCACTCAAACATTAAAGACGGACAAATCCAATAAAACACGAAACCCTCAAGACACGTGCAAACTCTTAGACAAGTTAACTACAGCAGCACAGAAAAGAGCTGGTCATCAGCATGGGAGCCCATTGCTTAGGACAGGGAAACACATCTGAAACAAAGCGGCAGGGAATGAGAGACTTCCGTAGTGCTGGAGAAAAAGTCTTATTAACTGCAAATAAAGACTCATTAGGTTGGAAAGGGTTAATGGATGAAGGTTTTTGTTCCTTTAGGTAAGGCCAGTGATAGCCAAAGGCATTTTTTTTTCCCTCCTAGTGAGGACAGCATTGAATTGTAAATGGAGAGGAAAAAAGCAGCCCAAGGACTAGTCTCCCTAGAGTATTAGGCTGTGGCCTGCAAGGGTGCAACAGGCTACACTGACTGGAAGAGAGTGCAGAGAAAGCCATGGTCCCCCATCTACAGGGAAGACTGCGCACGCTGGGGCCTAGCAGGACTGGCTGTGGGGTTGGGTAGGCACGCTGTTTACAAGATGGTGGCAGGCGATCCAGTGGAGGGGAATAACCATAAAGGGGTGGCCACATGGGCGGAATTGGAGGCGCAGTGCGTTGAGGCAGTGTTGGGCTTTTAGGGGTTGCCGCCACACCTAAAAGCTCCACCTTAGTTTTAACTGCCTCTGGGGATGTATGAGCCTCCCTCAGGCCAGCGCAGGCCTTCAGATGATTAGCATTCATTCCTTCCCAAACAAGCATTTTAACAAACTGATCCCGAAGGTCCCCAGCCAGCAACTTACAACGGAGACTGTGTTCGACCCTAACTACAAAATTTGGCAGTGACTTTCCTGGCTTTCGTCGCACCCTCGCGACGGGAGATTTGGTGGACCCCTCATCCAGCTTGTACCAAGCATTAAGTCCTGCCTGCCTCACTTGTTTACGGTACGGAGCAGGTAGCACAGCTTGCTGGATCCCCGTAGAGAATCCTTCCCCCATCCCAGCCAACATAGCATATGTAATAGGGATAGCTGGCTGGGCTGCTCGGTTAGCTTCGGCTCTCACCCAGCACTCCTCCTTAAAGAAGGCACACCACTTTATGAACTGGGAACTCGTGAGGACTGCCTTGGCCATGTCCAACCAGCCCTCGGGGACACATGGGTGATAAGCTATGTCTTGCAGCAGGGTTTGGGCCCAGGGGGAATTTGGCCCGTCTTCCACCACTGCCTTGAGAAGCTCCTTTAAGTCCTTCGCTTCCCAGGGATACCACTCCAGAGCTCTGTTACCGCCTGGAGCTAAATTAACAGGGTAGGCCTGAGGCGGCAGGTTCCCTGGCCCAGAGTTCACTTCCCTATGCTGCTTTATGTCCACCTGATAAGCTTCCGCAAAGGTCGCCTCATTTCTCCTCTCCCCTCCTGGGCAATCATAAGTGCCCCGATCACAAAGCTCCCTCCGTGGCTCTACATAGGGGGAGGCCGCCTCTGCCCCGGGGAGGTATGGGGGTGGTCCCGGCCCTTCTGGGGTGGATGGGCTAGGCCGGAGGACTTTTACTTTTGTTTTTACCTCAACAGTTCTTGCCTCCACAGGCTCTCTGCATTCCTGACCAAACTTAGCCCATTTTCTCTCCCCGCCATCTTCCTCTGAGGCTTTAGGCTCTCCCAAGTCTTGCACTTCCTCTTTCTCCCTCTCGCCCTCCGAAGCTAGGGTTATAGCGTCTGGGTGGAAGGATCTTTAAGGGCGGTATCAAAGTGTCTCTCCCTCTTAAGGGTGAGTTTTTCCACCCATGACCAAGTGTTCCAAGAAAAGAGATTGGCCATCTGAATCCAAAGGGCCAAGGTTATGACAGCTACCCAGACACTTTTTAACATATAGCGTAAGGCCTTTAAGGCCAGGTCCTTTTGGGACGAAACTGCATAAACCATACTAAGGTTTTCACTTACCCTGAGAGACCGCTTAGCCTCGGCCGAAAAGTAACTGTTCATGCCCCACGTTGGGCGCCAGATGTTGGGTCTTAGTCCACCCGTACAAGGATGGACTGGGTCCGAGGAAAGGTAAGTGTGCTGCTCGCCCGTTCCCCAGCCTCCTGGTCCCGGAGACAATCAGACGCAGCGGGGAGCCAAGTCTAGCAAGGACTCAGTCACCTTTTGTATAATAGTACCTTTTATAACACAAAACTGCAGAGTCATTGGGGCAGGGCTAAGGGCCAACCAATCACTTAAAAAATCACCTTATGGGGGGATTTCTATAGGACTAGCCCTATGTCTATACACTTGTTACTAGTTTTGTTACCTCCCCTGATGTTGCGCAGCCAGTTAGTTTTAGTGGTAAACAACTTTGGATTCCGCCCATCTTACTTCCTCTGGGCGCCATCTCACTTGGCTCCGCGGGGCTTCCTTCCGTGCAGCTCGGGCAGGGGCACTCTGGAGCAGCTGCGCATGCGGAGCCCCCGGGCCTGGCCTGGCCATGCCATGGCCGCGCTCATGCCCCACACTTGGCATGCTCCATGGGTGTTTAATATAGCATTTTAAACAAATATCTAACATAAGATGATCAAAAAATGTCATGCCTTAAGACACGCTTGGACTTTATGTTCATCTTAATTGTCTAGTTGTTTTTAAAATAACATTAGATATTTACATAAAATGTTGAGTGAATTCAACAAATTATGAAATACATATAGAACATTTTTTTTTGACAGGCATAGTGGACAGTGAAAGAGAGAGACAGAGAGAAAGGTCTTCCTTTTTCCATTGGTTCACCCTCCAATGGCCGCTGCGGCCGGCGAATCGTGCTGATCCGAAGCCAGGAGCCAGGTGCTTCTCCTGGTCTCCCATGCGGGTGCAGGGCCTAAGGACCTGGGGCATCCTCCACTACTTTCCCGGGCCACAGCAGAGAGCTGGACTGGAAGAGCAGTAACCAGGACAGAATCCGGCGTCCTGACCCGGACTAGAACCTGGTGTGCCAGCGCCACAGGCGGAGGATTAGCCTATTGAGCCACAGCGCTGGTCAGAACATTTTAAATTTTAAAGTACATTCATATTTGTATCTCATTTTGTGTTATCAGAAAATTTAAAAATATATTATGACATATATAACAATATAATGAATTTTATGTAGTTTAAGCAATTTGATTAAAGTTACTTAGTATATTTTAAAAATTAGCTATAGACCACATCAGCAAATTTTAGTATTTTTATTGTATAATATGAACTTTTAAAATCGTAAGCATGCAAAACATAAGATGCTTGATATTCATTACATTTTTTTCAGAATGACTTTTGAAGTATACTCATATTTAAACCAAAATTCTAATAGCCCAAACATATATCAAGGCAAAAAAATTAGGCAAAAATCTACCTACAAAACTTACAGCCTATTTTTAACTATTATATTATCTGTCATTTTTCTCTTGTGGGAGAATGTTTAATATACAAAATGAAAATAGAGTAACCCATTGTTAACAGAGAATAATTAGATAACTACACACAAATACATGCATATACATGTGTAAGGTGCCTGTTCTAACTGCCCTAGGCTTATTTCACCCACCCACTAACATTCATTATTTAAGAGGAAGACAACATTTACATGTAAAGTTATAGCTATGAAATTTAAATTGATACAGATTATTGCAGCCAAATGGCTTTATAGTTGCTATAGGTTACAATTCATATAGTTTGTATTCCAAGTCAAGTAAATACTCTGAACAACTCCACATTATATGACATATTAAATGGCTGTAATATTCTGTATATATAATCTCTATATATAATCATAAATTATTAGTAATCCTAGAATTTTATACTACCCATCAGAGAGAGGCGATGGGTCTCGTGTTACGGCACATCAGAGTAAGCTGCTGCTTGCGGTGGTGGCATCTCATATTGGAGTGTCATTTTGAGTCCCCACTACCCTCCCTGCATCCCATCTGGCTGACTTCTAACATGCCTGGGAATGCAACAGAAGATGTGCCAAGTGCTTGGGATCCCTGCCACCCACGTGGGAGACCCAATGTAGTTCTTGACTCCTGGCTTTGTCCTGGCCCAGACCAGCTGTTGTAGACGTTTGGGAAATGAATCAATGGAAGATCTCTCTCTCTCTCTCTCTCTCTCTCTCTCTCTCTCCTCTCTTCTCTCTCTCTTTCTGCTTCCTCCAGTCACTCTACATTTCAAATAAATAAGTCAATCAATCACGTTTAAAGATGAGAGATATTGGGGCTGACATTGTGACAGCGTGGGTAAAGCCCTCTTCTGCAAGGTTGGCATCCCATCGAAGCCCCATATTGTGTCCCAGCTATTCCATTTCTGATCTTGCTTCCTGCTAATGGCCTGGGTGGGGGGTGGAGAAAGCAGGAGATGACCCACGTGTTTGGACCCCTGTGACCCACTTGGGAGACTCTGCTTCTGGCTTCGACCTGGCCTAGTGCTGGCTGTTGAAGCCATCTGGGGTGTGAACCAACTGATGGAAGATCACTCTCTCTATGTCTCTTCATCATCATTTCTGACTTTCAAATAAATAAATAAATGTTATAGAAAAGAGAGAGATGATACAAAACTGTTATTATCTTGCTATATTTTAAAGATAGTTTGTGAAAAATAAATCTGCTCTTAGAAGTATATTACTTGGCTACTTAAATTTTGTAATTGCTTTAGAAATTACATTGTCTATAAAAATAAAATAAATCTCAATATAAGTAAATTTTGGATGTCATATACTGAACAGAACATAAGAATATCACTAATATCTATTTTACAACTTCTTATCAGGGTCTGGTGCTGTGGCTCAGCAAGTGAAACCATTGCCTACAGCACCAGCATCCCATATGGTCAAGCCAGCTTGACTCCTGGCTGCTCCACTTCCTATCCAGTTCCCCGCTGATGTGCCTGGGGAAAGCAGTGGAGGATGACCTAAGTGCTTGGGCCCTTGCACTCATGTTGGTGACCCAGATGAAGCTCCTGGCTCCAGGCTTCAGCCTGTTGTAGCCATTTGGGGTTGAACCAGCAGATGGAAGTTCTTTGTCCCTCTGCTTTACCCATACTTCTGTAACCCTGGCTTTCAAATAAATAAATAAATCTAAAAAAAAAATAAGCCTTCTTACCAAAATAGAAAGTCTTATTAACTTATATCTTTTTTGGAATATCCCATTCCAGGTTTCAAGAAACTTTTACCATATTAGAATTCTTCTAAATGATACATTTGCTTAATATCACTCTGGATATATTGCTAAGATAGTTACATCTTTAAAATTACATATACATGTCTATTGATTTAAAAATCTCGTCATGAATGAACTTTATTATTAAATTGCTCTGAAATAGTTAGCCAGTGTGGTTTCAGTTGATTTCTTCTCTCAGGAGTTGCACTCAATTTTAAATAAAAATTTCTGTTTTCTGATGTTTCTTGACTCACAACGTCAATTACTTTTTGCCAGAGTGCTGGAGGTCTGCTGTGTTTGGCCTACTCAGCGTCCTTCAATTTGTTTTTCCTATTGTGAACATTCCCATTGCCCTTTCCAGAGCCATTCCTCTGCCTCCACCCGGCTCTGGACAGCAAGACGCAGTTTCATTGTATTTCCTCAAATGTCGGGAAGAAAAAGGCATGCTTCCGTTTAAAATTTTTGAGTCAATAAGATAGATTTGGTGATGCAGAAATTATATTGCTATCTTAGAATTAAGTAGAGCTTTCTGCCTTCTTGAGGCTGAAATCAATATAAGGAAGAAAGGCTTAAGATTTCAGAAAATAGGAGAACCTGTAGAAAAATTTGAATCCCAGTGATATGGGCAGGCAGATAGGATTAGATTTGTGACCTAGAGACCACTCCCCTCACCCCCTGCGTGATCTCACGCCCCCTGTGTGATCCCACCTGTATCCACCCACGTGACAATAAGACCAATTAATTCACCCTTTCCCTTTTGGAAGTGGACAAGCGGCTGGGGAGCTCACAAGGTCTACCCCGGCTCTCCCACATGCCCCTGGGACTGGAGGCCATCTGGTCTCTTCCTGGCCCTGTTGGCCTGTGTGCTGCATGTATTTTCGATCACTCCTGACCTTCACAGTTTCTCTGTTCGCTCCTGCCTGTGGACTCCTGCAAGTGGCCCCTGATCTGCTCTCTGCCTGGTATGGAACTCCCACTTCTTCTTTCTGACCACTCCCTCCCTTAAATAAAGCCCTCACATTCCTGTGTATTTCTTTCACTTTCCCAAATAGATTCTGAGTTTTACCATGTTGCCTGTCTTGTCTATGTCTAAGTTTAGGATGCTTCTCTAAACTTGAGACAAGAACTTGAAATGTTGATTTTGTCTTATGGTTAAACAACATCACCAGGAACTTGTCATTTTTTAAGCTGAAGCCTTTAGTTTACCTTTCAAAGAACTTATGAATTTGAAGTTTGAGTTTAGTTTTTATCACTTCAAATAGACATAATATAGCTATAATACAAACTTTTATAAAAACAAAAAATGTCAAACTCCATTAAACATGAATTCGTGGGGGAAAATTATATCGAAAGTGTTTATGTGTCATAGCTTCTCTAATTCTATGCTGAGATAGATACAAATGAAATTGGTTTTGCAATTTGTGAAAAACAGTGATTATATCTTCAACCACAGTACTTTTGAAAATCAAATTGGTTTCAATTAAGAAAAGCTAATATAAATCATATGGTTGTTTGTAATCTGTGAGGATACTTGTATTCTATACACAAAATTGTTTATGTGTATATATAATTGGATTGCACAAAATCCCAGAAATCTTTCCAGAATAAAACACAGTAAGTTACTATCACCAGAAATCCTAATGTTAGGTCAAGGTTCTGTAACTTAGCAGCTGTATGTCCTTGGGAATGGTTTGTCTAACTTTTTTGACTTAATTTTCTTATTTCTAAATAATTGTTTATAACAGTTTAGTTAAAACACAGAAAGAACTTAGTGGCATTAAAAACTGTTTTTCCTACCACAGAATAGACATTCTACTATTATTTTCTTCTTTGAGCAATTGTTAGGTAATTCTCTGTGTGGTTTGCTCAGCCTGTTAGATTTTTTCTGTAGTTCTGTAATCTC
Source organism: Lepus europaeus (assembly GCF_033115175.1). NCBI lineage: Eukaryota > Metazoa > Chordata > Mammalia > Lagomorpha > Leporidae > Lepus > Lepus europaeus. The sequence continues at coordinate 64,447,247 of NC_084842.1, read as the reverse complement.
CACAATATTTGTATACTCCAGTTTCCCAGAATCTTGAAAATGCCAAGCATGACAGCAAAGCTGAGAGCCCAGAGAAAATAAATTGTCACATTCTTGCCCCCTGGAAACAAACCGGCTTCCTGAGGAGGTGACAAACTTCCCCTCTGGGGGACTTCAATGGGCACCACATATTATGCTGTCTTGTTTATCACTGTGTCCTCTCTGGTAGATAATAAGTCCCTTAAAGGCATGGGTCGTTTTAAATTTATTGGAATAAGCACAGGGTCTTTTTGGCTATAGAGACAGAATCAGAATCTCAAAGAAAGGAGCAATGCAGGGATGAGGAAGCAAATGACTTGAGGGAGGAATTACAATTTGCAGAAATATGCACTCATTTGCAAAGTATTGGACCTCCAGTACAAAAAACAGACATGAAACCGATGGTGATAATTCTCCAAAGGGACTGAGGCAGAGTACAGAAAGTGAGTAATGATTCAAAGTTGTAGTGGCCGTGACATCAGCAGTAAGAGTGGAAATATTAGGTGTCAAGATCAAAAGATAGAGGCTGACACTATGATGTAGTGGGTAGTGTTGCCACCTGCAGTCCACCATCCCATATGGGTGCTGGTTTTGATGTAGGCAGGTATACAAGTTAAACTTGATTGGATTTGTGAACTGGAAGACCACGCCTTCACCACGCCCCTGTGTGACCTCATGCCGCTAACTGATGCCTTTGCCACACCCATGTGTGACCTCATCCCCCTACCTGGCCACACCTGGGTGCCCACCAGCCAGTCAGGTTAATTAACCACTCCCCTTTGGAAGTGGGTTAAAAGCCGGGACACAATGTGGCCCGGCCTGCTCTTTTTCCCTGGCCTCTTGTCAGGAGGGGGCTTGCTGTAGCCCCGCGCCTGCAGGGTGCATGGCCTTTGGGCCATGTGCTCTAGGCTTCCTGGCCAAGATGCTCTTCCACATGGCTGGTTCCTGGTGCTCAGTATGAACCCTATTCACCTCTCTCCTAAATAAAGCTCTCACTCTCCTATGCATCTTTCTCACTAAATAAAAGCTTAAAACATACCATGCTGCCTCGTTTATCTGTGCCGGTGTTTAGAATTCTTCTCTAAATATTAGGCAAGAACCCTGAAAGGCTTATTAATATTGGGGATTTAGTAATAAGCCCGTGGTGAAATCATATGGCACCCCAAATTCTGGTAGTACATGTGGCACCCCAGATAGCATTTCTAGGGAACTTTAAGAGGCCACATTTCAGTGTAAATTTTAGGGGGTCTTGTCCGATTTCAGTTTCAGACTCGGCTGCTCCAATTCTGAGGTAGCTCTCTGGTATGGCCTGGGAAAGCAGTGGAAAATGGCTCAAGTCCTTGGGCTACCGCACCCTCATGGGAGACTCGGAAGAAGCTCCTGGCTCCTGGCTTTGGATAGGCCCAGCTCTGGCGATTGCAGCCATTTGGGGAGCAAAACAAAGGATGGGAGACCTCTCTGTCTCTGCCTCTGCCTCTGCCCCTCTGTAACTCTGCCTTTCAAATAAATAAATAAATCTTTAAAAAAAAAAAAGATAAAAGAGTAACACTTTTTTAACTTTTGGGGTCCCTGCCAATCTTACTAAAATTCAGTTACATTTGAAGTCATCGGAATTTCCTTCCTGGGCTCTAGATACCACCAGCGATGCTTGGGATCATAAAATAAGAATAGAAATTAATTTATTTTGATTTATTTAATGGGTCCTTCCTCTGTGATGTCAGTAAAACGGTATGCAGGTCTCTCTCTTTCTCTCTCACTTTTTGTCTCTCTCATCAATTCCTGAAATAGATCCCCTAAAACCCCTGTAGATATTATTGTTCTAAAAAAGTTTTCTTTTTTTTTTTTTGGTCTTTGATCCAGGTCCTAATGTAAACCTCCTAAGGCCTTTGTAATATTTTGTGGGATGGGAGCATCCACCTTAAAGCCACAAAACTCAAGAGTTATCCCTTGAGTTATCCCGGTAATAGGAACACTTATGTTCTATTTAAGAGACTCCTAACTTACACCCTATACAAACATTAACTCACAATGGATCAGAGCTCTAAATCCAAGAACTGAAACCATCAAATTATTAGGGAAAAACCTAGAGAAAACAATTCAGGAAGTTGGCCTAGGCAAAGATTTTTTAAATTAAATTTCAATTATAAAATATACAAATGTTTAAATATTCTCACACTGAAAAAATAAATTATTTGATCTTTGAGTCTTAGAACTGTATGTATTAGAAAAACTCAGGCTCTGGCCCAGTTGCCATCCTTTGAAATAAGTTTCGGTTTCTCCAAGATAAGTTTCAGTTTCCTAAGCCCTACCTTGTTTACCAGAAATCACATAGCCAAATGGCCAAACCATATGCATTGCTTTCACCCACCCAGCAGAATTTGCTACACTTGCTTCGTTATCTCTGCTAAGCTATAGGAAGACCTGTCCTCCTAGCACAGGATGCTATTCTCTTGTGCACTGGGAGACAGCCTGTGGGGTTCCCCCATTCCTCTGACAAACCTTTTCCCTTACTCCAGTGTTTGGTGTGTTCATTGTGGTTGCCTTTCAATATCACCTTCATTACTAAAGAAAGATATTGGACAATGTGTATACTGAAATATTTATTTATTTATTTATTTATTATTTATTGACAGGCAGAGTTAGAGAGTGAGAGAGAGACAGAGAGAAAGGTCTTCCTTTTTCCATTGGTTCACCCCCCAAGTGGCCGCTGCGGCCAGTGCGCTGCGCCAATCCGAAGCCAGGAGCCAGGTGCTTCCTCCTGGTATCCCATGCGGGTGCAGGGCCCAAGCACTTGGGCCATCCTCCACTGCCTTCCTGGGCACAGCAGAGAGCTGGACTGGAAGAGGAGCAACTGGGACAGAATTCGGCGCCCCAACCGGGACTAGAACCCGGGGTGCTGGCGCTGCAGGCAGAGGATTAGCCAAATGAGCCACGGTGCCGGCCCTGAAATATTTATTTAGAGTGCCTCTGATCAAACTGGGTTACAGCAGGATCTATAAGACAGATGTGTCCCTTCTACCTATGCTGTTGAGAAATGGGTAATTCATCTTGTATCCAAAATATCAGACTCTCGTGTTAGAAAGATAAACGCAAAGGAGAGAATGGGAATGAGGAGGCAACCTTTCTTTCCAAAATCTCTGGGTAGTTTAAAGAAATGAATTGGGGCACAGGGTAATCATTAAAAAGAGACTTGGTGGAGAGTGTCTCCTTCCTATATAATAGATCACAATGAGTAGGGAAGCAAAGTTTCCTTCCTTTAGGTCTATTCTCTGTGCACTTCTGCTATGCAGGAGAGAGTATGCCCTGTAGGAAAGGGGTGAAGTTATGCAGTTGATAACCCCAAGATTTATTCACTCTAATTCAGGGGAGAACTATAAGGGCATTTTGCCATGAACCTATGTCCCATCTTCAAATCTAGTTTTAATCAATAATAGCAGTTTAATCTTCATTAATCTGACTACTCATCATTCAGCTGCTTGTAAATTGGGAGAGAAGTGCTACCCATTAATCACTTAAATCCAACCAGAGTGAAAACAATAAATGATGAAAGCAGTGGATGGGAAACAGAGGTTGCCAGAAAGTGTCATATGAAAGAAACAAGAAAGAAATGTTTTTCTTCTAATAGGAAAACTCTCTAAACAAGTCGTTATTGCCAATCCTTTAATTAGAAGCATTTGGATTCTATGGATACAGCATTTTCTCTGGGTTTTCAAAGCAGTGAAATCTGAATTTCCCCAACATCAAATTTGTGTGTGGCTGAATTGGCATCCAATGACACCAACACATTAAGACAAATCTCGTTAGAAACTGAAAGTACAGGATGCATGAGGAAATGTGGAGATGAGACTCAGGAATCTGTATCATATTTTTTAAAGTGAAATTGAATTAGCACACAAGTCATGAAACAGCTATCATTAATATTTTAGCTGCTTAATAATATCATTGGCTCTCAACACTCAAGAGATCACCAAAGAGTAATTAAGAATATGTCCTTTGAGGTGAGCACTGAAGTTTGTCATTGAGGCATATATTGAAACAAGCACATTTCAGAGGGAGAAAAAGTAGCTGACATCTACAAATGCACAAACATGACAGAGAGTCAAGTCTGCATAAACATGTCTTGCAGTAAGTGCTTCAGAAAAACTCAAAAGGAGCATCTGGAGGAAAATGAACTGGAACTACATAATGGAAGTAAAATGTCATCACACAAGTTTGCTTTTTAAAAAGTCATGCGATGGAATTTCAGAATTTATTTGTTATTATTTGGGTATATTACAATTGGGATAATAATTCATAAAATTAATGGAGAAGAAGTATCTGTCTTTTTTTTTAAATTTATATTATTTATTTGAAAGACAGAGTTACAGAGAGAGGTAGAGATAGAGAAAGAGGTCTTCCACCCGCTGGTTCACTCCCCAAATGACTGCAATGGCCAGAGATGAGCTGATCCTAAGCCAGGAGCCAGGAGCTTCTTCCGGGTTTCCCACATGGGTGCAGGGTTCCAAGGACTTGGACCATCTTCTACTGCTTTCCCAGGCCATAGCAGAGAGCTGGATCAAAAGTGGAGTAGCTGGGACTAGAACCGGCATCCATATGGGATACTGGTGCTTCAGGCCAGGGCTTTAACCCACTGCGCCACAGCACTGGCCCCGAAGCATCTATTTTTGATTGATGCAAGAAAGGATTGAAGTTGAGAAAATACTTAAAAAGTTATCAAAGTTGTATAATACTCAACCTTCAGTATTCAGAGTTTGGTGTGGAAACTTCCAAAAGGTTTTAGCCAGAGAAACTCAGACTCCTTTGCTCTAGACTATGGCACAGCTATTAGCATTGTAATAATCTCTGTGCATGTGTCCAAAGTAGACTGATGAACAAGTGCTAGTGACACTGCAGTACTCTAACTTAGAAGTGATAATGACTTGACCTTGGGAAATGCAGGGGAAGTGAAAAGAAGGCAACAGAGCAAAGAAACATTTTGGGTGCTTAACTCCTGAAGTTAAGAAATTAAGCACAGGTATTGGATGGAAGAGGACTTGGGAGTAGTTGTAGCAATTTAAGTCTAGCAATGAAAAGAATGGTGATGTTCTTAATGGAATGACAAATTTAAATGTTACACTTTAGAATAGGAAGATATATCTTACTATAAGGCAACCTAGAATTTAAGTGACATAAGGAAAGTGAAATGGAGACACCTTCTAAGTACTTACTTGACTTAGGGTCAGAGACAGTAAAGGAAGTCACAACTGAAATTCAGCAATTAGCTATTTATAGTCCAGTGACTCTGTAAGAGTGAACAAAAGGAATGCAAAGCTATGAGAATGCATAGTTAGAAGTGGGGAAGTTTGAAGGTAGTCATTAGCTGAATGTTTTGTCTGAGACTTTACCATCAAACTAAATTAGACCACAGACAACAGTTTCTTCGGGGAATAAAGAAAGGAAGCAAAATCAAGGCAGAGCCTGCAACTAGGTGGGGAAAACCAATGCTTAACAAGTATCTTCAAGGGTGATGTACCTGCAGCAACAGGGAGAGGCCAGGTTCTAAGCAGCCTTATCTTTGAAATATATGTGTGTGTGTATATATATATATATATATATATATGTTAAATACATTAATATGTGTATGTATACAGGAAGATCAGTTAGAAGCTGCTGGAGCTTGCAACAGCAATGAGTCATGGATATTTCCAGAACAAAATGCTGAGCACATGCCAAAATATATTTTTATAATTACAAAGCAGTTGTGAAGAGCACCATTTACCTGTTATTATTTCTCTAAATGTATCACATAAAACAATTAAATGTCTTATTGTCTGTATTCATTAAGTCTCAATCCTAAATTCAAGCTCACTCATTGTGTTACTTGGGAAAATTATTTAAACCAGTTTTTCTCAACTTTGTTTTCATATTAGAGCTATCTGAGGGCCGGCGCTGTGACACAGTGGGTTAAAGCCCTGCCCTGAAGTGCCGGCATCCCATATGGGTTCCAGTTCTAGTCCCATCTGCTCGTCTTCAGATCTAGCTCTCTGCTATGGCCTGGGAAAGCAGTAGAAGATGGCCCCCTGCACCCACGTGGGAGACCTGGAAGAAGCTCCTGGATCCTGCCTCCTGATTGGTGCAGTTCCAGCCATTGCAGCCATTTGGGGAGTGAACCAGCTGATGGTAGACCTCTCTCTCTGTCTCTACTTCTCTTTGTAACTCTGTCTTTCAAATAAATAAAATAAATCTTTTTTTTTAAAAGATCTATCTGAAAGACTTTAAAAATATCAGTGTGGCCCCATCCCCCAAAGATTCTAAAATCAGGCACTGGTGATATTTTAAGAATACCTTCAAGTGTGTCTAATGTCTCTGAGATGCAGAACAATTGACTGCATTGAACATTTCAGTTTTGTCATCTGGAAAATGGGCTGAGAATAATAGTGTCTATTATTAAAGATGGGCCAGTGCTGTGGTGTATTAGGTTATGGCTCTGTATGTAGTGCTGAGATCCAATATGGGCACCAGTTTGAGTCCCAACTATTACACTTCTGGTCCTGCTAATGGCCTAGGAGAGCAGTGGAAGATGGTCCAAGGGCTTAAGGCCACTGGCACCCACATGGGAAACTGGGAAGAACCTCCTGGCTCCTGGCTTTGGATTGGCCCAGCTCCAGCTATTTGGGGAGTGAACCAGCGGATAGGAGATCTCTCTCTCTCTCTTTCTCTCTGTGTTTGTGTCTCAGTGTGTGTGTGTGTGTCTTGTCTCTCTTTCTAATTCTGTGATTCAAATAAATAAGTAAATTTTTTAAATAAATAAACCTTAAAGTTGATGTTTGAAAGCACTGAGAATGGGCCAACCATGTAATCAAATGTGTGTTAATTATAATCATTGTCATGTATTGCAGCCATCCTGATTTGATACACAACATTCTTCCATGAAACACATCCATGGAAAAAGCTTTCTGTAGCTCCCAGCCTCACACGTAGGCACATAATGATTCTTTTCCACAACCAGTCATGTAAGGCCTTTGTATAATTCTAGTGGTATTATCTTCCTTTATGCTTGTAGATTCACTAAAATATGTTTGCATTGCTTTTTTTTTTTCAGAGTGTGACACTCAGAATCTATAATTCTTACTCATTCGTTCTTGAATACAAATCATTTTTCTTCCCACCATTCTACACCTCAATCAGTAGTTCCTCATTTCCACAAAATTAAAAGACAAAACAAGCAAAGGAAATGAAAGTCAAAAATTAACTACATCAACCACCAGAAAAATCCCTACATGGCTATAGGATGGTCCTTTAAATGCAAATATATTTGAGAATTTAAAATATAGAAAGTAATGATACTAATTCAATGCCTCTCTTTAAAACAGGAAGCAAGTTGTGCTATGCAGAATACTCTTTAAGTGAAAATTTTAATCGACATCATTGACTTTTCTATAGAAGTTCCTACGTAGGAAACTGCATGCAGTGCTACCTGACTGAAGCTACTCCTCAGCCCCAGTGCTTGAACCCATAAATGATAAATAATTTTTAACTTGGTGGTCTGAACACAATGTGAATCATAGCAGGCTGCATTTTTCTGCTGCACTTCCTTTCCTGTATTGATTTCACTGTTAAGCGGTTATAACTCAATTCCTAGGTTTTTCATTACAGTTTGTCATACAGTATGATTCATCATCCCCTTTGAATTTGAGAATCATGTGTTTCCTATTATTTTGTCCTTCTTCAAATGCTCCCCAGTGAAATCATATGTGTATGCATGGTAATTTTTTTTTTTTAAATCAGAGTCCAGGTTTCTAGGTTGACCCAGATAATGGAGCTGGTCACAGCAGAACTAGCATTTAAAAGAGCACACAAAGTTTATGTGTAATTTGTTACTCTGCTATAGACAGTTTTTCTTTAACAATGTTGACACATGTCTCCTCAAATGAGTAGACTGTACCAGTGTGACACAAATGAAATTGCTCGCCATGTTGACCACAGGTGTGCTTTGAGTCCTCACCATTTTTAGTCACTTCAACCCCAGGAATATGATGAATTGTGTTCTTTTCAGTACCATGCTTAGCCACCAACACAAATGATCAATAATTTTGTCATATGAAAGGTAAATCAAAAGTAAAATTTTAAACATATAAACATGTATTTTGCTGTTCTTAGTCTTCATGATAATACATAATATATATAACTGCTAATTTTAAATTTTCTAATGTATCTTTTTGATCATTAGATTTTCTTTATTAAATGAGGACTAGAAATTCACTATACAAATGGAGGACAGGATAAAGAAGAGGGAAATCTTATCTGAGGCATTTTTCAATGCATCAAAATATGAACAACAACACTACATTAAAAATTATGGAACTAGCGTTGTGCGGTGGTGGGTAAAACTGCCGCTTGTAAGAGTGGCATCCCCTATGGACACTGATTCAAGTTCCAGCTACTCCATTTCCTATTCAGTTCCCTGCTAATGTGCCTGGGAAACAGCGCAAAATGTCCGCAGTGTTTGAGCCTCTGCACCCACGTGGGAGACCCAGATGAAGCTCCTGATTCCTGGCTTCAATCTGGTGTAGCACTGACCACTGTACCCATTTGGGAAGTGAACCAGCAGATGGAAGATTCTCTCTCTCTCTCTCTCTCTCTCTCTCTCTCTCCCCCTGCAACACTTTCAAATAAATACATTTTTAAAAAGTTATAAAAATGTATTTATTTAACTGTAATCATTATTTTCTATTCTGCTTAGCCTAGGGAAACAAAACAATACAAATGCTACAGTTTTTCAGTAATGCCACCTGACAAGAGTTGCAGAATGTACCACCTCTCATCCAAAATTATGTCTCATTGTTAGGATAAAGAAAGATTCTAAATATAATTAACATTTACTGTTCTAGTTAACAGTGCTCAGCTGAGTCAATAGGCACTGTATTAGGCAATAAGGCACTGCTTTAGGTTTTATTTTTCTTTTTTAGAAAAGATTTATTTTTAATTTGAAATCAGGGTTAGAGAGAGGGAGAGAGAGAGAGAGAGAGATCTTTTTCTTCCAGTTCACTCTCCACGTGGCCACAACAAACTAGGGAGCTTCATCTAGATCTCCCACGTAGGTGGTAAGAGCCCAAGTACTTGGGCCATCTTCTGCTGCTTTTTGTGGGCCATCACCATGGAGTTAGATCAGAAGTGGAGCAGCCAGAACAGGAACCAGTGGCAGCATTGCAAGTGGAGGCTTTACCTGCTATGCCACAACATCAGCTTTTTAGGTTTTATTTAAAGGAGATGATGTTCCTTTCTGTCCCCCCACCCCCCCAAAAAAATGCTGTACTATTCACAAGTGCACTTACCTTCAAGTTTTTAAATGCATGCTTATCTGAATCCACTTTGAACTAAATGGCATGGTAAATTGAAGCTGGGAAAAATTGTTTCCACTTCATGTAGAATGAATATTCTCATCATACAGCTTCTCAATACAAGAGTCAGAAATGACTCCAATAGGGGAGTTGGTGTTGTGGCACAGCTGGTTAAGGAACAGCTTGAGAGGGAGGCAGCCTGTATCAGCTAGTTTGAGTTCCACTGGCTTCATTTCTGATCCAGTGTCCTGCTGACATTACTGAAGATGGTTGAAATACATGGCTTTCTGCCACCCACGTGGTAGATTAGGATGGAGTTCATGACTCTTGGCTTCAGGCTGGACCATACCTGGCTGTTGCAACCAACAGGGGAGTGAACTAGTGGAAGGAAGATATCGCCATCTATTTCTTCCTCTCTCTTTGGTATTTTGCTTTTCAAATTAATTAATTAATTATTTAAATCTTTAAAAAATTGCCTTGGTTCAAATAAAGACTGTAAACCAAGAGAAATTTATTAACATGTAGCAAACACTTTTAGTACTGGACTTCTGGTTTTATATCAGTCCAAGAATCACTATACAAGTTAAATGCAAGTATCTCCATTTTTAAACAAGTGAAAGAAGACCTTCCAAAATTTAAGAAACTTGTCCTACACCACCCAGCAGGTCTGTGCACCAGTTAGAAAACAAAATGCCATCCTGACCAGAGATCTTACTAGCAGATAATTTGGCAACTTGTAGATATAACACTTAGTAAAGTTTAAATGGCTTCTTGCTCTATTCCTCTGCATGTTCCAATGTTTTCTGTTATTGAGTTTGTAAAACTTCACTTATGATCACTTATGAAAAAACATGTTTTCCCCCCACTCCCATGGTCATATATTGCCTGTGTATTTAAATCTTAATAAGCTCACAAACTCAGAATGTAAAAACTTTCTTTCCTGGTATTTTTTCCTTGTATTTTGAGGCAAAAATAAAATGGGTTTTCTTTGTTATTTCTGGAATAATATTGTATCCAAAAGTAAAACCCCAGAGTTTCAGAACGATGGCATGAAAGACAACATGGAGTTAATTTCGTTTAAGACTGAAAATATGTCAAGTTTCAAGCTGGCTCACATGCAGGTTTTAGTCTATTCAGAATTCATTTGAATCAGAACTAGAATTAAAACATGGATTTCTTAGTACCCACTTCATTATTTGCAGTCATCCATGATGTTGTCAGTAATCCTACAACTGAAGAGTCCTTATACCTAACCTTTGAATTTCTGTACTAGTCTAGCTATCTGAACAATTTAATTAAGTATAACACTCCTGAAAATAAGGAGCCAAATTTGATTTTTTTTTAAAAAAAAGATTGATTTTATTTATGTGAAAGTCAGAGTTAGACAGAGGCAGAGGCAGAGAGAAAGAGAGGGAGAGAAAGAGAGAGAGAGGTCTTCCATTTGCTGGTTCACTCCCTAAATGGCCACAAGGGCCAGGGCTGGGCTAGGCAGAAGCCACGAGCTTCTTCCAGTTCTCCCACATAGGAGGAGGGGGCCCAAGCACTCGGGCCATCCTCTGCTGCTTCCCCAGGTGCATTAGCAGGAAGCTGGATAGGAAGTGGAACAGCTGGGACTGTATCTGGTGCACATACGGGATGCTGTAGCAGCAGGTGGTAGTTTAACCCACTGTGCCAGGGCAGGCCTCTTGACTTTTTCTAACTTGAGAATTTATAGATGGACTGACTTGAGCTTTGCATATTTTCAGCCTTCTCAATTAAAATAACCTGATTGCTTTAACAGTCTTATTGTTTTTACCAAAGCTGAAAATTGACTTGAGTGGATTTGAATGTTATCCATTTAAGCAATGTTTTTTTCAATCAATTGATATTTAATTATTGCCCCTTGATTTATCAATCACATTGACCAAAGGAGTCCGAATGCATGTAAAATACATCAAACAGTATAATAAAGACCTTTTCTGCTACAAATAAAAAGGAAGGAAAACTTACAATTACTCTCCACAGAACCTAATTCAGGACTGTGAGAGATTATCTCATTTTTATGTTGAAACACATTCACCTACCATATTTCTGTCCACTTAGTGGAAAATAGATTTTATTCATTTCCCCTATGGGTACCAAATTACATTTGAGGAAACAAACATTCTCACCATATAAAATTGAAAATTGCTAATTTCTTACTTACATAGATTTTTTAGAATATCTGATACTTTTCTCTTCCTTCTGTGAGCAATAACATTGTAAATTGAGCTGTTAAACTGATTCATGCTTAGACCAGCAAAAAAGGGCAGTAAGTGGCTCTGAATCTTTCATAAATGCTGCAGAAAAGATTTCAGTCTGAGCTGCCCCTTACCCCTGCTATTCTGTGTCATAATGCATCATTACATACTGATGTTTGCTCTTGTGCAAGTCAGCAAAAAAGGGATTACATAGTGCGTGTTGGCCTCTTTCCTCAAATTAACTGTGTCACTTTTGATTTGTTATGTTTTTAGACCATGCTTCAGGATTTCTTAACATTGGCAGCTGTGGCACAATACACAGCCATCCCCAGAGGTTTCCTCTTTTGTCATCTGCACCCTGAACATTGTGAACATACTTATTCAGATGAGATCACTTTAAAATAATAAAATATCATACTCAAAAGGGAAAGAAATGAATGGCATCCAATCTAACAAGTATATTTTGTGTGGTCATTTCCTATTGGAAATTTTGGTAGAAGAGTTTCTTTCATAAACTCAATAATGAAACAACAATTTAACAAATGTAATATGAAATGGCTTAAAGTAGTCTGTAGTCTAAAAATTCTTTCGTCCAATGTGAAGTAATGCTATAACTAGTACTGAAACAGTATTTTTACACTTTGTCTTTCTGTGTGGGTGCAAAATGATGAAAGCTTTACTTAGTATATATGAATTGATCTTCGGTATATAAAGATAATTGAAAATGAAAAAAAAAACCTTGGTTTTAAATTGGAAATTGCATAGAAAATTAATCATTTTTTTAAAAAAATATCATGTAGGATCCCTGTCCTTAATGTGCTGTACATTGTGATTTAATGCTATAACTAGTACTCCAACAGTATTTTTCACTTTGCGTTGCTATGTGGAGGCAAACTGTTGAAATCTTTACTTAATATATACTAAACTGATCTTCTGTATATAAAGAGAATTGAAAATGAATCTTGATGTGAATGGAAGGGGAGAGTGGGAAAGGGGAGGGTTGTGGGTGGGAGGGAAGTTATGGAGGGGAGGAAGCCATTGTAATCCATAAGCTGTACTTTGGAAATTTATCATTAAATAAAAGTTAAAAAAATTCTTTCCAATTTACAAATTTATTTTCTAACAGCCAGGTTCAGTGATCAGTTTACATTTTGCCCAGATGATTTCATTGATGAAGAATTCAATGCTATTACGAACAATTCTGACAATCATCCCCTACTTGGATTTCTTACGGTTGTTCAAATATTCTACATGTAGTGTTATTCATTTATCTAAAAATCTCATCTGGGAAAACTAAATGAATCAATATTAGCTTGCCAAATATGTAGGTATACGCTGGGTAGGTAGCCTGATTAGTCTCAGTATGGCAGGGAAAACCCGATATGATTCTCTTACTTAAATAGATTCATTTATTAAATATTTATTGAGTTACAACTCTGCTCTAGGCGTTAGCCTAAGGCCTGGATATTTGAGAGATAATAAGATACTTCTTGTCTAGTGATAAGACAAACAAAAAGAAGAATAGAGTGTTCTGCTTAGTAGAATAGATGGACTATGAAAAAAAGAAAGACCTGAATCCAAGTGCAAGTTCAGCCAAAATATTGCTGAATGATCTAGAACAAGAATGTTAGCATGTTTAAGTACATGCAATGTACATGCATTGTGTTTGAAGGGATAATGTACATATAATATTTAGTGCAGTTGAACCCAGAAGAGATTGATGATAAGAAGACCAGTTAAGGAACTTTATGTGGAAATCTCACAAACTAACTAAAGGAGTGGCTTTTTTGTGTCTTGAACATGAAGAAAAACTGAAGCATTTAAATGCTACTTTAGATTATGTGACACAAATAGTGTGGAATGAAATCCTCAAATATATTGGCTGGTAAAGAGAAAATTAAACAGGAGTGTATATGATAAATGCAGTAAAAACATTTTTGCCATTTCTGGGATCATTTTGAATTTTTGAAAAAACGTAAGAAAATTCAAATGACAAATGTATGAATTTCTATTTATGGATCATTTGACAAGAATATATAAACATTTACAAGGAAAGATGATTTTTAAAAGATTGTTATTTATATATTTATTTGAAAGACATAGTGAAAAAGAGGAAAGAAGCTACATATGTACCAGAAAATCCAGGACTGGAATGAACACTCTGATACCATAACCACTATATCACAATAGTGGCCCCAAGAATTAGTTTTCATATGGCAACTAAGGGAATTCTTAAAATAAGTTGTCCTGAAAATAACAGGTATCTCAGCCTAAACTTATATCACTTCTGAATTGCTGATATAAGGAGTAAAATTTATTGTTGCAATCATTTTACAGCTTTTTAAAATATACATTTTTGAGATTAAAAACACAAGTATATATATATATATACATATATATATATATATAATTTTTTTTCTCACGGAATCATTTAAATTCAGAATGTAAGATAGCATCTACTGAGATCAAAGAAAGTAACCAGAACAGATAACCTTTAGAGGTCAAATCTAAGATCCAATAACTTAATGTCTAAGTGCAAAATAACTATGAAAGTAGTATACATTAGTGTCTCACAACCCATCCTCTCTCTCTCTCTCTCCTCCCTCTCACCACGCCCCCCCCTTTGCTCCCCATTCTCTAACTCAATTTGGTTTCTTTATGTGAAGTTGACATTGGCTGTGGTCTAATTGAGGATGCTACAGTTAATCAATCACATGGAGAAGTAAAGAAGTGCTTCACACTGCTCCTCAGCAGTCTCTCGGTTTGATGAAATTGCTTGTACAGGACCAGCGACATGACCTTTCTGTCTTGCTCAAGAAGAAGCTTTGCTAATGGGAAATTAGAAGTGAAGAGAAAATGCAAAAATGTCAAATCATTTATATTCTTAAAAGCTTAAATAATTTGAACTTACACATCAAGACAAAGGAATGCACAGGAATCTTTTCAAATGCGTCTTTTTGTCTCTGTAATATTCACAGCCCTAATGCGTTTACAAGATGTTAAATCACATGGTTTTACAAAGATCAGACTGAAATGGGAAACAATTTTCTCACATATTTGAATCTACTTCCAGGACTAATGTAGACACTCCCCAGAACCCTTACGTATCAATTCGGCTATTAATGGGAGCTGACATGTCATCATTCAGGTTGGTTCATTGCTCTGGTGCTGATTGTGCCAGCTACACTGGAGAAAAATGAATAACACCTGGGATTTAGCAATAGTTTTTCCTGAATAACCTTTCAAAGTCCTTCCCAAAATTAAGTCTCAATGCAAATACATGAGTTCCTGATTAAAACAGTTTTGAACAACGTGGGATCTCTATAAAGTGAGGAAGGGAATATTTTGGCTTTGTTAATAAAGCCATCAGTAGTGCACAACAGCTGACGTGTAGTGATACTCAATGAATATATGCATGCTGGAGAAATGAAGAGGACATCAGATGAGTAGAGCTAATGCAAATACATGTGATAAATTTCTCACCAGACTGCTGGGACACATTGTTGAGTAGATCTAATGTCTCTGTATAGTTATTGTGTTATTTTACTAGTACACCAGTAAGTTTTCCTTATTAAGTGAGTTTTTTTTTTTTTTTTGAACAGCTGGCACTTGTAGAAACATTTGTACGCCTGATCACAATCACTAAATATGTGTGCTGTATTGTTCTGTGGACAACTATGGTATGCGGGAAGTATGAGAGCACTTCAAAAAGTTTATGGGACTGGCCAGAATTATGGTGCAGCTGGTTAAGCCAGGGCTTGTGATGCTGGTATCCCATATTGGAGTGCCTATTTGAGCCCCACTGCTATGCTTCTAATCCAACTTCCTGTTAATGTGTCAAGAAAGACAGTGGATGATAGCTCAAGTGCTTGTGTGCCTGTCACCATGGGAGACCTGAATAAAGTTCCTGGCACCTCGCTTCAGCTTGACCTAGCCCCAGCTATTATGGCCATTTGGAGACTGAACCAGCAAATAAAAGAACCCCCTTCTCTCTCTCTCTCTCCTCTCTACTAAGTTACACCTTTTAAATAAATACATTTTCTAAAAAATTAATGGGAAAATACAATTAAAAATGTTGATGACACAATTTTTTGTAATTCATGCACAATTATTTTCACAGTATTTCCTATAAACTCATTAATCAATAATTTATGGTAATTTTGCTTTCTTAATTTTGTCCAGAACAATTTGATGACAATTATGATGAGAAATAATGAACTATTCTATATTTCAAAATATTTTAAAATAAATGCTGTTGGATGGGGCCGGTGCTGTGGCGTAGTGGATAAAGCTATTGTCTTCAGTGCCAGCATCCCATATGGGTGCCAGTTCGAGTCCTAGCTGCTCCTCTTCCAATCCAGTTCTCTGCTAAGGCCAGGGAAAGCAGTGGAAAATGGCCCAAGTTTTTGGACCCTGTGCACATGTGGGAAGACCTGAAGGAAGCTCCTGGCTCCTAGCTTCAGATTGGCACATATCTGGCCCTTGCAGTCAATTGAGGAGTGAACCAGTGGATGGAAGACCTCTCTCTCTGCCTCTCCTTCTCTCTGTGTGTAACTCTACTTTCAAATGAATAAATAAATATTTTTTTAAATAACTGCTGTTGGTGTCTGTTATTTTTACAAAAAGAATTTATTTGTTTATTCATTTGAGAGAGCAAGAGACAGAGAAAGATACAGAGGCAGAGGCAGAGATAGTCCCATCTGCTGATTCACTCCCAAGATGCCCACAATGAATGGGGCTGGAAGGGAGCTAAATCCAAAAGCCAGGAACTCTTTGTAAGTTTCTCATATGTGTGGTGTGAACTCATGTATTTGAGCTAACACCCCTGCTTCTCAGAGTCTACACTAGCAAGAAACCAGAATCAGGACCTGGAATCAACAATACAACTCAAGTTCAAATATGGGACAGGGGCATCATTACATCTTAACTAGTAAACTCAGAGTCCACCTCCTATTTATGTTCTTTGCTTTAATTAATCTTATTCTATTTTTAATTAGGTGCATATATTTCCTCCATAACATAACATTGCTTCTTCCTACCTTCACATATGGTAATGATTATAAATTGAATCAATTCATAAGGAGATTTATGACTATAAAACTGATAAAGGTACAGTATTCAATTTAACCTGTATTTACATGGAGATATATCACTTTTAAGTAAATATGCATTATTATATGTAAACATTCATTTAGTACATCAAAATTATCAGAATACTAATGTGAAATTGAAATTAAAATTAATTAAATTTTATCTCATATTTCAAATATTTCCATATTAATATTGAATTATGGTTATTTTCAATCTTACTAATTTTTTGTTGTTAATTGGAAAATATCTGATGTGTCCTAAACTTGTTGAGGTTAATGGTATTAACAATGGATTAATTGCATGATCTCTCCATCTGTCTATCTTGTACCAGTCTACTTATTTATCTATTCATTATTAACATACTACACCTCCTCTGAAGAGAAATGAGTTAACTCAGGAAGAAGATTCCCTTTGTGAAAATTCACAGAAAATTGGAATAAATAACTTTAACTTTTTATGCATTCATTTTTTTCAATTCTGAACTCTAGGGAAGATGGATACTGAATTGACAAGGCATGCACTTTAGGGATCAAGACATAACTAAGCTGGATTTCATGTCTCTAGAGAGTGCTTTGATTATACAATTTGATTACCTTTCAACTTGAATCTCCCAATCCACATGTTCTCTAAATTAATCTTTCCTGAAGGGCAGCTCATTTGGCCTTAATCTTACTGTCTGTACTGCCAAAGTCATACACTTAAAACACTGAAGTGTTTTATTAATGATATTTTTTTAAAAAAATCATAGAACTCCATTCTTTTTCTACAAATAAGAGCCATTACTTGACGTTGCCTTGTTTTAAGTCATATTAAGTCATTTTATTTATTAATACATTGAGCAAGGAATAACTGTATTATTTCCTGAATAATCTCAGACCAGTTTAGTCATATTTCCCTTTTTAAGCCATTTGAAATAAAATGTTTTGGCATATAAAAATCTGACCAACGTACCAATATCCCCTTCCCTGGTTGCCAAAGCATAGATTTTTTTTTATTAAATAATCTTTATTCTTTCTTTTATATATATTTTTTCAGATGACCATCTTTATTTTTTCCAGGTTGTTATTTTTCCCCAGAAAACTTTTATTTAAGGAATACAAATTCCATGCATTTCACAAATACAACTTTAGGAACACAGTGATTCTTCCCACTGTACCTGTCCCCCTACCCTTCTTCCTCATCCCTCTCCTATTCTCATTCTTATTTTTATAAGATCTATTTTCAATTAATTTTATACACATAAAGAGTAAAACAATGGAATGAAAAAAAAAAAACAAAAAACTGTTCCTCAACAGTTGAGATAGGGGCTGTTCAAAGCATAGACTTTTCGGGTAAACTGTGACCTCAGCTGAGATCCTTTGACACATGGAGAACTGACACACTTTTCAACTAAATGATTTCCTGAAGTCCACCTCAGAAGGCTGAGATCTTTACATAAAGGATATTTTAAAAATTAAAAAAAAAATCATTTTGTCCATCTGAAGGCAGAGATAAAGAGAGAAATTGACAGACCAAATGAGAGAGAGACATCACTTACCCACTAGTTCCCTAACCATACGCCTCAAATGGCCAAGGGACTAAAGACACAAACCAAGAAACAATCCAGAACTCCCACACAGGTACTACAAACCTAACTACTTGATCCATCACCCCTGACTCCTGGGGTGTGAGTTAGTAGAAAGCTGGAATACAGGATTCAGGAGCGGAGCCAGGACTCAAACCTGTGCACTCTGATACGGCATGTGGGCCCTCCAAGTAGTGTCTTAACTGCTAGACCAAATTCCCACTGCATAACATCCACTCATAATTTTCCATTTTATTTGAGAGAGTTCATAGAAGTACCTGATAATCTAAATACACAGAGTCTTTTCTTGGGATGCCAGATTTTTGTTCTGGTCTTCACATATACATTTAATTTTTGCTCTTTTTTTTTTTTTTAATTCAAAGCTAAGTCATAGAGAGAGAGGGAGAGACAAAGAGAGAGAGAAAGAGAGATCTTCCATCCACTAATTTTTATGGAATTTGTTATATATGAACATAATTTTATTTAATATTATTGAGGTTTTATTCATTTTGAAATAAAAATAATATATATATGAAGATTATTGAAAATTTATCAGAGAACAATATTCTAGGTAATAATTCCAAAATATTTATAAAGAAGTTTTACTTAGATGTTTGCCAAGAAAGAAAAATGCTACTGATAGTTAAGTCCTTAGAATGACAGTACACGAAAAAATATAATTTACATGGGAAAGCAGATCAAATAGCCTTATTTCAGTAGCCTCATCACAATGTGCTTAAAAGTTTAATGGAGGGGCCAGTGCCATGGCATAGTTGGTTAATCCTCTGCCTGTGGTGCCAGCATCCCATATGGGTGATGGTTCTAGTCCCAGCTGCTCCTCTTCTAATCCAGCTCTCTGCTGTGGCCTGGGAAAGCAGTAGAAGATGGTCCAAGTACTTGGGCCCCTGTACCAGCATGAGAGACTATATATTATATATTATATATTATATATTATATATTATATATTATATATATAGCTTTATAGAGTCATGCAGGCCTGGATTAGAAGGGTCTTGAAATATAATCCCTTTAAGTCTTTTCCTGTTGTAACTGAAGCCATCCATTTTGAAGGACTATTTTACCTATGTGGCACATTTTTCTTCTGTGTTCTTAGCACCATATGGAACTAGAATACACGTGTGCTTGTATCAGCAACCAAATCCCCCAAAAATCATTCTGAATGTTTTTTAAGATTCATTATTTATTTAAAGATAGAGTTACAGGGAGAGGGAGAGAGAGAGAAGGCTCCTCCAGCCACTGGTTCAGAAGCCAGAAGCCAGGAGCTTCATCCAGGTTTCCCACATGGGTGTAGGGGCCCAAACACTTGGGCCATCCACTGCTGTTTTTTCCAGGCTGTTAGCAGGGAGCAGCTAGAACATAAAACAGTGCCTATAAGGAATGCTGGCATCACAGGCATCAACTTTACCTGCTACACCACAATGCAGGCCCCTCCTTCTGGAAGCTTTTGAAGTCTATTAAAATTTTAAAGTATAAATTTTAATGTATCATTTTGATCCAACATATTAGTAGATGTACAGAATTTTTGAAGTAGTCATCTGACGAACCCATTGAAATGTCTCCTTTCTCAATTTTGATTTTACTTACAGTGACTTATTTATTTATTTTCCTTCTTTTTATTTGAAAGGCAAGCAGACAGATATGTAGAGATAGACAGAGGGGTCTTCCACGTGCTGCTTCACTCTCAGTATCTGCAGCAGCAGCGTGGGGCGAGGCCTAAAGCAGAATCCTGAAGCTCTGTCTGGGTCCCCCACGTGGAAGGGAGGGATCCAAGTACCGGAGCCACCATACATTGTCTCCCACACACGTATCAGCAGACATTCTGATCAGAACCATAGAAGCTGAGTCCCAAACCTAACTGTAGGACCCATAGAATGTGCTATTTTGCACTGAATATAACCTTAGGAATTGCTAGCTTGGAACTCACCAGAAAGCAGTAAGTATATTTAGAACTCAATTCAGACCTGGCAGTTTAGTGACACCTCTTTCTATTTGTTAAATTATTCTATATTTAATATAATAACCAAATATCTTATTAAAATGTAGTTATTGTCAAGAAATGAGTATCAACTTTCTAGGCTTTTTATCTTCAACTGCCTCACTAATATTTGGGAGAAACTAACTGTCCTGCAGCCTGAGTTTTATATATATATATATATATATATATATATATATATAGAGAGAGAGAGAGAGAGAGAGAGAGAGGCAGAGTTAGACAGTGAGAGAGAGAGAGAGACAGAAAGAAAGGTCTTCCTTCCGTTGGTTCACCCCCCCCCCCCCAAAATGGCCACTACGGCCAGTGTGCTGTGCCGATCTGAAGCCAGAAGCCAGGTACTTCCTCCTGGTCTCCCATGTGGGTGCAGGGCCCAAGGACTTGGGCCATCCTCCACTGCCTTCCCGGGCCACAGCAGAGAGCTGGACTGGAAGTGGAGCAACCGGGACAGAACCGGCGCCCCAACCAGGATTAGAACCTGGGGTGCGGGAGCCGCAGTTGGAGGATTAGCTTAGTGAGCTGCAGCGTTGGCCAAGCCTGAGTTATATTAACAATCTGTATATTTTTGTGCCTTCCATATTTCCAGAGAAATAATTCATTGAAATTAGCTGACTTTGCCAATTTCAAGGTGGTTGTCAGAGATCCATTGTACTTCTTATTTGTATCTTTGAGAATGACTATTCACAAAGTGTACTATGGATATGGTATATGGGTATACAGAATGTCAGAAAACATATTTGCTTACACATTTGTCTCACATGAGTCATGCAGCACAGTAGAGAGACAGAAACACAATCCATGGACTATAAACACAAGCACTCTACTCGTTGCCACAGGCTGAAAACAAGTGAATCTCTAGTGGAAGTATAAAAAGAATATATAATGAGGAAATTAACGAGCAGGGAAGATGAAAAACTTTTTCATAAATGCATGAGTTGGTGAGCTGATTTAATTCTTACCCTTTTGCACAAAATTGCCACTTTTATTATTATTAATTCAATAGAACATACTTTAGTGAAAGAATTATTTTTAATAATATATAGGAGTTTCATTTTTCTTTTCTAATAGCGAAGTGGGAACTCTTTTTGCTCTATTTACTGGTCTCTGTATTTAATTTATATGGGAAACTGCCTAAATATAGTTAGTAGGTAATAGGCGTTATGGGTAGCTCCTCAGTTTGGCATTGTAATTTAAACATTTTTCTCAATGGAAAACATTTTAGGAAAGTTTTGAGGGGCCGGCGCCGTGGAGTACTAGGTAAATCCTCCGCCTGTGGCGCCGGAATCCCATATAGGTGCCGGTTCTAGTCCCGGCTGTTCCTCTTCCAGTCTAGCTCTCTGCTATGGCCTGGGATAGCAGTAGAGGATGGCCCAGCTGCTTGGGCCCCTGTACCAGTGAGGGAGACAAGGAAGAAGCACCTGGCTCCTGGCTTCGGATCAGTGCAGCTCCGGCTGTTGCGGCCGTTTGGGAAGTGAACTAATGGAAGGAAGACCTTTCTCTCTGTCTCTCTCTCACTAACTCTACCTGTCAAATAAATAAATAAAAATCTTTTTATAAAAAGAAAATTTTGAAATGTTGTCTTTTTTATCTGAATACATGATTTGCAAATAAAGATATTTCTTAGATGCACACAAAACAAAAATGTTTCATGCAAAGGTCATGTTGATGCAGTCTGATGATTTCTAAGGATAGCTGAACTTTCAGTTTGGAAAATACTTCCCAATATATGGTGAAACTAGAAAAGCTAACAAGGAAATAATTTAATGCCAATCTATTTTCACAATGATCTGTTCTCTTGCTTAAGAATTTATTGAAAATTTATGAATATAATACAGAAATTAGATGGATGAACACAGCCATGAATTAAATAAGAGGATATTCTTAATTTCAGAGAACATGAAATTTATTTGTGAAGATATAAAAATGACTGCCTTTGTTTTCTGCTGCTATCACAGAATAACAGAATAGGTAGTTTGTGAAGAAATATGTTTATTTTCTCAGAGTTCCAAACTCTGGAAGGCCCACCTTCAAGTTGCCAGCATCTGATGATGGCCTTATTATTGGATCATTGGATTGTAGGGATGTGCATCAAATAGTGAGAACACCTGTGTGAATGAGAACACCTGTGTGTAAGGGCGAACCCAGGAAGCTGCACTTCACTCTTGAGAAGATTCATTCACAAGATAACAAGCTCACTCCATCAGGAGAGGAGAGCCCTGGTTACCCAGTCACCTGTTCAATATTCCCTTCCCAATCGTATCATAGTGGAAATTCAATTTCAACATGAATTGAAACCATAGAAACTACCAGAAATATGCTGCTTCCTAATATTGTATTATTTCAAAATAGTTCAGAAGTAGTGATATTGATGCTATTCAATGATGCCAATAGAAATAACTGACAAATTAAAATAATCATTCACTGACTTCAATAGAAAACCCTCAGATATTTGTGTATGCAAAGAATAAATAGTGGGGGCCAGTGCTCTGGCATAGGAGGTAAAGCTCCAGCCTGTGACACTGGCATTTCACATTGGCACTGGTTCATGTCTTTGCGCTCCACTTCTGATCCAGCTCACTACTAATTTCCTGGAAAAAGCAGCAGAAGCCCCTGTCAGCCATGGGGAGAAGTGGATACAGCTCCTGGCTCTGTCTTTGGCCTGCTATGCATAGGCCATTGCAGCCATCTTAGGAGTGAAGCAGTGGATGGAAGTTCTGTCTTTATGTCTCTCCCTCTCTCTCTCTAACTAACTTTAAAATAAATAATAAATCCTTTTAAAAGTAGTGCTTGTAGTTCTTTCAGTGTAACAAGAAAAAATGATTAGAAAACACAATTGTTATTTTAACACATGCCAAAATTGGATAAAATTTCAAATATGTGTTTATTAAATTGAATATTTTGTTTAGTATAATAAAGCCTAGTTTTATCAAAATAGACAAATGGTATACATAATGGAGGTACATTAGAAGAACTGAAGAATTTCTGAAGCATTCACTATTATGTAAGTGTATTCTTTATCATGCACAATGTAATAGGAAATTTAAAAAAGGATGATAAATATAGGATGAGAAAATGTAAATTCCACAGATCATATTTGCTTCCCTAGAAAACACTAATCAATAACCTATGAAAGGTATTAGGATTAGTAAAATGATTCAATAAGCAATAGACAACATAAATGTACATGGAATAATAGTTCTCTAACTGCATTTGTTTTGTGTGGTCTCCCACTTAATTTCTGTTGTGCTTTGGAGGATTTATTTTTGCATAGTTGTTTAAACTCATATTTCTTTGAGGGAACATGATAGCTGGAAACTCCTATTCTGTCATCTTGCTCAGTCCATTTGTATTTATCCATAGCTACATACCAAGATGCTACCATCTAACAATTCAAAATAATAAACATGTGTGATATCATACTTTCTGCACTTCAAAGGTGTCAGAGCTAGTTAGCTGGATGCTTTCAGCTCGTGGTCTCTCAACATGTTGCAGTCAAGCTCTCAGCATGTTCTGCAGCCAATTCAATACTATACTTGTGTAAAGTGCATACTCCACACTAATATGATTCTTGGTTAAGTCTCAATTCTTCACAGGCTGTCTCAGAGAAAGGAACGGGGCAGAGTCCACGTGAAGTACAGTCCAAACGTATCTCAGAATTGACATGCCATAATCACATATGGCAATTTAGTTTTAAATTTAAAATAGATACAATTTAAGAATTAATTTGTTCAATTGCACTAGCCACGTTGCAAGGGCTAAAAATCCATGTGTGAGTGGTCATTATGTTTATTAGGACAGAACAGAAAATATTGCATTCATCACAGAATAAATTATGACATATATCACATATGTGAGGGATGGACAGAGTCACATCCAAATATCAAGTGATGAAAGTATTTGTAAAACATTTTTATTAAATGTAATGCAAACAAGAAGATACTTTCCAAAAAAGTCACATTTACATTTTTTAACAGATAGAGTTTGGATATCAAAGTTATCCTGATCATAAAATGAAATGAAAGAAAATTTCAGTGGGCAGATTATAAATACCACAGGAAATGCATACTTCTTTGACAATATCATTGAAGATCCAAATGAAAACTAAAATGTTAGTTGCTGGGTGATTCGGTATTATATAAACATCCAAATAATGGGGGTAATTTTTTTCCTCTTTTGGAGTTTTTAGATCATAAATACAGACAATATATGTACTTTATATCCAACATAATACATCTTATTGCCATTTAGAATGTTTCATCTGATCAACAAACCCATTTTCCTGTAGTGTCATTCACTCTGATAAAGTTCTCATTGGTGATAAAGAAAAATTACAGTCTTCACTGACGGAAAGCCCATTATCAAGTAGCCTTATGTCAAGGTCAGTGTCTGCCTAGTTACATTCATCCCATTAAAAGTGCATCCATGTGAAACAACCTTACTTGTTACCATGTGATCTAAGTTGGTTACTTTTAATTTAATTTCTTTGAAATTGTCTTAAAAACAAAACAAAATAGGGTGCATCTGCTGCTACCCAAGAGGGAATAAACCTGATGGTGGTTAGACTAATGGTGAGATAACTCAACTTCACTTTTCTTTCCCAAACCAGTTTGCAGTTTCTGGATGCAGAAGCTCTTCTGCCGCAGCTGAAAGTTTAGCTAGATGAATAAAAGCATATTATTTCCTTCCTCTATTCCTGTGTGTGGAGTTTAACAGGACTACTATTGAAAGAGAAACCACATGACTCATTTAAAGCAGTGGGATGAGCCTGTAGACTTTCTGCCTGTGCCTCCCAAAATGACAGGACACGCCTACACTTGGGCTTCCTTGAAATCGCACAAACTGACCAAAGCTCAGCATGTGCTGAATTCTTAAAACTCCTTTAAATTAAGCCATGCCACTTTTGTGATGATAATAAATACAAATCCGATTTTGCCTTTTCTAAAGAAAAGATAAATTAATGCTTGTTTTGAAAATGAAATTTTAATTGGCACACATATGGTGGTTGTCAAAGAGCTGGCATTCATAAATTTAATGCCCTGTGTTTGTTTTTGAAATATTATTTTCAAGGACGGAACTAATTTTTTTTTCTGAAAAAAATACAAGGTTTCAGAAAGCGGGGGGAAATCATTTGTTACTGGAAAAATATTTTCAAATTTAAGTTAATCAAACCTGTGTGTAGATAAAGGTAAAGCTAGGTTTCCTGATCATGTCAATATGTGCCCTCCCTTCTCACATCAAAACCCAACACTCCTGAGTCAATCTTATTAGGACTTAAGGAATTCCATTTTTATAACCCAAGAAAATAAAGATGGATTGCACCTTATGCTGGAAGGTCCTTCAAACTTGAGTTGTGCTTATTATTCCACATTATACAACCCCTGTGATTTTGTCAAAATTCAATCTTCCTAAGCTTTTTTTTTTGTATTTCTAAAATAGGGAACTTATTTTTACATATCTGCCATGAATATTATAGGAAAATCAAATCATTATGCAATGTACTTACCTAGATGCCTTATTCATATTAAATAATTTTAATTATTGGAATAATCATTGTTTCATCATAATAACTTTCATACAAAATATTAAACTTAAAAAACCAACTACTTTCTGAAATCACTGAATTTAGTTTCAGTACCCACTCAAAGACCATTGTTTTATTTTAAACTTCAGATATTATGATAGAATAGATCACATTTTGTGACATTTACTCTTGGAAATTGTTTTATTGTTGTTACGTTTTACATTTTAGTATCCATTTTTTTAAGATTTATCTTATTTATTTGAAAGAAAGACTTACAGAGAGAGGTAGAGACAGAGAGAGAGCGAGAGGTCTTCCATCCACTGGTTCACTCCCCAGATGGCTACAATGGCCAGAGCTGAGACAATCTGAAGCCAGGAGCTTCTTCTGGGTCTCCCACGTGGGTGCAGAGGCCCAAGCATTTGGGCCATCTTCTACTGCTTTCCCATGCCACAGCAGACAGCTGGATGGGAAGTGGAGCAGCAAAAATTTGAACTGGCTTTAACCCATTGTACCACAGTACCAGCCCCTTTAGTATTCATTTTGATTTTGTAATGTAGCTCCAACCTGCCTCAAATATTCACAGAGTATATTTATTGTTAATATTTTTAAATCCTGCTTTCGAGTTTGAGAGCTTTTATTTATATTGTTATAAATAATCCTAGGAACTGTACTTTACATTCATTTCCAATTAGGATTTGGGAGTCTTTCATGTATGCTTTTAAATACAAACTGTGTTTTCCTCAGCACAGTGACCATTAACAATAAGTCATTTTTAATATGGTAGAAAGTTACTAGAGAAAAATATTCCATACCTATTAACCAAGAAGATAAACTGTCTTGTTCTTGAAATTAAAATTTCTTTATGTAAATTGATTTGCTAGAACCCAAAAAAGACTCGGTTTCTTATGGAAACAGAACTAATCAAAGAAATCTCATTTTTTGCCTATCAAAAAGGTCACCATTAATATTAACTACAAATCATTACTCTAGCCATGGGACACTAAAAATTACAATTGACAAGAATATTGAATTTGGAATAATTTTCTGAGGTGCTAGCCTGTGCATCTGTGACACAGTGTAGATCCCCTTCACCATAGCTTTCTTCACCCATAAAATATAAAAAAATATCAATTTATCCAATTAATTTTAACTGAGTTAATATATGGATGAGCATATCAAGTGAATGAATTACTGAAATTTTTTCTCCTTTCTACCACATGCTGTCATTTATTATCATTTGTAATTTTTAATTATTTTATTTGACAGGTAGAGTTATAGACAGTGAGAGAGAGAGAGAGAGAGAGAGACAGAGATAAAGGTCTTCCTTCCGTTGGTTCACTCCCCAAATGGCCACTACGGCCAGTGCTGCATTGATCCAAAGCCAGAAGCCAGGTGTTTCTTCCTGGTCTCCCATGCGGGCGCAGGGGCCCAAGCACTTAGGCCATCCTCCACTGCCTTCCTGGGCCACAGCAGAGAGCTGGACTGGAAGAGGAGCGACCGGGACTAGAACCGACCCCAGTTGGATTAGCCAAGTGAGCCACGGCGCTGCCCCCTATTATCGTTTTTTAGATTAACATTGTGCTGGTGCTAGTGGCAAACATAATTGCTAGACAACTGTCCAAGTCAAATGTTACTTTCTTTGAATGAAGCATTTACTCATTGTCTACTCATACAGCTTCTCTTTCCTCACTTCTGTGATGCTCTGCCAGTATATTGAACACATTCATGTATGTTTGTCTATGTTCTGAGCATGGTAAGATTCTTGAGGTCTATTTTCTTTTTTGAGAAGATGACTCAGGCAGTGTTCTTTGCCCTGTAATAGGTCTGCCGTAGCATCTTGTACATGTCATTTAAAAAGGAAAGGTAAGGGGAAAACCAAGCCTTAAAGAAGGAAAGGAAACAAAGCAGTGATATGAAATAGCATGAAAGGAAGGGAAATTAGGAGATGGTGACTTGCACCTCAGGCTAAGGGAGAGAAGGAAAGAGAAAGTTTTTTCTTCTTTTTTTTTCACTCTTTTAAAATATTTTTAAGCAAAATACAAAGTATTTTATAAATAGAAGCAGTTTTTGCCTACATATGTCAAACAATCAACCTCTTCAGATAAGGTCTGATTAGGAATAAAAGGTGTTTTTATCGGAATATGAGTCATGTAACAGATTAGAAATGCAGAAACACAATCCAAGGACTATAAAGGTAAGCAGTCTAGTCATTGCCTACAGCTAAAACAATACCGAAAGATCTAAAGCTGCAAATGCAATTTAATTATCTGACATGTTCTCATGGAAATGACTATATTATGAAATAGGTATACTTTTAAAAAGCCATTTATATTTTTGAGTTATTTTTAAAATTTAAAATTGGTTTATTCTAAAGCATGGAGACAGACATAGCGTGTGTGTGTGTGCATGTGTGTGTATTAGAGAGAGAGAGAAAGAGAGAGAAAAGAGAGAAAAAGAAAGAGAGAGAGAATGAATCTTCCATACCCTGGTTCACTCTGCAAATCCGTGCAACAGGCAGGGCTGGGCCAGGCCACACCCAGGAGCCTGGAATCCATCCAGGTCTCCCAAGTGAGTGACAGGAACCCAATTACTTACGTTACCGCCTGGTGCCCCCAGGGTGCATATTAGCAGGAAGTTGAAATGGGGAGCAGAGCCAGGACTCTGAAATGGGATGTGGGTGTCCCAAGCAGCTTCTTAATTGCTATGCTAGACACTCACTCAGGATTTCTTGTGGATGGCATGATTTATACCAGCATCTTTCTTATCCAATGGCAGTTTCCTCTTCATTTATTTATTATGTCCATGATTCTTCTTTCATATCAGAGGAGGAAACAGTTGTCTTTAGCCCTCATCATGAAAAAGGACCTTAATTAACATAAATAATGATAATTCTAATCCTTTCCGATTTCTAGTAATTTAATTAGGTCACTATTGCAACACTATTCTAACCAATGAAGCATTTGAGACATTTTGGTGGCTTCTGGAGAAAATATTTAAGTTATTTGGGAAAAAAAGGCTAAGAGGAGCATTTCTTTCTTCCTTACTTTTTTTCATTTTCTTTTTTCCTCCGAGCAGCAGTACTCTTGGATGTGATAGAGATGCTCCAGCAGTCCAGAGGCCAACAGGTAAACTAATGGAACTGCTGAGACTTGGAGGATAAAAAGATGGAGTGAGCATGGATTTTAGGGACATTATTGGGATATAAATTCACCAGGACTTCTTATCATCTGGGGTAACAAATACCTTGATCATTTAGCTATTTTGACTTTGGATTTTTAGTAACTTGCAAGAAAAGCACTTTATATTTCAGATAATCTCTATAAAGAAAACTAAAAGGAATTCACGAAATTTAAGAATAGTAAATTATTACTGAGAATATTTCTAAACTTAAATGCCATTCCCCAAGCTAATGTTTGTTTTCTGTATTATCTGGGATCTCATTTTCCATGCTGGTCTTTGTTATTTTCTTTCATGCTTCTTTAAAATCTAGTGACCTGAATCTATGTATCATATGTTTTAAACTTGTAGGTAGAAAGAAACTAAAAACATTTTATATGGTTGTGCTTAAGTTTGCTGGTTAAACAAACTACACCATGTTAGATATTTAAGAGGTCTTTTCAAATACATGATTCCGAATATCAATCTTTTATAAACTGAGCAGTTTATAACAGCGAAGTGAAATTGTGTTTTGTTCACTGTTTAATAAAAATATATAACACAAACAAAGGCATTTTCTGGCAATAATTAGCTTAAAGAAGTCACATTTTGTTTCTTTTAAGATTTGTGTTAAAGAAATACTCTATTTGTAGGTTCCACATGAAAGGATGAACTCATTAAAGATAATTTTAAATCTATTTTCAAAAAAGTCTATTACACTGTAAATGAACCAACTCTTTAGTCTCACTGTGTTCTCCAAGGATAAAGCATTATTAGAAGTTGTTATAAAGTATTGCCGAGAGATATGATTATGTTATAACTTATGACTAGACTACTAAAAGAGTACACAGATGTAAAAATCTATTAAAATGCCTAGCTCACAAATATAACATACTTTTTAGATATGGGATAGAAAGTTAGTAAAGGGTGGGCCAGCGCCGTGGCTCACTAGGCTAATCCTCCGCCTTGCGGCGCCGGCACACCGGGTGCTAGTCCCAGTCGGGGCACCGATCCTATCCCGGTTGCCCCTCTTCCAGGCCAGTTCTCTGCTGTGGCCAGGGAGTGCAGTGGAGGATGGCCCAAGTGCTTGGGCCCTGCACCCCATGGGAGACCAGGAGAAGCCCCTGGCTCCTGCCATCGGAACAGCGCGGTGCGCCAGCCGCAGCGCGCTACTGCGGCGGCCATTGGAGGGTGAACCAACGGCAAAAAGGAAGGCCTTTCTCTCTGTCTCTCTCTACTGTCCACTCTGCCTGTCAAAAAAGAAAGTTAGTAAAGGGTGTGTCCTTGGCCAGACTCTCATCTGATTCAAATGAGGTAAATATCGAAATATCACTCTGTTTGGAAAGACATACAAGATCAATTTCCCTAGCGATAAAAATAAATTCATTCCTAATATGCAAGTAATTGACATTCAGTTGGTAGAATTTAATCAATGTTTATTGAAATAGCCAATTTTAACATAAGCAAAGGATCTTCTTTAGTATTCTTGAATTAAAAGAATAAAAATATAGTACTTTAATGCTTTCAGTTTTCATACTTTTTTTTTTTTTTTTGACAGGCAGAGTGGACAGTGAGAGAGAGAGAGCCAGAGAGAAAGGTCTTCCTTTGACATTGGTTCACCCTCCAATGACCGCTGCGGCCGGCACACCTTGCTGATCTGATGGTAGGAGCCAGGTGCTTCTCCTGGTCTCCCATGGGGTGCAGGGCCCAAGGACTTGGGCCATCCTCCACTGCACTCCCTGGCCACAGCAGAGAGCTGGCCTGGAAGAGGGGCAACCAGGATAGGATCGGTGCCCCGACCGGGACTAGAACCCGGTGTGCCGGCGCCGCAAGGCGGAGGATTAGCCTAGTGAGCCACGGCGCTGGCCCATACTTTTAAAAAGAATGATCCCCAACTCACTTTCCTAGTTCTAAATAGAAAAGTGAAGGCATTCCATCATTAAATTGAAATGGTGTTTACAGGTATGGAAAGCTGTCTTGTGAGCATTTACTCTAACTAAATAATACATTTGGAAATAATATTTTAACAGCAGAATAGAAATGTCCTTTTTAAATATCTTCTAAAAATATTCATTTAATTTTGTAATGGATATTTTCTGAGGGTTGAACATTGCCCTACCCACTGTGACTAATTTATTGTAAAGAATTTATTTTCAAATTTGAAGCAGGAACTTTTATTTTTTGGTGTTTTATGAGTTAAACTTACAAATAAAATCACCTCAACCTTTTGGAACAATAATAATCTTACATTTTAAGTACCAATATATCACATGAGTTATAATAGCAAATTTATTAAATATTCAAAATTATATCTTTATTTATGATATGAGGAAGGTAGTAGAGGCTGAAAAAATAATTGCTGTATTATTCTCATTTAATGTTACACAGGAGTCTGCTCCTAGCCATGTGTATAAGATAAATGTATGTGAAGGTTTAATACAACCTTTAATCAGACAACATATTTTAAGGAATTTATTAATATATTATATTTTCAGGGTCACAGAAAATGCATGATAAATATTACAGCACAATTCTCATGCTAATGTGATATTAATACAAAGTGAGCAGAGACAGTCTCATCTATTGATATAATTCTAAGAATATAATGATACTTTCCTTTCTCCCTCCCTGCCTTCCTTCTTGCATCCCTCATTCAATCTTTCTTTCTTTCTGTTTCTTTCTTTTTCTTAACTTTTGAGATGACACATTCTTAATTTACATTATAGTCAAAAACTTAATGCTCAACTACATGAAGAGTTCAATAAGTAAAAAGTAAAATGACAATAGATAAGCAGGAATGTAGGCCAGGGTTATAAACAATAGTCAAATGAAAAGTTGTCTATTTCACTCATACATGGTAAATTATAAGATAATCACAGATCAATAAAATTGTAGTGATATATATGTATCTGTATCTATCAATCTACCTATCTATATCATCTATATATATATATCTATCTGTATCATCTATTAACTGCAACAAATAAGAGAAAATATGTGATATCTTCCCCTTTTGGTCTGGCTCATTTTACTTAGCATAATGATCTCCAAATACATTCATTTTACAGCAATTGCCAGGATTTTATCTTTTATATGTATGAATAATATTTCATCATGTGTATGCATCAGTTTCTTTGTGCAGTCATCACTTGATGGACATCTGGGTTGGTTCCAAATCTTAGTTATTTCAAGTTGAGCTATAATTATGGGCATGCAGGTAGCTAGCTCATATGTTCCTTTCTGTGTATTCCCAAGAGTGGAGTAGCTGGGTTACATGGTAAATCTATTATTAACTTTCCTGAGGAAATCACACAGTTTTTAATAATAGTTGTGCAAGTTTACATGTTAGCCAACAATATTTTAGGGTACTCTTCACATCCTTACCAGCCTTATTATTATTATTTTTTTGATGATAGCCTCTTTAAATGGGGTAAGCTAAAACCTCACTATGGTTTTTATTTGCATTTCCATGATGGCTACTGATCCTGACCATTTTTTCATGTGTCTTCTGGCCATTTGTCTTTCCTATTTTTGAAAAAATCCTTTTAATACCCTTTGCTAATTTCTGTTTTTCTTTTTTAAAAGATTTATTTATTTATTTTGAAAGTCAGAGTTACAGAGACAGAGAAAGGGGGAGATATTGAGAGAGAATCTTCCAACCCCTGGTTCACTCCCCAAATGACTGCAATAGGCAGGACTGGGCCAGACTGGGCAAGCCTGAAGTCAGAAACCAGAAACTTCCTCTGAATCTCCTATGTGGGTGGAAGAGACCCAAACACGTGAACCATCCTCTGCTGCCTTCCCAGGCACATATGCAGGGAGCTGGGTTGGAAGTGGAGCAGCCAAGACTCAAACAGTTCCCCCTTTGATCATTAATTAACTGTTTTGTTGTTGTTGTTGTTGCTGAGTTTCTTATTCTTCTTGTTTATTCTCAATATTAAATATTTATGAGATGTCTGGTTTTCAAACATTTCCCTCCCATCTATTGGTTGCCTCTTAACTTTATTGATTGTTTCATTTGCTATGCATAAGCTTCTTAGCTTAATGTAATCCCATTGGCCTGTGCTTCTGTGGTCTTTTTTTTTTTTTTTTTTCAAAATTTTGACAGGCAGAGTGGACAGTAGAGGGAGACAGAAAGGTCTTCCTTTTTGCTGTTGGTTCACCCTCCAATGGCCGCCGCGGTAGGCGTGCTGCGGTCGGCACACCGTGCTGTTTCAATGGCAGGAGCCAGGTGCTTATCCTGGTCTCCCTTGGGGTGCAGGGCCCAAGAACTTGGGCCATCCTCCACTGCACTCCCGGGCCACAGCAGAGAGCTGGCCTGGAAGAGGGGCAACCGGGACAGGATCGGTGCCCCGACTGGGACTAGAACCCGGTGTGCCGGCGCCGCAAGGCAGAGGATTATCCTAGTGAGCCACGGCACCGGCCCGTTTCTGTGGTCTTACTCAAGAAGTCTTGACCTAGGCTAATGTCTTTCAATATTTTCCCTACACTTTCCAATAATAGCTTGATAGGTTTTGGTCTTAGATTTAGATTCTTGAACCGTTATGAGTTGACTTTTTTGTAAGGTGTAAGGTAAGGGTCTTGTTTCAAACTTCCATATGGGGAAATCTAATCTGCCAACATTATTTATTGAAAATATTGTTCTTTCTCCAGGGATCAATTTTAGATTTTTTGCCAAAGATTTGCTAGTTGTAGATGTATGGAATAACTTCAAGGGTTTTATACTGTCCCAGTGGTCTTTTTACCTATTTTTTGTGCCAAT
This sequence comes from Lepus europaeus, assembly GCF_033115175.1. NCBI lineage: Eukaryota > Metazoa > Chordata > Mammalia > Lagomorpha > Leporidae > Lepus > Lepus europaeus. The sequence goes on along the minus strand of NC_084842.1, from coordinate 64,413,585 downwards.
ACCAAGATGTTTGTTAAACGTACCCTGTAGTATGTATTGAAATCTAGTATTATTATGCCTCCAAATTGAATTTATTATTTTAGATTGCTTTGGCTTTTGTGTTTCCCTATGAATAATAGGATGGCTTTTCCTAGATCTGTGAATAATATCCTTGGCAATTAGAGTGAGAATTCATGGAATCTATTAATTGCTTTGGTAATATGAATGTTTTGGTGATATTAATTCTTGAAATCCACAGACAGCAGATTTTTTCCATTCTTTTTTTTTCATTAATATATTGTAATTTTCATTGTAGAAATCTTTTGCATCCTTGACTAAATTTATTTCAATGTACTTAAATTTCTAGCTAATGTGAATGGGACTGATCTTGCAAGTTTTTCTTTAGTATGAAAAGCATTCTTCACTTATAAGAATATTATTGATTTTTGTGGAATTTAGTCCTTTGTCAGCTGTATTGTTTGCAAATATCTTCTCCCATCCTGTCAGTTGCCTCTTCACTTTGTTGAGTGTTTATTTTGCAGTGCAGAAGCTTCTCAGTTTGATGCAATCTCATTTATTAAGTTTGGCTTTGATTGTCTGTGTATTTGGAGTCTTTTCCAAGAAGTCTTTATGGTAGGTCTATATTCAGCTTTCTAAGATATCTCCATACTGTTTTCAATAGTGGTTGTACCAGTTTACATTGCCACGAACAGTGACTTAATTTACCCTTCTCCCCACTTCCTCGCCAGCATTTGTTGGTTGCTGATTTCTGTATGAGAGTCATTCTAACAGAGGTGAGGTGAAACCTCAGCATGGTTTTGATATTATTTCCCTGAAGACTGGTGATCCTGAGCATTTTTTCATGTTTGTTTGGCCATTTGAATTTACTCTCTTGAAAAAATGTCTGTGAAAGACAGTATGGAGGTATCTCAGAGAGCTTAAGATAGACCTACCGTATGACTCAACCCTCCCAATCCTGGAAATTTATCCAAAGAAAATGAAATCATTACAGGAAATACGCATGTGTATTCACACGTCCCTTTCAGTTTATTTTACAATAGCTAAGATATGGAATCAGCTCTATTTTTTTTTTTTTTTGACAGGCAGAGTGGATAGTGAGAGAGAGACAGAGAGAAAGGTCTTCCTTTTTGCTGTTGGTTCACCCTCCAATATCCGCTGTGGCCAGTGCATCTTGCTGATCCGAAGCCAGGAGCCAGGTGCTTCTCCTGTTCTCCCATGTGGGTGCAGGGCCCAACCACTTGGGCCATCCTCCACTGCCTTTCCGTGCCATAGCAGAGAGCTGGCCTGGAAGAGGGGCAACCAGGACAGAATCTGGCACCCCAGCTGGGACTAGAACCGGGTGTGCCGGGTCCGCAAGGCCGAGGATTAGCCTGTTAAGCCACAGCGCCAGCCTGGAATCAGCTCTAATGTCCATTAACTGAAGACTGGATAAAGAAATTATGGTATGTATACACTATGGGATAACACACAGTGTTAAAAATTGAAATCCTCTAATTTGCAACAAAATGGATGCAACTTAAAGCCATTATACTTAATGAAATAAGCCAGTTTCAGAGAAACCAATACCATATAATCTCTCTGATCTGTGGTAACTAATAGGGTACATAAATGTAATCTATAGGAGTGAAACTAAAACATTGATATGCAATGAACAGCCCTTGCATTGACTGTTAGGAACAATGTTTTTCTATTTGTATTATTTTTTTGTTCTTCTTCATACTAATATGTCAACTCTGTACTTAATGTGGAGTTACTCTTATGAGTACAAAATTAACTGAAAATTAATCTCTGTGGAAAAATAAGAATGAAAAAAGAAGAAGGAGGAGGAAAAATGGTAGGAGTATGGGTGAGAGGGAGGTAGGGGGAGAATCATGTTCCCAAATCTGTATACATGAAATGCATGAAGTTGTATTGTTTAAATTAAATTTTAAAAAAGCAAAAATAATTGGTGTCCTAGCATTGGATGCATACCTTTATTAAGTCACATCTTCCTATTAAGTTGATCCTTTAAATATTGTATAACGACATTCTTTGTATCTTTTAACAGTTTTTGTCTTAAAATCTATTTTTTCCTGATGTGAGAGTAAGTACTCCTTCTTATTTTATTTCCATTTGCATATGGAATATCTTTTTTTCCATTCTTTCATTTTCAGTCTCTGTGTATCTTTATTGGTGAAATACGCTTCTTGTATGCAGCATATACCTAGGTCTTTTTTTTTGCCCCAGTCAGCAAGCCTGTATCTTTTAATTAGAAAATCTAGTCCATTTCCATGCAAGACTATTATTAATAAATGATGACTTAATCCTATCGTTTTTCCAAGATTATTTCTATTGTTTGTTTTGAATCTTCATTGTTTTGTTACTAGCAGGTTTGCTGCCTTCACATATTCTTTATACTGCAGAATATCTTTCACTGTTAATCTGTGAAATACACCCCACAGTAACATTTTTAAGGCTGACTTGGAGGTGACAAATTCTTTCAGTTTTTACTTGTCTTGGGAGATCTTTATTTTACCTTCTTTTATGAATGAGAGCTTCTATCTATAAAGTATTTGGGGTTGGTATTTTTTTTTTTCTTTTCTTTTAGAACTTGGGCAATATCTCTCCATTCTCTATTCTGTAGGATTTATGTTGAGAAATCTGCTGTTAATCTGATGAGAGATCCTTTAAAGTTGATCTCAGTTTTTCTCATATATTGTAGGGTATTCTCTTTACATTTTATTTTTGAAAATTTGATGAGGATCTTTTATGACATGCCTATTGGGATTCTATGCATTTCCTGCAATTTGATGTCCATAGTCTTTATAAATTGAGAAAATTTTCTGAAATTAATTTCACTGAATAGCTTTTTAAGTCATCCTTTTTATCCTTTTCTTCCTCATATCTTCGGGAACTCCCTGGACTTGTATATTTGTTTGTTTTGTGATATCCCATTTATCTATAGCACTGTATTTGTTTTTTAATTCTTCTATTAGACTATTTTTCATTCTTCTTCTTCTTCTTCTTCTTCTTCTTCTTCTTCTCCTCCTCCTCCTCCTCCTCCGCCTCCTCCTTCTCCTCTTCCTCTTCCTCTTCCTTTTCTTCCTTCTTGTACTCCTCCTCCTCTCTCTCCCTTATTTTCTTCTCCTTCTGATTTTGTCCTCCTCCTTCTCTTTCTTCTTCTGTCTGACCAAAATTTTGCAAAAGCCCTATCTTCTAGATTAGATATTATTTCTTCTGTTTCACCATTACTATTGGTATGGTTTTTTCCACTGTATTTTTATTTTATTGAATATTTCATTTTTAATATTTCTGCCTAATTTTTCTTCAATATCTCTCTTTGTAGAATTTCTTACTCATGTTATGTCATGTGAGATTTCCTGATTTCATGTAACTGTTTCTCTGTATTCTTGAGTTATCACAGAATTCCTTTGAATTCCTTTCAGGCATTTCATCAATCTCTCCTTTTTTTCTACCCAATATTAATGTATAATTGTATTCATTTGGGAGAGTCATACTGCCTTCTTTGTGCACATTTATTTTGCTTCAATGTTGGTTTTTATTCATCCATGTGATTACTTGTTATCTTCTCTGTGGATATTTCATTTTTGATTGAAGAAATTATGCTGGGAACTATGTAAGTGGAGTGCATAAGATTTACTCTAGAGCTCCATGGGTACGTTGGGTGGGTCCAGGGAGCTCTGGTCACCATTTGTTGGTGGAGTAGGGGTTGAGATTTACAACCAAATTGGGTATGGTATAGCATTTCTGGCTAGTCAGTAGAGAGAAGGGATGTTGGAACTGGCTAGTGTGTGCAGAATCTCTGTCCTCTGTGCCAAGATGATACACTGCCTAGAGTGATCTCTGAGTGCCTGCATCTCACTCACCCAGGCACATGTATGATGCAGAACACATCCACTTTGTGGTTTGTTCCCTGACCCCTCCATGAGATATGTCTGCTGCGCACTGGGAAATCTGTTTTCTGCAGTCAGACCACACAAGTGCACAAGAACCCAATATATAGCGTGTGTTGTCATGAGCTGCCTGATGTTCCCCATCAGGACAGAAGTTACTGCAGCTCCCACTGAGGAAACAGACTGGCATTTTGGTGGGGAGAAAGAAAACAAGCACAGTGCTCTCCTTTCATGGTGTAAAGTAGTTGTGCATTTCTTGACCAGTTTCCCTAGATAGACTCAAAGCCAGTAAGGGCTGTGAAACTCAGCCCTCAGTTAAAGTTGCCACTGGCATAGACATTAGCAATTTCCTCTCACCTTGCCAGTAAAGATAGTGCTACTGAGCCAGGCAGCATCCATCAATATGCAAGGGTTGCTGGTGGTACAGCCTACAACTGTGTGTATGTTCTTTGTTCTCACTGTCCCAAGGAGGTTCTGTTCTGTTCTGTGTATTTGCCACAGAAAATGTCTCTGCATACGTCTGCTTGGAACATGGTCCTTCTTTTTATTTTTTATTTTTTTCAGTTTTTCTGTCTGTGGCTGAAGATAGTGTGACTTCTGTCTATTCAGCCATCTTGGATTAACAAAAATATATTTTGGAAACCAAAATGGAAAACAGAAAATGTTCAAAGTATGTAAGACTTCAAACATAAATTTGTTTTCTATATTACTATATGCAAAGTGAAGCATATTTCTTTTTTAAATATACATTTTTTTTCCAAATTTTCATAATGTAATCTAAAGTCATCTGACTTTTAGATCAAATTTGTTCATGATTTAGGTGGTGACTTGTTTATTTAAGCCTGGTCATTTTATATTTATGTTTCCATTTTGCTTTAAAAACTATAGGATTTATAGATAAATTTCTTCCACATGAAGTAAATCTCAGTGGATGGTCATAGTCTTCTATTTCATTGCTATGGCAGCAGAAAATCAGCAAAATTCTGTGGTGCTGTCTTTTATATCCATTTATATTTGCTCCTTGATTTCTACAATACTCATTTATATGTGTGCTGAGGATAAACTTAGATAATCATATTTTGAAATGATAGATTCACTAACAACTGAAATGCTCTTATTGCAGAATGTAATTAGAAATATCTTCAAACTCTTTCTGTGTCTTTACTGAAAATCCCATTGGAAGGAATATTTAGTTATGTGATACCCATCATAACTTTAAAATAGTTTTACTATTCCTTGGAAACAGGTGGTAGGACAAATAGTATAGAAGCATGGTAGTTTATTGTCTGAATCTTTTGTGCTTTAAAAATTGATTAATTGACTCACAGCATGGTAAATTAGATGCTACCCATAAGATTTGAAAAAAATGTATGTGTCAATGTCAAAAATATTGTTTTCCAAAGTATTCCTATATCTACATGCATGTTGAGAGTGAAAAGGACACTTGACACTATAGCGAAATCAGCTTCTTTGATTAACAATCATGAGAAGGAAAAAAATCCTTATTAGCTATTTATTTATAATGATAATCTAATTCACTCCTATGAGATCTTTTGAAAAAATAGTTAAAATAGTTTTATGTCATGTCTACTCAAGTACATTTTAAGCAATGGCATATCCATGGTCACTGTGGTGAACATTCAAATGAGTTTAAGATAGTTCCAGATCTTCTATCCCTAAACTTTATTCTATACAGCATAATAAAGATGGAAAGAAGATGCCTGCATACAGAATGATGGAAACAGGGGAAATGTTTGTGAATTAAACTATAGAGGGAGTCTTGAACTTCAGTGTCAGTATGCCTTTGGCTTATATTTTATAGAATGAGGAGACCCTGAATAACCATTTGGGAAACAAAAATGACAAATGATTGCTTCTTTATAGTTTGATTGAATGTGGGGTTGCCAGTTTAACATATAAAAGTTTCATTTAAATTTGAATTTTAGATCAACAACAAATAATGTTCATTCTTCATACTAGTAAAAAATTTATGTATTTGTGATAAGTAGTTCTTATCAGGAAAATTATTAATCTGATATTCAAATTTAAGTAATTTTATTCATTAAATTTAGCAATGCTTCTTAAATGTCTTTTGTATCATTGTTGATCAGCTAATTGACAGAACTTTCTCCTTGTTTTTTCTTTCAGTTGTTTGATTAGTCCTACAAAATCAGTCAGGATCAGACTAAGTTGGTCATGGTAATTGGGTTTCCTTTTCCACTTATTGTCATACAGTGCACATGAACACTGAATGCAAAATAAGGAGAAACTATTGATAACCTTTGGAGTAGAATTGTTCTTGACTAAAGGCAACCAAAGTGACATAGTTGTGCTTCTCTTGGACCCAACCAACAATCCCCCACAGAAATATATTTGAGTATTGCACTAATGATATGGTTGACACCAAGCTTGGGAAGTCAAAGTTTTTAAGTGCTCACACAAGTAGAGAAGAGCTTCACCAGTCGGAAGTTCGTATTTTCAAGAGTATTGGAGAATTTACAGTATTACATGTGCAAAATAATTTATTAATGAGAACGCTTACATTTCCTATGAATTCACACAATTGGTTGGAATTAAGATATACCCAACAGTCCTAGGTGTCATCAAACAGGAAATTTATTTCCTGAATTTTTCACAGCATGTCATAAGGGTTACATAACAACTTAACACAGATGGATTACCTATGATAGTGGAGGAGGTAAAGAACAGCAGAGAATTAAGTATGAAGACCTTGCTCATCAAACCTGGATACTTATGCTAAACAACTGTCAGTCATACAATACAAACTAATGGATGCCTGCCATTAACATAGAAAGAGGAAAAAGAACATTACATCATTGTCTTGCTTCTTCTTTGGGTCATATATAGCAGAAACTATGATGGCCATATTGAAACAATCCATTGAAAATTATAAAAGTGATTAAATAAGTTGGATTACTTCTGCCAAACTCTTGACACATTAAACCTTGAACCATGTACATTTGATTCATTATTATTAAAAAAAATCTTAAAGATTTCTCCAAGTTTACTTATTGCAGCTAAATTTGCACCAAAACAATATTAAAACTATCCATCCATTAATTTATTTAGTTTTAAAAAAAGAACAGTTTTTTGGCCTGCGCCGCGGCTCAATAGGTTAATCCTCCACCTGCGGCACAAGCACACCGGTTTCTAGTCCCCGTCAGGGCGCCAGATTCTGTCCCGGTTGCCCCTCTTCCAGGCCAGCTCTCTGCTGTGGCCCGGGAGTGCAGTGGAGGATGGCCAGGGTCCTTGGGCCCTGTACCCCATGGGAGACCAGGAGAAGCACCTGGCTTCTGGCTTCAGAATGCCACGGTGGCCATTGGAGGGTGAACCAGTGGCAGAGGAAGACCTTTCTCTCTGTCTCTCTCTCTCACTGTCCACTCTGCCTGTAAAAAAAAAAAAAAACAAAAAAAACAAAAAAAACAAAAAACAAACAAACAAACAAAAACAAAAACGTTTTAAAGGTTCCTACAGGGCTACAGGGTTTCCTTTATCTGAGAACAATTACTAGTGAAAATTATGACCAATATTCTGCTTCAGACAATAGATATGGACATCCACAAGACAGGTATATCACTTTCATTAACATAGGAATATTAGGGATGTAGAAAAAGGGGAAATCCTAGATTTTAGTTAAGGCACTTGTCAAATGGTAAAAACTGATTGAGAACTAAGTTTGGTAAAAAATAATCATTAATTATTGACCTGGAAATTTTGTGATGAGTAGACATCCAAGTGTAACAATAAGGCATATATATATATATATATATATATACACATATATATATACATATATATATAAATAATGTAGATATGATATGTCATCACAATGAAGCATTAGAATTAAAAATACATATTTGAGACTTAAAAGTAGGTATGTAGAAGTTAGGTATAAATGAAATGGCTTTGGTGAAGAATATGGTCTAAATAAACCCAAAAAACTTATCTTAGAATAATTAATAGTTTAAAGTCTTATAAGAATTAGGGACTATTAAGGAATATGGAGAAGTTACATCTATTGAAATAGATCAGTTTTTTTTTTCCAAAAGATCAATTGCATTAAACACTACTGACCACTTTCTTAAAATGAAGACAAAGCAACTTCCATTAATTTTAGCAAGAAAATGTTCTCTGTAAGCTTGACAAAAATTCTAAATGTTACGTGGACAATTGTATGAAGTACATTAACATGTCATAGGCAGTGAAGAAAGTGTCAGCACATTTTCATGTGTTTCCTTTGGGAGCTGGTGCAGTCAGTGGGAGAAAAGGATTGAAAACAGAAGAGCAACAGAGGTATACAACAAATTCCATGTGCTGACATGCTTCTGGTAACATCTGAAGTATAGCTGATGAGTAATAAAAGAGGATGAGTTCCAGGAAATGTGAAGTAAATAGCATTTTGTAACACTGATGACAGAGAATGATTTTACATTGTGATATTGATAAAGAATATGGGGCCACACGTAACTGACTCTTCAGTTGGTGAAGGAGTAGTGAGAGAGGTCATGTTATGCTGAGACCCATTTAACTTTCTTTTTTGAAAAAAAAAAATAAAGATTTATTTATTTATTTGACAGGCAGAGTAACAGAGAGAGGGAGAGAGACAGAATGAGAGGTCTTTCATCTGCTTATTCACTCCCCAAATGAGTACAAGGCCAGAGCTAGGCTGATCCAAAGCCAGGAGCCAGGAGCTTCTTCCGGGTCTCCCATGTGGGTGCAGGGGCCCAAGCACTTGGGCCATCTTCCACTGCTTTCCCAGGCTGTTAGCAGGGTGCTGAATTGGAAATAGAGCAGCCAAAACTCTTCAACAGAAGCTTAATCTACTCCAACATAGTTCCAGCCCTGATACATTTTCAAAAGGAATTCTGAAGCAAGATCACCTGCTATGACTGCTGAAAGGAGAAAGCCTGAGTGGCTTAAGGGAAAAAAAAAAAAAATCCAAAACTGCTCCATTTCATGAGAACAAAGTTGAAGTATCTGGTAGAATTATCCATTTGAGGTCTATTTTCCTGAATTTAGGTATCTACATAAGTTTTTAGATGTGTGCTTTTTTTTCTCCAGAACTTTGGAATGTAAATAATTAGATTCAACATTTGCTATGATTCTATATAGGGATGCAGATGAACAAGGGAAAGTATAAAGATCTGTGGAAACCTTATGTTGCTAGGACTTGGAAAGCTTTAATCTGATAAAGGAACTGCTACGATATGTTTGTTCAGAAAAATAACACGGGACATTAGGAGAGATGGTCAGGTTTTAGGGTACAGAATTCAAGGTTTCGAGTGAGACAATATATGTTGCAGGCTCTGATTATGAGAGTGGGAGGCAAAGTCAAGGAGTTGAGATAACTGGTTATTAGATGAATCATGTAAGCAGATGAAACATTTGCAAGATTCACAGCGATAGATATGAGGAGGAAAAACAGGGCTCAGTAGTTCACCAATGACTAGGGCAGTGAGCAGGAAACCTGAATGTAATAGTAAAGGGAATAAGCAGGTGGCATTACATCTGCTAGAATGCACATTTATCAACAAATGCTTTTGAAGGAAGAAACAAATATGTCTTGGAGGAGGTAAAGACTCCTTATACAACAGAGGAAGGACAATGAAGAGAATAACATTTTTGTTTAAATTGACTTTTAAAGTACCTGAGGGAGATGGTGCCCTCAGAATGTCACACACATCCAGTTATTGTAAATGGAGGGAAGATGTGGATTGTTTGAAGGTAAAATTAATTTTGCTTGATTTTCAGTTAAAGTAGAATAACTGGGCCTAACAAGAGGATAAGGAGAGCTAGGATGGAACAGGATTATTTGATTCTGATTATAGCTTGGAAAGATAGAAGTGAGGAGATGTGGAGAAAGTCTTACACGTCCCTGAAATGAGGATCCATATTTGTAAATATTTTACCTGGGGGTTTATTATGGTGTACGAGATGGTCTATTGCCAGCAACTGTCAAATATATTGAATCTCCTTTTCATTTTTTCTAAGATTTATTTATTTTATTTTTATTTTTATTTTAGTTGAAGAACAGTTACAAAGAGAGAGAGAATGAGAAGGAGAGAGAGAGATCTTCCACCTACTGTTTCACTCCCCAAATGGCCACAATGGCCAGAGTTGGGCCAGTCCTAAGACAGAAACCTGGAATCATCTGGGTGGCAGAAGCTCAAGTACTTGGGCCATTTTCCACTGCTTTCCAAGGCATTAGCAGGGAAGTATTTAGGAAGCTGATCAGCCTAGACTGGGACTGGTGCTCGTATGTGATGCAAGCATCACAAGCAATGGCTTAATTTGCTGCACTACAATGCTGGCCCCCTCATTTCGTTCTTTTTAATGGCAGATAGTGACATTATAGATATTTGTAGAAATATCAGATACTGTTAAAGTGCTTGTCACTTTGGAGACTTGAGAGCTTAACTGGGCATCTAAAATATAGCTTTTTAGTACAAAAATGAAATAACAATGACAGCAGCAACAAAAAAGATAAATGTCATAAACATTTAATATTCACATTAGTTTACTAATCTATATAGAAAATCCTCAATTTTTTTTACCTTTCCACCTACATCTGAGAAAGACCCAAACATGCACACACACACACCACAATAAGCTACAGACAAAAAGAATGAGTAACAAAATGATGAAGTTTTAAATTCATCCTAACACAGTGATTGGGTATCACATAATTTGGAAACTGTGCTGATATAATTTTGATGTGTTTTAAGAAATATGAAACTTTTATGACCCCATAAAAAGTGAACTGTGTGATGTTTTTTTTTTGCTATGATGAGAAGTTTTATTGTGGGTTCATTACCCGAAAGCATCTAAGGTATATTTTATTATCCAAATTTGGAGTTAATCCAGAACAATTACTTTTTTAATCTACAAGTCTAACATCATTTCTATTTAATTTTTCAGTTCAAGTGAATGTGGCACATGCTATTAAGAAAGAATTGGCTATGTTGCTGTAGTACTAGCATTACATAATAGTTTTAGTATACTTTTAAATTTATGCTTTGACAATTTTTAATCTAAGTACTTTATATTTAATACAGGTATTGTATAGGTAGTTGGGTATGAATATACTATCGAACTTCAAATCAATAATTATAGCTTTCTGTTTACATTATTCCTATAATCACATGTAATTTATTTTAAGTCAAATAATTAAAATGTTTACAATTAGTTAATAACAGTTTTGTTATAAATAATTGAAAATATAGTAATGGTCTAGAAAGTAGTAATTTAATATGATGATAAAACCAGATAACATTGAATGCTTACTATTTACTTACTGTTTTAAAATCTCTTCAAGAATTAATTCATTTAAACAGCAACTATCTGGTGTGAAACTATTATTATTATTCTCATCTTACATGTTAAGCAATAGTGCCGGAGGACATTTACCTGATTTGTTCAAGGTCACTCACGTTGTCAATTCTAGAGAAGGATTTGAATCCAGGTAATCAGCTGCTAACTTGTCATTCCTAACATTGACAACTGCTTCCAAAGAGATGACAAATTTAATAGTCTATATTTTCATTTGAATATCCAGAACTTCTTTATGTGAAATATAAATTCTTATAAAATTAAATTGGTTCTAAAACAAAATAAATTGTCTTGCCTTTCAATAGCATAGTTGTAGATTTGAATCTTGAAAGTAATTGAAAGAAAAACAATTTTAAAAATTTGAGTGCAGCTTTCTTTTAAAGATTTATTTATTTATTTGAAGGTCAGAGTTGCACAAAGAGAAAGAAAGACAGAGAGAAATGGAACTTCCATCTTCTGGTTCTCTCCCCAGGTGGTTGCAATAGCCAGGGCAGGGCCTGACTGAAATCAGGACTCAGAAGCTTCTTACAGGTCTCCCACATGGGTTGCAGAGTCCCAAGAACTTGAGCCATTTTCCACTGCTTTTCCCAGGCCATTAACAGGAAGCTGTGTCAGAAGTTGAGCAGCTGGGACATGAACTGGTGGCCATAAGGGATGCCAGCATTGCAGGAGGCTTATTCTGCTATGCCACAACACAGGTCTCAAGTGCAGTTTTCAAAAGTGGGAAAATAAAATATTCAAGTTATAGAATTAAGTCTTTAATATCAAAGAAGAAGCAATGTCTTATCAACAGAACATTTGAAGAGAACATAAAGAATTCATGAACTCTCTATCCATAAATTGATAAAAATATGTATGTAACAAATATTTGAAAATGTTTGTTTTTAATATAATTGACAGCTTGCATATGAGGAGTTTAATTATTTTAATGCAAAGGGGAAGAATCGATGCATGATTTAACATTTTTCTTTAAAATGAATTGATTGTCAATATATTTTATACATTTAGTTTTTTAAGCTAAACTGAATAAAACTTGCTCTATAGATTTTATTTATTTTTTTTTAAGATTTATTTGTTTACTTGAAAGAGTAACACAGAGAGAGGAGAGGCAGAGAGAGAGAGAGAGAGACAGAGACAGAGACAGAGACAGAGAGACAGAGAGAGAACAAGAGGTCTTCCATCCGCTGGTTCACTCCCCGATTGACTGCACTGGCCAGAGCTGTGCCCATCTCAAGCCAGGAGCCAGGAGCTTCCTCCAGGTCTCCCATGAGGGTGCAGGGACAAAAGGATGTGGGCCATCTTCTACTGCTTTCCTACATCACAGCAGAGAGCTGGATAGGAAGTGGAGCAGTCAGGACCCAAATTAGCGCCCATAGGTGATGCCGGTGCTGCAGGTGGCGGCTTCACCTGATATGCCACAGTGTTGCCCCCTGCTCTATAGCTTTTATAAGTTTTACTTTGTGTTGAAGAATAACTACATTTTTAAACAACAGATGGATACTGCAACTTAATTATTAATTGTAAATTTAAGAGATTCTGATATATCTTAGTGATGCTTTCTATTAGAAGACCATTAATACACTCACTTCAGTTGTTCTATATTTTAAACATAATAATTTTCTAGAATCAAACCTAAGATGTAACCCAACAAGACAATGCTGTGTAGGTTGGCAGAAGGGACTGTCATCTTTGTGTATCCAAGATTGTCAGAGAAAAATCAGTTTTCCCAGGTAATCGTATTTCAGATAAGCGATAGATATTTGTTTAGTGTAAGTATGTCACAGTTTGGTCTTAGCAATAATTGTTATTCATCTGAAATTCAATTTTAACTGGGCATCCTTTAATTTTTTATTTGCTAAATCTGGCAACCATATGTATGCCAGGAGAGTTGGCCTCAGTCATATTACTGGACATCATCTATTTTATCCTTACCTTAGCTTCAGATTTAAAGTCTTTAAAATTCTACTTCAATTTAGTTATTTGAAATAATGAAACCATTTCATTTTACTATGAAGAGTCACTAAGCAAGCACCATTAATGAATAAAATGAAGTATTTTTTTATGTTTAGCTTCTTGCTACAGAAACACAATTTTTAGCTGTTTAAATTTTTATTTTTAGCTTGTAGTCCCTCTCCCTTCATTCAATTCTCACTATTAATTTGAACAGATAAAGTAGAAAGACTGGCAAAGCACAAAATGTATTTGTCTTGTTAATTTTGTTAACAATTGAATCTACAAGAAAAGTACACTTTCATGAATAACAATGACAGTTGCCTGGTTAACAGTAGGAGTTGTGAGCAGGCATTTAGCCCGGTGCTATGCCCGCACCCCACATTAGGGTCCCTGGGTTTGAATCTCCATTCAGCTCTGACTCCAATTTCCTGCTAATGTGCTCCATGTGAAGCAGTGGGGTAATTCAAGTAACTGGAGACATGAATTGTGCTCCTGTTTCATAGCTCCTGGCTCTGGCCCCAGCCCAATCCAGATGTTGTGGGCATTTGAGGAGTGAACCAGTGGGTAGGATCTCTCTCTTTTTCTCTCTTTCAAATATATAACATTTTTTTATAAGCAGCATGTATTTTTCACTTAGTAAATATTCTCCAAAGTGAAGCCCAAGTCTTTCTTCCTAATTTTCATAACTTCCATGACATCGCAATCATTCTTCCTTTGTGGTATCATGCATTTGTACCTATATGCATAAAAACATGTCACAATAATTTTATTGTGCATCTAATTTTCATTTTGTGATTTGTTGAATGATTAATTATTCTATGATTCATAAGTGTAATGGATTACCCTGTTGAATATTTTAAAAAATCAATTAATTTATTTGAATGTCTATAAGGCAAATTTATAGAGCTTGTAAACATTCTGTAATTTTTTGAAAATGTAGTTGCTAATTATTGTGAAAGTATCTTTTGGAAATGATAACAAAATTGGTCTGACTTATACATTTAATAAAACAAAATGTACATTCCAAAATTTTCATTACATGAAATATTAATTTAATATATAAATGTAAACATTTCAAACAGATGTTTGAAACTGTTCCATACTTTTTTAATTAATTAATTTTGAAACAGGAGAGAGAGAGAGAGAGAGATCTACCATTTGTTTGTTTACTCCACAGATGGCCAGAAAGGTAAGGACTGGGTCATGCCAAAGACAGGAAGCTTCTTCCAGGTCTCCAAAGTGGATGGTCGGGGCCCAGGCACTGAAAACATTTTCCATTGTTTTCCTAGGTCATTAGTGGGGAGCTGGGTTTGAAGTGGAGCAGCAGGACTTGAGCTAGTGCCTAAATGGGATATTGTTGTGTCTCAGGTGATGGCTCTATGCACTGTGCTATGATACCAGCCCCCAACTGTTCCATTAAGTAATGTAAATTGAGTTTTCTTTTATCTATACAGTTTAAAAAAGTAGCTTGGATTTTAAAATTACTTTGACTAGTTTGCAAATGTTCATTGTCCACCAGAGATGTTCTTCAAGATAGAATAATCCAAGGATTGGCAATGGTTCTATGATTAGATCAATTATGACCAGGAATTGTGAAACACATGCTCCTGAGATGAATTTTTTTTTTATTTGTTTGCTTGTTTGCTTTTTTTTTTTCACTCTAAAACTGATGAAATTGAAGATTTGGTCAAGTTTGATGGTGTTTTGAGGCATTAAGAGGCATTGATATACATATAATAGGAGTAAGTTTGACAAGTTATCTAAAGAAATTTCAGGTCTCTGGATCTATAAATAAATGTAAAATAGCAGTGCAACAGAGGCAGCAAATGACCAATATAAATGATTCCTGAAGCATGCAATAATGAATTGCATACTCAAAAGAAGTTTTGTAAAAAGCTATACCATTTAAACTTCTTTACAGGGTGAACGAACTGGTAATGAATAAGAAAACACAATTTATGTTTTACATTTCTCCTGGGGTATTTTTATGAGAAAAAATTGTTGTCATTAAATAATTAGTAAAGTATAAATCATTTTAAACAAACTTGAATTAATGGAAAATTTCACAGAATTAATCTGTTTATTACTTTGGAAAATACTATGTTCATCTACCTGAGCATCAAGCTTTTTTATTGTTTATTTACTGTTATGCTGAACTGCATAATATGAAAAGGTACTATGGCTGTACAATCTTCAAAATAACTGAATGCTTTCATGAGACTACATAATTCACGGTATAGGCTACCATTACTATTTCTTCTTCTCCTATTAGAATTGTTAAAGTCTCGTTTTCCTTATCATATTCTCAGTTATAGCTGAATATAGCAGTTATCCAAATATTTGAGGAAACTATAGTTTTTCTTCAGATGTATGGAATTATATTTATGCCATCTTCATTTCTTGTTTATTTGAAAATCAGAGCAAGAGAGAGGGAAATAGAGAAAGATAATTTCTTATTTTTTAAAAAAAAGATTTATTTATTTATTTATTTATTTATTTATTTATTTGAAAGTCAGAGTTACACAGAGAGAGGAGAGGCAGAGAGAGAAAGAGGTCGTCCATCCACCGGTTCACTCTCCAGTTGGCTGCAACCGAAACCAGGAACCAAGAGCATCTCCTACGCGGGTGCAGAGGCCCAAGGACTTGAGTCATCTTCCACTGCTTTCCCAGGCCATATCATGGAGCTGGATCGGAAATAAAGTAGCTAGGACTACAATGCAGGTGTCAGCTTTGCCTGCTTTGTCACAGTGCCAAATGTTCCCAACAAACAGGGCTGCATTAAACTGAATCCAGGAGATCAGAACAGAGACTCAAATGTTTAGCCTTTTCCTATCCAAGCCCCTCAGAGTGGCCCTCAGCAGGAAACTGGGTCAGAAGGAGGGTAAAGACTTCAACCCAGACACTCTAACATGGGATGTGGTCATCTTAACCACAGAGCTAAATGCCTAACTCTATACCATTTTTCTTGCTTATTAGTAAAATTGTCCCTTGCATGATTCAACTATTACTTTATTTTTCAATAATTTTCATGGCATATGTACTATGTCTTCATCCAAGTACTGGCTAAAACACAAAAGAAATATTGTATATCTCCCATCCAAAAAAAATCCAATAATTCTCTATGTGGAGTTATGCAATTAGAGGATTGCTGTTAATTGTTTGAATAATATTCATTATTTATAATGCAAATTTTCAGTGAGATTTCTTGACTACTTTTTAAAATCCAAATTATATTTAATTCTGTAATATTACCTTTAATATCTCCTCCCCCTAAGAAGTAGAAAAAAAATCAAAACTGTAGTCTTTCCTATTCCTTTTAAATGGAGGTTATTTCTTCTTTCTTGTCGACAGTCACTGAGTATCTGAAGGATGAGTCCTCTGTGCCCCTTCCACTCAACCTTGTAGAACATAATAGATGCAGGGACTTTGAAGGTCATCAAAACTCATCTGTTCAAATTTTTCTAAGCCTTTTAGAACTATTTCACAGGAGTAAAAAATTATATTTTATTGACTTCTGTTTTTGTACCAAGAACCTACAATTGCCTTGCTATGCATTATATTGCATAGTTTGTAGAAAAGAAAATAAGGTAAATTCCTCATTTTCAAAGCTGAGCATTGAGAAATATTAAGTTATTCTCCAAGAATCACAACAGAAGTCAGTGAAAGAGACTGAGTTTTAACTTGTTTCTATCTGATTGCAAATCCTATCCTCTTAAAAATTGCTCTATTTTGTACCTTTCCTAAATCCCTTGACATCTCTAAAAACTAGAATCTACAAACAGTTTTGAAGCTACCAAAAATAGGCTTTCTGATTGAGTAACAAGTTGGTGCAACATCAAGGTCCCTTTTTCATGTGTTCCTAAGGTAGCATTGCAATGCAGTTTTCTTCTCTGAAGTGACTTTTTTAAGAGCTCCAGGACTTGACTGGAACCCACTTCTGTACTTGTATTTGTTGTGTGAAATGTGTAAGTTACATCAGGGATGCACAAGCTTATGAAACTCTGGCAAACTTATGCCCCAGTATCATTGTTTGATGATGTAGTTAAATAAGAAATGTTAATTTATTTACATTTGAAAGAGTAGAAGTTTCAGTTATGTCTATTCCATCAATTTGCTATTTAATAAAAAGTACTGTCAGTTAGAAAAATCTGAAGCAAGCATGCATAACACTGTCTTATGAATGTCAAAAATTAGAAACTTAGCACTTGGGGAGAAAAGAACAGCAATCTTCACCATGGCACCAAGAAAAGCATTGTCCCCTGGCTGACTTTCTGATGTGCACTTCAAATCCCCACCTGTCTATCAGCTAAGAACCCAGTAGCTGTATTTTTGCACTGTCAGAAAATAATTTAAAATGTTTTCTGCCTGCATGGACACGGTGCTCTCACACTTATAAGCCTACAATTTACATCTTTTAAGATTTAAATACATGACCGATGGCAGCAGGGGAAATGATATGAACTTCACAGCGTTTTGCAAACGGCTGCTCTGAGACTAGAAAGAGGGTAGAAGTTTCAATCACTATGCATTTGATCTTAGGATTTGGCTATGTCAGTGAGATAGAATGTGTTAGGGGATAGGATACTCAATTGGCTTTTGGCCAAGAAACTGATTGTATGCTGTGATATGCTATCTGGATAAGTAAATATGTTTGAACCACAGTTGGAGTAGAATATTTGGTAGGTTGGTTGACAAGCAAATTCAATATATTAGAAGATTTACTTCATTCTTGTGCTTCATTAAAAATGTTCCCAAACTATAACTGTGTGTTGTGTTTGGGGGTTGTAGAGGATGAGGTCTTAAGCCATTCACATCTTAACATATCCCTAATTGTAACTTTGTCAGTTGATAACACATTATATACCATTCATACAAAAATGAAGGAAAGGAAGAGATTTGGAGCTTAAAGGATTCCTATGAGCATCATTGGCTTCTTTTCAGAGAAGACAATGACTATAGGGAAGATTAGCTAGCACTAATTAGTGGAACTGCTAAAACCTGCTCCAATTTTCCTCACTGGAGGTCATTTATTAACAACTTAAGGTAGAAGATCATATTTGAACACTGAAGATCTTTTGATGTGGTTTAACTCTCAATATGTTATTATTACACAGTTTAAAATTTAGTAGTTACCTGTACAAAAGTGAAAATTGACTTAAAAAATCAAGTATTCTAATAGAGGCTATTCATCAAAAAAAGACTGTTATAAGTAGTTGCTGTTTTATTCAGTTGCTCTGATTTAATTCCCTCATCTTTCAACTGTGAGGAAAGTAATATGTAACTCATAAGTTTGTGTAAATGCTTTCTACAATGAAGATGTATAAGGCACTTGGAAAAAAAGTAGGTCCATTATAATTGCTACATATCAGTATTTGTAGCCATTAGACCCTTATTGTTCTAGAAGACAGTTAAAGCTTCATCATGTAAAATCTAATTTTATTAATGAAGGAAAATTAAATGAAATTTATCCTTAAATAAGATGGCTACTGTTGTTTCAGTGTAGAAGGAAGCCAATTGTCTTAAAAGACAATTAGTTAATGTTTAGACTGTGCCTTTTATAACAGAAAGTGACTTCAGTTCTGCTTTTGTTGAAAAGTTCAGACACGATAATGAAAAAAAAAAATTACAATTTACTTCTGTAAGTTCCCCTCCTGTTTGTCAATGAATTTATGATTCCAGGTCCTAAAATTTTTATAAGGTTATTTTTAATTACTTGGAGGGGAGGTATAGGGCAAGAAAACACAGGGAAAAATGCCCATTAAACCCAATGAGTTGTATATTAGAGATATTTTCATGGAATATTGACATCCTAAAAGTAATACTTACATAATTTCCCAGCATGGAATAATCTATGCCTGCACATATTTTGCATAAGTTATTACCTTCTACCAAGGAATGAAAATTAGAATTGTTTAAAATGGGATATGCTTGATAGTGAATCAGATTTCCCTAGTATGTAAATTATTTCCTGGGAGTGAATAAGGCACATTGGGAGCAATTTAATAAATGATCCCCTGGAGGTCTGAATGGATTAATGAAGCTGATTATCCTTTTCCTGCAGAAGGAGAAAACTGTCACTCTGCAGTTAGCCTAAAATGAGCTCTCCATAGTGCAACTTCAAGGTATTTTGTGGGGAGAAAGGAGATAAATATAGGTGCCCCATTTAATTCTTCTTGGGGTAGAGCAACTTTACATGATCACTTTCTTTCTCTCTCAGCATGGTGTCATTAGCAAAGGAGCACATAGTCTTACAGGGGCAAGAGAGTGGGCTGGTTCTATTTTAGAAAAATGAACTCCAGTGCAGTGGAAACTGGCTTGACGTGAATGCCATAGCCTACATCTCCTAAATATTGATGCCTAGGGCCACACTGGCCTTTTCCAGGTTTCATGGTATTTTCTAAAATGCACTTCTTACAATTTTTTGTTTGTTTGTTTGTTTTCACACAGGAGAGTGTGTGAGGTGAATAGACGTCCTAATAAAAAAATAAAGTGTCCTTTCCATTTCCTCAAAAAAACCACATTAATTTTCTAATGTTAGATGACTAATGACCAAAAAACTATAGGCTTAAATCCACAAAAGCATATTATCTCACTGTCTAAGTCAATTTCTGTTATAGAAATTTCCATAACAGAAATTTCTAGACTGAGTGGCTTAAAAAAAGAAGAATTTATTTTACTTAGACCTCAAAGCTAGAAAGTGGGAGATCAAGGTGCCAGCAGGTTTAGTTCCTGGTGAGAACCCTCTTCCTCATTTGCAGATAGCTGCCTCCTAGCTTTATCTTTAAATGGCAGAGGGAGGGGTGATTGTCTGTTAAGGTCTCCTCTTGCCCTTAAAAAACCATAAATCCCGTGATGGATGACCTCATCCTCATGACATCATCTATACCTAATTATACCCCAAAGGCACCATCAACTAAAACCATCCCATTGGCAGTAGGGTTTCAAAAAATGATTTTGGGAGGACACAAATATGCAATGCATAAAACCCACTTTGGGCATGGGTTTGCTTGGCTCTAAGTCTTACAGGCTGAAGTCAAGATATTAGTGGGAACTATAATCTCACCTGAGGCTTGGATTCCTCTCCCAAACACATTCAGCACGTTGGGGAAATTACTTCCCTTGAGAATGTATGTTTGATTTCCCTATTTTCTGAAAAGCTGTCAATGGAGCATGTTTTCAGTTCCTACAGATTACACTCATGTCCTAGCCAGGCACTCCATAGTATTTGGCTCACTCCATCAAACCAAGAATCCTTTTTATAAAGGCGCACTGATGAGGTTCAACCCATGAAGGATAATTGTTTATTTGATTAATTCAAGGTTAATACATGTGTGTTTGATATATGAGAATCTGGATTTGCCATGTAAGTACTATAATCATAGGACTGTTTTCTCATTGATGTATACAGGATCTGTGCATACTCAAGGGAAGAGGACTAAACAGAGCATGAGTATCAGAGCCATATTAGAATTCTGTGGACCATGGGATATAGTTTTCTTTTTAGGGACATATGAGCAGATATGCATGTGTGTGCATTCAAACATACAATATAATAAGGAATACATATATCAAATTTTTACATTGGCAAGAACAATCTTCCAAGCTTCCATTTGAATTACTGATCTTGCCAGACAGTTTTACCTATTTTCTAAAAAAATAGATATGCATACAAATATGTGTCTGTTCAAAGAAGAAAAATTAAGTTTTACTACTTGTTTTAATAATTGAGAATATGGTAGAATTCAATCTACATTTAAACATTGCAGTGCAGACTATATTCAGTGCTATAACATGTGATAATTATTTTGTGGTAAGAACAAGTCCATTGCAAAAGATTTTCAGACTAAAGAGGAAAACTTTGAGACTGTCTGGTGTACAAATTAGACAGGAGTTGGATTTTCAAAGTTGAGTACAATTTTTTAAGAGGCAGAAAACACCAGAGTTACAGCTAGAGCTAGAATGAAAAAGAGAGAAAGGGAGTGGGGGAAGGAGGGGGGGGAGAGAGAAGGAGAGAGAGGGGGAGGAGAAGAGAGAGAGAAAGAGAGAGAGAGACTGAGACTCCCTTTGCTAGTTCACTTCTCAAATTCTTGCAATAGCTAAAGTAAGGGGCTGAAGCTAGAAACCAAGAACTCAATCCAGGTTTCAATGTGAATAGCAGGATCCCATTTATTTGAGCCATCCTATTTCTTCCCTGGGTCCAGATTCACTTAAAATTAAAAGTGGAGCTCCATAAATAAAGGACTCAGGCATTTTTACTATTTTTCCTGCTAAGCCAAATGCTAGTCCCATTTGTTAACAGAGATATACAATGTCAATTTATAAAATTTCAGATTATGTATCCAATCATTGTTTATTTAATATTTTGAGCACCAGAAATTGATTGAATGCTGAATATACATCCCAAATATATGTCTAAACCGGCCACATGTATTAACTCATTTATTTCTGACAACAACACTAATTGCAGTTACTAGTTAACAAGAGAAGTAACCATGGGCCTCACTGCACATTAGACAACACATTAAGGACAGATCTCACATGGGATGTAAGTACACAGTGACTCCTGTTGCTGACTTAACAATTTGACACTCCTGTTCATGGCGTCAGTAATCTCCCTAGGTTCTAGTCATGAGTTGCCAGGGCTATGGAAGCCTTTAGGGTTCGCCGACTTTGATCTTTTTCTGACAGGGTCATAGTCAAAGTGGAAGTTCTCTCGTCCCTTCAGAGAAAGGTACCTCCTTCTTTGATGGCCCCATTCTTTCCACTGGGATCTCACTCACAGAGATCTTTCATTTAGGTCTTCTTTTTTTTTTTTTTCCCATGGTATCTTGGCTTTCCATGCCTACAATGCTCTCATGGGCTCTTCAGCCAATCCGAATGCCTTAAGGGCTGATTCTGAGGCCAGAGGGTTGTTTAGGACGTCTGCCATTCTATGAGTCTGCTAGGTATCCCGCTTCCCATGTTGGATCTTTCTCTCCCTTTTTGATTCTATCAGTTAGTATTAGTAGACACTTGTCTTGTTTGTGTGATCTCTTTGACTCTTAGACCTATCAGAGCCATCAATTGTGATCTGAAATTGATCACTTGGACTAGTGAGATGGCATTGGTACATGCCACCTTGATGGGATTGTATTGGAATTCCCAGTATTTTTACACTTTGTGTTTCTGCGTGGGTACAAACTCATGAGATCTTTACTAATTATATACTGAATCGATCTTCTGTATATAAAGATAATTGGAAATGGAAAAAAAAACCTGGTGTTAAATTGGAAATGGCATAGAAAATTAATTTTTTTAAAAAAATATTATGTAGGATCTCTGTCTTTAATGTGCTATACACTCTTATTTAATGCTATAACTAGTACTCCAACAGTATTTTTTTTCACTTTGTGTTGCTATATGGGGGCAAACTGTTGAAATCCTTACCTAATATATACTAAACTGATCTTCTGTATATAAAGAGAATTGAAAATGAATCATGATGTGATTGGAAGGGGAGAGGGAGCGGGAAAGGGGAGGGTTGTGGGTGGGAGGGAAGTTTTGGGAGGGGGAAGCCATTGTAACCCATAAGCTGTACTTTGGAAATTTATATTCATTAAATAAATGTTTAAGAAAAAAAAAAAAGATAAGCCAGTAGAAATGCTAATTGCTTGATTTGATCCATTAACATTGTATTAATGTGTTGAAATATTGCACTGGACCCCATAAAAACATGTTTACCAAAAAATGTTTACCAAAATTTTTGAGAAATTAAAAATAAATAAATATTCTATTGCTTAAAAACAAAAACAAAACAAAACAAACAAACAAACAAACAAAAAAGAAGTAACCATGGGCCAAGAAAGAGAAAGCAAATCTTAAAAAGCTTCAACAATGTTACAAAGTGCCCCTGAGCAGTATTTTAAAGGCTCTCTGGATATTATTAAGCTAGGTAAGATGGGTAGGAAAATTATGAATACAAGCATACAGCACACAGGCATGCGAGAGACAATGGCATGTTTAGAAACCACAAGTCATCCAATTTACCAGAGGTTGGCCCTGGGGTTAACAGAGTTCTACAAACAAGATGATTGTATGTGAATTGAGAAAAGAACAAATTCAAAATGAACAAATTAGAAAAAGATGGTCCTTCCCCCTAGGCTGCCTTTAACCAGGGCAAAAAGCTTAGTCAGACAATTGCGAATTAAATCCCTAGCCCTATTTGTCCTGATAATCAGGATGTCCAGAACTCCTGACCTTGATCATGAGGGAGGTAATGGAATTCAGAAATAAAGTTAAGGGGAATCAACTTAGTTAAAAATTGATGATGTTCTCTGATAAGCACTCTGATGTCAAAGGTCATTCTAAAGAGAGCTAGTACTAAAATATTTAATGAATGTGTGGATGTGAGTATAAATAGACCCGTGTCCTGCTTCTAAGTTAGTGTTACAGGATGCATCAACCCTTGTTGTCAAGAGCCTTGTGCCACCTTAACACAGATAGAAAAAACAGCTTTTTGTATGAGGCAATCTCACACTGGCTGAATCCACCTAACAGAGTTTCAGCAGAACCCACTTCAGATTCTCTGTGTTTAATGACATGCCCATGAAAACCTGAGAATCATCAAGGCAACATATACAAAAAAGAAATGTAAATGGACCGGCAAGACTGGTGATGTCAGCCTGGATAGATCACAAGGATCAACCCTGAGGCCCTTTTCTCTCTCCCACATCTTGAAGCAAAGTAAGTCCCTGGAACTGGATGAAGGAATTTCAAATTGGGTTTATAAAACAATTTAGCTTCATGGGAGAAACATTAGAACATAAAATGAAATAAAAGAAAAACAAATACTACCATAGGGAATTATAATGAATGGAATAATCCTTCTTGTAAATGGAAAGCTATAAATAGAACCTGAGTTCCATATATAAAAATAATCCAGGAAACATTTCTTTCAGAAATGAGCTTTGTAACAGAAAGTTTTGGGACAAGGACTTAACTTTTATTTAGTGAATATAAATTTCCAAAGTACAGTTTATGGATTACAATGGCTTCCCCCCGCCATAACTTCCCTCAAACTTGAACCCCTCCTGTCTCCTGCTCCCACTCCCATTCTATTCACATCAAGATTCATTTTCAATTATCTTTATATACAGAAGATCAATTTAGTATATATTAAGTAAAAATTTCATCAGTTTGCACCCACACCGAACATAAAGTGTAAAATACTGTTTCAGTACTAGTTATAGCATTAATTCACATTGGACAGCACATTAAGGACAGAGATCCCACATGAGAAGTAAGTACACAGTGACTCCTGTTGTTGACTTAACAATTTGACACTCTTGTTTATGGCGTCAGTAATCTCCCTAGGCTCTAGTCATGAGTTGCCAAGGCTATGGAAGCCTTTTGAGTTCGCTGACTTCAATCTTATTCAGACAAGGTCGTAGTCAAAGTGGAAGTTCTCTCCTCCCTTTAGAGAAAGGTACCTTGTCTTGGCTTTCCATGCCTAAAATACTGAGAATTCAAGAGATAAACTATATTATTAGACACTAATAATTAGCTAATAAATAATTAGCTAATTCTTAAAGGATGATATAAGACTACTAAGGCATTTGTAGTGTATTGTGAATCCAGTAATTTAATGAAATAGTTTTAAGCCACATAGAGATATAATCAGACGTATTTTTTTTAATTACTCTGGCTGCAGTAGAGATGATGCACTGAAGAATGTTTGCATTGAGGACAACAGCCTCTGTTGATGAGCTGATGTTCGTACTTTGATTTAGATGATTCAGGATGAAAATAAAAATACAATGGTATCAATTTGTTTTATCTTCTACAGAAGAATGATAAGTCATGATAACAGAAAGCCAGAGGGGAAATCTAGAAGGAATATTTATTTTTGCATATATAAATCAAAAATATTTCTTACAATTTTATTTTTTGGTTTGGTATATAAAACTTTATATACAATTTTTTCTCCCCACAAATGTGTGAAGCCGGAGTGAGTGACAGGGTTTGAGTTTGGAGCCTGCGCCTCCTTGGCCCGGAACCTCCCTGCAGCTGGGGCGCCTTCAGCTTCCTGGTGGTCTCGCCTGCTGGGATCCGTTCCTACCTGCTGTGCCTGTGTACTCCTGGGAAATCGTGATCTGGAGCTTGGAGTTACCTGCTGCGGGGCTCCCATCCTGCCATTCTCTGCATTGGGAAATCCTCATCATTCAAGTATTACTTCAAATGAATATCTTTGAGAAGTCAACTCTGACAATTCTGTAGTTTATTCTGCTAGATTTATTATCTGGACACAGAAAGAAGAGCTCCGACATAACTCATCCAAAAGCTGGAATGGAAAATAATTGTCTCCTGTCTTGCACTCCATCATGCCACATCTTTCATCAAAATTTTTTTTCAGTTTTTAAGATATTTCCCCACATTCACTTGAAGTCTCGACATTATATACATATGCATGTATACTTTTTATTGAAAACAAGGATATTAATATCACAGTGTGGGACATTCATGACAATGACCATAACATGGAGAAAGATCTTTTTTCACTTACATAATATCACTCAGTAAAGGAATATTTATAACGGAATACAAAAAGAGGAAATCCACACAATTTTTATAAACTCTGTATAAATTAACTTCCACAAATAAGAAAAAAAAATGTTGATATTTCTAGATCTGTCTACTTTTGCTTAGCATAATGATCTCCAGTCCCAACCATGGTTTTTAAAATGTCAGGATTCCATTCTTTTATGCCTGAATAATGTTTCATTATGTTTATATACCACATTTTCTTTATCTGATCTTGAGCTGAAGGACATCTAGGTTGATTCTGTATCTTTGCTATTGTGAATTGAACTGCTATAAACATGGGAGTGCAAGTATTTCTTTCATATGCTGCTTTCACTCCTGGGAATATATCCAAAGTAATGAAATCAACAGAGAAGGAAGATATTTCAGGACATATCAATTAGATTGAAAGTTCTGTCACTTTTCCAAATGGGAAATGTAGATGGGAACCATAAGCTGAAATGGGAATTCTAATTCTGAGGTATGTGTTGGCCATAAAGTGGGGAGGCAAATGTTCTGAGCTACACAGAAAAATCCAAAAAGAGATTAAAATTAAGTCATCAACAAAGAGGTGTGAATTGATGACATGGGACAAAAATGGCTTCAAAAATTTGTAAAAAGAAGTTGAATCTGGAACACGCACACACACACAAAAAAATTAGGTGCAGAAAAGGATATGTCACAGAGAGAAGAGTGGATCAATGTCAGGGAATAAGTGCTTTGCAGTAAGACGAGAAAGTAGAGTTTCAAGAAGAAAAGATCAGCAGTATAAAATGTCAAAAAGTTCAAATACGATAAGGACTAAAACGTGTCTATTGGATTAAACAAAGAGTAGGACAGTGGTGACCTTTGTGAAAAATTCAATAATATGGTAAAGACAAAAGCTAAATTGCAGGGATTTGAGAAACGGATGGGAAGGAACACTTTAGTTTTCAAGAAATTCCATAATGAAGAGAAGCAAAGTTCTAGATACAAAAATGGAAATGTGGCTTAGTGGGGAGCATTTACAAAGGAAAATATCACTAAAAAGGGAGAAATTAGTTTTTTGGGGGAAAGATTCAGAGTGAATAAATCCTTATTTTTTATGAATATAAAGAAATATACACGCACACACATGTACGCACACACATATTACATTAACTGACATGGGGTTTGTCTATGGTATTACTTAGTATCTTATGGAATAAAATTAGGAAAAAAAAGCCGGCACCGCGGCTCACTAGGCTAATCCTCCGCCTGCAGCGCTGGCACACCGGGTTCTAGTCCCGGTCAGGGCACCGATCCTGTCCCGGTTGCCCCTCTTCCAGGCCAGCTCTCTGCTATGGCCAGGGAGTGCAGTGGAGGATGGCCCAAGTGCTTGGGCCCTGCACCCCATGGGAGACCAGGAGAAGCACCTGGCTCCTGCCATTGGATCAGTGTGGTGCGCCGGCCGCAGCGCGCCAGCCGTGGCGGCCATTGGAGGGTGAACCAACGGCAAAAAGGAAGACCTTTCTCTCTGTCTCTCTCTTACTGTCCACTCTGCCTGTCAAAAAAAAAATAGGAAAAAAATTATTATTATTATACATTTCTTTTAAAAGCAGTGCTATTTATAGGAAAGGAATGATGTATTATTGAAATACTGAAGATAAAGAAGTTATTGATAAGCAATAGAAAGGATAAAGTTGAAAGTCTAAAGGGTCCAGATTAAGGGGAACAGATTACCCTTGAAAAGTATCCTTGAGAATCTTTCTCTGAAAGGAGGAAATAAGGAGGAGGAGGAGACACTTATATTTTAAATGACAGGGTACTGTTTAATGCCTTCTATCTCCTTTTCCTATGCAAGAAAGTCATTTGCTGAGAGTGAAGGATCAAGCAGTCAAACAGGAAAGACTAAGAAGTTTAAGTCTGGAATTAACTTGAGGAGAGCACGATCCATCCAGTGAGTCCTGGGAAGGATTTGGTGCTTCTTGAAGAATGAGGTTTAAAATGCAGCATTGCTTCGGCCAGCCTCGGGGAGTAAACAGCAGTTCTGTGATCTATGTTCACACAGACACAGCAAGGGTCCAATAGTGACCTCTAATAATTGACAGCAGTCCCTGGTACATATTTAGCACCAACACCAGAAATCAAACACCCATGAGGGCGTGGATTCTGTTAACAGCTTGTGGTTCCTGGAAGCAGATCCTTCTCTTGTGAGTTTTGCCTGTGTGACACCTGAATGATGCTATCCTGAGTCATCCTAACAATAGCCAGTTTACCAGCTAACAATATCCCACAAAAGACCCCCCGCACAGATCAGCCTTCTTTGTCTAGACTATGTCAATTATGTATCCAACAAAGAAACATGGAATACAAAAACTTCTGTTCTAAAAGTTTTTTGACCTTAAGTTTTGAAATGGTTAGTGAAGGCATACCATAAAAATTAGAGGAAACAACCTGATATTTGGATTATAAATGCCATGTGAATCACCTGTTCTAAAAGTGCCAAATCAAGCAAGCAAAGTAAAGGCAATTATGCATTTGCCTAGTTTTGCATATGCAAAAGATGATAGCCAGGAATATATTCAAGAGACAACATCACACATTTCTTCTGTGACCTGGTGATAGGAAGACTCAAAAAGAAACTAAGGACTTTGTCTAAATATCTAAGATTGAACATGTATTGAATGATTGAATTTATATTCTGCATAATTCCAAAATTAAAAAATGGACCAGCATATGATACTTTTAGGGTAATAAGTGTCACTTTATTCTAAATAAAAATATTGTATTAATTAAAATTCAAAAGGCACTAAACTATACTCACTGATCAGGGCTTCCCTAACAGGAGCAGCTATTTAGTGGAAATTGGGCTCTAAAATTCCTTCCAACACAGAAAAGTTATTATGTGATATCTCTTCAGACGAAGAAGAGAATGGATTAATTTTTAATATGACCACATTGTTAATCACAAGAAATGCCATCCACAAAGCTGGATGTCATGGTGGTTTGAAGTAAAGTGTCAAAAGAGATATTTCTGGGGCCAGCATTTTGGCCCAGTTGCTAAAGCTGCTGCTTGTAACACCAGCATCCCACGTGGACACTGGTTCATGTCCCAGCTGCTCCACTTCAGTTCCAGCTCCCAGCTAATGGCTTGGGAAAAACAGAGGAAGATGGCCCAAATGTTTGGGCCCCTGTTACCCACATGAGAGACCTAGATGAAGCCCCTGGCTCTTGGCTTTGGCCTGGCCCAGCACTGGCATTGTGACTACCTTGGAAGTGAACCAGTGGATGGAAGATTCTCTCTCTGTGTAACTCTGACTTTAAGATAAATGAATAAACCCCTTTTAAAAAGATATTTAGTTTTGTTTCTTCACATTTTCCAAGTACCAATTGAGTCTGCCTGGTACTACTTCAGTTCAGCTACTTGTGAGTATGTATAGATCATAGGTCATTAAAACTACGCTGTAGTTTTCAAACAGCAAATAATAAGATAATAGGAAAAACTAGAAACTGATTCTAATTTTTCTTAATTTATATAAATGGAACAAATTTCCTGTATCTCGTACGTACAGTTTTAAGAGTATAATGACACTTCTCACTCTACCCTCCATTCCTCCCGCCCTCCCTCCCATCCTTCTTCCTACTTCCTTTCTTATTTTTAATTTTTGCAATAATATACTTTCAATGTACTCTATAATTACAAGACTAATTCTCCCATAAATATAGAATATATCTAGTACGAAGTAGAAAAATGACTGTTCAACTGGGGTATAGACAAGGACTATAAATTGATCACATCATGAAATGTCAATTTCGCTCATATACATTACATTTGCTTGTATTCTGTATAATAGTTAGCACAACACAGGGGACACATGTTATTTCTTTTTTCTTTTTGGCACAGGCTTATTTCACAAAGTGTAATGGTCACAAATTGCATCCACTTTGTTACAAAAGCAGGATTTCATCTTTTTTATGGGGGAGCTAGAAATTGAAGTTAAGCACTCTGATGTATGACATCGGTGTCTTCATTGCTAGGGTAAATGCTCACTCCAAAGGAAAAAAAAAATCTTAAAATAAATAGGTGCTTGAATTTAACCTTAAAGGCTAGTGTGAGAGCATACTTAAATTTAATTTCCTGATGATAATATCTATTCACCAAATATGAAATGGCAGTGGGTAATAGTGACTGCTTCAGTTCCCAAACTGTTTATTTTATTAATTTATTATCCCACTTTTAAATTCATAATGGTCCTATTAGATGTGTCTATACTCCCCTATTTTGTTAATTAAGGAATGTGGTAAAAGAAAAAGGTTACAAATTTGAGTAGTATTGCATAGCTATGAGAGAGCAGAATCAGCAAATTCCATTAAATGAGATGCTACGTAACAGATTGTTCATCAGTATGGCACTGCCTGGGTGCAAAAATGTGAAGTCACTGAAATAAGGTTTAGTCAAGGACACCGGACAAGATATCTCCAATTAGAGCTCTAAAGACTACCGTAGAGTGAGAAAAACCACTATGGAATAAACTAGGAATAATTGAAAAGACAGTTTGATAAGTTTTTAAATTTATGTATAAACCAAATGCTATGGGACCTCAGTAGAGGGTGAGATTGGTTTAGCTGATGACACTAGGGACAACTTCATGAAGAAAGTAATATTCAATTTTGTTTTGAAGAAGATTTATCATTTTGAGTGTTTTTATCATTCTGACACTTTGGGAGAGACAGATGATGTTTTGTTGCTATGGATTGAAGCAAAATCTCCAGTGGGAATGGAAGTAACATTTTTTTCTGCCCTTCAAAAGCAAGATGTACTCTGCCACCAGGAAAGAAAAATCAAGTGCATAATCCTTAGATTCCTGCGGGCCATTTTTGCTAGGAGAACATTCTGTTTCACTCCTGTACACTACCTGAAAGTATATCTAACATACAGCTTTCCTTTAAGCACATATGATTTTGATACAATGCAGTGATGCTCAATGGATTAATAAATTTCACATTGTAGCGCTACAGTTAGGTGCTTCATTGAATTCTTCTAAATGCATCCGTGGAAGAAATTAGACTAATATTGTGAGCTAAGTGGGCACTGCAATGAGACTTGAAAATCAAGAAAAATATACTTTTAAAAATCAATCTGTTATCTTTTTTGGTCCATCTTTTACCTTTCAGCCCAAGACCTGAGTTCCTTATCTTAGAGCCACTTAAAAGAACAAGCCCCAGATCCAGTCTCAAATTTGACAACTGCTATGTCTCTCCCGCAGAAGCTAATTTTAGGTAAAGTTCCATTGGAAGAAAATCGCTGGAAGGAGCTTCTGATGTTGATCTAGCAGTTCAGTCTCTTATGAAACTTTCAGGGCCTTTTGGGTCAACAGCTTCATGTGCCAATGACCTCATTCATATCCCCAAAGTGCACCACACCACCCATAGCACTGACATCTCTGACAGAAAAGCTTATGCTCACTGATGCCTTCTTTACAGAAATATCCCTTTGGACAAAATGCAAAGGTGGGTGGAAGTGGGAAAACGCAAATCTAACGTCATTATTCATGACTAGAAATTAGAGTTTAGCGGGGGTAGGGGAATGAAAAAGTTCGGAGGTGATTAAGCCGCTCTTCTTGAAAAACTCCTGTGGATATCTTCTTACATCAGTGGGGATACATTAAAGGATTTTAATCAGGGAAGTTCAAGGCTCAGATTTGTATCTCAAAAAGCTCTGGGACAGCATCCTGGAGAATTGATTTTGTTGTGATCATTCTGGAGGCATGAGGATAGTGAGAGAGAAGCATTGCGGGGACCTTTACTAATGGAGGGTAAGACCACAGGGACTAGAGATTAGAAATCAGATTAAGGGGAGGAAATCAATAATACTTGAGGATCCAAAATATG
The DNA here is from genome assembly GCF_033115175.1 of Lepus europaeus. NCBI lineage: Eukaryota > Metazoa > Chordata > Mammalia > Lagomorpha > Leporidae > Lepus > Lepus europaeus. The sequence continues at coordinate 64,381,978 of NC_084842.1, read as the reverse complement.
TGCTGAGATTTTACTTTTTCAGTAATATACCTCCTGCTAACACCAACAAAATAACAACCTATATCGGGGATGTCTGCCTGTCCCAAGTCTTTTTCTTCTTGCTTTCTTAATAATACAAGTCATTCTCATTTGGAGTAGCAAAGAAATAAGCAAAAATGTATCATCCCTTCCAGCGTTATGCAACCAATTACAGTTTAGTGAATTTGTTACCTGGAGTCCCCAGGAATATTATTAACAGGTGTACAACTCTTTGGTATTTGCCTGCCTTTTCTCTGTGTTATGTTTTCTTCTGCTTGCAACTTAGATGCAGTAGCCGATGTCCCTGCAGCTTTCATGACTCAGAAACGACCTTGAGAAGGAAAATAACTCAAGTACCCCTGAAGAAATTGAAGTCACCATGCAAGCTCTAGACTGTTTACACATGGATTTTTTTCTGCAATGACAGAGATATCAATATGAACTCATTGTAATTTTCACTATTGTTTTTCAAGAAGTCAAATGAAATCATAAATGATACAACTTCCCTCCATCATGCTTAATATTCTTTGTTATTTTCCATTATCTAAAATCATATTCTCTATTGCTACTCAATTGTCAAATTCTTCCCCAGTAGATATAAGTATATGAGAAGAGCTTTGTTTATATTGCTTTCATTCTATCCACAGGACCTACAACAGTGTCTAGCATAAACTTAGTGGTCAATAAATGTGCTCTGGAGCAGGTGTTGTAGCACAGCAGGTATCCAATCTCACAGTGCCAGTTTGAGTCCCAACAGTGCTACTTCCCATCCAGCTCTCTGATAATGAAACTGGGAAGGCAGCAGAAGATGGACCAAGTAGATGGTCCCTTAAAATCTCCCTCTCTCTTTCTTTCTCTCTCTCTCCCCCTTTCCCTCTTCCTCTCTCCCTCTCTTTTTCTCTTGCCCCCGATAACCACCCCCCACTCTTTGCATCTCCCACTCTTTGCTGTTTCACCTTTCAAATAAATACATCTTTTAAGATATAAGTAAATCAGACCGGCGCTGTGGCTCACTAGGCTAATACTTCGCCTGCAGCGCCAGCACCCCGGGTTCTAGTTCCGGTTGGGGCCAGATTCTGTCCCGGTTGCCCCTCTTCCAGGCCAGCTCTCTGCTGTGGCCCGGGAGGGTGGTGGAGGATGGCCCAAGTGCTTGGGCCCTGCACCTGCATGGGAGACCAGGAGGAAGCACCTGGCTCCTGGCTTCAGATCAGCACAACGTGCCGGCCTTAGCGGCCACTTGGGGGGTGAACCAATGGAAAAAGGAAGACCTTTCTCTCTGTCTCTCTCACTGTCTAACTCTGCCTGTCAAATATATATATATATATATATATATATATATATATATATGTAAATCGTTTGAATAACTGTGTGGAGGGGATATGGAATAGGTGATAGTGTTAAATACTGGTTTCTGGCTTTGGAGCTATTGGGGCAAACTCAACATTTTTCAAAATGAAAAAAATAAAACCTGTGGATCAGAGGGAAGGATGGATTCAGGTTTTATTATTATAAATCGGTGGTACTTATTTCATAGACAGAATAATCCAGTGGAATACTAGATACATGAACTCAGGGCAAAAATAAATATCATGGACTTGTGAGTAAAACTATTCCCCACTGGAATACAGATGATAATATGATGTTCGTGGAAGTAGTGAGTAGTCAGGTAAAGACAAAAATCATGTCCAGTAGAAGAATGGTTCCTAGAAGGAGGAAAAGAAATGGGGACACTTTCTGTGAGCAAAGCAGGTTAAGAGTTAGAAATAAGAAAGTGAAAAACAGAGGGCCAGATATTAGATTACAAATGACATAAACAAAGTTTTGGATTTCACAATTGTAAAATACTTGTAAACATTGGGGCAGAAGTAGACTGTGAGACAAAAAGACAGAGGTACATACAAAATTGAGGCTACCCACTATTCATTCATTAAACTTTGCTGGGAAAAGAATGAATATGTCCAAGTATTAATACTGGACAGGTGGTCGGAGTTATGGGATGTTGGTAGAGATACTTACATTAAACAGGAGATGCTTGCTATATTTTCATCTAGTGACATTTAGGCATTAATAAAGAGAAAAAATCAAAATTACAGGGAGAAGTGGGAATTGTTTATGGACATTCATAACTAGAAATTAGAGTTTAGCGGGAGTAGGGGAATGAAAAAAAGTTGGTGATTAGGCAGCTCTTCTTAAAAGACTTCTGTGGGTATCTTCTTACATCAATGGGGATACATTAAAGGATTTTAACCAAGGAAGTTCAAGGCTCAGATTTGTATCTCAAAAAGCTCTGGGACAGCATCCTGGAGAATTGATATTTTGTAATTAGACTGGAGGCATGAGGATAGTGAGGAATATTGTGTAGTGCTAAACTTCCAAGTGGAAAAGAGAATCTTAGATTTAGAGATAAAATTACTACTTAATTCTTTGTTCTACTTTCCTTGTGTTTTTGAAATTTTTAATGGTATTATTCAATCTGAGATTTTACCTGGAATGATTTCTTTATCTGAATTTATGAAGTATCTGAGAAGTGATTGACTCCTTTCTTGACATGGAGGTACAATTTTCAAAACGTCTCCCGAGAGACAAAAGTCTATTGTGACTACAGATAAGTTATCTGCTCAGGATGTATGTACCCTCAGTTTTGAAAAGATGCATGTAAAAGTTGAGATTAAAATGTTTAATATAACCAAAGGTATTGATGTTGATGAATGAAAAAAGAAAGTAAATTTTATAAAATGTCTACTGCATTCCATAAATTTTGATATGTTGTATTGTTGTCTTCAATCATTTCCAGGAATTAGATTTTCCTTTGGTTACTTCTGTGATGCACAGTTCATTCAGGAGCATGTTCTTCAGTCTTCATCCACTTGCATATTTTCTAGAGATTCTTAATTTGTTAACTGCCAGCTTCACTCCATTGTAATCAGACGATACATAGTATGATTTCAAAGATGTGTAATCTTATTGAATTATGGAAAATGCATTAGATCTTTAGGGACAGCAGGAAACTTGCACAGACTAAATTATGTTGATAGAAAGATTGTTAAACTGTCATTTAAAGGTGGTTTATGTAGGTGAGGAGGGCATACCAGATTAAGAATATTATTTCTAGAGTATATATATATTGTATCTACCTCACTCTGTACAGCAAGGAATCACTAGAGAGTATCTGTATGTAAGCATTTTTACCAATGAGTTAATTAGGACTATAAGACATAAAAAACAGCAGAATCAGTCCAAATGGTTAAAACTCATTACATGTAGGGGAAAAGAATTAGCATAAAACAATTTTTTTTATTTTCATGTTTATTTTTACTTTGCTTGTTATTTCACACAGGAGATAATTGTGTGTCTCTGGTAAATAGTTAATAAATGTTAATTCCTTCTTAGGAAGGACTTTACTTCAATGCCCGAAGAAACATAGGGTTTTCAGAAGACATATGTTCTATTATGCATATATCCTACTTATTTTTTTTCCTGTCTGCTCTTTTTCCATCTTAGTTTTCACAGTAACAAATGTTATCTAAAGAAGTTCTCACAACCGATACTTTGATGTTGAAAGAAAAATCAGGTGTCATTTAAAAAGATGAGGTAGAATTTCAAATGATACTTACTAAAGAAAAGTTTAGCACTGGGTACAGTTTTCAGGCTACGATGCTGGCCTTTATAAACACACAGTTTGAGAAGATAGTCTGCATGGAGGTAAGTGGCGCGGTAGTGTTGACAGGGAGAATGGCTGCCAGGGCCCTCAGAGGTAGAATCAGTATATGTGGTCAAGTGCAAGCAGATGTTTATGATTTAAATATGGGTAATATTTTCAACAGGTAACATAAAATTTTATCACTACACATGAAAGAAGTAGCATTTGATAGACGTGTATATTTTGTTCTTACTGGGGAATTTAATAACCCTCTGATTGTCTCTGAGGAAGAAGTTAAATTAGAATTTGAAGACTGTGATTGCAATAGGAATATGCAAGATAGTTTGAACAAGGAGGAAGAGACTTGAGATAACTTCTTTGTGCTTTCAATTTTCTCATAACACAACTATATCTCTTAGGGTTTGTTTTTTACTTTACTTATTAAAGAAAACATCTAATTCCCATATAAAAGAAAATTACCTGCTACACCCTTTAATATGAGATACTGTGTATGTTTATCTAAACATTAATTTTTCTAGCACTTAGTGCATTGTGTTGGGGAGATTAAGAGTGTCAATGATTTGCTACATTCAGTGGAACTGAAATTCAATTTTTATTGGATCTTATTCAGAAATCAACGACACTAATTAGATAGTATTAGAGATTTTTAGTTTATTATTTTTGAAATATTTAGATCTTCTAGAGCAACATTAAATAAACATATGTGTGCATTCATCTACAATGCCTAATTACACAAAGTATTAATTAATTTACATGAATGCATATGACAAAGTGACAAAATGAAGGTTGATAAAATTCGCCACCAAATATGCAGGCTAAAATCAAGCAGAATCTTAAAAAGTAGGGCAATGTGCAGACCAGTATCCCAGTCAATTATTAAGTAGTTAAAGGTGAGTTTTATTTATAGTTTTCATTTCCAGGAGCTTGAATTACATGCCAAGTCATAATAAGTAATGACTCTCAAAAATTACATCAAGAGACATTCCTTCTTATATCAGGAAAATCGTATTTCTTTTTCTTCCTGGAGATTAAATCTTGTTTTCAGAAAATTTTATCCTGATTTTCATTTATGAAATATAAAGAAAAAAAGAATAAAAATAATTAAAGGTAGTTGATTCAGTATTCACAAAGAGTCATACTAGCCATAATACATATATCTTTTAATAGTTTTTGGATTGTTACATATTTTTTTAAGCTTTTATTTAATGAATATAAATTTCCAAAGTACAGATTACAATGGCTTTCTCCTCCAACAAACTTCCCTCCCACCCGCAACCCTCCCCTTTCCCGCTCCCTCTCCCCTTCCATTCACATCAAGATCCATTTTCAATTCTCTTTATATACAGAAGATCAGTTTAGTATATAGTAAGTAAAGATTTCAACAGTTTGCCTCCACATAGCAACGCAAAGTGAAAAATACTGTTTGAGTACTAGTTACAGCATTAAATCACAATGTACAACACATTAAGGACAGAAATCCTACATGATATTTTTAAAAAATTGATTAAATTTCTATGCAATTTCCAATTTAAAACGAAGTTTTTTTTTTTTTTCATTTTCAATTATCTTTATATACGGAAGATCGATTCAGTACATACTAAGTAAAGCTTTCATCAGTTTGCACCCACACAGAAACACAAAGTGTAAAAATACTGTTTCAGTGCTAGTTATAGCATTACTTCACATTGGACAACACATTAAGGACAGATCCCACATGAGACGAAAGTACACAGTGACTCCTGTTGTTGATTTAACAATTTGACACTCTTGTTTATGGTGTCAGTAATCTCCGTAGGCTCTAGTCATGAGCTGCCAATGCTATGGAAGCCTTTAGGGTTTGCCGACTTCGATCTTATTCCTAAAGGGTCATAGTCAAAGTGGAAGTTCTCTCCTCCCTTTAAAGAAAGGTACCTCCTTCTCTGATGGGCCCGTTCCTTCCACTGGGATCTCACTCCCTGAGATCTTTCTTTTAGGTTTTTTTTTTTTTTTTTTTTTTTTGCCAGAGTGTTTTGGCTTTCTATGCCTAAAATACTCTCATGGGCTCTTGAGCCAGACCCAAATGCCTTAAGGGCTGATTCTGAGGCCAGAGTGCTATTTAGGACATCTGCCCTATGAGTTTGCTGTGTATCCCACTTCCCATGCTGTTACATATTTTCTATTTTGAAAATGATGTATAAAAATACAGAATTTTCTGAATCTGTGGTAGTTTAGCAATATCACTCAGCTAAGTAGTACAAAAGTGGTATTTTTTTCTCTTCTTATAAATGACATATTCAGCTCCTCACTATAAATAATGATATTGCATTTTATACTACTTCCTACAATTTACAATGACATCAGAATAAGGAATATGAAAGTAAACATACAGAAATGATGTATCACACCACTAACCTATAACAGAAAGCCAAGCATAAGTCATTATAAATACCAAGTAAAATTTTCTGCAGTAGTTCAAAAATTATAAGTGTAAAGGATAGGGCAACACATTGACATTACAAATCACAAGGATTTTACAGATTCTCTCACTAAGGTAAAAACACAATCATTTTTTTAAACTACTGTAAACATACACCAAATGCCTACCAAAAATATGCAGTTGCAATCTATATAAGTGTGTATTAAATACAGCATATTTTGGGACAGGTATTTTGATGCAGTGAGTTAAGTGGCTGCTTTGGACACCTGTACACTGTATTGGAGTGCCTGATTTGAGCCTTGGCTACTATGGGGTTTAATAGTGTTTCCTACTGTTGTATATATACCCTGGGAGGCAGATGATGTTGGGTCAGATATATCAAGTACTTATACTTGGATCCTTGCTAACCACTTGGGAAATTTAGATGGAATTCCTGGTTCCGGTCTTCTGTCTGGCCCACTCCTGCGCATTCAGAGAGTGACTCAGCTGATGGAAAATCTCTCTCTCTCTCTCCCTCTACATTTCAGATAAATTATAATCAATAAGCATTTAACAAATTAAAATAAACAAAATCTGTTTCAAATTGGATTATCTCATTTTAAAAAGAGTTAATATCTTACCAACAAATGAAAATGAGTTATTTACTAATAAAAATCTTGATCACAATTTTTCCTAAAAGGTGATAAGGACTGACCACAGTAGAAATATGATCAACTCTTTTAGCAATGATTAGATTAAAAGCTGCAACATTTTGTTCTGAACCTCGTTTTCTTTAATTCCTTTGCTAGAGAGAGTAAAACTATGATTCAGAAGAGTATATTTTTGTTTCTCTCTTCTCCCTTCTAGGAATTCTGAAAGAATAATGTAGTCATTACTTCTTAATTACTCTTCCTTTGATTAAATGACAAAAGAGAGGATTTGAATTGCCAGTAGTAGTGAAAGTTGGATAAATTTTCACAAAAAACATTTTTTCTCTTCAATTTCCTTGTTAGACATTTTGAAAAGGTTCATCTATCTTAGTGTAATACTAAAATAGTTCAATAGAATGAACTCCTTGAGACATTCTCATTCTCTCATCAGTTGTTAAAGGTCAGAGAATTTTAGAAAAAAATGTTTTTTAAAATAACTTAAATTTAATGAGTTCATATTATAATCTATACTATAGAAGAGATAAACAATCCATACCTTATTTAATTTAATCCTCTTGGCAATTCTTCAAACAAATATAGGAAACTGAGGTTCAGAGAGATAATCATTATCCACCAGATTTTAAGATTATTCAGCCATGTTTTGAACTTCTGTTTTTTTTCACTACAAGTTTCCTTGATAGTGTCAGTGATTACACTGACATGGTTTAGATACTAATACGATTTAAAAATATGATTCTTGAAGTATAAGAAATATTTTATCAATGATCTTCTGTAGTGATTACTCATGAAAATCACAGGTGAAGAATGATATGTTTGAGAGACTTTTTTTTTTTACCAGTAGGTAACACACACGCACACATACACGCAAATGAAGTCTAAATGGAAACTCAAGCAATGTACACTTCAATTGAGCATTGTATTGAACAAATGGTGGAATTTCAAGGATTATAAATGGAAGTAGAAACCTTATTTCTTTTGACCAACACTTTATGAGATATATATTTCTTTCTGCTATGAAGCTGATTTATTGGATGAGAACATATTCTCTTTTCACTGCAGGCTTCCGAACTTTCAAAGAGAAACTGAAACCTTGTGTCTCCTAGAAGGTACATAAAGTGAGTAGTGCTTAACAAATTGCATTAGGTTAAGCATTAGAGGGGAATACACATGATCTTGTACTCTATTTTTATTCTTGGTAGAACAATGAATTCTGTGGTGTCAAGAATACTGTATGGTAGATCAGGAAACAATGTGATTACCTGTCATTTGACAATCTACAAGTGTTTGAAAGGTTGTAGAAGAATCATTACCTGTTATATATGATGCAAAAGAATTCAAGAATAAACAGTAGGAGATAAGAATTGACAACTTTGTCACCAATGAAATGTATGATATGGCACAAAATAGACCTTAAGTTAGGAAGATATAATTGTTGTAGTGCAGTTGAAACCATGATTCAATGCCATGGGTTTATGACTATTTTCTTTTTGACCTCAATGTAATCCCAGGTATTATACTAACATGTTACAATACAAAAATAAACTGATGAACACTTAATTAAAATAGGATATTCACGAAAATACATGTATACATGCATATATGTAAAAATGATCTCTACAGAAAAATAATTGTATTTTAAAATTCTAATCTGGTTGTATCCTTTTTAAAAATATTTATTTATTTATGTAAAAGACAGAGTTACAGAAAGGCAGAGGCAGAGAGAGAGGTCTTCTATCCACTGGTTCACTCCCTAAACGGCCACAAAAGCCAGAGCTGGGCCAATCCTAAACCAGGAGCCAGGAGCTTCTTCTGGGTCTCCCACGTGAGTGAAGGGGTCCAAGGACTTTTGGCCATCTTCTACTGCTTTCTCAGGCCATAGTAGAGAGCTGGACAAGAAGTGAAGCAGCCAGGATTCAAACTGGTGCCTATATGGGGAGCAGCTAAAGGCACTATGCCACAGCACCAGCCCCAATTTGGCTGTATTTTGAAGGAATCAACATTTGAGTAGCTTCCGTGGGTTATTTCCCAAAAGAATTTATTATCAATGAGATATTGATGTTTTTGAGCAGTAATTCTTCATGATCAAGAGAGTCTATCCCTTTAAATAGTGACTCTGTATTTTTTGTACTGCTTGAGAAATAAAAAGCATTAGGTTGGCTTGACAATAATGTGGAGTAAAAGCTCTACAATTGATAGTATTGGAATATATTAGAATTTCTAAAATTCTTGAGGAACACAGCCTCTGTGTACTCTTTATGACAAAATATAATTTAATAGCCAGTCCCATATTTATGAAAATTTGATTTAAAAACAAATTTTTCACCTATTGTCTGCTACCATTTGCATTCAATCCCTACAATGTGTATCTCTTTCCTATAAATTATATGTTTGCGGATACCTTATTAGAATTCATGGCTGCAGATACTTTTTCTCATCTACTAAGGTAACAACACACTGTGTATACATAGACTGACGTCATTATGTAGTTATTTACTATACTAAAACTTAGAAAGCAAAAACAACAGATTCAAAAAGAATTGGTGTCCATGATGATGTGAAAAGTACAAAGTTGGTACTAGAGTTTGTGTTAGTAAGACAAAGTTTGAACAGTCCTCTGAGACATATGGGACATGTCAAGAGCTCTAGGGAACTTAATTAAAAATGAAATTTTGGAAAACTCATTCTTCACAGCTATAACATCTTCAAATTTCCATTAAAATTTTTGTGCATGTATTATGATAGAACATATTTGATTCAGATACCATGATTAAGTTTGAAATTTTACGTCTTTATGGATTTTCCAAGCATGAGTTACTCTCACTATTTGAAGAATTTAACTGTACTTCAAGAAGGTGTTACGTTAGAGAATATTCAGGTACAGTAGGTACAATGTCTTTTTTTTCTTGTTTTTTTTTCTTCCTTCCTTCCTTTCCTTCTTTCTTTCCTTCTTTCTTTCCTCCTTCCCTTCCTTTCCCTCCCTCCCTCCCTCTCCCCCTTCCTTCCTTCCTTCCTTCCTTCCTTCCTTCCTTCCTTCCTTCCTTCCTTCCTTCCCTTCTTTCTTTCATCATGATGCAAATCATGATTTTCTAACTTGGGATGACAAATAAGCTGAAAATTGTTGTCAATGTAATAACTTGAGCCTAAATAGTAAAACTATTACTCTCATCGATCATGTGATACAAAGATCTCAAAACTGAAAGCAACTGTGATTTGAAGGTGAATAAAGGCAGAAAAACATGTCAGTGGAAAAAGTTTACACATTACCATTCTCTTTCATAATGCTGTGTTACATGTAGAGTAATTTAATAAGCATACTACACCATCAAGAATACACTCAAGACAACTGAAAGATCCATAAGTTGCATAGTGGGAGACATGCTCATCATAGTAGGTAAGAAATTGAGAAACACTATAATGGGTGCCACAGGGCAGAGGTTTTCCCATAAGCATCACAAGATACATAACCCCATGAGTAGATAAATAACATTAAAATGTTGAGGATTTGGGCTGAGTTAATAGTGTTTCGTTTCCATATGGTATGGGTCATTTGTTATTGACAGTGATATTTTTAAAATATATTTCTAGAACATCATGAAAACAGAAAGATAAATGCATATACTAGATGGCACTGCCTCATATTTTCTAGAGAATCAAAAGATGAGTTTGTCAATAAAATCAAAATTTCATAAAGCAATTGCTTGGACTGTGGACATCAAATATAGATTATGTTCCCCTTTGTATTGCATTCAAAATCTCGAGATATAATTTGCATTTAAGAAAGTTTTGTTCTGTGTGTGTGTGTGTGTGTTCATGAGTGCAAGTGTCATTTAACAGTAATTATAAAGAAAACACCAATGTGATTAGGATTCAGGTCCAGAAAGATGACCTGAGTTCTGTTCCAAAGACAAACCTCTGGTTTCTTTAACTTTGATAATATTCAATTTCTAGCATTTGCCCCCGAAGAACAGTCAAATTATAAGACAACGAAGACCATTTCTTTTGTTGAAATCTAGCATAAATTCTATCAGTGAAGCAGGATAGCTTATTTTTTATTTTCTGTTTACTGAACATGCAATTATGTTTCAGTTACTCCATTTCTTTGCCAGAATCAAAGATTATCTTTTCTTTCTTCGGAATTACAAATACCCCTTTATCCTTTTATCTACATAAAACACCCTCCACAATAGTTTCAACTCACTGATTCTATAATTGCCTTGTACTTTCACTTATCCTTTTCTTCTTTCTCCCTGGAAAACTCTACGCCATATTTTTCAGAATATCTTTCCAGCTCTTTAGAGTTGTCTCTTTTTTTAAACTTCCTTTCCTTTCAGCTTTCCTTAAAGAATATGGCTTTCTACTCTCAGTCCTTGATATGTGCTAAATTTTCTGTCAGTGAGTAATTCCCAAGAAACTTTTTAACTCCATCAGCATTTCTTTCTCTCTTTACTTTACCGATTGATTTTTAATATCTTCTGATCTCTTCCAAGTGTATCTGCACATTCTCTTGATTTCTTTTTTTTAACTTTCTAATACGTCACTTATCTTCCCCTATTACAAGCTCCTCAATAAAGGCATCAGATTAGCTTTTATAACATTTTAAATTTTCATGCAATACTTCAACTTTCCTCCTCATTTTTCTTTCTTGCTTTGTAATGCTTTTTGCATAAAGAATAATCTAACACAGGCATATTTGTATAAAGTAACTCATATGGTGTCTCATATAAGATAATTTGTAGGTATTCTTAAAAAATTTAATGCATATTATTGTTTGTTACTTACCTCAAAAAGAAGAATAAAGAAAATTATACACATCATAAGATAAAAGTATCCAATTTTTGTATTTTGCATTTGCTTGAAGTAACAGAGAAATTGCGAACTATGATTGAACTAATTAAGAGTTGATTTTCTATATACTTGGTTCTTTGTTTAATGTAATAATATGCATGTTGCTTCTATTTTTTCAAAGGAAAATGAAAAGTATTATCTCTTTATTTGATATGTGATGCTGTGATTTTAGAGTATGTTAAGTAAGTGACCCTTGACTTATGGGAACAAAGAGGTTAATTGCATCATTGAGACTTCACACAATTAGGATATCCTTCACACAATTAGGATAGCATTTCCTGGTTGCTTTTGTTTGAGGAGATTTTTTTGAAAGGTTTTCTCCAGATTGAAAAATGTCTCATCTTTTCTTTTCTTTCTTTTTCCTTAAAAATAATTCTATGTTTGTATCCCGTTTGATGAAAATAAAGTGCAATATTTTGTGAAATCAGGTTGGGCTCTATGATTGTGCTAGAACAGGGTGTCTAAGCGACTTAACATATGTCATTCCATATGTCCTTTATGTATTTTTTTCATTCTAAGCACACTGGGATGAATCAAATCCTTTAAAGAGTGAAATATTTCCTGTTACTGTGAGAGTTGATGTGAGTTTTGGTGGGTGCTGGAGTTCACAAGTTTTTTTTATTTTTTTATTTTTTTTGACAGAGTGGATAGTGAGAGAGAGAGAGAGAGACAGAGAGAAAGGGCTTCCTTTTTGTCGTTGGTTCACCCTCCAATGGCCACTGCAGCCGGTGCATCGTGCCGATCTGAAGCCATGAGCCAGGTGCTTCTCCTGATCTCCCATGCGAGTGCAGGGCCCAAGCACCTGGGCCATCCTCCACTGCACTCCTGGGCCATAGCAGAGAGCTGGCCTGGAAGAGGGGCAACCAGGACAGAATCCGGCGCCCCAACCAGGACTAGAACCCTGTGTGCCCGCGCCGCAAGGCGGAGGATTAGCCTGTTAAGCCACGGCGCCGGCTCACAAGTTTTAAGTAAGAAATAATTTGAGAGTAAGTAACTGATTTCCAAATTGTGATTGTTTTCTTTTTCCCCTTACCTTACAAACTTATAAACACAGATCTATTTTACAGTGCTATTGTAATGTTTCATATTGTGTGGAAATAAATCCATATATTAAAAATGTTGGATTAAGATTATTTTCATTATTTAAAATTTACTTGTTATATCCACTACATTTTCTAGGGGGAAAATGCCTGAAAGATGAACTACAAAATGAGATAAAAAATCTATAATTATAATCTTATTTTGTATTTCTATGTATAAGTCAAAGAGTATGGTGTTACCCAAACATAAATATCTCTCTATAAACTGACTTTAAAGCTTCAGTATTTATATATTGCATATTGTAATTTGTTTCAATGTTCCAATTTACTTTATAATATGAAAGTAATTAGATTTAGATATTTTTATCATCAAATAAGTACTAGATAGGTATTATTTTATCAACAAGTTATTGACATGAGTTCAGAAATTTTCTCTGCTTAAGTAGCGCAAAACACGGGATTTTAAGTTATAAATGTGAACAATTGGTTAAATTTTTGTTGCTTCTGAATGTTTGGCTTTATGTGCAATGAGTCTTAAGCTTACACATAGTTCAGAATTCAATAAGATATTCTATCATTACTGTTAGGGAACCATTCATGGAGAAAGTAATTGTAGCGCTGTTTGAAACAAAGTAACTGCAGCGCCCTTTGAAAGAAAGTAACTGCGCAGTAGAGCAGCTGGAAAGAAAAGTAGAAAGGTAACCATGCTAGCTGGTAAGATTCGAAAACCCACGGCCTAACTAGATGGCCTAACCACAAACCACAAACTTGACTACGGGACCCTGGGAGGTCGGAATGTGGGCGGGGCTAGCCTCCAGAAACTGTATATAAGGGGACCCTCAGCCGCTGTAAACCAGAGGTTGCTCAACCTCTCTCCCTGGTCCACAGCACCTAGTGCCGGCAGGAGTGGGATTGAGCGATCTCTCCTCCTAGTCGCCTAGAGTACCAATGAAGTGTGTTTAGCTTGACCTTCCTCAGTCTCCTCAACTCTTCTTTCATGGTAACCTGGCCAGTTCCCGAAGGGGGAGATCCTGACAATTACTTCTATATATTACGGCTATTTTTTATCCCTGGAATAATTATTCTAAATGACTAAAATTTAAAAAGAAAGTAAAGAAAGCCAAAAAAAGAAAGAGGGCAATATGGATGGAAGGACAAACAGGTACATGATGTTAGCTTAAACCACACTATCATTAATTATTTAATGTAATAAAATTTAGAATAATAAAAAGCAAAAAAGAAAAATATATCAACATTAAACTCCCCCCCATCTGATCTTCTCTCAACCTCCTTCAATTTTTCAATATACCATTTATGATTTATGTAGACAAAAGTCATTTTCAATGTCTTTATGATCAAAATATTCTCCTGGACATCATTTAGATGAACTTTGTAAAGGACATTAAAACATATTAGATTTCCTCTGTTAAGCTTTGCTAAAAGTCAGAATAACAGGAAAATTTACTTTGTGTTTATGACAACTGGTATATAATTATCAAAGGATTGAAAGTCTGTTCATGTAGTTGAGGGTGTGCATTTCTTTCTGAATTTTCTTTTAATATAAGATTTTTTAAAGATTTATTTTTTATTTATTTGAAAGCTAGAGTTACAGAAAGAGAAGGAGACGTAGAGAGAGAGTCATCTTCTATCTGTTGGCTAACTCCCCAAATGACTGCAATGGGCTGAGCTGGGCCATTCCACAACCAGGAGCCCTGTGGGTGACAGTGGCCCAAGCACTTGCTTTTCCAGGCACATTAGCAGGCAACTGATTCAGAAGGGGATTAGCCATCCAGGAATCGAGACAGTGCCCATATGAGATGCCTATACTGCAGGTTGCCTCCTAACAAATTGGCACAACACCATCCCCTCTGTTAGATTTTAAATTCTGACCTAAAAAAAAAAAATTTGGTTTCAAGTTATTAAATATGATCCAGTTTTTTAGATATTCTCATTTAATGATTTTATTTGTATATATATATATCATCTATATGGGCAAGATTAAGCTTAAATATAAAAGAAACATTAAAAATACATTTGACATCTGGGTCATTGGTGTTACTTTTCTTTGACTTCTTCAAGCCTTACTCTTATTGTAGACAAAGATTCCTTCTTTCCCTTTCAACTGACAAGCATAAAAGAACCATGAGTGCAGGAATGTGGTCCTCGTGGCCATGAGAGATACCAACAAAAAGAGTACGGTAAGGGAAGGTCTGATATAATGAGGTGAGGTGAGCTGATGCTGATGATGGAATTGATTGGAAAATCAGAAATGAAGAGTTTTGGAACCCTCAGGACTCAGATCAAGGCAGGAAGAGCATCGCATCTCTACTCTCTTGTCCATTTGCACATTTCCTCTGTTCTTCATAGTATATGAAACATCATTATTTTTGACAACTGACTCTCCATTCTCTTTATTTTTCAGAACTGCAATATGAATAAACTTGTAGCAGATGATTTACTATCCCTTTGAATCCAAACACCTCCTTGAATGTGCCCAAGTTACGTAGTGTGTAAACTGCTTCTTGGTTCTCACCTTTTACATTTACTTTACCATATATCCATTTGTCTCTGTATAACCTTCACTTCATTGTGGTAGCTAAAAGTGAACAAATCAGTTATGTGAGCATTGGTCTGTAAACACACAATGCATAAACAAACCAGCAAGTAATATATAACCCTGAAGATTGATCATCTTCATGGTATGTATATTATCATATCATATCATATTATATTATATATATGTATATTTTATGGTGTATATGTATAGCATTAAATTGCAAATAGTTATGATGTATAAAGTTATTTAAATCAAGGAGATACTACAGTATATTCTAAAGGAGTGAAAATTGCCATTCTAATTTTATGATCTTCTAAAAAGACAAAGAAAATTCTCATTAGGGAATTTTATCAAACTGTGTATCATCACGCATTTGATTTAAATTCTACTGTTGTAAAGATCTCTCTCAATCCTCTGTTGACTTTATTAATTGCTTTTGTGAAATGTAAGCAGGAGTTTAATAGGTTATTATACTGCAAGGTCTTTTTCAAAGTGGATCTAAACTTGTTCATCTCAATTCATCTTGAATCTGTGTTTATTATTTTGGAGTTCACTGTGTATCTCTCTCTCTCTGATTAGATTGGAATGTGTTTTGTGCTCAAACTGTTCTGGATGATAATTGGCCTTAGCAAGGCAGCATCTAAAAATAAAATAAAAAAATCAACGAAATCTCCAACTCATCATTCTAAGAAAAATGATTCATTTCAAAGGAGAAACAGCTACAAACACTGTCATTCTTCACCTTCCTTCCTTTCATAAACTATGATTTTAATATTATTCTAGTAGTTGTATTACTGGAGATATGCATTCACAAAACCTGATCCTCCCTTAAATTACTTCCATCCAGGGATAGTTGTAACGATTGTGGATCTCACTTGCTAAGTGAGAAAATTTACCATTTTCACTTCAGTTTCTCATTTTGAAATCAGTCTAAAATTGTCCTTAGTGTTGAATATATTTTGATTTTTCACAAAACTGAATGGTATTGACTGCTCAAAGAAGAGTGAGATTCGCTCATTTTCTTCAAGTTTCTGATGGTCCAAAGTCAAACACATATCTGATGT
Source organism: Lepus europaeus (assembly GCF_033115175.1). NCBI lineage: Eukaryota > Metazoa > Chordata > Mammalia > Lagomorpha > Leporidae > Lepus > Lepus europaeus. Next base: position 64,365,727 of record NC_084842.1, on the reverse strand, counting down.
TGATAATGTCAGAAGAGTTCTGAAATAGACTTGTGATAACAATATGTGAAAAAGCTCTCTAAGTTTCAGTGTAACAAATTTATTAAACACTCCTCAAAGTGTGTATTTCACTTAGACCTAAAACTTTCCTTTGCTTGATTTTTAAATCTTTCTAAAATTGCCATATATTTCCATTTATGAATTTTTAAAGTCATATTTTTAAATATTTATTTTCCTTTCAGTAAATAAATCATGATTTATCTCTTGTTCTTTCAATTGTAACTTGTAGAGGAATTCACAAAAGAAAAAGTAAAAAAAAAAATAAATGAAGTAAACAAAGGTAGGTTAATGTTGGAAGTCTTTATAGAGTAAGGGAATGTGCTGCAATCATCTGAAACATCATCACAGAAGGAGTAACATCAAATCTCAGATTTCTAAGTCTGCTTCTCTGCCTCACTTGTGTACTCACATTGAAAGTACGGCATGGGGTGCACTGAAGATCTTTTATTTCCAAATTTTATGGTGGATTTCTGATTAATTTGAGGTTTGAATAAATATTTATATCTAAATCTCATAATTGAAGAAACTGGTATTTTCAAATGAGACACAACATGTGTGTAGGAGGATGCAACAATGTCAGTTAGTAGAATGCACACCCAGTTTCACATGTAAAAATGTTCATTATGTATTATTATTAATAATGTATTATTAGTAGTTATTAATGTATCTATTCAGTGAAACAATATTTATTGAGTGCTTTCACATGAGCAGATTATTACAGAGTTAAATCCCTCTCTGAAAGTTGAAATTTATATTATTTACTAACTTCTGAATATTTCTGTAGATTTCCTACTTAAGTATAATTCAATGTGATAGACAAGTGTGGTGGATTTTATTAGCCACTTCATTTATTTACCTTTACTCATATCTATTATCCTTTTTAATACATAATTTTTTGAATTTGCCTTTGGCCCTGTGATGTGTATTGATTAAGTTGATACTAGTCTATGTGACAAAAACAAAAGCTCAAAGTGCTGTACTAGGAAATACACACCTGTGAATCCTTGTCCAAGAAAAATGAAAGAAGTGTGAAATACATCTGGACCCAAACTGCAGCTTGGAGCTAAGTTCATGCCAATACTAGATTATGCAACTCTCAGTCTAGCAATCTTGAGATCTGTAAATAAGAATAATCATTATTGATTTACAGTATTGAGTCTTTACAATTTTTATTGGTGTTAATGTTATAATAGTTAACTGATACAAAAAAGAGATGTTAGACTATGAGCTATTAAGTGCAATGATAGTAATATGCATAGATATTCTTGACCAAATAGAAGAGAATCCTAACTCCTTTAGAGGAAATTTACCTTTCCTTTAAAAGTACAATAACTTTGCAAGCAAGATATATAGCTGATAGCATTCTGAATAGGAACAGCATCATGAAACATTATGGAAGATATGAAATGGAATGCAAGTTTCAGAGAGCAGAATATGAATAGAATGAAGTGATATATGAAAAAGTATAAAGTATAGTCAGTTGAAATGTGTGGTACTAACATCTATGCATTTCACAAAGATGTACTAATTCATGTGTAAACATTGAGTATTATATGTTTAAAAATTTTCTAGGCACTGGCAATATAGTTATGAATGGGATCAACAGAAGGAGAAGGACATTAAAAAAGATAAATCAAAACAGATAATTTACTCCATTGACAAATACTAATAAAAATAGGCGTGGACATTTGGTTAAGATGCCAATTGGGCTGTCCATATCCTATAGCAGAATGCCTGGATTTGAATACCAACTCCACTCAAATTCTAGCTTCCTGATAATGAAAACTCTTGGAGAATGAAGATGATGACTCAAGTTCTTGTGTCTATGCCTATTATGTGAGAGACTCAAATTGAATTCTTGACTCCTGACCCCTGGCTTTGGTTTGACACAGTCATATCTGTTGCAGACATGTGTAGAGTGGACTGTGGATAAGAGGTACCTCTCTCTGCCCTTCTTTTTAAATAGATAAAATAAATAAACATTTTTAAAAATTATAAAAAAATATTTTCATATACTGCTATTTAAATGATAATTCAAAACTGTGTGTCTTGAAATGACCATTTTTGGGGCTGGTGCTGTGGTGCAGTGGGTTAACACCCTGGTCTGAAGCACCAGCATCCCATAGGGGCACCGGTTCTAGTCCTGGCTACTCCTACTCCGATCCAGCTCTCTGCTATGGCCTGTGAAAGCAGTACAAGATGGCCCAATTCCTTGGGCCCCTGCACCCACGTGGGAGACCCAGAAGAAGCTCCTGGCTCCTGGCTTCAGATCGGCACAGCTCCAGCTGTTGTGGCCATCTGGGGAGTGAACCATCGGATGGAAGACTTCTCTTTCTCTCTGCCTCGCCTCTCTCTGTGTAACTCTGACTTTCAAATAAATAAATAAATCTTTAAAAAATGACCATCTTTTTCCTGCAAATGACAGGATTTCATTTTTTTTACCACCATATATTATTCTATAGTGTATAAATACCATACTCTTTATCTAGTCTTCAGTTGATGGACCTCTGGATTGATTCCATAACTTAGCTATTGTGAGTTGAGCTGCAGTAAACATGGGAGTACAGATCACTCTTTCATATGCTGGTTTCTTTTCATTTTGGGGATTTCCCAGGAATAAGATGGCTGGGTCATATGCTAGGTTTATATTCAGATTTCTGAGGTATCTCCATACTGTCTTCCACAGTGGCTGCACCAGTAATCCTTGCCACAAAATGAATACAACTGGAAATAATTATACTTAGTAAAATTAGCCAACTCCAAAAAGAGACAATTAACATATGGTTTCCCCTATCAATGGTAACTAATAGAGTATCTAAAATGTAATCTATAGGAGTGAAGTTGACACTCTGAGGTTTAATGATTTTTAACAGCCTTTGTCTCGACCACTGAAGAACTGTATTTTTTTTTCTTCATACTATTTGTTGAACTCTTTGTATGGTTAATATTATGAGTACAAAGTTATCTAAAAATAGATAATTATAAAAAATAAAAGAATGGGAATAGGAGAGGAAGGAGGAAGAAGGGTGGGAGCATAGGCAGGAGAGAGAGTTGGGTGGGAAGTAACACTATGATCCTGAATCTGTATATAGAAAATACATGAATTTGTATACTTAAGTAAAGTTAAAAAAAGAAAAAGCAACCAATTTTTAAAATTTATTTATTTATAGAAGTAAAGAGACAAGTATAGTGGTTATGTCCATAGCAGAGGAAAGATGTGCTAGTGGCTTCATTTTTCATGTGAATAAATGAAGGCAAAGAAATAAATATTAGAAATATATTTTCTATATAAAGCCCACACTGCTTGCTAATGTATTTACATTAGAAGAGAGGGCTAGAAATAATCATGGCATACAACTGGGTTTTTGGCTGGGAGATAATTAGCATTGCTAAATGAGATGGCTAACAATAGGCAACTAATTATGACATTTCACAGTGTGGCATTTTAATACTTTCCTGAGGATGGACAATACTATGCCTGAAGAAGATATTGTATATATCCTTCATTTGAAACATAATGTACTTTCCCAACCTGTGGCATAGAAGATTTAGTCATGTCCTATAAGAGCTTAAACAATGTGTGTGTACCTGGCTTTGATTTGGTTGTAAAGATTCTAATAAACTATGTGGCAACCAATCTGGAGAACATGTTTGAGTACCAGAAGCCATATACATATTATGGAAAAATAATGATCCTGAAAAAGCATACAACATTAGCAATATGTTTAATTTGTTCTGTAAGTGACATTTTCTATTCCTAGCAGAGCTAGCTTAAATGTTTTCAAGAGAACATTTTGTGGCATTATTTTGGACATTGTGTCCAAGTAACCTCCAAACCATGTGTTTTTATATTCCTTAATTACAAGGGAAGCAGTCTAGTAAAACATGCTTACACAAAGGGTAGAGAATAAATCCAAGGAATATTGCAGGCTCTTCGGTAATGTTCCTGAGGGCATAATGGTATTGTACATTATACAGGTAGAAGAGAAGAGACATTTGTTACACTTTGGTCTATGCACCATTAAAGAAGAAACACAATTGATCTTTGGTCTTGGAAAACAATTTTTACAAAGAGCATGTAGCTTCAACTCATTCTCCAAGTGAGCAAAACCTTTGCATTTAGGTATGAAAATAAGGCTCTTGGGTTTATTTACACAGCAGTGAAAGTGACATTCTCTTTTAGACATTTAACCTTGTTAATAAAATTATTTGAGGCATCTGGACATGTATGAAGACAGATACCCCCAGTAAGATAACTTGTAAGCTCTTTAGAGTTTTTCTCTTCAAGTTCTTACTAGAGGAGTTTTTGGTGGTAAAACATGATTATCGACAACAGGTATGTCTCTAAAATATGTTGCCCACCCTAAACTGAGTGCTATCTGATCCTGAACCCAAAAAATTTCAATTCATTTTCCCTGTTAAGTAGAACTTTATGTGTAGGATGACCCCAAGCAGTTACTGAAGGTACAGGTGAATAGCCTGAACAGATGGTTCATAATCACTTAGGCTTACTACTCTCATTCTGCCATCTGCTTTTTTTCCTGTACCTGTAGTGTTATGCAGAATACTCTGTGACCAGGTGACAAGACTGAAAAAAATACTTACAAATGATGCTGTTTCATATGTCTTTATACAGTAAGATAGAATTATATCTATAGTATTATAGGTATTATAACTAGAGAAAGTAAAAGTTTCCAGTGAACAGAACTTACTGCAGTACATCAAGATGTACCCTATGATTGGTATGGGAGATGACTTAAGATAGCCCCTTGTCAAAGGGCTGATGTGAAGACTAAGAGTAATGGACATGGAAAAAGCAGTATTAAGAAATAGGATCTCTGTCTTTAATGTGTTGTTCAATGTGAATTAATGCTATAACTAGTACTGAAACAGTATTTTACACTTTATGTTCTGTGTGGGTGCAAGATGTTGAAATCTTTACTTAATATATACTAAATTGATCTTCTGTATATAAAGATAATTGGAAATGAATCTTGATGTGAATGGAATGGGAGAGGGAGCAGGAGATGGGAGGGTTGTGGGTGGGAGGAAAGTTATGGGGGAAGCCATTGTAATTCATAAGCTGTACTTTGGAAATTTATATTTACTAAATAAAAGTTAAAAAAAAAAGAAAGAAATAGTGGGGCCGGCACTGTGATGCAGTGGGTTAAAGCCTGAAGCACCAGCATCCCATATGGGAGCCAGTTCTAGTCCTGGCTGCTCCTCTTCCAATCCAGCTCTCTGCTATGGCCTGGGAAAGCAGTAGAAGATGGTCCATGTCCTTGAGTCCCTGCACCCACATGGGAGACCCAGAGGAAGCTCCTGGCTCCTGGCTTTGAATCAGCGCAGCTTTGATTGGTGCAGCTATCTGGGGAGTGAACCAGCAGATGGAAGACCTTTCTCTCTGTCTCTACCTCTCTCTGTAACTCTGACTTTCAAGTAAATAAAATAAATCTTTTAAAAAAAGAAATAGCTAGTAAGGAGATTGGAAGGAGAACAAACTTATGGTTTGAATATTATCCCCCAGAAAGTTGGGTAATCTAAAGATGAGAAGGAGTCCTACCTTCAGCATCTGTGAATGTGACCACAGTTGAAAATAGAATAGTTTTTGTAAATCATCACACTATGATGAGGTCATTAGTATAGATACTAATACAATGGACTGATATAAAAGCAGAAATTTGAATGCAGAGACAAACACACACCATACACAGAACGTTATGTGAAGATGAAGGCAGACATTGAGGAGATACATCCACAAGGAAATAACACCAAATATTGTCAATGAACCACCAACAGAAAAGAAAGTTCATAGAACAAATCTTCCCTCACAGTCTTCTGAATCAAGCTTGTTATCATCTTAACATCAAACTTTGGCTCCATGACTGTAAGACAATAAATTTCTGTTGTTGGCAAGTGTTGTGCCATAGAAGGTGAAGTCGCCACTTTGGATGCCACATCAGAGTGCCTGGTTTGAGTCTTTCCTACTCTGTACTTCTAATTCCAGTTTCCTGATAATGACTCTTGAAGGCAGCAGATAATGGCTCAAATATTTGGGTTCCTATTACCCATGTTTGAGACCTGTGTGGATTTTCTGAATCTTGGCAGCCATTTAAGGAGTGAACTAGTGGATAGAAGATCTTTCCATCTCTCTATGTTTCTTTCTATTCTCTCTGTGTGTGTCTGTCACTATATATTTCAAACAAATAAATCTTTTAAAATATGTAAATTTCTGTTATTTAAATTACTTAGTCTCTGGCAATTTGCTACAGCAGCCATAGATATCCAATACAAAGTATATGCAAGTACCTCACAATACTTAACTCTTTGTTTTAATGGGTTTGTGTCCATTTAGATGCTCATCAACAGACTTATATTATGGCAAATATCAATTTTTTATAAAGAAAAATTGCTGTGCTTTGTGGAGGGCAGTCACAGTTTTGTTTTTGTTAATATTTTCAATTCCAATTTATAGTAAATGGAGTCAAGAAGTGTACAGGTGGTTCATGGTCTTCGTATTTACCAATGCTGCATTGATAACAAATAAATGTCCTGTATGATAGCAAAGATCAACACAGATTTCTTACAATACCACCATAATCCAGAGAAAAAAGCCAGTTTCTTGTTGGTAGGTTTATTACTCTGAACTGTTGCTATCATGGATGGAGGCAACACTTATTTTCATCCAAACATTCACTCTGCAACAAGATGACTTTCTCTGCCAGCCATACTTGCTGAATGCTGCATTCATCATCGTTAAACCAGAATAACATTGTAGTGTAGTACAAAGGGTCACAGAATTAGTCTCATGGAATTATCTGGATTGGCATATGTTCTCTTGCTAAAAGTGGTACATGCTAGACTAACTTACAGAGAAGTTAAGACTGTTCAGTTCTAGTTGGAATCACCTAGCTGATTTGGCTTAAAATTCCATTATCCTCTTGAAATTTGGAGAACATTCTACTTTAGAAACCCATTTTATCTTCACTGTAAAAGGTTTCTTGCTCCTCCCAACGTCTTTAGAGCCAGATCTTGGGCATGTGACTATGGCTCCATCAAGGATATGAACTTACTTTCAATTTTGTATGATAGTTTACTGTGATATGTACTTAATTTGTGTATGATAATTTACTGATTCAAATAAATAAAATGAAATGAGATCTATTATGATAGGGATGGGAAAGCAACATAGCCTATAGATTTTGAGGACTGCACGGCACATGTCTGTAGTATAGGCACTGGGAGCTACAGTTCTTCTAGAACCATAGCTCTATTTTGTTGAGGATCCCTAGAAGGGAAACATTGATTTACTGATGTCATAGTACTTCTGTCCCCTTTACTCCAATTTATCCTATCTTGTATATTTAAGGGTAGTATTAATTAAATATTCGTATTCACTACAAAATTTGTATGTTGAAATGTTAGCCCCACAAGTATGGCATTAGAAGGTAGGGTTTTGGGAAGATAATTAGGTTTAGATGAGATCATGAAGACAGAGATCCATTGATGGTATGAGTATCTTTCTAAGAATAGAAAGACTAAAGCTGTGTCTCCACCATGTGAGGATACAAAAAGAAAGAATTTGCAAACCAGGCAGAAGAATCTCACTGGGAATTTAATTGGTCAGCATTTGTCTTGGACTCTCCAGTCTCTAGGATGTGGAAACAAATTTCTTTTGTTTAAATTATTTAAACTAACGGAATAGTTATCTCAGCTCAAACTGCTTAACACAAGAAGATATTTACAGAGGTGGATATATATGCCTTGTTCCAAAATTTTATCCTGCAGCTATTAGCTTTCACTAAACCTTACCTATTACAATGACCAACATTAAACAAATAGCATACTGGATATAATAAATGTTAGTTTATGTACAAAAAATGACTCTTAACCTGTTGTGGAAAAAGTCATTGATAATTTTAAAAGGATATTAGAAAACAGGAAATTCATCGACCAATTCTGCCAAGAGTCAGTTGAATATAATATCTAACATAATAGGTTTTAGCTCTAAACATACTGGTATCAAGTTGCTGCCCCATTTCATAAATATTGTTCAACCTTTGCTATGTTTCTTGTGCATCAATACTACTATATTTAAAATATGGAGATGTAAAGCACAGCAACACTACTGGAGTGTTAATAGTGTTTAGCACATCATTGACAACCTATGTTATCTGCCTGCTAAAATTAATGCAAATAAAAGCATTTAAGTATCTCTAAGAGAAAAATAACACACTGTAAAATTGTATCTTATACCTTGGAAACTCAATCATTCCAGCTAAAATATTCTTAAGGTTTATTTGAGAGACAGAGGAAGAGGAAGAGGGAGAGAGAAGAGTATTCCCACATGCTGGTTCACTCACAAAATATCTACAATGGCCAGGCTGGGTCGGTACTGGATTCAGGAACTGGCAACGTAATCCAGGTTTCCCATATGAATGGCAGGAACCCAATTATTTGAACCTTCACTGCTATCTCCTACCATCTTTGTTGGTGGGAAACTAGAGTCAGGAGCTAAAGTCAGGTTGAACCAAGACAGTCTAATTTATGATACAGCATCATAGACACTAGCTAAACTTTCTTTTTTTTTTTTCTATTTATTTGACAGGTAGAGTTATAGACAGCAAGAGAGAGAGACAGAGAGAAAGGTCTTCCTTCTATTGGTTCAGTCCCCAAATGGCCGCCATGGCCAGAACTATGCAGATCCGAATCCAGAAGCCAGGTGTCTCCTCCTGGTCTCCTATGCGGATGCAGGGACCCAAGCACCTGGGCCATCATCCACTGCCCTCCTGGGCCACAACAGAGAGCTGGACTGGAAGAGGAGCAGCCAGGACTAGAACTGGCGCCTATATGGGATGCCGGCGCCCCAAGTGGAGGATTAACCAAGTGAGCCATCGTGCTGGCCCCAGCTAAACTTTCACTACCTTAAACATAGCAGTATAAATTTAGGTAGTTAGTTTTAACAAAAAAGAAAGCAGATGCCTCACTCTCACTTTATACTGGGGAAAAGATGCTGAATCTGAGTAGATTCTCTCAATAGTAGCTAGGGTTAATTCCTTTACTCCATTACCATTAAAAGAGACAAACAGAAAAATCCCATCTGTCCACATGACAAGTCCAAAATAAGACACCTGCATGGCAAATATGCATAGCAATGAGTATCACAGATGCTCTAAATTTAGTACAAACCATATGCTTGATGATTTACTTAAATTGGATTGGGAGGATGATACACTATAGAAAAAGTCCACAGAGCAATTAAGGAACAACATGTTGTGCTGCTTTCATCTCATCTTCCCTCCTCTAGTCCCAGATGTTACAACCACTACAGAGACATTAGTCAATTTGTTAATTTATTGTCAGATTGTTAAAGGTTTATGAAGATTTTGACCCATTTTGCTACAGTTGTTTTGGCAGCAAGATTAATTTAATTATAACTGTCTTGAGGACAAAAGGAACACAGTAGGATATCATATCATATGTTGTTCTAAAATGGCATAGTCTTTTCAATATGCACTCCAGCATTCATGGATTTCCAATCTTATACTGTGTGATGGCTCTGGAGAGAAGAAAGAATAAATGAAATTAACATATACCTACATTTTCTCAGTTGATTCCACAACTCATATCTCTAAAGTGAAGTCCATTAATTTACTATACTTTGAATGATCTAGCATTTTATTCAAAAATTTTCAAAATATATTATTGTGCTACTTTTTAACTTCATAATTAGAAAGTCTAAAAAAATGTTAAAATCCTAGTTCAAGAGTTCAGTAGAGTCTAATAAATTAGGGTTCACTTTTCTATATTTAATTGAAAACAAAATTCTTAACATAGGTTTTGCTTTTATGTACTCTGTTGCTATCTAAAATGCACAAATTAAATGAGGTTGTTTAGGACATGAACTACCTAACACTAGATTTACTCACCTATTAATGGAAATATTCTATGTCAGAATAGGTGACAGGGCTATTGTATAGCATAAACAGAATAATTTATATAAAGTATTTTAAACAGTATAATGGACAAGACTATGTCACTATTATTTTGTGCATATATCATTGTGTCATCACTCTGGCAAGTCTGTTGTTTCTGTAAGTTTAAAGAGTATGACACAGACTTTAATATGATACTAATACAAGTATTTCTAATACAGATTTGAAATCTAGCATGCATTCATTAAACACATATTGAATTGAGTTGACTTATACCAAATTAAATACTCTGTAAATGAAAGTGATCAGGTTTAAAATATGAAGCTCAAAAACAAAATGACCAATTGTCAAATATGAAACAGAAGCACACTAATCTGGTGGTTCTCAAAACGTCTTCTCGGAACCAGCTGCAACAGTGCCACCTGGGAACTTGTTACAAAGTGGACAAATTCAGTTTCTGGGTCTGATCTGGTGAGACAGGAAGGCTGAGGTTACAGCAAAACAATCTGCAGTAACAAACCATCCAATTGATTCTGATTTATGGGAGATTCACTACACTAAACAATAATGGTGTGTTAGAAATTATTTCTTTGGTAATTACAACTCCTTTGGTAGTTGGGGATCTGAGGACCAACATCATTCAATAATTGCAAATATTAATTACTATTCTTTAATAAAGGAACTACAGTAAAATCTATATCAACAAAATCTTAAATAATACAGTCTTAATCTTCTACTGTCTTAATCTTCTAGTGTAACATTGTCCAATAGAATCTTCTGCAATGGTGGAAATATCCTGTATTTCTGCAATACAATTAAAATGTAAGTAATATGATGGAGATACTGGATTTTCATTGATGCTTGATTTAAGTAACACCAATTCAAATAGCAGCGCATAAGTAATGTCTTGCCATATTAGGAAGGGCAGCTCTAGTGGCTCTTTCTGTTATAAAGGCCCTAAGGTACTGTATGAGGATCTTCAACATTTGATGAAATGTGATAATTTCTTATATGGCGGGGTCTTTTCCAAGAAGTCTTTGCCTGTACCTATATCTTGCAGGGTTTTTGTTAAGTCAGCAACAGGAGTCACTGTGTACTTACATCCCATGTGAGATCTGTCCTTAATGTGTTGTCTAATGTGCAGTGATGCTATAACTAGTACTGAAACAGTATTTTTACACTTTGTGTTTCTGCGTGGGTACAAACTGATGAGATCTTTACTAATTATATACTGAATCGATCTGTATATAAAGATAATTGGAAATGAAAAAAAAACCTGGTGTTAAATTGGAAATGGCATAGAAAATTAATTAATTTTTAAAAAAATATTATGTAGGATCTCTGTCTTTAATGTGCTGTACACTCTTATTTAATGCTATAACTAGTACTCCAACAGTATTTTTTTTCACTTTGTGTTGCTATATGGGGGCAAACTGTTGAAATCTTTACCTAATATATACTAAACTGATCTTCTGTATATAAAGAGAGTTGAAAATGAATCTTGATGTGATTGGAAGGGGAGAGGGAGTGGGAAAGGGGAGGGTTGTGGGTGGGAGGGAAGTTTTGGGAGGGGGGAAGCCATTGTAACCCATAAGCTGTACTTTGGAAATTTATATTCATTAAATAAAAGTTTAATAATAAAAAAGATAGAAGACAGGAAGATATAACAAGCAGGCAATATGAATATTCATGTAAGAATGTTTCAGTAGAAGTAGATAATTATTTGAATATTTGTTAAAACTCTAGATTTTTCTAACACAGTAATTATTGATGTTTATAAAAGTATGATCTATTTTAGCCAGAAACATACATAGTGTTTATTTAGCTAGCCAGTTGCTAGATTTTTCATCAAACTATCAGATTCTAGCAATGAGGTCCCAAGAATATATAAAATATTAGCAATTTCAATGGTGATTATTTAGAGGACAAACATTTTAGAACTTCTAGGTAACTAATAAATTATTTAGTAGTGAATGTGTATTAATTAAGTTAATTTATAATAGTGATAAAGCTACAACATTCACTGACCTTATAGATTGCACTGATTTTAACATCTTTCTCTGTTGTAGCATGTCCATAAAATTAATGGATTCTGAGAAAGAATTATGTGAGCTTTTAAATCTATGGGGCCATAGAAAATGACATGTCAGATTAAGTCAACTATCTCTATAATTTAGTCCAAAATAATTTTCATCTGAAGTAGCTAGATAATTTATAAAAGGGAATTGGGTGTTAAACTACTGAAATGATTGTATTAGCTTGATACATTGGTGTATGATGGGGCATAACCTAGTTTGTATTCCCAATATATTCACATTCTCTATTTTGCAGCTTTTGAAGTAATTATCCTTTTTTCCTTATGATTGCCCCTTATTTGGAGATGTCATTGTGTATAACACAATTATGTACCCATTACAATGGGAACAGGACCCCAAAACAATAACATACACTCAATTCCTCATCTTTCTGACCACAGAGTTAATTAAAATGTGTAATAGGGGCAGATGTTTAGCTCAGTTGTTAATACACTGCATCTCATGTTAGAGTGCCTGTGTTCATGTCTTAGCTCTACCTCCAACCTAGCTTCCTGCCAGTGCACACCCTAAAAGTCAGCTCAAGTAATCAGTTCTCTGACACCCCAAGGGAGCCCGAGATTGAGTTCCAGGCTCGTGGCTTCTATTTGGCTCAGCCCTGGGTGTTTGGTCATTTGAGAGTGAAGTATCAGAAGGACTATGTTTCTCTACCTGTCCCTCTGTCTCCCTGCCTTCAGGTAAAGTGAAAATTAATAAATAATTATTTAAAGATTTATTTATTTTATTTGAAATGCAGAGTTACAGAGAGGTAGAGGCAGAGAGAGAGAGAGAGAGAGAGAGGGAGCGAGGTCTTCCATCTGTTGGTTCACTCCCCAAATGGCTGAAACGACCTGAGCTGTGCCAATCTGAAACCAGGAGCCAGAAGCTCATTCAGGGTCTCCTAAGTGGGTGCAGGGTCCCAAGGACTTGGGTCATCTTCTACTGCTTCCCCAGGCCACAGCAGAGAGCTGGATTGGAAGTGAAGCAGCCAGGACTTAATCTGGTGCCCGTATGGGATGCTGGTGCAGCTTTGCTCTCTACGCCACTGGCTGGCTCCAATAAATAAAATTTTAAAAAATATAGATGCATATAATAAAAATAAGTACTTTCCTATATGATATAGCTGGCACGTTATTATATAATTGAGAATTTAGAATGAGGAAAATTTTGTTCTTGCATTTAGATGCCTTGCAGCCTATTTAGGCATCAGGGGATTGAGCATACCATTCAATTCAATGAGAAAAATGGAATAGGAAGAAAGGTTCTATATCCAGCAGAAATTCCAAAAATCTGGTAAATGGCAGATATTAAAAACTGGAATGAATAATTATTCCTTCTTGAGAAGGAAGACTAAAATAATATACTCTGGGATAATCTCCAATTCAAGCTAAGGGACTAAATTATGAAACATGGCCATTCACCTGTCTTCATTTTAATAGTGATGGATTCTACTTCTGCATATTGGAGTGACTTGTGTTATTATACTACTTTTGATACGTAAGATGACAATAGTGGACACACTATACATAAAAGGATATAGAATCTTATTTAGCTTATAAAATGCTGCACAATTGATTAAGAGCAAAATATCAGTATTCACTGGAGAATTCTAAGCACTGTAAATTTCTCTGGCCCCATGGTGTGTTAAATACTTTTATCCTCATAATTTAAATATATTTACTAATTATTTGCATATTATTTCTGCACCATGAATGTTGAGAAATTGGAAATCTACAGCCAGAAAATAATATATACAACAACCATTTACATCCCCTACTTTAAATATTTATAAAAGCTTGCAAACTTCTAGAATTCTCTTATATTGTGAATTATAATCATGAATGTGAAACTGTTCAGTTTTTCTCTGAAGAGAGACTTTATTATGCACTGAACTAGATACTTTCATTTTTCATTTATTTATTTTTTAAAGACTTATTTATTTGAAAGTCAGAGTTACACAGAGAAAGAAAGAGAGGCAGAGAGAAGTCTTCCATCTGTTGGTTCATTCCTCAGATGGACACAATGACTGGAGCTGTGCCAATCCGAAGTCACAAGCCAGGAGCCTCCTCTGGGTCTCTCAAGTGGGAGCAGGGGCCCAAAGACTTCGGCCATCTTCTACTAATTTCCCAGGCCATAGCAGAGAGCTGGATCAGAAGTGGAGCAGCTGGGACTGGAACTGGCAGCCATACGGGATGCAGGCACTGCAGGTGAGGTTTTAGCCTCTATGCCACAGTGCCATCCCCAATAGCTTCTTTAAAATAATGCTTTTCAATTGTTACAATTTCCTTTTTTAAGGATTTATTTATTTGAAAATCAAAGCTACAGAAAGAAAGGGAGAGCTAGAGAGAGGGAGAGATCTTTCATCTGCTGGTTCACTCTCCAGATGACCTCAATGGTCCAGGTTCAGCCATGCAGAATTCAGGATCCAGGAGCTTCATCCTAGTCTCCCACATTGGTGCAGGGGCCCAAACAAATAGATCATTTTCTCCTGCTTTTCCCACAACATTATCACGAAGCTGGATTGGAAGTGAAGCAACCAGTGCCCATTTAGGACATTGGTGCAGCAGGTGACAGCATTATCCACTATGCCACAAGGCCTTATTATTGTTTCTTAAAATAATTCTAAGGGTATTGTATGCAATTTGCAGCTGGAGTCTAATAGTCAGGACAAATACTTAATTCACATTATATTAGCAATATAGTTATGCAGAAAAGTCCATATAAATCTAATAAATAATGAAACAACAAGCTGACTGACTATGTTCTAATGGAGTTTTACCAATGTATTGGTCCTTTTTTTTCTATAATGAGTATTCTCATTATGGTTAGAATTGTTGGACTCTATGAAATAGAAAAGTGCTCTATTTATCCATTGCTCCAGCACACTGCTAGTTATACATACAGTCAATGCAAGTCTTTTTTTTTTTTTAATATAGCCACCTTCCCATCTACCTACTTCTTAAAAGTTAGGGTAAATTTCATATCTGAAAGCTAACACTACATAGTAATATTGGTTCATTTACTTTAATCTACAAACTTGTAATCATTTTAAAAAGTAGAAGGGTGAGCTAAACTCAAATAAAATTCAATATATAAATATGACTTTAAAAATGAGTAGTAAATCTGATATTGCGATGCAGCAATTAGGGTATGATTATTTTTTAAGTATCATATCTTCAGATTGACATTTTGTCATGTGGTTAAGCCACTGGTTAGGCTGCCCTTATCCCATATCCTGATGCCTGAGTTTAATGCCCACCACAGGCTTCCAATTCCAACTTGCAGCTAAAGTAGACCCTGGGAGACAGTTATAATGGCCCAAGCATTTGGATTTGTGGCGCTCACATGGAAGACCTGGATTGAGTTCCCCACCTCCTATTTCTGGTTTAGCTTTAGGCCATTGCAGGCATTTAGGGAATGAATCAGCAGATGGGGGTACTCTCTGTCTCTTTCTCACTCTCTCATCTGTTTCTCAGATATAAACAGAAAAATTTAAATTTATCATAACTGTAAATTCTTTTATGTTCATTTTTTACACTGAAAAATGTTTTCTTTTGTAAATATAATAATCAATAAAATATACACAACTGAATCTTCAGCTTAAATGCTCTGCTGTTTTCCTTGTGTTTTCTTCTTGAAACTTTTAACACTGCATTTCCAAGAACTGTAGATATAGTACCAGTTTTTTACTTTCACTTCACCAATATTGAAAGAAACATGTTAACTTCTAAGTTCCTGGCTTTTGGTGGGTGTGAGTGCTGCAGCAAGAATTCTAGCCCCCATGGCTTGCCAAGTATGGATGAATCAATCTTTATGCCACTATAATGTAAGTGTGTCTGGTAAGGTATAGATGAGAATTCAGAGACTAGAGGCCATCATGCCATTTTATGCTCAGCAAGGGATGGTAATAGTTGGACATCAGAAGACCTCCCATTCATTTGTTTGTTTATTTATTTATTTGAAAATCAGGGTTACAGAGAGATGGAGAGAAACACACACACACAGGGATATATACCTCCCATCCATTAGTGTACCCTGCAGATGGCAGCAACGGCCAATGCTGGACCAGGCTAAGGAATAGGAGCCAAGAGCTTCATCCATGTCTCCCAAGTAGGTTCAGGTGCCCAACTAATTGGGCCATCCTCCGCTCCTTTTCAGGAGCATTAACAGGGAGCTGAATCAGAAGTGGAGAGCTGGTATTCAAACCAGTGTCCATTCGGGATGCTGACATTGCAGACAGTAGCTTTACCCACTATGCCACAATACTGGCCATCAATTTACCGCTTTATTAAGTGAGGCTCAGGGAAGGATTATTGATCCTAAAAATATTTTTTAAAAAATTGAATAAATCCCATAAAGCCAAGAAATCAAGGGTCTGCTCTTTTTAAAGATCTGCTATGTGAGAAAGCAGAAAATAGAGGGAGCACATTATTGTGTGAGGTGGACAATTTGTTTAGTGTTCCCATTGGAGGCTTGATCAATTGAACTGGATGAAAGGGTTGGATTTAAATACACCTGGGAGACTGTAATCTTTTAATGGACAGATCTCTTTGCTCTGTGCTGTATAAATGGATACATCTCTTTACTAGCTAATTTTCCCATAATTCATGTGTTCATGCTTAATGCCTATGATACATTTTTGTGAAATATCTGAGGTACCTATATAAAGAATAGAACTGTTAGTAATAAGGGTTGGAAAGAAAGCACACTTGATTTCTTAAGAAAATTTAAATCATTCTTCTTAATATGTGTGCTTCTCTACACATTAATTAAAGATCCATATTTCCATTGGGGATAAACTTCTTCCAGAGAGTTCCTGAAATACTTAATAAAACAAAAGTGGACTTTAGAGCACAGAGTACCCTGATTTTACTTTAGAATTGTAGGTTCCTATCCAACAAAAATTTGATTCACTGGAAAAAAAAGTTCAGATGCTTTCTCCATTTGTACTTATCTTGTGTTTCTTCTGTTGCTACTTTAGCCTGCATATATTTCATAAGTACTTCAAAAGCCACCCAGAAAAAACATGCTGTCCTTTCTTTTTCTACATATGGACTCTACTCTTGAGTGCTGGAATTGCATTTCATATCTGGTTTGGAACTCAATTCTTGAGAGCTGAGCATAATCAACCTTAATCTATTTGGCTGCTTGCTTACTACCTTGAAGTGTGGGAGGAAAGGTGCCTCTGTTGGGTTTGCTCTCAAATCCTTGCTTCTTTAAAGAGAGCAGGTGAATAATCTATATTTCAAAGAAAGATGACCTTTACTTGATTTAATGGAATCTCTCTTTCAATATCTAAAATGAGAAAGTGATTAAAGCTTTCCTTGATAGGCAAGATGTATTTTAGGAATAGATAAGCATAAAGGTCAGACACTGTCAGAAAAGATTTTGACTTTCTTTAATATTTAAGTACTTCATATGAATTATGGTATATGAATTCGCCATAAGTTTTTAAGTCAGATTAAAAGTTCTGTACATTTTATGTAATTCAAAGTTAGTTCCTGACATAAGGTAAAGAAATTGCCAAAGCAGATCTATTCTTTGTTGGGATTTCCATAGCCTGTAACCTGTCTAGGAAAGATCACATGAGACTATACTAACCATTTAACATATTGCCTCAGAACATTTAAAATTTTGTTTGATACAGTCCTGAATTATAATTAATTTAACTTCAATATCCATGTTTGCACAATCATCTAAACTCAAGAAATTTTTTCTCAAGAGATTAGTAGGAAAATAAATATTTAACATTTAATGAGAATATACTAGTATTAAAATATTTTTCAAAGTGCTTTACATGTATCAATTCATTTAATCTGCACAAAGACCAGCACTTGACCCATAATAAAGATTTGTTTAAGGAATGAACAATCTTATGAAGATTTATTTATCAATCCCATCTTTTTTTTTGTTTTTGTTTTTTTTTAAACTTTTATTTAATGAATATAAATTTCCAAAGTACAGCTTATGGGTTACAATGGCTTCCCCCCTCCCATAACATCCCTCCCACCCGCAACCCTCCCCTTTCTCTCTCCCTTTCCCCTTCCATTCACATAAAGATTCATTTTCAATTCTCTTTATATACAGAAGATCAGTTTAGTACATATTAGGTAAAGATTTCAACAGTTTGCCCATATAGCAACATAAAGTGAAAAAACTACCATTGGAGTACTAATTATAGCATTAAATAACAATGTACAACACATTAAAGACAGAGATCCTACATAATAGTTTTTTTTAAAAAAATTAGTTAATTTTCTATGCCATTTCCAATTTAACACCAGGTTGTTTTTTTTCATTTCCAATTCTCTTTATATACAGAAGATGGATTCAGTATATAATTAGTGAAGACCTCATCAGTTTGTACCCACACAGAAACACAAAGTATAAAAATACTGTTTCAGTACTAGTTATAGCACCACTTCACATTAGACAACACATTAAGGACAGATCCCACATGGGGTGTAAGTACACAGTGACTCCTGTTGCTGACTTAACAATTTGACACTCCTGTTCATGGCGTCAGTAATCTCCCGAGGCCCTAGTCATGAGTTGCCAGGGCTATGGAATCCTTTAGAGTTTGCTGACTTTGATCTTGATGTACAATGTAATAATTTATCCTTTTTAGTATTTGTTGTTGTTGTTGTTGTTGTTCTAGTACTAGTGATTGAACTCTGTAATTAACATACAATTATTCTTAGGTGTTTAAATTTTAACTGAAAAGTGATCCCTGTTAAATTTAAGAGTGGAAAAAGAGAGGGAGGAGATGTACAATTTGGAACATGCTCAATCAGACTTGCCGCAAATGGTGGAGTTAGAAATGTGCCAGGGGATTCCAACACAATCCCATCAAGGTGGCATCTACCAATGCCATCGCACTAGTCCAAGTGATCAATTTCAGATCACAATTGATGGCTCTGATAGGTCTAAGAGTCAAAGGGATCACACAAACAAGACAAGTGTCTGCTAATACCAACTGATAGAATCAAAAAGGGAGAGAAAGATCCAACATGGGAAGCGGGATACACAGCAGACTCATAGAATGGCAGATGTCCTAAACAACACTCTGGCCTCAGAATCAGCCCTCAAGGCATTCGGATCTGGCTGAAGAGCCCATGAGAGTATAGTAGGCATGGAAACCCAAGATATCATGGAAAAAAAAAAAAAAAGACCTAAATGAATGATCTCTGTGAGTGAGATCCCAGTGGAAAGAATGGGGCCATCAAAGAAGGAGGTACCTTTCTCTGAAGGGAGGAGAGAACTTCCACTTTGACTATGACCCTATCGGAATAAGATCAAAATCCCATCTTAAAATTAGGTACTCTGTGACAGAGATAAGTTAACTAGCTTGTCTAAGACCATAAAGCACTATGAACTTCCTTATTCAAGCCTCCATTCTGCCCCTTATAAAATCCAGGCTATTCAGATATTTTATAATTAACCAGGAAAGGAAACATGGGTCTAATGTTTGGTGTACACTGCTTTAATCATGTGATATTGCCCAAAATAATTAGCTGTTTTGAATTTATTTCCCACTTGTTAGATGATTTATATATATATATATATATATATATATATATATATATATATATATTAAGATCTGCTGTATTTATTTGAAAGTCAGACTAGAGAAAGAGAGACTGGGGAGACAAAGTGAGGTCTTCTATCTTCTGGTTCACTCCCCAAATGGCCACTGTGGTCAGGACTAGGACAGGCTGAAACCAGGAGTCGGGAAATCTTCTGGGTCTCCCACCTGGTTGCAGGGGCCCAAGTACTTGGGCCAGCATCTGCCCATTAATCCAGGCACATTAACATGGAGCTGGGTCAGAAATGGAGCAGCCAGGAATGAAATCAGGGCCCACACGAGATGCTGGTATTGCAGGCAGCAACTCAACCTGTTGTGACACAATGCCAGCCCTAGTACATTTATTTGAAAGGTAGAAAGAGACAGAGATCTCCAATCCACTGGTTCACATTTCAACTATGTGTAACACTGCTATGCTGGGCTCAAGGCAAGAGATGGATCCTAGAGTGGGTTAACCACATGGGTAGCAGAGTTCCAGGTGCTTGAGCCATCATGTACCACTTTCAGAACTGCATTAGCAGGAAGTTGAGATGATAAGTGGAATCAAGTATGGGGCACAGACCCAGCAGCATGTTAATCATTACGCCAAATGACTGCACCTTCCTTTTATAAAATTTTATCTATTTAAAAGGCAGAGAAATGGAAAAAAAAACAGTATAGAAAAAATTAGTCGTGTGACCTTCTAGGAGACTTTCTGATGGGACTTAAAGAGGGTGTTGTAAATTACAATGAGTGTTTGTTATAATCATATGATATTATATATTCATTTGTGTATGATGTAACCACAATAGAAGCAGTCCTTGATTTCACATTTTTCTGTCAGTTTAATTACTGTTTTTCTCACTAAAGTTAGAATAAGAAGATTCTTTATGAATGTTCTGAATAATATATGTTGATGTTATATAACAAAATAGGAAAACACTTAGAAAAAAGAAAACATGAAAGCCAACAAATGTTTTTGATATAGAAGAATTTTTAAAATAATAGGAATATAATCTTTCAATAATCCAACCTGGAGACCAAACCTATAACACATAAACCCTTGTGAAACACCCAAATCATAGGAAACTTTTCTCATTTGTTCCTATTCTTCACTATTAGTATGTATGTGAGTCTGTCGAAGACCTAGCTACATATTTAGGCATTTTGTATTCTTTCACCTAAATTTAATCAGAAATTCTCTCCCCTTCCTCCTCTCTCTCTCTCTCTCTCTCTCTCTCTCTCTCTCTCTTTTCTTATTTCCCACCCCTCCCTCTACCTCTCTCTTTTTCTCTCTCCCTTTACTGGGTCATTCTCACCTCTAGGCAACCATGTTAATATCTCCTTTCTTTTACATTTAAAAGACAAGTCTCATTCTTGAACTTATTTCCTTTTGCAGCCACCACTCATTTTCTCTGTTTTCATTTGTAGTAATGATCATTTAAAAAGAAAAGTATATACCAGAGACATTCATTTCCCATGCTGCCTTAAACTCACTCCAATTAGTTTTGTCCCCAGCACTTCAAACTTTTCTTGTCAGAGTCAACAATAATCATGACTTTGTTATTAATCTGATTAATTCTCAGCTTCCTTACTTGGCATAGCAGTACAATTGACATAAATTATCTCTACTGTACTTATCATACTACATTTAATTCTAGGAAAAAATAAAACCTCTCCCATTTCTTCCTACTTCTTCACTATTTCTTTAAAAAAGATTCATATTCTTTATTTGACCAACAGAGTCACAGAGAGAGGGAGACAGAGAGAGAGATCCTCAATTTTCTGATCCACCCCAAATGACCACAACATCCAGGGCTGGACCAGACTGAAGCCAGGAGCCAGGAGCTTCTTCCAGATACCCCAGTTGGGTACAGGTGCCCAAACACTTAAACCATCCTTTGTTGTCTTCTCAGGCATATTAGCTGGGGGCTGGATCAGAAGTGGAACAGCCTGGACTTGAGCTGTAGCCCATATGGGATGCCGGCATCACAGGTGGCAGCTTCACCTGCTACACCACAGTGTACACCAGGACAAGGAACAGTGCACATACGTGATGACACATGCGTGCCATCATGTACCACTTTCAGAACTGCATTAGCAGGAAGTTGAGATGATAAGTGAAATCAAGTATGGGGCACAGGCCCAGCAGCATCTTAATCATTACGCCAAATGACTGCACCTTCCTTTTATAAAATTTTATCTATTCAAAAGGCAGAGAAACGGAAAGAACAGTATAGAAAAAATTAGTCACATATGTGTATATTTGTGGGAAAGAGGTTAGTGAGGAGTGATTGAAGCAATGAACTTCTGTTGTTGTGATAGTTTAATATTAATACTGGAAGAGACTTTCTCCCAGGCTGAGTTTACTTAGGTCATGCATTAGTCGGGTTTTCATTGTTACAATGAAGTACATCTCATGGATACTTATGAAGTAAAGAAGTGTCAGTACAACTTATAGGAGGCATTATGGAACAGGAAGAGGTGTTGATCTGTAACTTCTTGGAGCCACCATACAGACAGAGGCTACTTACCTTCTGATTCTATTTTTATAAGAAAGCAGTTAACCTTCTGTCTGTGAAAGTGGCTGTTCTGTGAGATTTATAGTTTGTTGCAGCAAAACATGATCCTAAGTAGTGCAACTGAAGGAAATCTGACATATTACCAGATACCCTCTGAATTCTTCATAAAACAGGGACTCTTCTATTTGTAATAATATCACATTAATGTGAGACTCAAAAAATATGAATATTTTTCCCTTTCTTTTTTTTCATCAAGTATCAACTCCATCAAGTATCAACTTTATTCATCGACTTCAACTCCTTCTGAAAAAGAAAAAAATAAAAAAGCAGGTATTGAGAGACAAATAACATATCACCTTAGTAAATATGGAATCTAATAAACGTGGTGAATCCATGGAAGTTATGAATATAATGGAGGTAAACAGATGCTGGGGAGAGAATGGGAGAGAGAAAGAAGCTTGATTAACAGGTACTAGGTTATAGCTAAATAGAAGTTAAGAATTTTGGGGGATCTATTGCATAGTGGGTTGACTAGACATAACATTAATTTACTATAAATTTCTCTATAAAAACTAAAAAATAGTATTTGAATATTTTCACCATAATGCAATGTAAAAATTTTAGAAAATAGATATTCTTATGCCAATTGGACATTGTACAATGTAAACATGTATTGAAACATTATGTAGTACCATATAACTATGAACAAGTTTTATCTGTTAGTTTATTTAATTAAAAAATATGGACTGAAGTGCCCCGCAGTTTTACATTTAAGAATAATTTATCAGAACTACAAATGAAAAAAAAAAAAAACAAGATAGGTAGAAGAAAGGAAAGAGCAGGAATGGAAAGAAATCTAAATGGAAATGTAAGAGGGTAACAAACATTGATCTAGTAAAGTATCTCCCAGCACCCTAAAGAATTCGAGAAGACTAGCAGGGCCAGAGGTTTACAGCTGGTTTGATTGTAGTAAAGGTGAGGCTGTTTGCCTATCAGCAGAGCAAAAACTGAGAGTGGGAAAAAAAATTTGAATAACTTTCTGGAACAAGGCAATATTTTCAAGACTATATAAGCCAGGAAATTGAGGTTTAGTCAGATACAGTCATATCTGTATGTGGTAGGCATGTTTGCAGCTGCATTGAAAATGAATACTCACATTTAATTCTAATGATACATAACAGAGACAATTGAATTATATCTCTTTCTCAAACACACACGCACACACGCACACACACACAAGAACCACAAATCATTGAAATCAGAAAAATAAACTTAAAATTATATCTAGAAGATTGGAAGTCAGCCTTATGATCATCTGAATCCAAGCACGCTCTACAAGTGTAAATAGAGATCAATTAGCAGCAAAAATAGTACCACAATTTGTTTATACCTTAAGAATCACTAGAAATAGGAAACACCAGACTTAGCAAATCTCTTATTAGTAGATTAAATAAAATCCAAGAGTACTAGTGATGGAGTTCTATGACACTAAGCCATAAGGTAAGAAACACAGTGAAAGAAGTCAGGGTGAATGTATAGGAATAGGAGAAAAGGGATTATATCCAAAATTATAATCAGAAAGGCAAGTGCTACATATTAACATAATGAACTCGGACCTGAATTTTGGTAATTCACTACGCTAGCTGGAGAAAAGTGAGCAGCCTTAATGAAGTATTGGAGGAGGAAAATAAGAATAGAGAAAAACCAGTGCTATTTAAAGGTAAGAGTAAAAGGCTATAACAAAGCAGAAGAGAAAAAGCAGAAGAGAAATAATAAATATTCATGGGGCAAAATTTTTCCTCCTTCCCTTCATCAAACATACACTGTCATTTGCTCAGTAATCTATATATTACTTCACTGATAGAATAGATTTCTGAAAGTAAGCATGCAATACAGTAAATATAAAGGAAATTTGAGGAAAGCAGACATATTTCATTGAAAGCTATAGAAATAGGAAATAGAGTCAAAATATGCCAGCTACCAAATATTTTCCCAATAATCCAAAGAAATGCAGAACACTGTGTCATCATACTCTGATTTTATGTTTGTTCAGAATTGATAATATGAAGATCAAAAGCAGAGATACTTATAAAATAGAAGCAAAATAAAGAGAAATTCTAGTAAAAATATAAATAAACAATTAACATTTAAATTAATATGTAAGAAGAGACATTGAAGAAAGCCAGAAGAAATAGTAAGGGAAAAATCTAAATTTTATATAAAGAAATAAAAATTGTTGAAGCCAGAGCTGTGGTGTAGCAGGTTAACCTCACGCATGCAATTCCAGCACTTCATCTGGGGGCCAGTTACATTCCCTGCTGCTCTTCTTTCAATCCCAATCTTTGTTAATGCACCTGGGATAGCAGCAGAGGATGGTCCAAATACTTGGGCTCCTGCACTGAAATGGGAGACCTGGAAGAAGAGAAGAAGCTCTTGGCTGTTGGCTTTGGACTGGCCTACTTCTGACCATTGGAGCCATTTGGGCAGTGAACCAAAGATGGAAGATTGATATCCTTTCTCTCTCTCTCTCTCACTCTCTCTCTCTTCTAATTCTGATTTTCAAATAAAATAAATTATTTTTTTTAAAAAAGTCAAAGATAAAATTTTAAAATTTAATAAAAGCAAAACTATTTCAACATACACTCATGTGATTCTTAAAAAAAAAGAAGCAAAATGTTGCAATAAAATGAACTAAGATCATCCAGGAGAACTTTTTTTCAAAAATATGAGAAAAATTGAATTTGGGGAGCCTGATTTTTATCAGAAAATGTTGGCCTGAAATGAAAAACTTCAGCCCATATCCTGATAAAAGATTGGAACACCCAGATAAAGAAAAAAAAAATTATGACTTTCCAGAAAAAAAAAAAAAGGTTTAATGACAGATAAAATAAAATGATTAGTCAGAAACCACGCTTATAAGCAGGCAACCATAAGGCAGCACTTTACAATTGTCAAGGCAATGGTGGAGCCAGGGATTTTATACATAGCCACAATATCCTTCAAGTATCAGGGTTCTCAAAACAAAACACTGCTGTAAAACTACAAGAACACAGGCAGTACTTTATTCCTGAGGCTTCCCAAGAAAACTACTAGTAGATGCATCCAGCCATGTGATTATTGTGAAGACTATACCAAACATAATTAAGGTATATATCTAAAATTTTGAATTTTGAGGCATACATTTGGACTAACAGTTAACACGCATGTTAAAATGCCCGCATCCTATATTGGCACACTTAGGGTTGAGTCCCAGCTCCACTCGTGCTAATTCCATCGTTCTTCTAATGTGGACCCTGGGAAGCAGCAGTGATCCTCAAGTGGTTGAGTCTCTGTCATCCACATGGGAGACCTGGATTGAGCTCCTGGCTCCTGGCAACAGAGTGCCATAGCCCAGCTTCAGAAAGCATTTGGGATATGGCTGAGAGGATGGAAGCTTTCTGTCTGTCTTTCTCAAATTAATAAATTAAAACTTTTTAACATAAAATACTGAATTGTAGACTAAAATAAGAGTAGGAATGACATGTGGCTTACAAGAGTGTCTGGTTTTTCTATATGGCTGTGGCTCATTACTACAGTTTTCTTCCAATGCAGAACCTTAAGACAGCCATGATGGCTCAAATGATTGGTTTCCTGTCATTTAAATGTGATAACTTTGTGAGTTACAGGCTCCAAGTTTCAGTCCTTTATTTGGCCTATTGCCTTTGTGGGCATTTGGAAAGTGAACCAGTGAGTGGATGATGTTTCTCTGTTTCTCTCTCTCTCTCCCTCTCTGTAATAAGTGAGATAAAATAAAATAAGGATAGAGAATAGATGGAAATAAGAATATATATATATATATATATATATATATATGTGTGTGTGTGTTATGTCCCTCCAAACTGAAAGAATATACTAAAAACTGAAAGAAAAAGGAAAGAAGTAGAGAAAAACCATTGCTTTTTGGAAATATCATCAGTGGCAATGAATATCATTTAAAATGCGTGAACAATGAACAAGAGAGTGAGGTTTAAATACATAAAAATTAAATACACAAAAAAGAGAGTATGTATACATCATGGAGTATTACTTATCCATAGAAAAGAATGAAATCCTGACATTTGCAGCAAAATTGTTGCAATTGGATATCACGATGCTGAGTCGAATAAGCCAGACCTAAAAAAGAAAAAAATAAGCCATTTTATGTTACTTTTAGTAGTGATTATATAAAGATATACTACTATAGTTTAATGATCTCGATTATTTTAAAATTGCTGTGTATGAGTAAAATGTACATTTTTTCATTTGCTTATTGTTTGTAGCCCTTATCTATGGTTTTGTTGAGCTAGGGACTTTTTACTTTTTCCTTATAAAACTTCTTATTCATTGGATAATTAAACATTTGACTATAATGTAAATTAAAAATATGTTATCTAAAAGAATGAAAGGAAAAAGAGAAAATAAAAGAAACAAAAATAGAGAGGGAGAGAGTATCATTAAATTTTTAGAAATGAGTGTACAAATGACATTGAATCTGTTCTCTTTGCATTAATATCACATTGAAAACTGATAAGATTTGTGTAATAGCAATTATGCATTTGCTGTGACCTGCAACATACTATGTATTAATAAATTCTTTAAAAAGATTATAATTTGAAAATGATTGGATCTATAAAATATTGGAGAATACCAAGTGTCAAAATATAAGAATTTTAGTGAAATATGGCTTACCAATAGCAGAAATAAGTGTTATATAGGCTCCCACAAATAGAAATATCTCTACTCAGTGACACGGAGTTATTTACAGCTATGCACTAATTCAGCCTCCCAACAAAAGCACACAAAAATACACATATCCTTAAACTTTTCTGTAAGAAAGGAAGAAAATGAGGGATTGTCTTAGTTAGCACACAAATGTAATACAATTTTGTATGTACATGTCCTAAGTGATGCTGAGTCCTCATCAAGGCATCAAAATGACGTTTTTGATGTTTGTTTACAATATATTGGAGATCTTAGTTTTGTTCATTAGATTGAAATTTATTTGTTTTATTTACTTCATAATTACTACTTTTCTTCTTATAATTAACAACTAATTAGAGGAATGATCCTTTCAGAATATTGAATATCTTCATATGACCCCTCTTGCTGATTAAATTTCTACTAATTATTCTGCCTGAATCGATTTTCATGTTTTCTGTACAAGCTAATTATCTAACTTTATTATTTCTCCTATAAATATTCATTGATATTCTACTGAAAAGAAGAATTTTCTTTCTAATTACTTAACATATGTATTTGTTTTCCAAGCATGTAAAACTATATGCATTCATTTTCTTTTTTTTAAATGTTCATTTATATATGTAAAATTCTTTCCATTAGCTCTCAGAGAATTTTCTTTAAAAAAAAGATTTATTTATTGTAAAGTCAGATTACTGAAAGAGAGAGAGAGAGAGACAAAGAGAGAGAGATTCCATCGCTGATTCATTCACCAAATGGCCACAAAGGTCAGGGCTGGGCAGGCCAAAGCCAGGAGTCTTCCATGTGGGTATAGGGGCGCAAGGTTTGGGTCATCCTCCTCTCTCTTCCTAAATTCATCAGCATGGAGCCAGACTGGAAGTGGATCAGGTAGAACTCAAACCAGCACCCATACGGGATGCTTGTGCTGGAGACGCAGCTTAACCCACTGGGCGGCAGCACCAGCTCCAGAGATGATCTTTTACAAAAGGGGCTTATACAGCCATACTTTATTCAGTGAAATGAAACATGTTGATAGGTATTTTGTAGCTTGAATCGTGCCCAATTTGCTACCTAGGAATCCTTCTAGCTGGTTGCTTTATCCTCTTGATACATCCCTTCCATTATTTTAATCACTCCCTTACTATCTAGTACAATATTATATTTCTCGTTTTTTAACTTCTCTTTCCCAAATCTGATACCAGTCATTTTCCTGAGAGTTCTTGGATTCTTTTAGTGGTTAATGATATTCATTAGTCATGATGATCAGTTGCTGACTACCAAGTTACTCCAAAATTTAGCAACATGAAACAATAATAAACACATATTATCCTTAACAGTTTCTGTAGGTCAAAAATTCAGGAGTGCTAGTGTGAGCAGTTGTTGGGATTCATGATGAGATGTCCTAGCTATCTACTGTTTTTGCATTAACACGATGTGGTTGGGGAAAAGGGAAGAATTGAATGGATGAAGTGGGTGAGAAATGACACTTCTCTGGGACAATTTTTGTATAATTCTGACTGTCTGAATCAATTTCTAATAGTCTACATACTTTTAAAAACAAATAATAAGATAGAGTAAATAAACTGAGTACTTACAAAAACAAGTGGGCCCAATTATATTTCAAAAAATAAAATAAAACATTGAATATAGTTTTTTTAAAAGAAAGATGACAAATCCTACTAACTTTTGTATGTACTACTTTGAATACATAGTCTCAGATTACAGAAAATTAGCACAATAAACACATGTTGAATAATTCCATGAGAATGCAAATAGGAACTCTGAAATTATTTTACATGTATTGAAAAAATAGCCAAATGAATACACACTTATTGAAATTCATTATTTTATAATTGCACCTATGTATATATATTTGAGTCTATTAATATATACACACAAATATATATATATATATATATACATGCTAGTACATACCCATGTACATATTCAAGTATGTATGTATGTAAGCATGTATGTCTACATTTACTCCATTCAGTGAAAAGGCCCAGGTGTGATGGTGTACCAGTAGAAAAGAGCACATCTGGTGTCATTGATTCTTGATTTCTGGTGTAATAAGCATCTGAGATTGACTCTAATGAGCCTTACATTCTGTTGCCATTACCTTTATGTCGTTCACTCTCACACTGAACCACAGCTTATCCCTATGATGAAGGGATATTGGAAGTGACAGTGTGGAACTCCCAGAGCTGGGTTGTAAAAGACATTGACACTTCTATCTTGTTATCTTGGATTGTTCCTTCTGGAAAAAGCCAACAACACTATCGTGAGAGCATCAAGACACTGTGGGGAAAAGCCCATTTTTGAGAGAATGAAAATCTCCCTTAACCAATCGATACCAGCGTGCCAACCAGGTGAGTGATCCTTCAGTGAAAACATTAGATAACTCCAGATTCAGTAGACACCTGACACAAAACATGAGATGCCCTAACCAAAACCCACACAGGCAAACAATCTTGGTTTCCTGATTTGCAGCAACAGGAAGAGATAATATTCTGTATTGTTTTAAGTCAGTGAGTTTTGAAGAAAGAACAGAGCCATTGATCACTGATATGTTTTCTGTATATAATTAACCACAAAAAGTAAGGAAGAATCATTGGAAAAACTACTAAACACAGGTCTGGGTCAGAAAAACTGAAAGATAAAACTAAAACATCTTTCTGTGCTAGAAAAGTGATGGGTGTTTAAACAAAGTGATGAGAATGAGTCAGCTTGGGAGGATGTCAACTAGGCAAATTGGTGCAACCTTGAATGAAGACAAATGAATATAGGCATCAGCGCTGTGGCACAGTAGGATGATCTTCCGCATGGACTGTCAGCATCCCATATGTATGCTGCTTCTAGTCCCAGCTGCTCCTCTTCTGATCCAGCTCTCTGCTAAAGCCTGGGAAAGCAATAGAAAATAGCCCAAGCACTTGGGCCCCTGCACTCACATGGGAGACCCGGAGGAGGCTTCTGGCTCCTGGATCTTGGCTTCAGATCACCCCAACTCCAGCCATTGTGGCCATTTGAGAAACGAACCAGCAGATGGAAAAATTTTCTCTGTGTCTCTGCCTCTCACTGTCTGTAACTCTCTCTCTCAAATAAATAAACTTTTTTTTTTTAAAAAAAAAGAGCACATTTATTAAAAAAAAAAAGAAATATACAAAGGTTGATAGCCTCACTGAATAAAGTAAGAATCCATTAGTCTATCATGGAAAATAATGACAGGTATACATGTACCTGTGTGGACAAATATATTAAAAATGTAAAAGAATAAGTAGTAGAGAAAAGAAATTGTTAACTTCAAGCCAATATCAGTTGATAAATACCACTGAAACAATATCGTTTTGAAATACTTTTATAGCCAACATTAAAAATTGATTCTGGCAATAATCAATACAGTTACCTGCTTAATCACCAGGAGAAGGGCATTTGATGAGGTACAGGATATTTACATAATTTCAAAGGATTTCAACTGATATTAGTTATTAATTCCAAAGGGAGAAGTAGTAATTGAGTAGTGGAAAGAATGAACAACATTTTAACTGATCAAAATGAAAATCACAAATGGATTGCAACCAGACATCTTAAACCTCTATTTTTATGTACTGAGAAGGACACAGAATCATTTAAGTGTGCAAGTCCAAAGTTCATAACCTGAATCTAATCAAGAGGAAACATCAGACAAATCTAAACTGAGGGATAGTCTATAAAATAACTCACTTGTATTCTTCAAGAAATCTCAATGTCATGAAAGTCACAGAAAGGTTGAAAAAATGTTTCAGATCAAAGAAGACTAAAGAGACATGCAAACTTCATTCATTACACAATATGGAGTGCATCCTGCCCTACAAAATAAGCCTACACAGTACTTTATTGGTATCATTGAATTAATTGAGTAAGGTATATTGATTAGATATTTTATAAACAAAGTGTTATATATCTGTTAAATTTCCTAAATTTATTGATTATATTGTATTTATTGAAATATATTTTCTCAGTATGTGCAAATTGAAATATTAAAGGGTAATGTATAATGATACCCGATGTCTAGTTTCATATGCTAAAGAAAATATGTGTAGATCACACACATAGAAGAGGTTTTTTGAAAAGTTTATGAAAAATAAAATGTGAGATATTTACTTTTGTGTAAATTCTTTTTTTAAGAATTATTTATTTTGAAAGTCAGAGTTGCAGAGAAAGACTGGAGGCAGGGGTCCAAACACTCGAGTCATCTTTTGCTGCTTTCCCCAGGCCATTAGCATGGAGCTAGACTGAAAGTAGAGCTGCTGAAACAGGAACCCGTGCCTACATGGGATGCCGGCATCTTATGTGGTAGCTTACAAGCTATGCCACAATGCCAGTTTGCTTTAATTCTTTTGAAATCCATATATCATTTTTTCAGACTATGTATTTTTCCATTAATCTAGAGTTCCATACATGAATTTTAAAACTGAATTTTGCTCCAAAATAAATTTACCCTTTCTATTTCATTTTCCATCAAATTTTTTGTAATATCTTTGAGTGTGAGAAAGAAATCACAAAGTAAAGGAGATAAAAATTAGCACAATTTTACAAGAAATATTTTATTCCTGAAATATATTAAAAGTGTGAAACCATTTCAAAATTTAAAAAAATGAATTAATTACCAGTTAGTTTAATTTGTCTTAGAGGAAAACTCAGGGAATTTTCAAACCTTTCACATGTTATTTCAAATTAGAATCCAGTTTTGAAAGTAGAGAAAATGATACAAATGTGAGAGATGAAAAGTCATTACATTTTTAGTGCTCAGGAGGAACAAAGAAGGCTCAGATATAGTAGGAGGAAACTAGTGAGAGTTCCTAGTAAACAAAGACCATACCTCGGGCATGGTGGGAGCAGAAGAAAGAAGCAGTGTGGGTGGGAAGCAGACTGTGGTAAAGAAATTCATCCTGGGGCAGAAGGGATTAGTTGAGGGATTGAGGAATAAGACTTTGTCTTCATCTATATTGTTTTCGATTCTCTATTAGAGTTGGCATTTCTGTAGCACTATGAATTTCTCCTAAACACACATGAAAAGCTAAAATAGAATTTTCTGATTCAATATTATTAACATACTCAGTCTTTAATTTTTATATTTAAAAATTTCAATTCAAATGTTCTCTAAACAATCAAGTTCCTCACTTTTTTAAATATTTATTTATTTTTTACTTGAGAGTCAGAGTTACACATAGAGAGGAGAGGCAGAAAGAGAGAGAGAGAGAGAGAGAGAGAGAGAGAGAGAGGTCTTCCATCTGATGGTTCATTCCCCCATTGGCTGCAACAGCCGGAACTGTGTCAATCTGAAGCCAGGAACCAGGAGCTTCCTCTGGGTCTCCCACGCTGGTACAGGGGCCCAAGGACTTGGGCCATCTTCCACTGCTATCGCAGGCCATAGCAGAGAGCTGGATTGGAATAGGAACAGCTGGGACTAGAACCGGGGACGCCTGCGCTTTAGGCCAGGGCGCTAACCCGCTGTGTCACTGTGTCGGCCCCAAGTTCCTCACTTTTCATCTGTTCTATTGTTGTGACGTAAGCAGATGAAGGTAGAATGGGAGGAAAGGAGAGAGTCTCACGGGCAAAAATGAACATTAGAGAAACATCTGTTCTCAACTCTTCTGTCTTTGTTTCCATATCAATAACTGGTGAGTTGTCAGCATCTTTCCTGCTGCCCCAAACATTCATGATATCGACAGTTCCTTAGGAATGCCAGCCAGCTGTTTAATAGAATCTTCAGTGGGTCAGTGAGATTCCTCTTTCACTTCATCAAAAATAAGACCGCTTTGTCTCCACTGGCCCTTACTGTCATGAGCACCACTTGTCACACAGCTCCACAAGGCTAATGCAACGTGTCGGAGCATAGGGGAGAATCACACAGCATCCTGATAGTCTTTTCAACATGTTATTATTCAATAATCAATATCACTCTCTCTCTACATTCAATGCACACATCTAAAGATCAATACCACTCAATATATCATTACTCTACAGGTCATAACACACATAGAGGAGTAAAGCAAATCCAGAAATACCCAGCAATGGTAATAAGTATAACACATACAAAGTATAAAAGCACAAAAGGATAACCAATCTAAACACTCATGGCTAAGGGTGTAAAATGAATGCTGCATTCTCATATCACAGTCACAAAAAGTCAAAGTCCAAAGTACAGAGTCCAAAGTCTCCATTACCACTTGGAGAGAGGCAGGAGTCATGGGATGACTGGCACTCTGGGCAGTAGGCTCCAAGTTCCAAGATGGGCAGCAAGGTGAAGGGTTGGAGAGGTCACCTGATGAGAGGTCCGGTCCGGCTCCAATGTCAGCTCTGGAAGCAGCTGGGATGTCAGCGAGGTTGGCTCCAGCAGGGTGGCGAGCAGAGCTTCAGTCAGCGAAGACTCAGGCAGTTTCACTTGCACTAACCATGGTCCCCAAGGGATAAAGAGCAATTGTGAAGCTTGCCTTTTTATCCGTTCTGGGACAGGTGGGCAGTCAATGTGCCCTGGTGTGAACCAATCACAAGCTCATCTTTTTAGGTGTCACCAACCAGATGTTGGTGTCTGGGTGTGACCAATCATCGTGCAGTAGTGAGGGTGAAGTAATGCAGTAGCCAGCTGGTTGGCTTCTTATGATGTAATGTCCCCCAGTCCTTATCAGGCCTTACCACATGTGTCTGTTCTGACAGATGATCTAGGCAGTTCCTGGTGCTTGCTGGCCTTAGCTTAAGTAACCCCATTTTGGTTTAGCTTTTTCTCTTTCTTTTTGGGTTAGTGGTGCTCTGTAACTCTTTTGGGACTCTTGTGGGATTCCCCATACTTTCTCTGTCTTTGCTGATTTCTTTAAAGACATGGAAAATTTGTTAGTAATTATTCACACCCTACAGGATGGTTGGAGGTTGAAGAAAAGGGGTTTCTCAAACACATTCCAAGGCGACATTTGTTTCCTCTATTTTCTTTGCTGATGTATCAAGGGGAAGTGAAGTTTTGCTCCACTACACTGTGGATTTGTTCTGCCTCTTCTGTGCAATCTTTCAAGAGATCTGCTTAGATTATTTCCTTCTGATCAAAATTTTGCTCTTCTATAATTAATTATATTATATATTATATTATATATATATATATAATAATATATATATAATAATATATATATAATATATATTATATATAATAATATATATAATATATATTATATATTATATATATAATATAATATATATATAATATAATATAATATAATATAATATATAATATATATATATATAATATATATATATAATATAATATAATATTATAATTAATATATTCCTCCTTCATCACAAATAGGAATTACACACACTTTCTATATATTTATTTATTTAAAAATTTTATTTATTAATTTGAAAGGCAGAATTACACGAATAGAGAACAAGAGGCAGAGAGAGAGCAAGGTCTTCCATCCATCGGCTCACTCTCCAATTGACTGCAACAGCCAGAGCTGCGCTGATCTGAAGCCAGGAGCCAGGAGCTTCTCATGGGTCTCCCACATGGGTACAGGGGCCCAAGGACTTGAGTCATCTTTTATGGCCTTCCCAGGCCACAGCAGAGAACTGGATGGGAAGTGGAGCAGCTGGGACTAGAACCTGCACTCATATGTGATGCCAGCACTGCAGGCAGTGGCTTTACACATTATACCACAGTGCTGGCCCCTCAAACACACTTTTTAAAAAGCATGAATAATGTTTTGAATTCACCACACTCTCAACCTTTGAGATTAAATAAACAAAAGCACCCATTGTTGGTTTCAAAATCTTACCTTTAAATAATCAAAAGTTATCTAACTTACCAGAAAGTTACCTCTACCTTTTGAACTTTATAGAAGTGATTTTTCATGTATATTTTTATTTTTAAATTTTTTTATTTATAAAAAGGGACAAATTTCATATATCTCATATATAATATTATATATGTATATATATATATATATATATATATATATACACACACACACAGTTTTAAGAGTATAATGGTACTTCTCACTCTACCCTCTCTCCTTCTCTTGCTCACATCTCCCCTCCTTATTTTCTTATTTTTCTTTTGATTTTTACAATGATATACTTTCAATTTTCTTTATGATCAATTTTTTTTTTAAATTTATTTGTCAGATAGAGTTAATGAGAGAGAGGGAGAGACAGAGAGAAAGGTCTTCCTTTGTTTGGTTCACCCCCAAAATGGCCACCATGGCTGGCGTGCCACACAGATCTGAAGCCAGGAGCCAGGAGCCAGGTGCCTTCTCCCGGTCTCCCATGCAGGTGCAGGGACCCAAGCACTCGGGCCATCCTCTGCTGCCCTCCCAGGCCAGAGCAGAGAGCTGGACTGGAAGAGGAGCAGCTGGGACTAGAACCCAGCGCTCATATAGGATTCCGGAGTCGCAGGCGGGGGATTAACCAAGTGAGCCACGGTGCCGGTCCCATATAATCACAAATTTAACTCTCCACTAAATGAAGAATTCAACTTGTAAGTAAGCAGAAAAACAACTGTTCCTCAAAATTATAGTCAAGGGCTATAAAAAATAATCAAATCTCAAAATGTCAATTTTGCTTATACACATTACTTTATTTTGTACTCTGTATACCAGTTTCTACTAATCATACAAAATATATGACATTTGTCTTTTGGGGTATATGCATAATGGTCTGCAATTGTATCCATTTTGTTGCAAAACACAGGGTTCCATTCTTTTTCATGGCTGAGCAGAATTCCATAGTGTATATTTTTGATATTTTCACGGCTCAGTCAGCAGTCCATGAACATTTGGTTTGATTCTATGTCTTAGTTACTGTGAGCTGAGTTGCTATAAACATGGTGAAACAGATAGCTCTATCATATGCTGATTTCATTTCCTTCGAGTACATTCCTAGGAGTGCGATGGCCTGGTCTTGTGATAGATCTATTTTCAGATTTCCAAGGAATCTCCACACTGTCTTCCTTAGTGACTAAAAAAGTTTACATCCCACCAACAGTGTATTAGGTTACCTGTTTCCGTACAGCCTCACCAAAATTTGTTAATTTTTATTATTTGGATGATGGCCATTCTACCTGAGGTGAGCTAAAACCTCATTGTGTTCTGTTTGCATTTCACTGATGGCTAGTGATCCGGAGCACCTTTTCATCTGTACTTCATCCTTTAAAAAATGGCTATTCATATGCATAGAACATTTCTTTTTTGGACTTGCTTGCTTTGTTGTTAAGTCATACTGAATGCTTTTTTTATTTTTTAGAAAGATTTATTTTGTTATTTATAAGTGAGAATTAGAGAAATGGAGAGAGAAAGAGAGAGAGAGGGAGAGAGAGAGAGAGAGAGAGAGAATCTCCCATCTACCTGTTTTACTCTCCAAATGGCTGTAATGGCCTGGACTGGGCCAGGCCACAGCCAGAGCCAGGAGCTTCTTCCAGTCTTCCCTGTGGTCACAAGGGCCCAAGGATTAGGACTAACTTCTGCTGCTTTCACAGGTGCATTAGCAGAGAGCTGGATCAGAAGTGGAACAGCTGGGACTCGAACCAGCATTCATATGGGATTCTGGAGCTATAGGTGGCAGCTTAACCTGGTGCACCACAGTGCTGGCCCCTAAATGTTTTATTTGTTACTGTATATGTATGTCCTTTTCTTTGCAAAATGTAAATATGTTTACTTTTGGAACACATTGATGCAATATGCACTGGGAACAAAATTACCAGAAAGAGCAACTGTGAAAGTGCATAAAATTGCCAAGTTTTATCATTGTGTTTCAAAATGCAGTTCCTGTCTAACCCTTCAATGTTTTCATGCACTGCTACTTCGCATCAGTTAATATGCAAGTTTAATTTGGATGGATAAAACATATTTTCTATTTGATATTTGAGGAAAACAGCGTTCACAAAAAATCAAAGTATAGATGCTAATCACAGTTGAGGAATGAAGATGAGGATCGATGCAGAGTGACTTCCAGAGGAATTGTGATACTCTGGACTGCAGACAAAACTGTGTGGGAGCAGCCGCATATGTATGTCTCTGGAAGTTTCTCATCATCCATACAATATATGACTCCAGACTTTGTTTCACCAGCCTGAATCTGAGCACTACTGAATATCAGAGGTAGAATCACAGCCACCAGAAATGCAGTCCTTTAATATAACTGGTCTGCCAACATTGAAACAATATTCATGATAGCACAACTCTACTGAGCTGCCCATGTGTAGAAAATAGATGTTCAGCAGGATACCAAAATGCTGCTGTAAAGTGAGCCGAAATGGGGGTAATCACAAGCAGAGAGGGCAGCAGAAACACGTTAAAGATTCATACAAGCACAGCCTCAAGCAATGTAGCACAACTGAAGACCTAAGAAGGGGCATGTAGCTGAGGAATCAAAGAAGCAACTCCTTTTTAAAAATTCTTCTGATGACGCAGGACATAGTCCCATACTTATACAAAACTTTATTTTTTTATGCCTTTAAATGACAAAGATTCTCATGGATGACAATGCCTGTCAGAAAATACAAGTGCATTTATCTAGCATATTTGAGTTGTAATACAGTCACTGTACTTACTATTTTCTTACATAAATTACCAAATGCTGTGCATGACACATAAAAATATAATTCTGTTTATGTCTTAAATGATGCTGCATGTTAATTTGGAGGGGCATATGGTATATTTACAGACACATACTCACAAAAGAAGCTGAGCTTGGAATGTTATTACAGCAAATGCACGAAGAAATCTAACTGATGTTTGGAGAGAAGAGATTATTGTCGCTTATTTTGTCACAGCATAACAAAAAAAAAAGTAATAAACCTACCTTTTAAAGTGGCTTATAGAAATCATTTTCCCTACTGTAGGCATATATATTTATTCATTCACTACATTCAACAAGTATTTACCCCGTGTTGTATGCATACACCATGTTACTCAACTGGAGACAAGGGACATAGATGAAAACTATTGGCATGCATGGTAGTAGCTCTTGACTTTCCTTACAGATTTCAGTTTCAGGTAGATTAAGGAAGCACACTTATTTCCATGCAAGCAGTATTTCTCAACCCATGTAACAAGAACTACTTAGCTCTCACAGACTAAAATTCTGGCAAACATCCATCGAACCTTAGAACAACTTACAGAATTGCAATGACTTTAGGTACAGAATCAACATTACCTCATTATGATGAACTTTCTTCTATGTTTTTTCCCCTGCCTGTTGAAAAAAAAATTTTTAACAAAGGTGAGCTGAAAGGTTGATAATGAAAGAAAATGTAAGGACATTAAACAGCAAGTAAATAATTAGAAAGGATAATTTAATTTAAAAGGATTACAATGCCACATGGAAGATTTTCAAGGTCAATTCTTTAGATAGTTCAATTTCATTGTATTTTTTTAGCTGATTCAGTTGAGGTCACTTAAAATTTTGCAAGTTGGCTTTCTTTATTCTCAATAGAATTAATGAGGTACAGTTTAATTGAACTACCTGGAAAGTTAGTGAATTTGATTATAAATGCACACAGAAAGTCACTCAGTTTATGTTAGCAGGATGTCATTCAGTTTGGTCTTAATTGTATATATATTTCTAATTCCTTATTAGTTGTGCAATTATTGCTTCAGAGGTATCATTTACCAGTTTCTACTGAGGAGAATTATTGAGGAGGAGAGGAAAACAAGTGAAGGAGTGGTTCCCCCTTTTTGTCTGTAACAGTAGGGATTTTGTTTGCAGCAGCTTTGAGTTAGTGGCAAAGCAGAGCACTTCCATGTTTTTTTTTTTCTTTCTAATAAAAGGGATTATTTTTATTTCCTAATAAAGCTTCTGCCCATCTCACTCCTGGGCAACTTTTTTTTTTTTCGATTCTGCAAAGATCAAAGGCTGAGACTATAAATCATTCTTTTTTCACAGTTAGTTTTCATAGCCTGTGGGTTTTATTATTTTTAGCCTATAGTTATGTTTCAATGCTTAGTGGAACTAAAGGAATAAAATTCTGATTTTTTGTTTGTTTCACGAAGATTTTTACTTTTTTTCTTTACATACTTGTTTTGGATATGTTTACATAGATTAGGAATAAAATTTTTAAAAATCTAAAATGCTAAGTGGATAAAAGTCACTGCTTACACTTATTGAATGATTATTTCCTTGCATGCCTTTGTTAGTTATTTATTTATTCATGAATAAATAATACCATTTCTGATTTCATTCTGCATACAAAACACCAGATTAGGAATGTAATACTTTGAGTAAAATCTGTCATTCAGCTAAACACTTATTCTCAATTTTGTATTTATGTCACTTGCAGATTGCCATTCCTGAGTGAAGCAGATAATAAGTTAGAACCTGTCAGCCTTGTTAAATTTGGTTAGTCTCTTGGCTCTATTGCTGAATACTTCCTGGTTGAAATCAACCCCATGAGAAAAGGGATTATTCTTAAGGTGATTGAAATAATAAACTTTGGAGCTAGCAAGCTGTTTTCCTATGGTACTTCATTCCTTAAGGAAAACCAAATTCAGCATTACAATTTTGATAAAAACATTTGAGTATAAGATTATGTTGATATTTATTGTGGCTTAACAGGCTAATCTTCCGCCTAAAGGCGTCGGCACACCGGGTTCTAGTCCTGGTTGGGGCGCCGGATTCTATCCCGGTTGCCCCTCTTCCAGGCCAGCTCTCTGCTATGGCCCAGGAAGGCAGTGGAGGATGGCCCAAGTGGTTGGGCCCTGCACCCGCATGGGAGACCAGGAGAAGCACCTGGCTCCTGGCTTCAGATCAGCGCGATGCGCCGGCCGCAGTGGCCATTGTAGGGTGAACCAGTGGCAAAAAAGAAGACCTTTCTCTCTGTCTCTCTCTCTCACTATCCACTCTGCCTGTCAAAAATTAAAAAAAAAATAAATAAAATAAAATGAGATTATGTTGATATTTATTATTACTCTATCAGTAAACAGGGGATGAATTTCAAAGTATTTTAAATGAACAACATTTCTTTGAACATAAGATTTCATTTGAATACTCTTCTTAAAATATGTACTTACAAGAAGGTGAATCATTATGATTTTTCTCACAAGCATATTTTATGTATATATATTTTAACATTCAAATCAAGATATCTATTTTTTTCAAGAAAATGGTGGTAAATGTCAGATCCATCAAATATGATCTTAAATTTTCGATGCCTCACTCTATTAATACTCAAGTAAAATAATATCATCATTCAAAAGTGAAATAAATAGCTTTTCACAACAGACTTAATGGATAATGTCTCATTCTTTAAACTTGTCTCAAGTTCATACTTTTCAAATAAAAATCCTCTACTTTGACTCCCTCTTAATAATTTTCCAATATTCTTTCTAGAACAGTTTCCACACATAGAACTGATAAGGGAGAGTATTACTCAGAAAAAGATCTGTACAGTTCTGAACAAAAGAGAACATTTCTCTGAATATTTATGCTTTTTTTAAATATCCATTCCTGGGAAAATGTTCATTTTTAATTGAAATGTGTTCACTTAATTTATTGTAAACCAGTTCATTATCATCTATCGCCATAAACTATGGAAACAATTCCATGAGATGGGGCCAGTGCTGTGGCTCAGCGGATTAATGCCCTGGTCTGAAGTGCCGGCATTCCATATGGATGCCAGTTCTCGTCCCAGCTGCTCCTCTTCCAATCCAGCTCTGCACTGTGGCATAGGAAAGCAGTGGAAGATGGCCCAAGTCCCTGGGCCCCTGCACCCGTGTGGGAGACCCTGAGGAAGCTCCTGGCTCCTGGCTTCAGATCAGTGCAGCTCCAGCCATTGCAGCCAATTGAGGAGTGAACCAGTGGGTGAAAGACCTGCCTCTCTTCTCTCTGTATAGCTCTGACTTTCAGGAAATAAAATAAATCTTAAAAAAAAAATTCCATGATGTGCTATCTGTCCCTCACTTCCATCACTCACTACCTTTTCTAATACTATGTATCCATTACTGTTACTGCCAATGCTCAGCTTCCTCCAAAATGTCTTCCAAAGCCATTTTAGGCTAGTGCTCAAAGTTCACCTCAATCTCTGCCAAGTCTGTCTTCTAATCTTTCTGTACTTCTCTCTTTTACACAGCCTAATATGCACAAAGACAAATCAGGTATCTCTTTATTAGAGGTGGCTTTACCTCTTTATATCTTGCCTTTTCTCATGGTATTTTTCTCTACATGGAAATCACTATTATTCATTACAATCTGTTGGATTATTACTGTTCCTGCAGGCTTTTTTTTTTTTTTTAATTTGACAAGTAGAGTTATATACGGTGAGAGAGAGACAAAGAGAAAGGTCTTCCTTCCATTGGTTCACTCCCCAAATGACCACTGTGGCCGGTGCTGCACCAGTCCAAAGCCAGGAGCCAAGAGCCAGGTGCTTCTTCCTGGTCTCCCATGCGGGTGCAGGGGCCCAAGCACTATGGACCATCCTCCACTGCCCTCCCAGGCCACAACAGAGAGCTGGACTGTAAGAGGAGCAACCAGGACTAGAACCTGGTACCCATATGGGATGCTGGCGCCTTAGGCGGGGGATTAACCAAGTGAGCCATGGAGCTGGCCCCCTGCAGGCCTTTCAAATGCAATCCACACGCTGATATTTCCCCTAGAAGAAATTATCTTTTGCTCTTTTGAAATCCATTATTTTGTTTGCATGTGATATAAAATTTAATTCAATCTATTTTCATTATTTAATTTACATTACACTTTTGTTTTAAAATTGAACGTTGTATAGAGGCTGGAATAATGATATTCACTTTGTTGTTTTTCTGTAGCTTTCCCTTCGACTGTTTGAATAATACTTTGGAAATAATGTTTGTAAAATTCTTATTTAGTCTTTACTAAATAATTTAATTAGTGATTGTGGTAAATACAGTGAAGTGCTAGCTAAATTAATATGAAAATAAATATTGTAAAAAGAAAATTATAATATAATAATATACAGGCTGGCTTTGGGGTACAGCAAGTTATCCCACCACCTGTGACACCAGCATTCCATATCAGAATGCCAGGATGCTCTGCTTCTGGTCCAGTTCCCTGCTAATGTGCCTGAGAAAGCAAAAGAAGTTGGCTCAAGTGCTTGGAGTCCTGCCACCATGACAGGATTCCAGGATGGCATTCCAGGCTCTTGGCTTTTGCCTGGCCATTTGGGGAGTGAATCAGTGGATAGAAGGTCTCTTTTTCTTTTCCTCTTGCTCTGTTAACATTGCCTTTCTAATGAAGAATAGCAATAATCATGATAATATAGACAATATATCAGTAGTTCATGCATTTTGAATTGTTGGTGTCAGTGTTTTTAGTGGTGCATAATATGTATCAACTCATGCTTATTCTAAAAAAAAATGACATGAGCAGTACTACCCCTAAAAGGACTCTCTAAAGGGGAATATCCATAATATTTAAGAAAATGTGCATTAGAACTCATTCTATTTAATGTAAAAGATGAAGCTCTTAACTTTGTACAGAAAATAAATTAGTATTAGGTAATCTCATTTGAAAGTACTTAATGAGAAACATTACCTTAACTCACAGTTAGGCAAAATAGAAAAATACTTGCTCAGGTAAATGCATGAAGTCCTTACGGAGAAAATCAAGATAAATTGATTGATCAAATATCTTCATAGAGCATAGGGGTAGTTGAAAGTGTTTAGAAAACATGTAATTTTAAAATGAATAAGAATGTGAGAAATAGAAACAATGAAAAGGATACTTTGAGTGTCATCAACGACACAAGCAGAATCAGTGGTGACCAATGACAATCTGTGAGTAGTCACAGATCCCATTGTTGATGACTTATGAATAATTCTGAAAGAATATCAAAAGATTCTTTCAATTTAAAATATCATAAAGATATTGTGTCCATATCCAATGTTATTAGTACTTAAATGCTCATTTCAAATGCTTTAATTCTTATTTTGATCATAGGAAGATTTGATAATGCTAATTATTAATGATCATGATAATTATTCTGAAGTTTAGTGCTTAATTCCTGTGTTGGTCTGCTCTAATTGTCTTCGTGAATGATTACAGACAGGGTGACTTGGAAGTACATACTTCTTTTCACACAGTTCTGGAGACTATGCCCAATATAAATGTGCCAGCATATTTGATTTCAGATGAGACCTACACCTTGATTTA
Source organism: Lepus europaeus (assembly GCF_033115175.1). Lineage (NCBI taxonomy): Eukaryota > Metazoa > Chordata > Mammalia > Lagomorpha > Leporidae > Lepus > Lepus europaeus. The sequence goes on along the minus strand of NC_084842.1, from coordinate 64,322,736 downwards.
TAGATAGCCACCTTCTCTCCGTGTACTCGCATGAGTTTTCCTGTGTGCTTCTGTGGAGAAAGAGTGAGTTCTGATGTTTTATTTCTTCTTGAAAAAAAATCATTAATATAGAATTAATGCATACTCTAATATACTTATTCAACTTTAATAAACTCCTTACTAACCCTATCTCCACATTGGACTTTTAAAAATCATTGTTAATCTAAAGAGAACAGATTTCATGTATTTCATACATACATTCGAAGAAGATAACTGTGCTTCCCTACTACTCTCTCTCTTTCCTCATGTTCCCTCTTTCCTTCCTTTCTTTTTTTTCTTAGTTTTTGAAAAAACATAATTTCAATCTACTTTATAATCACAGGCTTAATCTACCACTAACCATGATACTGAACAAGTTAAAAATAAGAAGACCAGTGTTCCATGGGAGTATAGACAAGGGCTAAAACAACAATGAAATCATCAGGTGTCCATTTAATTCTAACCCTTTTTTTTTTTTTTACTTTCCATGTTAATTATCAGATATCAGAGAAAACAACATGTGTCTTTTTGGGACTGGCATGTTTCACTAAGCATAATGGTTCCCAGTTGCATTCAATGTGTTGTAAAAGACAGGATTCCATTCTTTTTTGTAGCTGAGTAGTTTGACCCAGCCATCCCATTTTTGGGAATATACCCAAATGAAATTAAATTAGCATATGAAAGAATTATTTGAACCTCCTTCTTACTGCACTTTAATTCATAATAGCTAACATGTGGGATCAACACGATCTCCATCTTCTGACGCCTGGGAAAGAAAATGTCGTATATATACACTATTGAATACTCCTCAGATTGAATTTTAAGATCTCAGTATTAATTTGAGGAGGACGTAATCCATTCTATATAAGCCCAGTCTTCAGGTGTTTGACAGACTACAACTTTGGAGAATAATATTCTCTGTTAAGTATTTTCTTCATTCTTTAGAAACATGATTAGAAACACATACACTAAAACACTAACATTTTATGCATTTTCAGTTTTTTCTCAATGATTCATACAACAAATCTCAAAAAAATTAAAACTATGGAAATTCCAATTTTAGCAGTGATTAACTGTTTACTATCAAATATTTCAAAATATTTAAGTCCCTTTCATATTTACATATTAAGAGTGAAATATTGTCATACATGTTATCATTAAATACTAATATCTTGGATGAATATTTGAAAAATCTACTATTTACTTACATGTACTTAGACTTTTTTTTCTCTTTCACTGTTGAAATTTCAGAGTTACATTAGCAATTATAATTGTTCTTAATATTGGTGTAATTAGCACTCAAAAACCCTTCAAAACAAAGAAAAGGGGGTGAGTATTAGATTTATCGGTTAAGATGCCATTTGGGATCCCTGCCTCCTATATTGGGAGGCCTGAATCAAGCACTCAATTGACCTTCGTGCCTTCTTTTTTTTAAAGATTTATTTATTTATTTGAAAGTCAGAGTTACACAGAGAGAGATGGAGAGGCAAAGAGAGAGAGGGAGAGGCAAAGAGAGAAAGAGAGGCCTTCCATTCGCTGGTTCACTCCCCAGTTGGCTGTAATGGCTGGGATTGTGCTGATCAGAAGCCAGAAGCCAGGAGTTTCTTCTAGGTCTTCTCCCATGTGGGTGCAGGGACTCAAGCACTTGGGCCATCTTTTGCTGCCTTCCAAGGACATAGCAGAGAGCTGGATCGAAGTGGAGCAGCTGGGACTTGAACAAGAGCCTGCTGGGTCTTAGTCCACCCATACAAGGATGGACTGGGTCCGAGGAAAGGTAAGTGCGCTGCTCGACCGTTCCCCAGCCTCCCAGTCCCGGAGACAATCAGACGCAGCGGGGAGCCAAGTCTAGTTGCAAGGACTCATTTACCTTTTGCATAATAGTACCTTTTATAACACAAAACTGCAGAGTCATTGGGGCAGGGCTAAGGGCCAACCAATCACTTAAAAAATCACCTTATGGGGGGATTTCTATAGGACTAGCCCTATGTCTATACACTTGTTACTAGTTTTGTTACCTCCCCTGATGTTGCACAGCCAATTAGTTTTAGTGGTAAACAACTTTGGATTCCGCCCATCTTACTTCCTCTGGGCGCCATCTTACTTGGCTCCGCACTGCTTCATTCTGCGCAGCTCGGGTCGGGGCACCCGGGAGCAGCTGTGCATGCGGAGCCCTGGGGCCTGGCCTGGCCTGGCAGCGCTCATGCCCCACAAGAGCCCATTATGGGATGATGGCACTGCAGGCAACGACTTTGCCCACTATGCCACAGCGCCGGCCCCCCAGCTTCCTTTTAAGATGCATTCTGTTAGCCAGCAAACATTGACTCAAGTATTTGGATACCTGCCACTCACACGTGAGACCCAGATTATGTTCTGGGTTCCTGCCTTCTGCTTGGCCCAGACTTGATTTTGTAGGAATTTGGGGAGTGAGCCAGCAGATGAAAGAACTTCCCACACACTTGTGTTTCTCTCCTTTAAAATAAAATTTACGTAATATATATTTTAAAATGAAAAATACCAATCTCTATACAACTATAAAACATGAAAATACATGCTACCTTGTAATTTTGGACACCACTACAATCTGTGTTTCATTTCCTTTTTCATGTGCATGAATGTTTTACTAATTATAAAATAAAATTCAAAATGCAAATACATATATCATGATAATGTCTTTTTTAATTCCATGCATTTAACTGTCTAAACTAATTTATACATTAATTCATACTTTTTTTTTTTTTTTTTTTTTTGGACAGGCAGAGTGGACAGTGAGAGAGAGACGGAGAGAAAGGTCTTCCTTTTTGCCATTAGTTCACCCTCCAATGGCCACCGCAGTAGGCGCGCTGATCCGATGGCAGGAGCCAGGTGCTTCTCCTGGTCTCCCATGGGGTGCAGGGCCCAAGCACTTGGGCCATCCTCCACTGCACTCCCTGGCCACAGCAGAGAGCTGGCCTGGAAGAGGGGCAACCGGGACAGGATCGGTGCCCCAACCAGGACTAGAACCTGGTGTGCTGGAGCCGCAAGGCAGAGGATTAGCCTATTGAGCCAGCTAAAACTAATTCATACTTTAACCAAAAGTAGTCTATTTTGCTTATTCATTATTGCAAAACTATTTATCCTAATTCAAATGTTTCTATTTTATGAAACAGATAAATTGTATTTCTAATATGAATGAAATTAACAAGAAATGAAGGGCTCAGATTAAGCAGTTTAGTTTTATATCTGAATTCAATGTCTGATTTAATCCTATTTCACTCTATTGAAACAAAAGAAAAAAAGAGTGTAACATTGTGAGGACCTTAATTTGATGATGATTTCTAGTGACATTTTATCAATACATTTTCTTTCTCTTCCTTTTATTATTAAGCCACTGTCTAGTTTGTGTTTTTGTTTCATGATTAATTACAACCTCCATTTTAAGGGATAGTTTTATACTCACAAAAAATAAGAGTGGCACCATAAAAATGTGAATCCTAGCAATCTTACCTTTAACATAAATTGGACTGAGTGTGAATGAATTTTCAACTTAGGAAATTCTATCTCTATTAAAAGTACATAACAGTAATATAAATTCAATGAAACATAACGATTTAGCTTTATAGGATAATAAACTACTTTGAAACATATTTAAATTCTTATTAGCTCTCTCCTATTCAGTTTGTACAGTGTATAGAAAGTATTAGATGTGTTTGTGTGTATAATCATTGTATACATTAAGTTAGCAAGGGTTCTTTGTGTTTTTTTTATTTTTTTCTATTATTTGTTCATTATTTTTTATTAGCTCTCTCCTATTCAGTTTGTACAGTGTATAGAAAGTATTAGATGTGTTTGTGCATATAATCATTGTATACATTAAGTTAGCAAGGGTTCTTTGTGTTTTTTTATTTTTTTCTATTATTTGTTCATTATTTTTCTTTTAAGATTTATTCATTTATTTGAAGTCAAAGTTATGGGGTGGCGGGTGGTGGTAGGGTGCAGATATTTTCTGTCCTCTGGTATGCTCTCCAAGCGGCTGAAAAGACCAGAGCTGAGCCAGGCCAAATCCAGCAGATTGTAGTTGGCGAACTCAAAAGCTTCCATAGCCTGGCAGCTCATTGACAAGAGCTTCGGGTGATTACTGATGCCATAAACAAGAGTGTCAATTGTTAAGTCAACAGGAGTCACTGTGCACATACTCCCTATGTAGGATCTCTGTCCTTAATGTGTTGTACAATGTTAATTAATGCTGTAACTAGTACTCAAACGGTACTTACATTTTGTGTTTCTGTGTGGGTGCAAACTGTTGAAATTTTTACTTAATGTATACTAAACTGATCTTCTGTATATAATAATTGAAAATAAATCTTGATGTGAATGGAATGAGAGAGGGAGCAGGAGATGGGAGGGCTGTGGGTGGAATGCAAGTTATGGGGGAGGGGGGAGCCACTGTACTCCAAAAGCTGTACTTTGGAAATTTATATTTATTATATAAAAGTTGAAAAACTAAAATATAATTCTACTGTGATTGTAAAAAAAAGAAAATGACCATTTTCAGGAAAATAGAAGAATATAAGGGATCATTGCTCTGAACTTTGTATATCATTAATGTTGTGTGGGAAGTTCAAAGGAAGAAACTGATTACATACAAATTCATTTAATCATAGTCTTTCTTTGTTCAAAACTCTTGTTTAACATTGAAGCTTATCAGGTAATCATTACACCCACAACAAAACAGACTATGAAGAAATTATTAATATTTCTTTCTGAGTAGGAAATTGAGCCTCTGAATATTTTATTAATAATGTTAACACTATTGTCTTGCACAAAGCATTTCATCCTCACCTAGTGGATCTCGAAATACCATTTTCCTTGAGTACACAATGGCTTTTATTTAAATAATTTTATAAATTTCAATGTACATAATAATACTATTTGCCTCAAGGAAAACAATTTTAGAAACAAAATCATTAAACAAGATTTCTTCAACAAGTTAAAATTATTTAAAATGTACTGATGATTATTGTCACTTAAAATAGCAGATGAGATGCTGCTGGTGGAAGCTAATTGTGTGTTCCACATAAATAAGGGGGTGATGACCCTTTCATTACATTCTTGTTCACTACCAAGACAGCTGTGGGTTATTACAGCAATTTAGAAGCCTATACAGCTAACTTAAGAAAAGGTGAAATGAGTAATTCTGAGAACGCTGATGTGCATAGTGTTTTAGTTGGGAATAGTTTAGCTGTGAGTGGCAGAGAACTCAATCAAAAAAGGCTAAAGGAAGACAGAATTTAGAGATAACAAAGTATGGTCACAAAAATACTGTGAAACAAACCATCCAGAAATTCAGTGGCTTAAACCAACAAATCATTTATTCTCCAGCACACATTTGTGCATTGGTTGAGGTTGTCAGTAGCTTTTCTATGTAAACTTTGTGCATTATGGAAGATAGGGTCCATTGTACCTTTCATTTTTCTTGGAACAGTGAATAAGGCAGGCTGTGCTGATAGAAAACACAAAAATGCCAGATATATCCTGCCAAGTACATCTGCAGTCTCTGCTTGAATCAATTTTGTAACTGTCACATGGATCAGAATCCAGTCCCCTGGCAGGTCAGAAAATGCACTCTGGGAAAATACTCCAAAGTCAAGCACCTGGTTCTTTCAGTGAGAAAGAATAGGACCAATGTGTACTGGGAGCAGTCAGTAGTCAATATCACAATGGCTAATTCAGATCACCATCTTAGAACTGGCAACGAACATGAAAAGCAAAAATTGAACAATGATAAAATCATTTACTGTTAAAAATATTATTGCTGAGAAACAAGTGATTTTGTCCTTCTTCCTCATGGGAGGAATAATATTTTGATGTTAGGAGTGGAGACTTGGCAAGTACATGCCCTTAGTGTCTGATGTTAGAAGAAGACTCATAAGAGGCTTATGTTCCTAAAAGATTGATAGAATATTGATTTAGACTCACAGGTGTGCGTGTCTTTGTGTGTTTTTGATGTTTGTGTTCATTTATAATGTAATATTTTCCTGGATATTGTGTACACTTTGTATATCTTCCTAATCATTTAATCATGAATATTCATGAATACAAAATCATCAATTATTTCCACAGTAATCTGAGAGTTCAAGGTCTTTAAATTGCAAAATAACAATGTGTATCAACCATTGACTTTCGCTTAGGATATTGTTCCTCACATCATACAAAATTGCTGGAACTCTCTAGATTTGTATAAAAATGTGACCCTAAAACTCCAGCAACAATATCTTATTCATTAAAAGCAATGTTACATTATTTATTATTTTGAGAATTATCTGTACTTCATTAACTTTAAATGTTAGCTTTGGGTTACACCAGACTATCAAAAGACAATACTGCTTTCTTCCTTTAACCCAAAATTTTAAATTTTACTCTTATGATGTCAATTATTGAGGAAAACATATTCTCTAAAATGTATTTTAAGATATATCTGATTATCTCTCCTTGAGATCTCTTCATTCCTTGATCATCAAAATACAGGATCCAACATCTTCTCCCATTTGCAAGCAAAATCTTGCACATACACATACCATATAGTACAACTTCTGCCAGGAATGCTGCAGTTTTACATGTCACAACCACTCAATAAAATATGTAAATCACTATCATGGTGTTGTTCTAAATATGTCTCCTCAGTTGTACTTGTAAAAGAGCCTATTGTCTTTGGTCTGAATTCACACAAAGTGGAGTTTTTCCTTATATCCTATATCTGAATCTCCTAGTGAGAGAGAAAGGAAGGAAATCGGTGGGCATTGGGCTTATTCAACTTCCCCCATTAAAAATCTAGGCAGGTAGACTTCTATTTGGAGAAAGCAGATTTGTTTTATAAACATCGAATTTCCTGGGTTTTTATTCACTAATATACTTGTCATATAATTTTATATAGGTATTGCTGAAAGTTTGGATCATTCTACCACACACAATTCTTTTTGTTAAAAATTTCCCAGAAAACATATTTATAAAGTGTTATTGCTGGAACATCTCTTCTGAATTACCAGTTAATTTTTATCTAATAACGAGGTGAATATTTTCCTTTGATAACTGCCATTCCGAGGGGGTGAGATGATATCACAGTGTGGTTTTACTTGCATTTTCATGAAGGCTGGTGATAGGATCTTCTAGTACCTATTTCCCATTTACACAGACTTTCAGAATATGGAGAGGCAAAAATACTGTCCTTCTTTAGGAATGTGTTACTCCATTTCTTCTCACAGAGAAAAATATTTAAGTCAAACTGCATTTTACAAGGCATCTCAAATATGATTTTCCTTTTTTTTTCCTAGTTTCCCCTTTGTTTCTCCTTTCTCCAGCACTGATATATGTATGTGTATTTTTTTTTTACAAATGAGATGATTAATAGTAATAGATAATACATTCAGCACATTAACAAATGTTTCCTTATGATAGACTTAATTCACTACCTTAGTAGCTAGTTAGGAATGTTCTATATTCTTCTACTTTATAAATAAATAAATAAATAAATAAATAAATAAAACAGACTCTGAGAGGTTTAATAATTTGTTGGCATTTGCAGAGTTTTTATGAGGAAGATCTGAGCCTGCTATTCCAGGTTATGTTAGTACAAATCCAACCTCTTAACAATTATGTTATTCTGCCTGTCACCATTTTAATTGGCAAAGCTAAGATATCTGAAAGGAAATCTAAAGTTATTTCTATATTTTGTAAGGTAGAGGGAAGCAAAAATACAACAAAATTAATGTTGATCATCAAAATAATCCTTTTTAAATTATTTTATTAGAAAAAGGCAAAAGAATTACATTCACTGCAAACACTGTCTCACTATGTGAGATGATAATCTACATGTATCACAGATTATTTATTACATAGATGAAATTTTTTTCTGGCATAGAATTTGCTGTTACTGAAATAAGGATTAAAATCTTTTGAAAGTTCATTCTTTAAAATTGATTTTCTGTTTTTGGTTAATAACACTTGTGAATATTCTAGAACTTTAATCAGAAGACAGATGATAGTTTGAACATAAGTTCTCCATACAATTAATTTCAGAAAAAAAAGTCAGCTTATATATGCAGCTTATTGTAGCATGTTATGTGCCAAAAAATACATACAAACAAAATCAGGGAGCAAAACAGCTCCTATACATTCTCAAATGTCAAAATATAACTGAGAAAAGACTTAATTGTTAGAAAACAGGAAGTATTGTGCTTCCTAAGCACATATTTAAGGGCCAGCAGTAGTTGAGAAAGAAATTCTTATCCCTACAAGATGAAATAAGGAAAACATAAGAATAGTATTATCAGTTCTTAAGTTAGATTTGATGACTATACACCAGATGCCCATCTCTCTTGTCTCCATGGTTAACAGCATCTTAACTTTGTTTTCATTTCAAAAGTGTCCTAGCCAATGTTTGGCATCCCAAAGTTCTTGGCAAATAAATTTTGATTTTGTTACCCAGTTCCTCTTCATAAGACATTAGTAAAAGGTATATGGAGTAAAGTGGGGGTTCTGAGAACATTTACAGAATGCATTTCGTTTATATTTCTTTATATTTATGACTGAAATGCCTGGTGATGGACCAGTCGTTAATTAAATTTTGGTAGATAAGTAAATTAAAAATATATCTGAGTTACTGAAAAATCCCTTTGAGTAACTGTAACATATCTAAGGAATAGCTTAGAGATATTGTTTATATGAGAAAAATAAATTCTTTAGTCACCATAATATATCTTTATATGCTGCCAAAGTTAGTTTTAACTAACAGTTAATTAAGACAAATTTATTCAATATGAATTACTACATTCAGTCTGAGTAGTTTTGAGTATTTTTCTCATGAAAATATGTATTAATATTTAAGAAATAAGTACATGGTAGCTTTATTAATGTTTATTTAGTTATTTGAAAGGCAGAGTTACAGTGAGAGGGAGAGTCAGAGAGATCTTTCATTTATTGGCTCACTCCCCAGACAGCCACAATAGCAGGCATTTGGGCCAGGCCTAAGCCAGAAGTCAGGAGCTTCTTTCAGGTCTTCCACATGAGTATCAGGATCCCAAGCACTTCAGCCATCTTCCACTGCTTTTCCCAGGCCATTAACAGGGATATAGTTTGGAAGTGGAACAGCTAGGGCTCAAACATACCCATATGTGATGCCAGCATTGCAGGCAGCAACTACACCACAATACCTTCCCCTACATGGTAGTTTAATTGCTTCTTTAGTTTTGACTATTCTAAAGTAGAAAATGTAACACTGAAAATAAAATTATTCACAAATTGTAAATATATATCAATGAAACAACAAAAAAAAATAGTGTGACACTAGACTGAGTTTCCAGGTTTTCCACTTACCACCTCAATCATTTTTGGTTAGTCCATTGATTCCAGTTCCCAAGAGTATATTGCATATATTTCTTCAAGTTACAGAATTACAATGAGGATAAAGTGAAATAAAGGGTTTTATAATCTATGAGCATTATGAAAGCTTTCATGATTATTTTTAATGAAATGCAAGTCACACAAATCCATTCTAAACCTGTGCCTAGATGAAATAAACTCCATTGACTGCACAAAGTATGATTCCACTGTATCTCATAGTTTTTCCGCGATTGTGTTTCCTAATTTATGATTCTATAGTTGAAATTGTCAGCATAAATGTGATCACTCAATGTCTCTCTTTGCATTGTCAGAATGGTCATGATTTTCATGAAGAAAAAAGGACATCTGTTCACATAAATTTCATAATGTGCAGGCATGTGGCTTAAGCCAAAATGTGTTAGAAACAATGAATGTCTCCTTGTAATAACCCTGCTAGTTCCATGTCCTGTGAGTAGTAATCTTCTGTATTTGAATACCTCTGAGGACTTTTAGGGTAAATAACAGATTGGGTCATCTGATATATAAATTATCATGAAAAAGATGCTTGCACACTTATGCTGTAGGTTATATAGATGTAAATCTAAAATAAAATCTATGCAGGATATCTTAAAATCAAAAAATAAGGTATCATAAGTGTATTACACAGCTTTTCATATACTAAAATGGTGTGTATGTGGGGCTTAGTTTTGCTAAATACTTCATAAAAACCTACGATAGAGAAAACCCTGACTCTGCAATCCTTTACCCATAAAAGGGAAAAGAATAGCTCTAATGAGCCAAAGTCTAGAATGTCTTTCTAAGAAAGTTTATGAATAAAAAGGAAGTTTTTCTAATGTGCAATGTAGTTAATATAGATACAAAGATATCAAGCACAGCTAGCCAGTTCCATCTTCTGTAACTTCATGCTCATCAGGATGTTGTCTTTGTCTAGCAAGTGAACGAAGCTCTCTCGCTAACTGACCCAGAGTTTCCACTGGAAGAACTGAAGATTTATAACCAGCTATCGGTAATGCCTGAAATCCCTGTGCGACCATCAAGGTTACATGAAGCTGCTGGACTCTGGAAGACACATATTTAACAATTTCATTGAATTTTATGGGCCAAAAAGAAGCAAGAGGAAGAATCATGTGAGACATGGGAGAACGCTCTTGCTGCCACCCAGATGGTGGAAACAGAGGGATTTCTCTCAGACATATGGAGTCACTTGGTTTGATCATAGATCTTTTTGACTTCATCTTCCATGAGCTTATTTTCAAAGGAAGTGCAGGGTGTTCTATTAATCACTGCACTCTCTTCTCTGTTCTGCCTGTACTAATCTATAGTCATTCATTCATGACCAGACTATCCAGCAGATGTAAAGCATCTTGTGGTAGTCTTAGGGCCAGGTCAGTGGTTTGGGCTAAGTCACTCAAGGCAGTAGACAGATTTCTTAAAGGGATTTCATGATATATAGTAATATTTTCTTCTTGTGTTATAATGGTGGAAAAATACATAAAAGACTTTTCCTACCAATGTAAAGAAGACTATACAGAAAAGCAATTGGGACATACAATGACCTTAATTAATCTTCTTCTCTTTAGGGAGAGGTTTAGGGCAATAGCAAAAATTTCACTTGCCTTTTAGGCTTTTGAAGATAAATCTGAGATTTTTAATTGACTCACAAATGTAGGGAAAGATGTCTTTGGGGTCTGCCTATAAAAACTCAAGAGGTAGAGGAGTAATGTTTGATCAATGTACCCAACTAGAAATTTTTTGTTATTTAGATGCATTAGCAGAGCTAAGTAGTACCTGGTAGAGTTCTTCCAATTAAAGCTGTAATTCGTAAAAGGCAGAGAGTTCTCTCTAACTTTTTAACAAAACTAGATCTCCTGTAGAGACTGATTGCTCATGGTACCAGAAATCTGGTACCAGGAGAATTTTGTTGCCTCATTTTGTCTGAATCTTCTATACCTGACCTATGTTTGAAATATTCCTTATTTTTTAAAGACTTATTTTATTTACTTTACAGATAGAGTTCCAGAGAGAGGTAGAGACAGAGTGAGAGAGAGGGGTCTTCCATCCAATGGTTCACTCCTCAAATAGCTGCAATGGCCAGAGCTGGGCCAATCTGATCCCAGGACCCATGTCTCTTATATGGGTATAGGGACCTAAGGACCCCAGCCATCCTCTACTCCTTTCCCAGGCACATTAGCAGGGATCTGGATCAAAAGTGGAGCAGCTGGGACTTGAAATGGTGCCAATATAGGGTGCTGACAGCTCCAGCCCCCAAAATATTCCTTATTTAATCTTGAGTATCTAAATAAAAGAAGATGTTGAAAGTGAGAAAGGCCTCCCATATACCATCTCTAAAAAGGTTAAGCTTTAAATGATTATAAACATCTTTATATGTATCAATTGGCCATTTGTATTTCGTCCTCATCCTAAGGAAAATGACCAATAATGTGAACTAAGATTATAAGATCTCTTGACATAGTTTATACTACAGTCCTTTTAAAATAATGATTGGTCCTTTCAGCCTTCTCTGATGTTTGGGGCCTCAAAGAAGCATGGAGGAGGTAGGAGATTTCCAGAGTTCTGACAATTTGATGAATCACTCAGTGACAAAGGAGAAGCCATTGTCACTCTGAAAGAACTTTGGGAGCCCAAAACATTGGGATATTTTTGTATAATTTTTTATACTTCTTACCCATTTCTTTTGGGTCAGTAAAGCTTCCACCTATACATTGAAAGTGTGAATGAAGACCAATAAATAACTGTGAACATTTTTCTGTGATCATATAAGTAAAATTTCTTTGTGAATCCTCACTAGGTTAGGTTCATTTGCTTTGTATGGCTGTAGGTAGGGGAGAAGGTTTGGTGTGACTGCCAGGGTAATTTGTCTGTGGGGACATGATCAGATTTCCTTTATAATAGTATTAGTACATTTTCTTCAAGAACATGCCAGACCACTCTTCCCAAATGGGTAGCACCATGTGTTTCTTTGATAATTGCCATTTGAAGAATGAACCATTGGATGGAAGACACCTCTCTCTCTCACTCTCTCTGTCTCTACCTCTCTCTGGAACTCTGTCTGTCAAGTAAATAAAATAAGTCTTTAAAAAATAAGGAATATTTCAAACATAGGTCAGGTATAGAAGATTCAGACGAAATAAGGCAACAAAATTCTCCTGGTACCAGATTTCTGGTACCATGAGCAGTCTCTACAGGAATTATCTCTACTCATTGGAATCATGGTTTTATGATCTAAAGCCCACTACTCATTGCATTCTTTAGTGTAAACTCTGGTGAACACATTTTTTCTGAGGTATGATATAGTAAAGAAATCTAGTAGTCCTAAAAAGCCTGGGATATTTGAAGTTTCCAGAACATCCTATGTGACAGACTTCTTTATTGTTCTACTTGCCATTGCATTTTCTCTGTCAATATGGTTATCCCCTTTTAGTGTTCCATACAATGAATAACACCCATTTTCAAGGGCCTCATAATTTCCTGGAGGAGAATCAAAATATCTTGGCATGTTTATTTATTTATTTTTTGACAGGCAGAGTGGACAGTGAGAGAGAGAGAGAGAGAGAGAGAGCAAGGTTTTCCTTTACCCTTGGTTCACCCTCCAATGGCCGTTGTGGCCGGTGTGCTGCAGTCAGTGCGCTGCTCTGATCCGAAGCAAGGAGCCAGGTGCTTCCTCCTGGTCTCCCATGAGGGTGCAGGGTCCAAGAACTTGGGCCATCCTCCACTGCCTTCCTGGGCCACAGCAGAGAGCTGGACTGGAAGAGGAGCAACCGGGACAGAATGTGGTGCCACAACCGGGACTAGAACCCGGTGTGCCGGTGCCACAGGCAGAGGATTAGCCTATTGAACCACGGCGCTGGCCATCTTGGCATGTTTAATAGTGGAATTTTTTTACAGTCTTTAGAACTATTTCAATCCAAATTACTGCATGTGAATGTAGCATGAGGAAGGCAAAGTTAAAGTCTGTATAAATATTATCTCATTGGACTTCCCTAATTTCAAGGCCATAGTCAAGGTGATAAATTCAACTTTTTGAGCTGGTGTGTTGGGTGGTAATGTCCAGGCCTTCACAAGTTGGATAACATTTACTACATCATAGCTTTAATTTTTAACACTTTGCCTCATGAAACTACTACCATCAGTAAACCATTCATTATCCTGATTTTTTGAGAGATATCTATACAAGATTAAGCCCACTTTCCAGTATCTTTGGAATGCAGAAGAGTTGCTAGTTTGAGGATCCAAGATCTTTTGAGAATTATCTCTGTTGATACTAAATGAGAGCTTAATATTTTGTAAGCCGTCCTTTTATTTGTAACTCCTTGTCCTTGATGTAGAGTTTGAAATTCAAGAATTGAACTAAAATCAATTTGATGTCTTTCTTTACCAAAGTGCGATAACATCAACTTCACTGAAGCATCTTAGCCATCCACTGAGTACCGATGTTTAGAGAAAACAGGCCAAGTTCTGCAGAAGTATGCCTAATTTGTTCATGCATAGCCTGGAAATTCAGCTAAAAACAGGGTGAAGGGCTTGTCTAAATTATGAGTTCTTAGTACAGGGCTGGTTGTTAGCAAATGTTTTTTTTTTTTTTCTTTTGTAATGTCTCATGTGGTTTTCCTATTCATTTAAGTTGTTATGATAACTATAGGCCTCATAAAGTGATTTAGTCATCAATCCAAATTCTGAAATCCAGATCCTACAAAAACTTATCATTCCCAGGTTTCCTTCAGCTAATATTTTGTCTGTTGTAGTCTCACATTCAGTACTATTTCCTTTTGCTTAAGTGAGAGGGCATGACTTCTCAGGGTCATGGTATATTGCAGGTAGGCTAATTACTGTTTAGAAACCTATAATTTAGTTGGATAAATTTTATATCTTCATTATATAAAAAACGTATGACCTAAATGGTGATTTAATATGATTCCTACTTAGAGGGAGTAAAGATGAATATATCATTTATATATTTTAAAATTACTTCAATCTTTAATTTGAACTATCTAAGGACATTGCAAAACAAAAGAGGGCTATCCCTAAAGCCTTGAGGAAGGACTATTTTGGTATCTGTTGAGTCATATTTGAGGAAGTCTATTAAAAGGCACCATATATTGGCATTTTGGTGTACAGAAGAAATCATCTTTCACATCTAGGATTGTGACTTAAGTGGTGCCTTCAGGCTTTGGGACAAGGATAGCATAAATATTTGCTTTAATAGAATGAAGTAGGATGACAGTCTCATTCATGGCCTTAAGTTCTGACCCAACCATTCACTTTCCCCAATTTGTCTTGAAAAATAGCAAGGTTCGTGACATGGAATATTGATTGCATGGTCAGTAAATTTATAACTCAAAGATTGGAGGCTCCATTTTGCTTTTGCTTTCAAGGGGTGCTGGCATCAATAAGCAAACCTTGTTTGTTCTTTCGGAGAAAACTGATAGAATCTATCAGCATGGGTAGCCTATCCAGATATGCTCTATTTTCCTCAGTTTCTACTCTAATTTGGATTTTAGTGGGGATATCATCCAACCTAAATCGTGTTTCTGTACTAAGCATCATCAAAATAAAAGATTTAGATTTAGATTTTGTGGTGACTAACCTGACATAGATGCCCAGGGAGAAAACCATATCCCTGCTAAGTAAATAAGGCATAAATTCCAGCATCACCAAAAACCATTAGGAGACAAGGACAACTTCTATCTGGTAAGACAGAGGCAAAGTAAATTGTCAGGCATGGGTCATGACACCAGTTTCTAGAACAACACAATTCTAGGGGGACATGGTCACATATAGTAATTTAGAACAGAATAAGTTACTCCTGTATCAATACTATGTGATGTCCAGGGTTACCTGGGTTTCCATGAGTGAGATGATCACAGAGATTTTGGGAACTGACTGTATTCCTGGTGTCTTTCAATCCTTGGATAAGAACTATGTGAGGACTATGCTCCTTTGGAGCTGAGCTCAATCCCATTTCCTGTGCTCCTCTTGTTTACATAAGAAACAGGGGCCAGGTGAAAGTTTCAGCCAATGACATTCCTTGTAGAAATACCCTTCCTTCCACAATAGAAACATTCCATCTTAAGCTTTTCTCAGTTGGTTGATTGCCTCCTAGGTTAACACCGAAGTCAGAAGGCACTAACTATATGTAAATGCTATCTAAAATGAACCTACGTTTGGACCCCTGCTTCCCACATTAAAGTCCCATTTATTGATTTTATTATTAAACATTCTACATACTACATATAGCATCTGGTACAAGGGAGTTTTGAGGTCCCATTACCAGTTACTAGAGTTTCCTGTAAATGTCTGGAGTTGATAAACCAATGAAATGGATACCAAGTAATAACTATCCTTCAGGAATGGTAGAATATTTGTCAATATATGTTTTTAAGGCTTTTGCCAATCAATCCTGAAATAAAATTAGACTGTCTTCTGTATGTAGTGTTGTCTCCCTGACTTTGTCACAATTTACAGGTTTTACAATGCATCTTTTATTCCAGCCATTGCACTGATCACCATATGGTATCAATAAATATCCATGACCCTGCTGATAATTTCATTTATGATACTGCCAAGAATCCCACATCATACTGATCAGGCTGCTGAGAAACCAGGGAGTCAGCATGTGCCTGGGTCTCAGCCCAGATCCATTGTTTTCCTTACGAGATGCAACAAGTCGACAGAAAAATGTATAGGTCATCTCATGGTCAAATTAAAGGCATGAATTAGGACTTATAATTTCTCATTTATCAAAAAGCCTTCTGAAAATATCCTTAACTTCTTTTTTAAACAGTGAATTAAATCCATCAGGACAAAAAGGCATGCACATTAATTGCCTCAACACCTCTTCCAGCAACTTCACTCAGAGGACAAACCTTACATATACTTGGATGGTAGAATGTCCCTTAAAATGATTCTGGCCAGGTTATTCTCCAATAGAGGGGTGACAATTTGAGATTTAAGAGTGGATACAGTGATCTGAAGAAGATAAGATAAAATCAGGCCAGCACGGTGCCACAGCTCATTTGGCTAATCCTCTGCCTGCGGCGCCGGCACCCTGGGTTCTAGTCCCTAATGGGGCACCGGATTCTGTCCTGGTTGCTCCTCTTCCATTCCAGCTCTCTGCTGTGGCCCGGGAAGGCAGTTGAGGATGGCCCAAGTCCTTGGGCCCTGCACCCGCATGAGAGACCAGGAAGAAGCTCCTGGCTCCTGGCTTCAGATTGGTGAGGCTCGCTGGCTGCAGTGCACCGGCCGTAGCAGCCATTTGGGGGGTGAACCAACAGAAAAGGAAGACTTTTCTCTCTCTCTCTCTCCCTCTCTCTCCCACTGTCTAACTCTGCCTGTCAAAAAAAGATAAAATTAGGGCTTAAGTGGGATGGGAAGTACTCATTATCCCCTTGGGGAGTTGGAGGCAATGGAAAGAGCCGAGATTGAGATATTTGAATCAACAGATGGAAGACTTCTTTCTCTCTGTCTCTCCCTTTCTCGCCATAACTCTGCCTTTGAATAAATAAATTTTAAAAAGAAAAAGAGATAGTGAGAGAGAATGCCTGGTTTCTAAAGCATCCCACCATGCATTCCAGAACAATCTATGAATGAATAAACGGTATCTGATCTGCATGATAATAGCTCTCAATTTTTCCACTTCCAACAGTCACAAGAGGAAGCAGACATTATTGGGTTAAGAGAGCTTAATTCATAGTGCTTGGAATTCAGATGTGATACACAGAACAAAACAAAGACTCTCAGTTGCAAGGTAGGAGAAAGTCTCATCTGATGATATCTGGTTGGACTTCCACCTCCAGACTGTCTCGCCAAAGATCCAGGTTTTTGTCTCTGAAGCAAGAAGGAATGTGAGGACAAAATGTAGGAAGATGTTAGAGGAATCAATCTAATTATTAGCAGAGTGGAATTATGTTCTAGAGGGGGAATGGTGGCATGTTTTAGAGGGATCAGTGCCAAGTAATATTCAGAGTTATCCCTTTATTGATCTGGGGTAATGAAATATTCACAACAGACTCTATTTGTGTCATGGCTTAATTGAATATTCATAGGATGGTGTTTGTGTACTGCCCATGCTCTGACCTTTTTTAAGTCTCAAAAGTTATAGTATCAGCTTCAAAATAATAGTACAAATGTCATTTGTGCTACTTTTACCATGTTATAATAATTACCTATTGGTATTTCAAGGAGGTGCTCAGCACTCATGCTGGTATTTTCAGTTGACACTTGCTCTGGTAGCATTTTGAAAACAACAGTTTCCACAGCACAAGGACAAGTGTGGGTTTGGGTGAAGTAGGCAGGTCTGTAGGGAAGAAATGGTGACTTCAGCTTTATTGTTTCTTGCTTCTTGCCTATATCAAGATCAGTCTCTTAGGCTGATTTTTTTAAGATTTATTTATTTATTTGAAAGGCAGATTTACAGAGAGGCAGAGGGAGGGAGGGAGGGAGGGAGGGAGAGAGAGAGAGAGAGAGAGAGAATCTTGCATCCACTAGTTTACTATCCAAATTGCCACAATGATCAGAGCTGGGCCAATCCAAAACCAGGAGCAGGAGCATCTTAAAGGTCTTCCACACAGGTACAGGGGCCCACATACTTGGGCCAGCTTCTACTGCTTTCCCAGGCCATAGCAGAGAGCTGGATTGGAAGTGGAGCAGCCGGGACTTGAACAGGTACGCAGATGGGATGCTAGCACTGCAAGCAGTGGCTTTACCTGCTATGCTACAGCTCCAGCACTTAGGTTGATACTTTTAAGAAGCTTATACTGGGGCTGGCTCAGTGGCATAGTGGACTAAGACTCTACTTGTAGTGCTGGTATCACATATGGATGCTACTTCATATGCCAGCTGCTCCTCTTTTTGATCCAGTTCTTTGCTATGGTCTGGGAAAGCAGTGGAGGGGGACCCAAGTGTTTGGGCTCCTGAGTCCATGTGGAGGACCAAGAAGATGCTCCTGGCTCCTACTTCTGATCAGCTTAGCTCCCACTGTTGGTGCCATTTTAGGAGTGAACTAGGGATGGAAGACCTCTATCTCTCTGTTTCTGCTTCTCTCTGTAACTCTACCTCTCAAATAAATAAATAAAAGCTTAAAAAAAGCTTATGTTAATGTACAATCCTTTCCATTATTAAAAACTTTTTTGAATATAAGAATTTCATATACATATAACTTCAATAATAGTTTCTTAAACTTTAATGAGCCAAGGTTTCATGTAAGAATCTCTATAAATATTGCCAAAGCTCTTCTTGGTGTTGGAAAATTAGTTGGATGATTCAATCCAGGTAGCCAATAAAGAACACCTTATTAAAAACATTTCAGCAAGCTGTTCAAAAATGTTTGAGCATCTACTTAGAAATAAAAGCAACTTAATACAGACATAATTTCAAAAATTCATCAATATTCAAATTAATCAGTTTAGCAATGTATATGCTTAACTGCAAATACCATCCTAAGAATCCAAGAACTACCTTTTCATAAAGTCCATTACAATTTTCATATTCTCCATAGCATGAAAAATTTTCATCTTTTAATATATATTGCAATATTTCAATGTTCTAATCATTTAGTGAGTATATGCCTAGCTAGTAGAGATACAATAAAACTGATCACAAAAGCAGAAGAATATTTGTTTGAAACCATATAAATAATTATAAGGATTCAAATAGATATCATAGCAATTGTTACTACCCATGTATTTAATCACATGATGTTTAATTGCCTTTTTAATTATGCATTGCTGCATTTAAAACTTTATACACATTGTTTATATTTGGAACAAAAAAAAGAAGATGGCAATCAAACAAAACATGAAAAAATTAAGCAGGCACCTAACTGATAAATTTGTTGATATTTTCGGGTGTTTTAAATAATGCACTTGAATTTCTGGTAAAAAAGCCTGCTTTGCCACTTACAGCCTTGTATCCTTAGACAGATTATAATATCTTTTTTGCCTCATTTTCTAAGTCAGAGGATTAAAGTGACTATTAAATGAGTTCATCTGTGTAAAGTACACACAACTCTACATGGTATACTTTCTGAACTAGTGATCATATCCACTGCTATTATGTTGTTATTATTATTACTAATGCTTTTCAAACATATTTTTCTTAAAAACATTTTTAAGATTCAATAGGCAGGGCTGGTGCTGTGACATTGCAGGTAAAGCTGCCACCTGCAGTGCAGGCATGCCATATAGGCACCAGTTAGAGTGTGGGCTGCTCCACTTCCGATCCAGCTCTCTGCTATGGCCTAGGAAAGAAGTAGAAGATGACCCAAGACCTTGGGCCACTGCACCTGTGTGGGCAACCCAAAACAAGTTCCTGACAAGTTCCTGGTTTCTGGCTTCTGATTGGCATGGCTCTGGCCTTTGTGGCCATCTGGGAAATGAAATAGAGGATAGAAGATTCTCTCTCTCTCTCTCTCTCTCTCTCTCTCTCTCTCCTTCTCTCCATGTGTCTGCCTCTCTGTAACTCTGCCTTTCAAATAAATAGAACTTTCAAAAAAGAAGACTCAATAGGAAATTGTTGAAAGAATCAATGGGAAAGGAATCCAGATAGAAACTTAAAGACATTGTCATATCCTAAGCATTTTTTAGGAGTACATGTTACAAATATATTTCAAAATGATAGAGGGTTGCTGTTGCTTCCCTCAAACATTTATAAAAACAAAACCAAACAACAATAAAATGGAAGTGACTTTTTTGTTAGCAGTTGCACAGTTTTTGATGTACATACTTAACCTGAGGGTCTGCAATCACATATGGTAAAGCTGTGAAATAGGAAAAAATCCCACAAGTATGTGTGTTCATAAAAGAGGAAAATAATGGGTATCTTGTCTCATTTCTGTGGTTATCATCTCCCATGGTGTGGAAATTCTGTGAGTATTCTGTCTTAAGGAAAAGGGTGAACCTCCAACCAAACATATCTTCAAATTTGATATAAATCTTCTATCCTTTACAAAAATATATACTGTGGGTTCACTAATAGAAATTGTCAGAAACAGTAAAAATTATCTTTGCAACTGAATACATTAACATATTAAAATTTATATCAGTAATTATTGATTAATATGTTAATGAAGTAAAATAATGAAAATAAATTAAAGTTGATGGTAGTGTGTTGATGCAGCAGGTGGTGCTGCTGCTTTCAACACCAGCAACCCATATCTGAGTGAAAGGTCAATTCCTAGCTTATTCTGCTTCAAATGCAGCTGCCTGATAATGTGCCTGGAAAGCAGGGGATGATAGCCAAATTACTTGTGTGACCCTCCCACACATTCAAGAGACCAAGATGGATTCCAGGCTCCTGGCTTCAGCCTAGCCAAGCCCCCATTTTTTTATTCATTTGATGAGTGAATCAGTAGATGAAAGGTCTCTCTCTCTCTCTGTGTAACTCTGATTTCAAAATAAATTAATAAATCATTTTAAAAAGAATATATTGCAAATTAACTTTTTTTTTCTTTTTGCATGTTGTTCAGTTCATACTTTTTTTTAAAGATTCTTTTTTTATTTTATTTATTTGAGAGGTAGAGTTACAGTGAGAGGGAGAGACAGAGAGAAAGGTCTTCCTTCCGTTGGTTCACTCCCCAGATGGCTGCAACGACTGGAGCTGCACTGATCCGAATCCAGGAGCCAAGTGCTTCTTCCCGATGTCCCATGCGAGTGCAGGGGCCCAAACACTTGGGCCATCTTCTACTGCTTTCCCAGGCCATAGCAGAGAGCTGGGTTGGAAGAGGAGCAGCTGGGACTAGAATTGGTGCCCATTTGCGATGTCGGTGCCGCAAGTGGAGGATTAACCTACTGTGCCATGGCACCAGCCCCCAGTTCATACTTTTATGAAATGCATTTGCAAATTATTAATTCTGAACTCTCCTGTACTTCTTTGTAAGATAAGGAATTCTTGTCACAGAGGGTTTATTAAGGAAGGATCTTTTATATTAAAAACAGACTCTTACACTAATGTTTTAATTATACCTTAATACCAGATAAAATCTATCTTTCCCATCATCCTTTGTATTAATATAATATATTACTCTGTATAATACTCAATAATCAGCAAAACAAAAAGGACAACCCATCCCCTATACCATGGATTATGTTGTATTTCTTCTGTGAAATGCATAATAAGAATTATTACTGTTCAATTGTTTATTGACATGTTATTATATTTCAAGGTCATTAACATGCTAGTTACAGGATCAGTATATAAACTTGGATATTATAATCTATCAAAGTTAGTACACTGAATTGAAAACCTATTGAAGACAAAACATCTCCTAGAAATTAGTTTCAGGACATGTCCTTGATGGCAAGGAAATTGTTTAAAAATTGACCTCTTAATTAAAATACAGATGTTGGGACAAAATATATAGTTGGTTGTTCCAATTTTTATGATGATGTGATAGCAATATGAAATCTTTAGAAATCATAATTCAAATTCTGTTATTTTTTCCAGTCTACGAGTATCATGGTCTTTACTAATGCAAGGTTGGGGCAGAGATCCTCATGATTACAGGATAAACAACATGTGATTTATAATGCACAAGTAACTCATAATTTAGGGCTAGAAAAAAATCAAAAATACTTAAATACATAAAATATTTTCATATTTCTCTAGTTACTCTGTTGTTCACATTAATATCACCATTTGTTTTCTGAAATTCTTGAGGTGAAAGTGAGGATGACACAAGGTGGTGACATAAACATTTTGTTAAAAATTTTTCAAAAGAGGAAATCTATGGCTAACAGATACATGAAAAAATGCTCAGGATCACTAGCCGCCAGGGAAATGCAAATCAAAACCACAGTGAGGTTACACCTCACCCCAGTTAGAATGACTTTCATCCAGAAGTCAACAAACAACAAATGCTGGGGAGGATGTGGGGGAAAATATACCCTCATCCAATGTATGTGCAAGTGTAAACTGGTAAAGCCACTATGGATGACCTCAGAAATCTGAATATAGACTTATGATATGATCCAGCCATCCCAATGCTGGGAATTTACCCAAGGGAAATGAAATCAGCTTATGAAAGTGTTATCTGCACCCCCTTGTTCATTGCAGCTCAATTCACAATAGCTAAGACATTGAATCAATCCAAATTTCCATCAACTGAAGACTGGATAAAGAAATTATGGGATATATACAACATGGAATACTACACAGAGGTTAAAAAATGAATTCTGGTCATTTGCAACAAAATTAATGAATCTGGAAAATATAATACTTAGGGAAATAAGCCAGTTCCAGAGGGACAAATGCCATGTGTTCTAGACAGGAGATGACTAATAGAGCACCTAAAAGGAAATCCGTAGAAATAAAATAACACTTTGAGAAGAAATGACATGAATAGCCCTTGTGTTGAGTATTTAGGGACAGCTTTTTATATATTATTTGTTGAACTCTTTACTTAACATAGAGCTAAACATATGTGAATAAAGTCAATTGAAAATAGATCTTAGTAAAAAAAAAAAAAGAGTGGGAATAAGACAGGGAAAAGGAATAGGGCTGGGATTGTGGATGGGAGTATGAGTGGGAATGCAGGCATAGTGGAAAGAATCACCATGTTCCTGAAGTGATAATTATGAAGTGTGGCGAATCCCACAGGAATCTAAAAAGAGTCATGGATCACCATTTACCTGGAAAGGAGATGAACTGTGGAAACTCCACAATAAAACATTGAAAAGTTACCACTAGCCACAAAATTAAAAGTAAAGTGGAGTTATTCATAATAAGTCAGGAGCTGAGGCAATGCCAAACGACTGTTAGGGAGACACTCCTAATCATACCAAGCAGACATCTCTGGTCAGTCAGATAACAGTGTGCTATGGACAACACCCTCCTACCCACACTGACTGGACCATTAACATAAGTAAGGTGGGAACAGTATTGACTGGACCTTTCAACTGCAAGCAAGGAGGAACCAGCATTGATGGGACAAGTTGGAGGACGGCAAGCTGGAGAACTGCCAGAAATGAGGATAAAAAGGGGAGCCCTTGCACCACTCTCCATCCTCTCGGGGATCATGGCCCAGTGTGTGTGAACTTCTGGATCTCCACACATCCGGAGCTGAAGAGGCAACCCGCTACTCTGCATGGAGCAGGTAGCGGCACAAGCCGACCTGCAGAGCTGTCCCTGAGCTGTAACCCCACTGTCTGTGTGTGAGTGTGTGTGTGTGTGTGTGCTCACACTGGTGTGAGAGAACCTCTGGATCTCCTCGCACTTGGAGCTGAAGTGCCAGATGGCTAGCCCCCTTGCTAAGCAACACAAGGTGACTATGGGGTCAAAACTCCAGCTGAAATGCTGTCTCACCACCTTGCCTGGAGTCATTATCAGACTGCTGCCAGATCTGGCCACAAAGCCAAACCAGGTCTCTCAGCAGGGTACCTCTCCAACATCTCTCCTGGCTGTCTGCCTGCGAACTTTGAGCCTACTGCCAAGAGTGACAGCCTTCCCACAACTTGCTGCCTGTAAGTGACTGATCTGAGATTCGTCTCTGCCGAGACATGGAGCTCTGGACCTTGAACACTGACACTCTTTTTCGTGACTGTGATATAAGCCTTGAAAACGCAGCTTTTACAAATAATGTTAAGTAATGTGTAATATAATGTAACTATGTTTTCACCCTAAGCAAGGTATCTGTAAATAATTCTGGAGACCTTGATGTACATACGCTATTATAATTAGATAGCCCTCAAAATTACTTTAACTCTGTATACTGTGATCTATGGATTAATGAATAAGTTTAGGTAGTATTGTTGATATTGATATTAATGGTGTTGATTCCAGTAGTCCTCTAGTCATTAAGGAAATAGTGTTACTCTGATAGTTAAGTATTATAGTAAGTTAAGTAGATGATAAGTAGTTATGTTAAGCTAAATAATTCAGTAAGTGTGTTGTTAGCTATAAACTATGATATTATTGATAGTGATATTAGTGATATTGATAAGTGTATTAAGTAATTATGTTAAGTTAGGTGATTAAGCTAAGTAGTTAAGCTAAGTAGTTACGTTAGCTAAATAGCTAAGTTAAGTAGTTAAGTCATGATTAAGTAGTGGTGTTAAGTTATTGATAAGTATATTAATTAGTATAGATTGATAAGTATATTGACACAGATAAGTGTATTGACCTCAATGAGCATGCTGATGAGTAGTGTGATATAAAACCCCTGGTATGTCCCTGGTGTGTGAACAATAAAATATCTCATTGGAGAGTCTTATTTTTTTCTTTTCTTTTTGACAGGCAGAGTGGACAGTGAGAGAGAAAGACAGAGAGAAAGGTCTTCCTTTGCCGTTGGTTCACCCTCCAATGGCCGCCATGGCTGGTGTGCCGCGTCCGGTGCACCGCACTGATCTGAAGGCAGGAGCCAGGTGCTTATCCTGGTCTCCCATAGGGTGCAGGACCCAAGCACTTGGGACATCCTCCACTGCACTCCAGGGCCACAACAGAGAGCTGGCCTGGAAGAGGGGCAACCGGGACAGAATCTGGCGCCCTGACCAGGACTAGAACCTGGTGTGCTGGCACCGCAAGGTGGAGGATTAGCCTATTGAGCCACGACACCGGCCTGGAGAGTCTTGTGTCCTGGTATTCCTTTCTTCCCTGTGACTGACAAGTCATATGTCGCACTTGCTACTGTTGAACTGCATGACAGTAGGCACTCATGACATGAAATATATGAAGTTTGTAACTATAAAGCTGTATAGCACTGCATACAATCCTATGGACTTACTTCTAGGGGAACAATTTAAAAAACTTGCCATAGGACCCCAAATCCCCTTAAGCTGAACAGTAAAAATACCGTCTTAAGTATTAAAGTGATCATATGGATAGGTTTAAGTGTTAATAATAATAGAATTAAACAGGAGTGAATGCTCCAATATGGGAAGCAGTCCACACAGAAGACTCATAGTATGACAATCACTTTAAGTAGCACTCTGACCTCAGAATCAGCCCTTAAGGCATTCTGGTCTGTCTGAAAAGCACACGAGAACATTTCAGGCATGGGACACAAAGACACAGTGGCAAAAAATGTCCTACATAAAGAACCTTGGTGGGTGAGACCCCATTGGAAAGAAGGGGCCATCAAAGAAGGGTGTACTTTTCCCTGAAGGGAGGAGAGAACTTCCACTTTGCTTATGGCCTTGTCTAAATACTGACTGACTTTGTTGAATCAAAAGGCTTCCATAGACTAGACAGCTCATGTCAAGTCTTCAGGTGATCACTGAGATCATACTTAAGAGTGTTAATTGTTAAATTAACAACAGGAGTCACTGTGTACTAACGTCGCAAGCAGGACCTCTGTCTCAAAAGTTGTATCATAATTATGTTTAAGTACTCACAAAAGATGTATCATTCTTAGTTGCTTCTTTAAAGTTAATGAATTTTCTAAAAAAGAGAGAGAGAGAAGTAAAAAGTAAAATAGCTTCAAGATGCAATGACTTTGAATAGTCTTTGCTTTGACTATTGAGGAAATTGATTTTTTTTGTGATAATTGTTGAACTCTTTATTTAATATAGAGTTAGTTTTCTGAGCATAAAATTAATCAAAAATGGATCTTAGTGGATAATGGGACTGGGAATGGTATAGGGAGGAGGAGAAGAGTGGAAGTGTGGGTAGGAGGGTTGGTATGGTAGGAAGAATCACTATATTGCTAAAGTTGTACTGATGAAATACATGAACTTCGTATTCATTAAATAAAAGTTTTCTTTGTGAAAAAATTTTAAAAGTCCATTTAGTTCAGCATCAGTGTTTTCTGTCTTATGAAATAATACAATCTATCATCCCTCCATTAATTTGTGTATTTTTTCATTGACTTTCCTACACCAAAAGATGGAGTGTAGTTCCCCTGAATTTGAATGTGGACAAACATGTAATTATAGTGCACATGACTCTATTTTATTTCTGAGATTAAGTCATTAAAATTGATAAAGCCCTGCCTGATCACATTGAAATGCTCACACACGGAACCCAGTTGTGTCATGAGGATTCCCTTACTACAAGAAATATTCATGGCAAGATTTTCAGGAGAATGTCCTAATGACCTAACAAACCACAGTGATATAATCAATCTGAAGACATGAGAGTTGAGAGTCCATCAAGAACACTCAGTCCCACTTAATAGCCAACTGTAACTATATGAAATAGGTTGCACAAGACTCAAATAGATAGGCCATGCAACTTCAGAGTGGGAAGAGATCCTAACAAAATTATTGTTGTTGCTTCAAAGTACAAAATTTTACTGTGGTTCATTATGTAACAATAAATAATTGCAAAAAGTATATTAGACCTTATTTTTAAATTCAGTTATTTCTGACCAGCATCTTCAAATAATATGTGTTTAGTAAAAACAAAACAAACAAACAAAAAACTCTTTAAAGATACTGCTTCTCTTATTTAAGATGTAAAGAAAATAATGTGATTTATAAAATTTAATTTTGAAAATAAAATAAAATAAAAACAGTGTCAGATGCAGACTAACTCAAAATACAATCTCTCAAGATTCTGCAGTAAAATTTTGAGAAAATTTAAAAAATTTTATTAAATTTTTCTCATTAAAAACTTACAATGTTAGTGCAACTGGTACTGGCTTTACTGTTGTTATAATTGTCTGAAATTTTTCTCACTATAACACCAGCGGACATAATTGGACATATAATTTAGCCTCTTCTATAACTTATGTGGAAATGCAGAATAAACTAATACAACTGAAAGAAGAAAGTAAATAAATCCTACTCCTTATCATTTTTGAAATTTTAGAGATTTACATTATATACATAAAATTCTGATTTTTTTAATATGAAATACATCTATATGATATGGATCACTATATTTTGTTTTCTTTCTTGTATAGTAGTTATTTAAAGTGCATTTATTAGAATTGTACATTTGTGACGTTTCCACTTCAGAGTTTCTCGAGATAAGACTACCACACCAATCCTTTGGCATCTTTTGACATACTCAAAATTATATAACACTTGGTGGATTATTTGGTCATATTTTCATTTTGTCATTCCAATAATAATACCTCATTCATCTATTTTTTAACTTTTATTTAATGAATATAAATTTCCAATGTACAACTTATGGATAACAATGGCTCCCCCCCCATAACGTCCCTCCCACCCACAACCCTCCCCTCTCACGCTTCCTCTCCCCTTCCATTCACATCAAGATTCATTTTCAAATCTCTTTATATACAGAAGATCAATTTAGTATATATTAAGTAAAGATTTCAATAGTTTGCACCCACATAGAAACACAAAGTGAAACATACTATTTCAGTACTAGCTATAGCATTAAATCACAATGTATAGCACATTAAGGACAGAGATCCCACATGAGCAGCAAGTGCAGAGTGACTCCTCTTGTTGACCCAACAAATTGACACTCTAGTTTATGGCGCCAGTAACCACCCTAGGCTCTTGTCATGAGTTGCCAAGGCTATGGAAGCCTACCGAGTTTGCCGACTCTGATCATATATAGACAAGGTCATAAAAGACAGAGTGAGGATAGTAACCAATGATCCTAAGAGTGGTATTAACCATGTTTGAACAATTATACAGCATTAAGTGGGGAAGAGGACCGTCAGTACTCACAGGTTGGGAGTAGAGCCATTGGTGGTAGAGTAGAGGTTATGATTACAAAGGAATGAGGCCCAAGTGCGCTAGACAGGGCCTAGAACAAAGGACAGAGTCATTATTAGAGGAGCTAAGAAAGGTGCTGTCTAAGCTACAATTAAGTTTTCTGATTGAGAGGCAAATAGAACCTGACAGAAGGGGCTTGATAATAATCTGTTGGGCTTTAGGCCTTGTAAGTTAAGAGGCCCAGACCTATCTATCTCTTCACATGGGGTACATCCTAAGGGAAGTGTGAACCTCCTAGGGGAAGGCACCCTATTGACTTTCATTACTTAGCTACCTGGAAGGACAGCTGGCCAGGTAAAGGCAGGTGGCATCTCTAACAAGAAATTGACAGTTCTGCCTGCAATGTTGCTGACCCTACTTGGCTGTCCCCTCAGCTGCGGTGGTCCCTTTGGAAGTTGGGCTGAGTGAAGGGCTTTTCAGCTTAGAGCCAATAAGATCTGTGGCTCTAACCTGGGCATCCTTCAACTCCAGGGCAGGTCCATTTCCAGTGATCCAACTCTTGGCAGAGCTGCCAGGGCTCTTCACAAGCTGACTTCTGCTGAAGCCCAGGCTTACCACATTGAAAGCCACTGCAGTGGACTGGCCTGTTGGGTCTCCTTGAGGGCAGATCACTGTACAGATCCACCTTTAATAGGCCTGCCACCCATTGCTTCTGATGCCGAGCTTTCTTTTCCTCCTGGTTTGTGTTAAAGCAGACCAGAGGATGCAAGTCAAGGGAGTGCCCAAGTCCCAGCTCTAAACTTCGGTGGCCTAAACTGCAAGTCTATAGTCACAGGCATGTTCTGCAGTAGTTTTTCTAAGGTAGACAATGCCCATGAGGAAAATTATATTCTCACTTTAAAACTTTCTTTCCCTTTGGTCTGAAAGGGAGGTTTTTTCTATTTACTGTTACTTTGCTGATGGTGAAGTAAATCTAGCTATGAGATTATTATTGAAGCTCTTATTTTGGCTATGCTATTACAGAAAAATGTTAGCCATCTCTTTTATAAGGTCTAAAGATTAAATTGTGCATCCTACAGATTCCTTCATAATAGAATTAGTTTCCTACCTTGAAGAGAATAGAGAAATGAGAGAAAAAGTTGGGCTTAGAATAGAGAAATGAGGGAGCAAGTCCTAGATCGCTTGCTGACAGTAGCAATATCACATGAATACTTAGCAAACAGTTTCAACTAACAACTTAAGAAAACATTTACCAGAAGGTCCAATGCCTTCTATCAATTTTAAGAATCATGTATTTGAAAACACCTCTTAAATATCTAACATGGTGTACTTTGTTTAACCAGTAAACTTAAGCACAACCATCTAAAATGTTTTTAGTTTCTTTCTACCAACACGTTTAAAACATATGATACACAGATTCAGGTCATACAAATTAAAATGTATCTTTGATTGATTTTAGCAGCTTAAATTTATGGACAATCTTATCTATAAGCCAATTAAAATAAAACGCTTAATAAAATTTTCCCTTGTGGACATACAATATGTACACACATATAACATAACATAATAGGCCAATATAGCAATTTTAATAATAGCTTTTAAATTCTTTACCTGTTTTTGTAGATTGCCAATTGATTTGAATTGCTTTTTGTTTTTAGTAACCTCAGTTAACCATACTTTCATTAATACATTATTGGCTTCATCTGTTTACAGAGCCATCCCAAAGTACTGAATACAATAGAGGTGGCTGGAAAAAGTCCATAGGAACTTATAGGAGCACAGCTAAACACAGAACCAACAACGCTTTAGTTTTATGAGCAGCAAATCATATATAACTGGGGATGACAAAAGACTTTAAGTCGCCATGTTTAAAATATAAACTCATCAACCAACAAGAGGCACTTGCTTACTTCACAGTATTTTTGAAAGCACCTGTAGGATTTTACAAGTATTTAACCCTTTAGGCCTCTGGGGCTTTCTCATTAAGATAACTATCATGTCTAGTAACACAAGATCATTAGACTTTTTAATTCTCAAACATTTGTATTAATAGCATTTTCCATTATAGAAACTTAAAGTTTGGTACCACATCACATCTTGACAGTACTTCTAATATAATCCAAATAACCTGATTAGTTTGTGTCTCTATAAGATGAGAGACATAGGTCCTTCGATTTTTTCAGTTGGGCCCAAACTGGAAAAACCAAAGTCCAAGATTTGCTAGAAATGTTAGAGTCCAGATTGTTTGAAACTTTGATTTTTTGAATGCCTGTCAAGAATGCCAAGAAGGCTCAAAATCCAAAATATCTGGTTGAAATAAGATTCCTTAAAATCATGACATAACATAGACCAAATTTGACCATTGTTACAAGGTGATTATTCAAATCTTTGAAAATGAGCGCATATTTAAATAACCCATAGCTCTTAATAAAAATTCAGCTGTTTTTGAACAATTAGAATTTAACAGACATCAAGAGAACATAATAGATTACTTTAACACATTGCTTTAACAGAGAATCAGATTTTAATTCTATGTCAAAGAGAAATAGATTAGTATACTTGTAACATTTTCCATCTGCCAATGTCCTTGATTTACATTTTGAAATAAACTGTTAAAAATCTCCAAATTAGGATAATGTTTTGAATAAGATAACACAAATTTTAGCCTGAGCTTTTTTCATTTCTGTTGGCATGGTATATCTTTTTCCAGCCTTTCACTTTCAGTCTGTATGCATCTTTGTTGGAAAAAGATGTGTTTCTTGTAAGCAGCAAATTGATGGGTTTTGTTCCCTAACCCAATCAACCAATCTGTGTCTTTTAACTGGACTGTTCAGGCCATTAATGTTCAATGTGACTATTGACAAGTAGTAACTTTGCCCTGCCATTTGCCAAAGATATTTTCTAATATATACTTTGAGCTTCCTGTGATCTTTTGCTGTAAAGTTTCCTTCCTTTACCTTCTTTCATATTGATGACCATGTTTCTGTGTTTCTGTGTGTAACACATCTTTAAACACCTTTTGCAGGGCAGGACAAGTGGCAACAAATTCTTTCAATTTCTGTTTGCTATGAAAGGCCTTTATTTCACCTTCATTTACAAATGAGAGCTTTGCAGGATATAATATTCTGGGCTGGCAGTTTTTCTCTCTTAGTACCTGGGCTATATCTCGCCATTCCCTCCTAGCTTGTAGGGTTTCCGATGAGAAGTCAGCTGTGAGTCTAATTGGAGATCCTCTGAGAGTAATCTGACATTTCTCTCTTGCACATCTTAGAATCTTTTCTTTATGTTTCACTGTGGTGAGTTTGATTATGACGTGTCGTGGTGAGGATCTCTTTTGGTCATGTTTATTAGAGGTTCTATGAGCTTCCTGTACTAGGATGTCTCTGTCCTTCTCCAAACCCAGGAAGTTCTCTGCAAGTATCTCACTAAAAAGGCCTTCTAATCCTTTCTCTCTCTCCATGCCTTCAGGAACTCCTAGAACCCAAATGCTGTTTTTTTTTTTTTAATAGTATCCTATAGATTCCCAACAATATTTTTTAGATTTCTAATTTCCTCTTCTTTTCTTTGGTTTGACTGTATACTTTCCTGTGCTCTGTCTTCTAAGTCCGATATTCTCTCTTCTGTTTCACTGACTCTGATTTTAAGGCTCTCTAATATGTTTGTCATTTGATCTATTGAGTTCTTCATTTCATTTTGATTTCTCTTCACTATCACACTTTCCTGTTCTACTAGTTTTTTTGTTTCATTTTGATTCCTCCTTAAGATTTCATTTTCTTGGAGGAGATTTTCTATCCTATCCAGTAAGGAGTTCTGTAGCTCAAGCATTTGTTTTTGAAAACTACTAATTGTTTTAATCATAAATTTTTTGAAATCCGTATCTTGCATTTCTTCCATCTCATCATCTTCATAATCTTGACTTGGGGTGTCTTGTTCATTTGGGGGTTTCATAATGTCTTCCTTGTTCTTGTTTCCTTGGTTTTTGCGTTTGTTGCTTAGCATTGTAGAGATATTCTTTGGATTTTTCTTCCCTCACTCTGGTGCTTTTTCTTGTTATACTATGACTGTATTAGGTGGACTCTCTGCTTTTGGTGGCCTCAGAGTTCTGTTTGGTTCCTCAGGGTTAAGGGTGTGCCAAAGGTGACACTCCCAGGTTAGGCGTGGTAAATCTCTCTCTCTTTCTTTCTTTTTCTGATTCAAAAGGGAAGTAATTCCGCACAGCTGAACGGAATTGGAGGTAGTTAGCAGACAAATGATATACCCACAGGAGCCAGAGATCATAAGCTCTATTCTAAGACCACACAGGGAATCTGTGCTGCCCTCAGGGTGGGTTCAAATTTTCCTGCAGTCTCCCACTGGGTTGCCAAGGTTACCGAATTGTAGTGTCTCTGGAGAGTACTCATGTGAATTCCATGAGTTCTCTCCCCCACTGTCTCTTTTTTCATAGTCTCAGTTCTTTAGTGCCACACATTCACTAGGTCCTAATCTCCTGTTATTTCACACACACACACACACACCCCACCGAGTCAGGTTTTTCTGCTTGGCTGAGGGTGGGTGCAGACCTGAGGTCGCCCAGCTAATGACATATGTCCAAAATGGTGCCTGCTCTTTGTCTTGCATGCCTTTGAGAGGTGAGCAGAGAGAGAGAAACTCGTGTCCGTATCGGTCAATTTTTTTTTTCCCTCTCTCTACTGGATAGCCTGGTGAACTTTTCCCCACAGGGTTTCAAGCCTGGTTCCACTTGCCCGCCAATGTCTCGGGCTATTGAGGTTTGGCTCACCTTGCGTTCCAGTGCTGGTATGTTGCTTCTGCCGCTGGTGTCCTGAACTGTGGGCTCCCACGCTCTCCACGCAGGTCCACTGTGAATCACTAGTTCTGGAAGATTTTCCTCTGCTTTTTCTTCCCCTACTCTTCCTTGACCCTGCAGTATCTCCACTTTTATTAAACTGTCTCTTCCCGGACTATCAGTGTGCTCCCTTCCTATTCCGCCATCTTGCCGCTCTCCTCATCATGCCGTCATTCATCTTTAATTTGCTTTTTTATACTGAGCATAATTTATTAGAAACTTACAGGCAGAAGTGTGTGTTTGCTGGACACAAGATGAGAGAACCCCTTCACCAGGAGTAAAGAGATAAAGGATTTCTTAGACAAAGATGGCATGTGATCACCTGGAATGTACCCATTTGTTTTCAAGAAATATTATCTTCATTTTAGATATCCCACATGCCAGTAAAAAAAAAAACTTATTTTAAATAATGCATGATAGGATTTAAGTAAGTGTGCTGAAAAGTTATTGATGGAATTGTCAGTGTTACAAGTGAGATACAATCATAACAAAGATCAAGATGGCAGCAAAGGTGTTGAAGGAAATAGACTGTATGAAATAATTTCTGTAGTGAGAAAGATTTACTGTTTATTTGGAAACTGTGATTAGTCACAAGGAATGGTTGAGGATAATATTGTGTGTATGTTTGTATGTGTTTGTGTGTTTGCCCAAGAAGTTGTGACTAAATGAATATGAGGAAAACCAACTGTGATTATTACAAGTAATGATTTCTGTTTGGGATATATTGAGTCTCATAGTAATATCAAATATGTCACTAATAGACAACCCTGAGACACAAAGAAAATGTCAGATTCATAGATAGAATTTGTAAATTATCAGCATTTAAATGTTATGGGAAAAGGTCAGGATTGAATCTTCAGGCTTTCCAATGACTACAATCCTAGTATTGAAGGGAGAAGGAATAGAGATTGAGAGGTGTGCATTAGGTAAATGATAAAAGCTGGAGAAATGTTGGTAGATAAAGTTAGAGAAAGATGTGTTTAAAGAAAATAAAATAATTGCTGGATAGAATGATCTCAAGGAAATGTTAGTTGATTGGAGTGAACTGAAAGCTGCACAGAACTGAATAACATTACAATAATAAAAATATTTTTATAAAACTTTTTCTTACTATATTTAAGAACTATCAGAGTAATATAATGATAATGATATCAAAAAGGAATCTCGTTAAAATTGTCTTAAGTGAAGTAAAATATAAGTAAGGATTTTTTTTTTTTTTTTGCCATGGGAATGATCAAGTTGATGGAGAGGGATTAATAATAATGACGAAAATAGAGCTAAGGCAGGGTCCTTGAGAAATAGAGCAGTCCAGGATCCAAAGACAAGATAAATACTGTCCTTTGAGAACAACAAGGACCCCTCTTTCATTGTAACAGGAGAGATAATGGATAATCCAGTTATTGATTCAAGTTTCTGTATAGAGTCTCAGAATTGAGAAGATAAGGCATTTTATATCTATTTTCTCTCTTTCTGTGAAGAATAATACAAGATTGCCTTCAACTAAGTTAAAAGAGGGAGTGTTAAGAGTTTTAAGGAAGAGATGAGACAGCTATCACCTTGAAGAAGGTGATGAAATGAATTCACTGAACAAACAATTTGATGTTCAAATAGTAATGATAGGCTGTTGATGTCTAAGAAACTCAACCTGGTTTTGTGACACTTATGGTCACATTAAATGTTCTAGGTATTTGCACAGAGAATGTGGCTGGCTGAGATAGTGAAACATGGTGATAGCATGATGAGGAGATAGAGCAAAAATGTGATGAGATCAATGGATTGGGGTCTTATTGAGGTCAAGCTATAAAATATATTTTAATTTGGTATGTATTACAAGGATAAACCCATTTCTCAAATTGCATTTGATTCTGTATATTCTGTATATTTGATTGTATATGCTCTGTAGGTTGCTGCACTTTATGAATTAGAAAGCTTTTTTTAGTAAGACATATAATAAATTGTTATTTAATGGAAAGAAAACTCAGGATTCTTCCAATAATACTACTCAATTAAAAAGAGAATGTTTATACGAGTAAACATGTTAGAGCTATTTAAATGCTGATGTGACATCTACTAATCAGTAAATAGTTATACTATTATTAGTATATAGTAATACATAACATGTTTTCCATAATAACATTAACTCATAAATATACAAAATATTCATTGAAGTATTTATGTTTTAATTTTAAGAACCACATGGGCATACACATATACATAATCATATAGTTGATTTATTATTGCTCTGCCTAAGAAAGTGAGCATCTGAAAACTTTGTCCTACATCCAAAAAATCCCAGCTAATAAGTGGTAGAGCTGAGATTTGAATAGGGACTTTCTGGATTGAGATCACGATCCATTACAACTACATAATATGTAAACATTAAGTATGGAAGGATTTACTATAGATTATAGGCTCAAGAAAGTTAAGTATTTTAATAGTTACTGGAATGAACAGTGTATATGAACTATTATCATAGGTTCTCTGTATATAACAGTTATTATATCTGGATAACTTCCTTATTAATGTATGATATTTAGCCATATTGATATTCAAATTGTCTACTCAAATATTGGAAGTACTATTATATGGCAGAATAGAAAAATCACAGTTCTTCACTCAGATATCTTGTTTTATCTAGATGGCAAAAAATTAATTATTATAATACAGGAAAATTTGGAGAGTAAAACATATACTATAAAAATTATTCCAGGCCAGCGCCGTGGCTCACTAGGCTAATCCTCTGCCTGCGATGCCGGGACACCGGGTTCTAGTCCTGGTCAGGGCACCGATCCTGTCCCGGTTGCCCCTCTTCCAGGCCAGCTCTCTGCTGTGGCCAGGGAGTGCAGTGGAGGATGGCCCAAGTCCTTGGGCCCTGCACCCCATGGGAGACCAGGAGAAGCACCTGGCTCCTGCCTTCGGATCAGCGCGGTGCGCCGGCCACAGTGCGCCTACCACGGCGGCCATTGGAGGGTGAACCAACGGCAAAAAGGAAGACCTTTCTCTCTGTCTCTCTCTCACTGTCCACTCTGCCTGTCAAAAATAAAAAAAAAAAATTATTCCAGGGTAAGAGCAAAATCCTAAACTCTCCTGGTAATCTGGATTATATAACAAATCTTGTTTTAATCCTAATTTCCCTCTGATCAGATGATTTTGAAAAACTATTCCTGTTATTATCACATCTTAAAATGAACAACAAAGAACAAATATTCCACATGTTTAATAGCATGTGCATAGTCAACTGATGAAAGATTTTAGACATATACTGTATGCATAGCATAGTTATATAGTTGTTAAGACAGCAGTTATATGTAATATACAAAATATCATTCATAGAGTTGGTATTTTGCAAAAGAAGGTAAAATATATACATAATTGGATCAATACATGGTGTTACAGTTTGGATATGATTCATAGGCTGAAAGCTTGAGTCCCCATTGAAACAGCATTGGAAAATGATAAGACCTTTAAGAGGTGGGGTCTAGTAGAGTCATTGAGTCATGACCACCCTTGTGAAGGGATTAATGCTGGTCTCTCAGGGTTGGGTTTTGCAAGGTTGGATTAGTTTCCACAAGTGCAGATTGTTATAAATGGACCAACCTGACCCTCATTGGTTTCTTTCTACCTCCTTTGCCATGTTACCTTTCTTTTGCACATATCCCTGCCATGGGATGCCACCTGTGGTGAGACCTTTACAAGAAGTAAGGCTTCTGTTCTCTTGGATTTTCAAAACTGTGAGCTAAATGAAGCTTTCTTTACAGAGTACCCAGTCTGGAGAATTTTGCTATACCAACATAAAATGGACTGAGAGATATGATAAAGAGAAGGTAGCACCATTCCAGAACCTGTATCATATCCCTTTTATAACTCCTATCAAAACCAACAACCACATTTTAAAGATCCATTACTTCTGGGGCCAGTGCTGTGGCGTGGCACATAAAGCTGAAATCTGCAAGACCTGCATCTCATGTGAGTGCAAGTTAGTGTCCTGGCTGCTCCGCTTCTGATCCAGCTCCCTGCTAATGGCCTGGGAAAGCAGCAAATGGGAGACCCAAAGGAAGCTCCTGGCTCTTTGCTGCAGCCTGACCCAGCTCGGGCTGTTGTGTGCTTCTGAGGAGTGAACCAGCAGATGGAAGATCTCTGTCTCTGTCTCTTGTTCTCTCTGTAACTCTGTTTCAAATAAATAGATAGGTAGATAGATAAATAAGTAAATAAATAAATCTTTACACAAACTAAAATATTCATGACTTCTACAGTCTCTGGAATCTTCATAATCTCCACATTCAAACCTTGATACCATATGAATCATAACATCAAAGAACGTTAAACTGCAGTGTGCCAACAGGCTGGTTAACAATAATTTCACATTGTGTAAGAATGGTTGAAACAAGGACAGAAGACTCGATTTCAATTATCAGATTAGTTTAGGACCTGAACAGAAATGTAAACAGTCATAATGAGAGAAACTCTATTCTATAGTGTGAATTGAAAAAAAAAAAATTACCAATCATATCAACTATCTAGTGAAAATGAGTCCTCAACTGTGAAGTTTGTTACTTTAATACCAGAAGTGTTTGCTAAGAAAAGTTGAACAGAAATTCAAAATGTAGGAGGGTGTACAATTATGACATCAGTTATTTCAAAGCAGAAAAAATTAAATGGATATTAAATAATTGTAAGAATCTCAATTTTTTGCCGCTCTCCTCAATTTTTTTTATTTTTTTAAACCATTGTTGCTGACAATGTGGTTACTTCTTATATTAATGGAATTTTTTTATGTTAATAAAATAGATTTCAGTAACTGGGAAAAGAAAATACCATTCTTCCTGTCCCAACATATTTCCTTAATTATTGATTGTTATAGTCATTGATTTATATAGTGTTCTAATTTTTATTGTTATCAACAAGATCAATTTTTTTGTCAAAACTGGTAACTCCAAAATTTCCCTGCAATTTTATGTTGTATCTGTAGTGTATGGGAACTAGCCACAGAAAATTTCAAAAATAATTTTCTCTTTCCTAAGTGTGGTATTGCATAAGACATACAGCCCTCACTTTGGAATCTGAACTAAAATTTTGCAAATCAAATGAGAAAAATAGATACATGAATTTGATATTTTCACTTTAGTACATTAAAGCTCATGTCTTCACTAATATTTTATAATCAACTATTCTAAAGCCTGTGAAAGATATAAATACAGGCTTTATTCACATTGCATTTTTGGTCATCATTCCTTTTCCAATATTTTTAAATTTATTGCATGTATCATTAGAGTAAAAAAAGAATATCTACTCATAGCATTACACATTTGGGAATAAATATAAGAGATAAGGATTGCTCAAGGCCATTGGCAGTGGTTAGTTTAAATAAGAGGAAGAAATCACAGAATAGAGAACAGAATACAGTTGTTAAAATTCTAAAGAATAAGAACAGTAGCAAAATGAAAAAGATAATGCATTGATGTCATAAAAATCTTTTATTCTAAAGAAAACAAAGAAAGCAGTACATTAAAAAGTTGCATAAGTATAAATAAGCAGGAGAAACCTAGTTTTATTTCCCAATTTTCATTTCAATGCTTTCCTTAGAACAGTAATAAAACAATACTGTACAAGGCAAGCTGACTCTTTTTAGGAAAACAATGTGAGAATCTTAATTATTTCTATGGAACTGGAAGCTAAGAGCTATACAGACAGGGAGAAAAAAGCCCACAAACCAAAAAATAATACCATGCAAATCATAATTTTTATCATATAAATCATGATTTAATATGAATAACTGTAGATAGATCTGTTACTGAAATGTATGCTGGTATAGTCAGAGACAGAAGCATTCCACTTAAAGAAATGGATACACTCTGACCAATGTGTCTTTAAACAGTTTGATCATTGTGTGAACATCAGAGCGTGCACGTACACAAACTTAGATGGTATGACAGTACTTGAAAAAGTACTTGGAAAATGGAAAATTGAATTCAAAGACAAGCTTATTTTGGTGCATAATTGTTAATCTCAGACATATGAGAGGTCTTCATAAAATTTATATAAAATGTATGTTATGGAAAACAATATAAGGGTATCAAAGTTATTTTGCACTCAAATAAACTTGTTTTTTAATTTCATTTCCCTGAACTTTTTCAAGTACTCTAGTATAGCCCAGTAATTGGATGCAGCCTCTTTTTTATTTTTAATTTCTTTGACAGGTAGAGTTATGGACAGTGAGAGAGAGAGATGGAGAGAGGATGTAGCCTCTTGATACACTCAGAAGATGCAGTAAGCATTAGAAGTATGATGGTCCAGTACAGCACATTGTTTTCCAATAACTTCTCTAAGAGGAAGAAGTGCATTCTAAAATAATGATGAAACAGTGTGGTAATTTAATGTGATATGGCAAATGCATAAATCAGTAACATAGTTGTCTATTATCATGACAAATATTATGTGTCGTCCATAGTTATATGTGGTATATTGTCATTGGACTGACACCTCTGTTATATTTGTTGGTACCATCATTACCACAAACATCTGAGTAATGGGTTGTACTGTGTGTTATATACATGTTATCACAGTGAAGCTGTCACTGTAAGATAAGGATTTTCCAGTTTACTTATGATATTATGGGGCTTCTGTCATATTTGTTGCCTATCTTAGGCCAAAACTTGATTATGTGGCTCACAATTATAGATGTAAGTGAATAAAAGAAGTCTTCAAAACTCAATGAGACTTGGTAAGTTAGTGACATTCTATTTTAGAACTCTTTGTTCAGGAAAAATGAATTAATCTAATTTTAACCAAACCCGTGCTGAGGCAGTCACATATGTCATTTCAATTAGATCTCACAAAATCCTAGAAATCCTGGAAAATAATTATTATTTTCCATTTGAAAGAGAAGCAAATATATGGAAAATGGAGTATTGTAACCAAAGAATTTGTAGAAAATAAATCCGGAATGAGATCTAAAAATGTTTCCAGCAATTCACCCTAAAAATTACCCTCTGAAATGTAACTCTAACATAAGAAAGTGTGCTTCTGTGAGGGTGAACCAACGGCAAAAGGAAGACCTTTCTCTCTCTCTCTCTCTCTCACTGTCCACTCTGCCTGTCAAAAAAAAAAAAAAAAGTGTGCTTCTGTGTGTGAGAGTGAAAAGGGAGGGGGAGAGAGAGAGAGAGAGAGAGAGAGAGAGAGAGAATCTTGACAGAAAAAATTAGAACTTCCAATTATAATATATGCTATGAGGTCTCCAATGTCCAGAAATATTTGATATCACACCCCTTAGCTGAATCATCACCAGGGAAATAATTTGGCACTGAGGGCAACCTTCATGCACAGTCCAACTGTTAATATAATAGTCTGATGGGGGAAAAAGAAAGAAAGGGCTCAGAATGAGGACTGATTTCAGTATGTGTCAACTGCTAACCTATGATCTGTTTCAAATAAAGGACTGTTACCTCCTTTTTTATTACATTTTCCTCCAGTACTGCTTTGACTATTGGATTTTTCTTTTAATAATGTCTCCTTGCTAATGACCAAAGTGCACTTCATAATTTTAACTCAGTTTTCAGAGTGACTCTTCGCAAAATGTTGCTCTGGGATTCAATTTCTCCGTCTCAAAATATTTCTATTTAAGGCTTAAAGTCACATTTTAAGAGTGATAGCTAAGTAAACACTATTATATT
Source organism: Lepus europaeus (assembly GCF_033115175.1). NCBI lineage: Eukaryota > Metazoa > Chordata > Mammalia > Lagomorpha > Leporidae > Lepus > Lepus europaeus. The sequence continues at coordinate 64,282,243 of NC_084842.1, read as the reverse complement.
TTGGTTGAACAAATCTGCATAAGTTATATTTCATTAAATGGCAAAATCTAATTATAGGAGAAAAAAAGTATATTGAATTGTTTTTATAAAGATGTACCCCAGAGCATTTAGTTTGTTTTTTTTTTTTTAACTAGCCATGAGTTTCAAAAATTTCTCAATTCTGCCAAATCTTTACTTGCTGATATTGCTTTATATTTACTTTAAATGGAAGATACTAAAATGACCTTGTATGATGAGCATTTAGTAATACATTTTTCTTTCTAACTAAAAACTTCCTAGTGTGATTGCTTACTTCTGTTGTGTACATAGAAAATGCTATGAAAAGCTAGTAGAATTGCACTATTGGAATATTGGCCAATACTTGGTTGACAATTTCAAGTTCTCAATTTTCTGTCCTGGTCTGCCTGATCTGTTCTCTCTCTCTCTCTCTCTCTCTCTCTTTTTTTTTTTTTCGGTATAAATAAAGATTGTATTTGCTCTTCTTTTTTCATTTATATGTTTTTTAAACTTTTATTTAGTTAATATAAATTTCAAAAGTACAGTTTATGGATTACAATGGCTTTCCCCACCACCTATAACTTCCCTCCCAACAGCACCCCTCCCATCTCCCACTCCCTCTCCCATTCCATTCACATCAAGATTAATTTTCAATTCTCTTTATATACAGAAGATCAATTTAGTATATATTAAGTAAAAATTTAATCAGTTTGCACCCACACAGAACATAAAGTGTAAAATACTGTTTCAGTACTAGTTATAGCATTACTTCACATTGGACAGCATATTAAGGACAGAGATCCCACATGAGAAGTAAGTACACAGTGACCCCTGTTGTTGACTTAACAATTTGACAATCTTGTTTTTGGTGTCAGTAATCTCCCTAGGATCTAGTCAAGAGTTGCCAAGGCTATGGAAGCCTCTTGAGTTCACTAACTTCGATCTTATTTAGACAAGGTCATAGTTCAAAGTGAAAGTTCTCTCCTCCCTTCAGAGAAAGGTACTTCCTTCTTTGATGGCCCGTTCTTTCTACTGAGATCTCATTTGCAGAGATCTTTCATTTAGTTTTTTTTTTTTTTTTCCCAGAGTGTCTTGGCTTTCCAGGCCTAAAATACTCTCATGGACTCTTCAGCCAGATCTGAATGCCTTAAGGGCTGATTCTGAGGCCAGAGTGCTGTTTAGGACATCTGCCCTTCTATGAGTCTGCTGTGTATCCCACTTCCCATGTTGGATCCTTCTCTCCCTTTTTGATTCTATCAGTTAGTATTTGCTGACACTGGTCTTGTTTTTGTGATCTCTTTGACTCTTTAGACCTATCAGTGTGATCAGTTGTGAACTGAAGATGATCACTTGGACTAGTGAGATGGCATTGGTACATGCCACCTTGATGGGATTGTATTGGAATCCCCTGGCATGTCTCTAACTCCACCATTTGGGGCAAGTCCAATTGAGCATGTCCCAAATTGTACATCTCCTCCCTCTCTTACTCCCACTCTTGCATTTAATAGGGATCACTTTTCTGTTAAATTTCAACACCTAAGAATAATTGTGTGTTAATTACAGAGTTCAACCAATAGTATTAACTAGAACAAAAAATATACTAAAAGAGATAAAGTATTAAATTTTACATCAACTGTCAGGACAAGGGCTGATCAAATCACTGTTTCTCATAGTGTCCCTTTCACTTCAACAGGTTTCCGTTTTTGTGCTTGGTTAGTTGTCACTGATCAGGGAGAACAAATGATATTTGTCCCTTTCTATCTGACTTTCTTTGGAGTAAAAAAAAAATACTCTAATCACCACAGACACTTCAGACTGGTATATGCACAATGTCTAAAAAATTTGTTGCAAATGCATGAATTAACTGCTGTCCATTAAAAATAAGCAAGGGCCTTATTCACAGGAAAAGCCATAGTATAAGGTAACAGCACAAGCTTATTACTAAACTTTTGTAATCTCAGAAAATTCTTTTGAGCAAACACACGTCCATTAATATATTCATGGCAAAGAAATAGACAACATATTAACTCAGCAATATTTTCATTTCAATGTTTTGAAGAGAGCACAGATTTTTAAAATCTCATACCACTTTCATAAACTCTCTTTATTTTTATTATGGTCTAGATATTTCGTGGTGCAGAATAGCTCAATCTTACTTCAGCTTACACAATTATTCCAAAATGGACTTGATTCCTGTAACCTTTCTACTTAAAATGCAACTAAAGCTTGCATGACCAGGGCAGAATGTACTTTTCCTTGGGTACATATTACTTGCGTGCTTATTTTGTGCTTCCTAATTGAGAATAATTGTCAGTGACTGACCTGAATGCTTCTACTAATAAAATCTCAATTTGGGATTCAAGTGACATTACTTCCCTTTATAAATGTCCTTCAAAAATTGAAGTCAAAAATCTACTGAAGCTTCAGTAATAATGTAGTTAAGTGGTTACTTCTAAGTTATAGGACTATATAGAAGAAAAGAAAATAATGTATAAATTACACACTATACAAACAGCATATTCAAATTCAATGTTACTTATGTTATTATCTTTTAATACAGTAACATTTTAACTAACGCTAAAAAATGAAGTCCTGAAATGAGTCTATTAATTTCCCTGATAGAGGATTTTTCTAACTTGTTTTCTTTTTTAATAAGTAGAGCTAAATTTACTGTTCATGAAACCTATCTTATGATGGAAAACCATGGCATTCATATGATGCGTTGATGAGACTATTATTATCCCTATTTCTCAATCCAGAATTCAGATTCCTTAAATAAAAGCAGTTTGTAGGGATATTTTAGAGTAATCTAATTTTAGACATTGAACAAAGCCATTTTGCCTCCTACTGAAATGGTAGAAAACTTTAGTGGGTGGCATCTAACCTTAAAGGAAATCATTATTATTATGGCCTGCATCTTATATTAACACAGGATTCTTAAATACTTTACATCATTTTCTGAACATGATTTTTTTTTCATCAGTAAAATAAGGAACACTTTACAAATCCAACAGTAGCCTTTTGGTAGGCTGTTATATCGATTTACTAACAAATATCACAAAAGAAGTAGATCTTGTAAGTTTATGAGAAATGATCTTAAAACTATAATAATGGCAGTTACAGTTTTTGAGGACCTTACAAATAATGGGTAATTACTGTTAAGCAAATTACATAACTGTTTTCATACACACAAAACTTTGTAATATTGATAATATTCTAATTTTTCAATAATATGCCAGTAAAGCTAATAATCTTGCACAATGAATACAAGAAATAATAAGTCCAACTTTGGTTTGTTCTATTTTCTTCAAAATCCTTATTTTTTAACACTAAAATAATAAACGTGAAATCCTTCAATCCATTAAAATACTTGTTTTAATGAAAAAAAATTGAGTCCATGGAAAGCTAAGTACAACTATTGAAAGTGTTCATGCACAACAATGGGAAAGAAAGGAAAATATGAATACTAATGACATTTAGTCTCTGTAGGATTTAGATGGAAATAAAGTGTTGGAAGGAACAGGGTTTTTATGGAACATTTGGTACATTTCCAAATTCTTATTTTTTTTTTTTTGCAAAATTCTTATTTTGGAAAGCATTTTAACATCTTACATACTCAAAAACTGAAAAATTAAAATACAAAAAGTTTTAAAGAAAACTCTAAAATTTAATAAATGTGGGGAAAAGCTAGCCAAATAATATTTTTAGATGAGTGACGTAACCTTATTGAAGAGTGTGTGGGAAGAAGGAACTAGCTCAAGAATACTTTGAACACAGTATTAGGTTATATGACCTCAGGCTAAAAAGAAAACTGAACTCGTTAGTAGACTATTTTTTTTTTCCTAATCTACATAGGAAAGGATTCCTGAATCTACTTTTTCTGTGCATTTCAGGACTAATTAATTAGATATATAATGGACATGGGAACTACTTTGTTACATCAAAGAAGGAAGTTACAATATGGAAAAGGGAAAAGGTAGAATAAACCACATGATTTATTTTTGATTTTATCACTATAAACTGTTTTTTCTAACATAAGTTTCCATTGGAGTAGAAATAGATGTGTGTGGTGTGTGTGTGTGTGTACACACATAAGGTGTGCTCTGGTGTTGTATATAATTTATTTGGTTCTATCAGCTAAGACAACTCAGAAGCAATAAAATTTCAGAAGTAATGAGAATGCAGAGCCAAGTTCTTTAGCCAAATCCTAAATAGTATTCGCCTCAAAAAGGAAATTATGAAGAAATGCCTGAATACAAATATACATTTGGAAACAATATAATCTTGGAATATCCAGATGTCACAAGAAAGAAGTCTTAAAAATGATGGTGATAGATATAAAGAATTAAAATCTACTTACAGAAGCTTAACTTGGTATTATCTGAGACAATTTTAGACTTGAAATAAGTGACAGTAAAGAATAAAATCTGTTTAATATAATAACTCTAAGATTCACACTGATTAACCAGTAGATAGATAAGAAAAAAAAATCTTCCTTTTAATAAATTACCAAGTAATAAATGTAGCAGTGCTAGAATGGCAAAATAAATCATATCTTGTCAACTATAATAATTGATGAAACATCAGCCATCAACAGATGTTAAAACTCATAGGTGAAATCCTGAGGATAAGAAGTTGTTTACATGATTCCAAAGTAATTCCTCAAGAAATAGCTTTAAATACAAAAGTGAAAAATAGTAATTTTATAGTGAAAAAGCATGAATCATAGTAACTTAACCAAGTACTAAAGTTAAATATCCCCAATATTTTAATACACTAACATTTTGAGTCTACAGATAGGAGGCATTAAGAAGGAAATAGCTTCACTTCTTTGTATCCTTCTTAAAATTGTATATAACATGAATCTAGTTATGAAAAATCCCAGACACACCTAAATTAAAGTGTCCTACACAATAGCATCAACTTGAAAATATAAATGTCAACAATACAAAGAAATGTTCAGGAAGTGTTTCATATGAAATGAAACTGAAGCACATGAAAAGTGAATGTGACGCATAATCCTGGATTGAATTTTTCTATCCCATGCATTATTTTGACAATTGAAAAAGTCTGAATGTGAACTTTGGTTTAAATAATAATTAAATGTAAATATATGATTTTGATAATTATTCAATGATTATGTAACAGAATATCTGTGCTTGTTTGAAAATACAAGTACACACTGAAGTCTTGTGAGTAAAGGGCCATCATATTGTCCAGTATTTGAGAAAAATAGTCAAATACAGATAGAGACACAAAACAGATGTAAAAAAATGGAACACATGTAAATTAAATTAAATTCATGAATAATTTATTTTTTTATTTTTATTTTTATTTATTTATTTTTTTTAACTTTTATTTAATGAATATAAATTTCCAGTGTACAGCTTATGGATTACAATGGCTTCCCCCCCCCCATAACTTCCCTCCCACCCGCAACCCTCCCCTCTCCCGCTCCCTCTCCCCTTCCATTTGCATCAAGATTCATTTTCAATTCTCTTTATATACAGAAGATCAATTTAGTATAAAGATTTCAACAGTTTGCACCCACATAGAAACACAAAGTGAAACATACTGTTTGAGTACTAGTTATAGCATTAAATCACAATGGACAGCACATTAAGGACAGAGATCCCACATGAGGAGCAAGTGCACAGTGGCTCCTGTTGTTGACCCAACAAATTGACACTCTAGTTTATGGCGCCAGTAACCATCCTAGGCTGTCGTCATGAGTTGCCAAGGTTATGGAAGCCTTCCAAGTTTGCCGATTCTGATCATATTTAGACAAGGTCATAAAAGACAGAGGGAGGATAGTAACCAATGATCCTAAGAGTGGCATTTACCAGGTTTGAACAATTATACAGCATTAAGTGGGGAAGAGGACCCTCAGTACACACAGGTTGGGAGTAGAGCCATTGGTGGTAGAGTAGAGGTTATGATTACAAAGGAATGAGGCCCAAGTGCGCTAGACAGGGCCTAGAACAAAGGACAGAGTCATTATTAGAGGAGCTAAGAAAGGTGCTGTCTAAGCTACAATTAAGTTTTCTGATTGAGAGGCAAATAGAACCTGATAGAAGGGGCTTGATAATAATCTGGTGGGCTTTAGGCCTTGTAAATTCAGAGGCCCAGACCTATCTATCTCTTCACATGGGGTATATCCTAAGGGAGGTGTGAACCTCCTAGGGGAAGGCACTCTGTTGACTTTCATTACTTGGCTGGCCTGGGAGGAGAGCTGGCCAGGTAAAGGCAGGTGGCATCTCTAACAAGAAATTGACAGTTCTGCCTGCAATGTTGCTGACCCTACTTGACCATCCCCTCAGCTGCAGTGGTCACTTTGGAAGTTGGGCTGAGTGAAGGGCTTTTCAGCTTAGAGCCAATAAGATCTGTGGCTCTGACCTGGGCATCCTTCGACTCCAGGGCAGGTCCATTTCCAGTGATCCAACTCTTGGCAGAGCTGCCAGGGCTCTTCACAAGCTGACTTCTGCTGAAGCCCAGGCTTACCACATTGAAAGCCACTGCAGTGGACTGGCCTGTTGGGTCTCCTTGAGGGCAGATCACTGTTCAGATCAGCCATTAATAGGCCTGCCACCCATTGCTTCTGATGCCTAGCTTTCTTTTCCTCCTGGTTTGTGTTAAAGCAGACCAGAGGATGCAAGTCAAGGGAGTGCCCGTTTCCCATCTCTAATCTTCGGTGGCCTGAACTACAAGTCTATAGTCACAGGCATGTTCTGTAGTAGTTTTTCTAAGGTAGACAATGCCCATGAGGAAAATTATATTCTCACTTTAAAACTTTCCCTTTGGTCTGAAAGGGAGGTTTTTTCTACTTACTGTATACTTCGCTGATGGCGAAGTGAATCTAGCTATGAGATTATTATTTAAGTTCTTATTTTGGCTATGCTATTGCAGAAAAATGTTAGCCATCTCTTTTATAAGGTCTAAAGATTAAATTGTGCATCCTACAGATTCCTTCATAATAGAATTAGTTTCCTACCTTGAGGAGAATAGAGAAATGAAAGAACAAGTTGGGCTTAGAATAGAGAAATGAGGGAGCAAGTCCTAGATCGCTTGCTGACAATAGCAATATCACATGAATACTTAGCAAACCGTTTCAACCATTAGATAACAACTTAAGAAAACATTTACCAGAAGGTCCAATGTCTTCTATCAATTTTAAGAATCAAGTATTTGAAAACACCTCTTAAATATCTAACATGGTGTAGTTTGTTTAGCCAGTAAACTTAAGCACAACCATATAAAATGTTTTTAGTTTCTTTCTACCAACAAGTTTAAAACATATGATACACAGATTCACGTCACACAAATTAAAATGTATCTTTGATTGATTTTAGCAGCTTAAATTTATGGACAATTTTATCTATAAGCCATTTAAAATAAAACTCTTAATAAAATTTCCCCATGTGGACATACAATATGTACACACATATAACATAGCATAATAGACCAATATAGCAATTTTAATAATAGCTTTTAAAATCTTTAACTCTTTTTGTAGATTGCCAATTGATTTGAATTGCTTTTTGCTTTTAGTAACCTCAGTTAACCATACTTTCTCTCAGTTGGTACTGTTAATACATTATTGGCTTCATCTGTTTACAGAGCCATCCCAAAGTACTGAATACAATAAAAGTGGCTGGAAAAAGTCCATAGGAACCTATAGGAGGACAGCTAAACACAGAACCAACAACGCTTTAGTTTTATGAGCAGCAGATCATATATAACTGTGGATGACAAAAGACTTTAAGTCGCCATGTTTAAAATTATAAACTCATCAACCAACAGGAGGCACTTGCTTACTTCACAGTATTTTTGAAAGCACCTGTAGGATTTTACAAGTATTTAACCCTTTAAGCCTCTGGGGCTTTCTCATTAAGATAACTATCATGTCTAGTAACACAAGATCATTAGACTTTTTAATTCTCAAACATTTGTATTAATAGCATTTCCCATTATAGAAACTTAAAGTCTGGTACCACATCACATCTTGACAGTACTTCTAATATACTCCAAATAGACTGATTAGTTGGTGTCTCTATAAGATGAGAGACATAGGTCCTTCGATTTTTTCAGTTGGGCCCAAACTGGAAAAACCAAAGTCCAGGATTTACTGGAAATTTTAGAGACCAGATTGTTTGAAACTTTGATTTTTTGAATGCCTGTCAAGAATGCCAAGAAGGCTCAAAATCCAAAATATCTGGTTGAAATAAGATTTCTTAAAATCATGACATAACATAGACCAAATTTGATCATTGTTACAAGGTGATTATTCAAATTTTTGAAAAAAGCACATATTTAAATAACCCATAGCTCTTAATAAAAATTCAGCTGTTTTTGAACAATTAGAATTTAACAGACATCAAGAGAACATAATAGATTACTTTAACACATTGCTTTAACAGAGCATCAGAGTTTAATTCTATGTCAAAGAGAAATTGAGCTTCCTGTGATCTTTTGCTGTGAGGTTTCCTTCCTTTACCTTCTTTCATATTGGTGACCATGTTTCTGTGTTTCTGTGTGTAAGACATCTTTAAGCATCTTTTGCAGGGCAGGATGAGTGGCAACAAATTCTTTCAGTTTCTGTTTGCTATGAAAAGGTGAAATTCATGAATAATTTAACAGTTAAAGAAACTATGGGCTGGCGCCGCGGCTCAGTAGGCTAATCCTCTGCCTTGCGGCGCTGGCACACCAGGTTCTAGTCTCGGTCGGGGCACCGATCCTGTCCCGGTTGCCCCTCTTCCAGGCCAGCTCTCTGTTGTGGCCCTGGAGTGCAGTGGAGGATGTCCCAAGTGCTTGGGTCCTGCACCCTATGGGAGACCAGGATAAGCACCTGGCTCCTGCCTTCAGATCAGCGCGGTGCGCCTGCAGCAGCGCGCCTACCGCGGCGACCATTGGAGGGTGAACCAACGGCAAAAAGGAAGACCTTTCTCTCTCTGTCTCCCTTTACTGTCCACTCTGCCTGTCAAAAATAAAAAAAAAAAAAGAAACTATGTGAAGAGCCTATGGGTTTTGGTGGGGAGTAACATTATTTCAAGTGTTAATTTTTGTTAAGATGATAGTTGATTTCATGTGTCAACTTGACTGGCTAAGGGATGCCCAGACAGATAGTAAAATATCATGTCTTAGGGTTGGCATTATGGTGTAATGGGTTAAGCCAACATCTGCAGTGCCAGCATCCCATGTGAATGCCAGTTCCAGACCCAGATGCTCAACTTCTGATCCAGCTCCCTGCAAATGTGCCTGGAAAAGCAGCAGAGGATGCCCCAAGTGCTTGGACCCTTACACCTACATGGGTGATCCAAGTGAGCATATATGTACTTTGAATAACTGGTAATTATTAAGTGCTTGATTTAATAAAGTACTAAAATAATGATTATCATATCTTGTGCTTATACAATGTGAGTGGTGTACATACACACACACACACACACACACACATATATATATATATATATATCTTGTCCACGGCAATTCTATTTTCACTCTCAACAGAAAGCCTTTGGAGGTGCTTGTGTACAGCTGCAATCTTATATCCTGTTTATTTTCAGATTTGCTTCACCAATTCAGGATTTTTAAATGCTTAGAATACACAACTCATTATTCTGTCAGTATTTCTACCCAAGCTGGGTTCATTTTATGTGAAATTACAATTGCTGACATTAATTGGTAATTTTAAAAGAAAAAGTATCTAGTCAGCTTCTACTCCTTGAGGGGGAAATTAGAGAAATGAAAACATCAACTATGGAATAATTGATACACTTGTATATTCCTGAATTTGCTGGTACATAATTAATTAAAATAATAGACAACAAATGAATACATGCCATTGTCTAGTATTTCCTTGTAACCACATGCCTTTCTTTTTATTTATTCACTTTAAAAACAAATGTCCAGCTTCAAATTGTCTCATTTGGGAAGTGAGATAAATTCTTTGAATTGAGATTTTAGAGAACAAAATAGCTGTATATAAAAAAATAAGTTAAGACTTCTATTTCTTTGTTTTAACAACATATGTGTTTGTGTGTGTGAGTGTGTATGTTGTTTTGTTCTGTTTGCAAAGGGTCAATTGATATGAGAATATTATAGTGGAATGTTTTCTTATGATAAATGAGAAGAATATATACATATATATATATATATATATATAAATTCAGAATGTGGATTGAAAGAGCAAACAAGGTTAGAGAAAATAATTTCTGTGCTCTTGGGTACAGTAAATGCATGCTACACTCCATAAATTACCCATATCTTTCATACTCTGCTTTGATTGCTTTCAGAGCCCAATATAAAATTGTTTTGTATGGCATACTTGTTTTAAAACTTAACATTTTGAAAAAAAAAAACGGGTGCAATATCTTGGCTCATATTCCATGGGCTGAAACACAGAAGAGGGCATTTCTGAAGCATAGCAGTGCCAGAAAGGAAAAATAACATAGCCAGTGGCAGAAAACTACAAATCAAAATTTGGAAAGAAACAAAAACAAGTCAGTACTCCATTGGTATGACCTCCCTTCTCATTTTTAAAATTATTATTTGAGAGGCTGGATTAGTATTAGAGAGTCAGGGATACACACACACACAGACAGAGAGAGAGAGAGAGAGAGAGAGAGAGAGAGAGAGAGAGATACCACGCACTAGTTCCCTCTCAAACTACTTGCACAAGCTGAAGCTGGAGATGATAATAACCAGGAGCAGTAACTCAATCCAGGTCTCCTAAAGGAGTGACAGTGACCTGGCCAATTGAGCCATCACCTGGTGCCTTCCAGGGTAACCAATGACAAGAAGCTGAAATCAGGTGCAGAACCAGAATTTGAATGCAGTTAATCTGAAATGGGCTGCAAGTGTCTCATCCAATGGATTGATCAATAGGTCACATGATTCCTGCTCGCCTCATCCTCTTCCTTAGTCGTTCACTTTCTTACCACAAACACAAAGCTGAGTTGAAGTTTGTGTAAAGAACTGAATATGCCCGGTAATTCTTAACACTTCATATGTTGCCAACAGGATATTACTCAATATCTACCCTATCAAATTTCATGACTTACACTAATTCATCTTATCTGGAAACCTGGATCTACATCTTGCTAGAACTTTGTTCAAGTTTATGAGTCAATTAAGCAGGAATGAATCACTCAGTATTCTACAACAAAAACCAGTGGAAAATATAGTACACATACACACATACACAAGCACATATAAAGATAGCCAAGTGTCTCATCACAGCAGAGATATATAATGGTGGAACCTTGTTATTGGAAGACTTTGTTATTGTGTGAATATCTAGAGTATAGTTTCATGAACTGAGACTGTTACTATTGTACCCATTTGTCCTTCTGTGTTTGGATTATTGCACTTAACATAGTGTCTTCCAATTCCACACATTTAACTTCCTACGAACCCTGATTAAATTTAACTAAAATGTGACAGGCATTGTGGTACAGGGATGAAGTCACTGGTTGGGACATCTATATCTCATATGGGTGCCAGTTTGAATATTGGCTACTTTTCTTTACATCCAGCCTCCTGCTAATGTGCTTGAGAAGGAAGAAGATGATGGCTCAAATGCTTGGGTCCATGCCAGCCAATTGGAAGACCAAAATGGAATTAAGGGCCTGTGACTTCTGCCTGGCCCAACCTAAGCTGTTGCAAACATTTGGGGCAGTGAATCAGTGGATGGATGACTTCTCTCTGCATCTCTCCCTCTGTTTGTCACTCTTTTTTCTTTCTTTCTTTTTTTTTTAATTTTTGACAGGCAGAGTGAATAGTGAGAGAGAGAGACAGAGAGAAAGGTCTTCCTTTGCCGTTGATTCACCCTCCAATGGCCGGCGCACCGCGCTGATCCGAAGCCAGGAGCCAGGTGCTTATCCTGGTCTCCCATGGGGTGCAGGGCCCAAGCACTTGGGCCATCCTCCACTGCACTCCTGGGCCACAGCAGAGAGCTGGCTTGGAAGAGGGGCAACCTGGACAGAATCCGGTGCCCCGACCGGAACTAGAACCCGGTGTGCTGGCGCTGCAAGGTGGAGGATTAGCCTATTGAGCCACAGCGCCGGCCCACTCTGACTTTTAAATACAGACATACATAAAGAATTAGCTACACATATTTTAAAATAGAATGTATAGAATATATAACAATATATACTTCAAAATTCATGGAAAGTAGAACCAAAAAATATCTTTATTTTGGTATTCATTACTACTCATATGCTTTTGTATTTTTAAAAGATTTCCTTTATTTTAAAAGCTGATGCTATCTAATTTTTCCACCATTTCTATTCTACTTGCTAGAGGATAGGTGTTTATATGTATGATTGAAAACTAAACTCTTAATAGTGGTTATTTACTATCTTTTAATTTAAAGGAGAAGTTACCAAACTCTTTATAAACTCGAAAGATGTTTCACTACCACCTAATTTGTGTATTTGGTATCTAATTCCAATTCTACCTTTTAAAAGTAATTAGAATATCCTAATTATCACAGAAATCCTTTTAGCTAAAGTTGTTCATGAACAGAAGTATCTCAGTAAAAGAAAGCCCATATCATTTCATTGTGATGCTGTGTGTTGTAGTCTGCCAGATTCTGTTATAAAACATCTTTGCTTTTGTTCAGTTAAATTTAGTTTTCCATTCAATACCAAGAGATCTACTGTTCCTAATGAAAAGATAAGAGAAACAGACATAAATATTTTAAAATCAGAAAAAAAAATAAAATAAAAGGTCAGTCTCAGGCCTAAGCTAACGTTTTTATGCAACGAAGCAGAGTATTTATCAGAAGAGTTTATACATAATTTCTTCCCATTGTTATTCTTTTTGCGATTGTTAATCAGTTATGTTCAATATAACTTGAGTTTCTTGTACTACTGTGAAGGGTGAAAAATGAAACATAATTGCTGGTAATTACTTCTTGCAACAATAGTGAATTCAGAGTAAGTTCTAAAGAAAGATTTAGATTGAGAAACCAGGATTGTAGAACTCAACATTGATGGTTATTGATAAGCTTCTTGAGGATGTATTTCCTTCTCTGTAACAGGAAAGACTTAAGGAATCAAATTCATGAAATTTTTAACAACTCAAAAACTTCAGATTTTCAAACTCTTTTAGTCAGAAGATCATGGTCTGAAATGTTTACTGGTTCTAAAATCAAGAAAAAATATTTGAAACCAGAGAGCTTTTCAGAAATGGCTATGTTTTCTCAACTATTCCCTATATTTTTCCCTTCAGCTGCTTTATAAAGTTGCCAAGATGACATGAGATCCTATGATGAAGTTAAACACAGTAACTAGAATTTATCCTCTCTGTTTTGGTACCTTTTATTCAACTTCCTTCTTTCTCCCTCATCCCCAATACTTTCCAAGCTTTACTAATCTCTATTCTACATTCAGGACAATTTTTATTTTGCATCTATATATGAGACAAAGAATGGGGTATTTATCTTCCTTGTTTTGATTTTTTTTTCACTTAGCATAATTTCCTACAATAAAAATCAGATAAAATAGAATATTGTTGTTATGAATAATACTCCATTATCTATGTATATGCGTATATCTACCTACATTTATCATCGTTTTATCAGTATGGATTGCATCTATGTTATGGCAAACATTGTATTCTATAACAATATATAATTAGTATTTTAATTAAAATGAGAAAATATTTAAGGAAGTGGTAATTCTAACTACATTAATTGAATATCACACATGACAGTTACATAAAAAAGAGCAAGGAGTTTTTCTTATTCTTGAGGAATTCAGCTTATTAAAACAAGAACCAAGATTTTGCTGATAGAAAGCATTTAGAACAAATATACTAGGCTATAGGTAATCAAGAAATATGCCATGCAATTATAAGGGGGCACACTTACAAAAAATCGTAAACTCAGGAGAAAAAAAAAGATCAATATGCCTTCTAGGGATTGAAGAAGCAGATAAGCAGAAACCAAGAAACAGCTTTGAAACGATTTAAGCAAAAATGAATAGGCAGTAATTTATCCACATAAAAAAGAATCTAGAAAAAGAATTGAAAAGAGAAAAAATTTCGTTCAATAAAACTGGTTGATAATGTATTCCATGACACATAACAATTGTACATGTTTATTTAGATGTATGACAATATGCCAGGAAGCAGAACCAGACAATTAGGTTACTTAGACTCAAAACAAATTTAATAATTAGCAGCAAATAACTAATAATTTGTTTATTTTTATATAAGTAACATTTGTCTTGATATTTTTATGATGACTCATTCTTTTACATATTATTACATTGCTTATAGTTCTCTCTCTCTCTCTCTCTCTCTGCATGTGCATGTGTGTTTGTGTGTGTGTGTGAAAGAGAGAGAAACTCATTATCTGGTTCACTCCTCAAATGATAGCAATGGCATCCAATCAGACTTAAGCTGGGAGCTTGGAACTCTATTGATATCTCCCATGAGGACTGCAGGAGTACCATTACTTGAGCCATTATTGCTTTCCTCCAGTGACTGAACTGGTAGAAAGACGGTCAGAAGTTGGAGCCAGAAATTAAAGCATTCCATTGTACAACTTGATTGTGGCTTGCTCACTCTCCCTTTCTGTCTTTCTGCATTTCAAATAAATTTTAATAAATAAAAAATAAAATGTGATCATCATGGGAACAGACTAGAATCAGGCTCCATGCACTGGATTGTAAATTATAGGAGTGATTATAATCATTATGCATACCATATGTTAATCTCCAGATGGCCAAGAGCTTTGCAACACACTGTATATATGTATGATATAAATAAACCTCTTTAACTTTGCCTGTATTCCTTTGTTACATGAATTGTAAATATTCAGAAAAAATAGCGTATTTCATGTGAGACGTCATGGAAGGATGATAAGAAATTAAGAGCAATGAAGTTGGGAAAATAAATTGCTACCATTGCATGATGGTCAGAACTCCTTGAAGAAAAAAATAAATTCTGAATATTAAGAGTCAGAAGAAAGGTGATTGGTGAGGAATTTTTTTTCATACTGTTTATAGAATACTTTACTTAGTATAGGGTTACCTTTATGAGTATAAAGTTAACTGAAAATATATCATTGTAAAAAAATAGTAATGAGAATAGGAGAGGGAGGAGGAAGAAGGTTGGGCACCTACATGGAAGGCAGGATAAGGTAGAAAGCATCGCTGTGTTCCTGAATCTGTAAATAGGAAATACATGAAATTTGTGTACCTTAAATGAAATAAAACAATGAAAAAAAAAAGAAAATAGAAACATACTTCAGAAAACCCTGATTAAATAAAGAATACATTTTGATACTTACATTGATTCAAAACATCAAACGAAAAAATATAGAATAAATAATATGTAATCATGAAAGCATAGGACGATTGACATAACAGATACAATATTGTCTGTGCCATTATAGGAACTAAACAGATAGTCACTTGAAGATAACTATTTTATGTCATATTGGTTACACAACAAATGGTCATCAAAAATACACAAATAAATTCCAAACATTTTTGGTAAGGACCGAATAATTTATGAATCAATTTAGTAATCAGAACGAACAATATATTGCCAACTACAAATGAGAAAAATTCTAGTAATATTGATTATAATGGTGTAAGACACATGCATGATATGAGGGAAACTCAAAACGTTTGTGAAAACTGGCATTAATAGGTAAGTTTCTTTTGGTGTAACATATTTGAAATAAATGCAGAGTATTTTTTATGATTTTCATTTTCCATGAACTTTCTCAAGCACGTGTTCCAAATCTAAAGAGTAGATAATAAATCAATGGTTTATTGATTCCAAGATATGTATTTTGAAGCAATAAAAATTATACATTACAAAGTGATTGCTAATATCTATTTATGAAAGTTCTCTTGGATATGTATTATAATAATCAGTGCTGGTTTTCTCTTAGCATCGTAAAAATTATCACAAAATTATAAGTATTATCTTAAAATTCTGTAGGTCAGCTTCCAGAATGAATTTTACAGGAAGAATGTAAGATGTGTCCAGAACTGCATTTCTTCTGGGATCAATAGGAACAGTGCCTCCTTGTCTTTCACAGCTGTTGAGTGCTACTCAAGTGCCTTGGCTCTCAGCCCTTCCTCACAAATACAAAGTACATCACTGCAACCTCAGCTTCTAATCTCACATTTCCTTTTTCTCTATCTTGACTTGCTCAACTCCCTTTCATAAAATTCCTGTGGCTACATGGGGCCCATCTACATAATTCAAAATATCCTCCCCATCTCAAGATCCTTAATTTAATCATGTGTATAAGTTTGCTTTGACCATTTAAAATAATATTTGTAGAGTGTCAATTGTTAAATCAACAACAGGAGTCACTGTGCACTTATTCCCCCTGTATGATCTCTGTCCTTAATGTGTTGTACAATGTAAATTAATGCTATAACTAGTACTCAAACAGTACTTTACACTTTGTGTTTCTGTGTGGGTGCAAACTGTTGAAATATTTACTTAATATATACTAAATTGATCTTCTGTATATGAAGATAATTGAAAATGAATCTTGAGGTGAGTAGGATGGGTGAGGGAGCGGGAGATGGGAGGGTTGCAGGTGGGAAGGAAGTTATGGGGGTGGGGGGGAGGAAAGCCACTATAATCCGAAAGCTGTACTTTGGAAATTTATATTTATTAAATAAAAGTTAAAAAATAATACTTATGTATTAGAATGTGGACATCTATAGGAGACCATTATATAGGTTACTTAAAAGTTCTGAAATGCCATATTTTAATAATTTACTGAAAACAATGAAATATAATTACTTTCAATATTTTATAAATAAACAAATGTATGTACAAATCTAACAAAAGGCAAGGTTTGTATTTTTTCTGTCTACAAATCTTATCTTTTCACTTGGAAATTATTTTTATTTCATTTTTCCTATTGGAAACTATTTATCCATAGGAATGTAATTAAATTCCATACCTTAATATCCCACTGGTTTTCAAGGGTACATCAGGATGATAAATGCTGGAGTGTCCAGCTCTACCCACTGAATGGCCATGTCTTCACCTATAAACTCAGTAGGTGCATCTGGAGGAGCATGTGAGCAGCAACAGCTGTCCATAGAGACTTTCAGGAGCTGTCATTTGTTTTGCTCAGTAATAATTACCTAGTAACGGCTCTTTATACATCTTATTTATTTATATATTTGAAAGATAGAGAGACATGACTAGATTATTCACCCCATAACAGCATCTCTTGGGTCAGCCATGAGCTCTATTTGACCATCACATGAAGTAGAATATAACCCTTAATAGACTTTGGTAGGTTGAGCTAAACCTTAAAATCATTCTCCCCTTACTTTCCTTTGCAACAATAGTGTATGGGAGTACTTAAGCCAAAGAAGATCCAAGTTACACTAGGCTATACCATAACTCCCTAAAATCAAGGTTCCAGTTAAATTCTCAGAGTAATGCAAAAGGTATGTATGTATGTGTGTGCATGTTGACACATGTGTGTGTATGTGCATAGGTCTGTTTGCATATTATTCTATAAATATACACATATACAAATGTATATCCATACATATGATTAATGCTTATACACACTTATACAGTAAAGATACAGTGTACATATATTATATATAAACAAGTGTACATTAAGAATTTTGTTCTGGCTTGATTCTGTTAACTTCAGTTGAGAGAAATCTGGCAGACCGACCCATGTATTTTATCTTAATGCCCTCTCCTGGAAGATTTCACTGAGCCCTTCCTGCAAGGCTACAGAACTTCCTTATACACAGCTCCATCACTGCACTTGCTTAAAATTGCCTGCTTTACGGATTTCCTAAACAGCACTCTGGCCTCAGAATCAGCCCTTAAAGCATTCGGATCAGGCTGAAAAGCCCATGAGAGTATTTCAGGCATGGAAAGCCAGGACACTCTGGCAAAATAAATAAATAAATAAATAAAATTATCTAAATGAAGGATCTCCGTGCCTGAGATCCCAGTGGAAGGAACGGGTCATCAAAGAAGGAGGTACTTTTCTCTGAAGGGAGGAGAGAACTTCCACTTTGACTATGACCTTATCTAAATATGATCAGAGTCAGTGAACTCAAAAGGCTTCCATAGCCTTGGCAACTCATGACAAGAGTCTAGGGTGATTACTGATGCCATAAACAAGAGTGTCAATTTGTTAAGTCAACAACAGGAGTCACTGTGCACTTACTCCTCATGTAGGATCTCTGTCCTTAATGTACTGTACATTGTGATTTAATGCTATAACTAGTACTCAAACAGTATTTCACACTTTATGTTCTGTGTGGGTGCAAACTGTTGAAATCTTTACTTAATATATACTAAACTGATCTTCTGTATATAAAGAGAATTGAAAATGAATCTTGATGTGAATGGAAGGAGAGAAGGAGCAGGAAAGGGGAGGGTTGCGGGTGGGAAGGAAGTTATGGGGAGGGAAGCCATTGTAATCCATATGCTGTACTTTGGAAATGTATGTTCATTAAATAAATGTTAAAAAAAAATTGCCTGCTTTAGTCAATCTCCCTGACTGAAATTACACTATAACCAACTGGAGGGGACACACCATACATTATTCATCTGCATAATTCCCGAAACATGATAGAAGTTAAAAATAATTGGCTGACTTAAATTAGCATTCAGTCATTCTATAGTTATCTAAGGTCAAAGCCAGCTGTGCAGTACACTGGAGAATGAATTAAGGCATTCAGGTTTGCCGCTTTCCTGGCGACAGCCTCATCAGAGGAGTGTTCTGATCTCTGCTTTGTCACTCACTTGTATCTATGTCTAGTGCCTACTTTCCATTTATATTTTGCTTTACATTAATACTGTTGATGAAAGTCTAGAGATATTCAGGTTTGGGGCTATAAATTGAAGAGGACATTAGGAATAAAACTTAGTACAATACTAGGAGGTAATCCAGAAAATATATTAAACACAATTTTTTTTCCTTCTCCCTGTACAAAGATTTTAAAATGTAAAAGTCAAACATAGGCCGGCGCCGCGGCTCACTAGGCTAATCCTCCGCCTTGCGGCGCCGGCACACCGGGTTCTAGTCCCGGTCAGGGCACCGATCCTATCCCGGTTGCCCCTCTTCCAAGCCAGCTCTCTGCTGTGGCCAGGGAGTGCAGTGGAGGATGGCCCAAGTCCTTGGGCCCTGCACCCCATGGGAGACCAGGAGAAGCACCTGGCTCCTGCCATCGGATCAGCGTGGTGCGCCAGCCGCAGTGCGCTACCGAGGCGGCCATTGGAGGGTGAACCAACGGCAAAAGGAAGACCTTTCTCTCTGTCTCTCTCTCACTGTCCACTCTGCCTGTCAAAAATAATTTAAAAAAAAAAGTCAAACATAAACCAAAGTTAAAATAAATCACATTGCTAGGAAATTAAGGAAGCAAACAAAGCCACTTAATTCTGCATTCTTTCAATATGGAGAAATTGCAATGTGAGAACCATGATGGCCATATTAGGTCTCAAGCAAATCTCATTATGTAAATTCCCTGATTACTTGAATCAACTCATATGAGGTACCAGAATCTTATCCACAATGTAATTTGGTTGATTGTTCAGGTAGCTTTTAAAAATAATGCCCAAAGAGGATTCTGTGTCTTTTGACAAGCATAGAGCTAATTCTAGCATAACTGTGGCATGAAGCTTTCTCCATAGCATACTATCGACCAGCCTTCTGCTGGTTCCTAAGGCACAATTTTTGTCATCCTTCCTGAGAGTAAACCTAGACAGGGTTTACTGTATAACCGTTTACATCATAGTGAATTGTCCTGTCACCACTGTCATTTTACCTTTTCTGCAAAAAGGATACAATGTCAGGAGTCACCCCTCAGATCTATGAATCCATATTTGATGTTGTCTGAAACAACCCCCAGTAGCTGTCTTTCATCCCTTACAGAAAGAAGAATGTTAGCACAGAGCAATCTAAACACGGTCTCTTCTTGTCAATAGCTTTCAAAGTACCCATACTTTATTTCATTCTCTCTTCCCTCCAAATTTGTAAATAATTCATGGGGCCAGAGTTGTGGCATAGTGGGTTAAGCTGCCACCTGTGATGAGTTGCAGTTTGAGTCCCAGCTGCCCAACTTCCACTGTAGCTCCCTGTTAATGCACTTGAGAAAGCAGTAGAAGATGGCTCAAGTATGTGGGCACCTAAATCCTTGTGGAAGACCCAGATAAAGCTACTGGCTCCTGGCCTCGGCCTGGCCCAACCTTGGCCATTGTGGCTATTTGGGAGTGAATCAGTAGATGGAAGATCTCTCTCTCTCTCTCTCTCTGTTATTTATATATATATATATATATATATATATATATATATATACACATTTACACACACACATATATATATACACAATCTGACTTTCAAATAAATATTTAAAAAGAATTCAATGTGTGCACTTTCTCAATTACAGCATTCATTTTCCCCTCTTCATGATTTCCTTAAAGACAAGAGCTAGGTTTTACACACCTATCTGCTTGCTGTCACATGGTTGAATAGTTATAGTCTGCTGATTCACTATTTGTACATCTGGACTATGGATTCCAGGGTGCATAAAGTCTTCACAGTACAACGTACAGTACTTGCATGCCCTTACACTGTTTACCAAGTACAATCACTGCTTTAGCAGTAATTTCAAAGTTTCAGAGAATATGAGAAAGGATAAAAGAATTTAAATTATAATTTTGCTTTCCATTAAATAAAATCCCCAAATATGTGGCCTTACCCATATTGCTTTACAGCCTTTGACAAAACACAGAATGCACGGTATACCTGTGGTTGTGATTGATGTTATAGAAAGGGTTTTATCTGAAGTCTCCAATGTGGCCAAGCCATCCAGCAAAGAGTGGAGGTATTCTTACCTGTCCACAAGTAATTCCTTCATAACAAACTAGAGAAACATTACTAATGACTCATTGTCTCAGGTTGAACGTAACTTTGGAAAGCATTGGATAAGATTTCAAATCGCGAAGAGTTTATAACCTCACACATCATTCATGCATGAATTTTTTTAAAAAAACAAAATGTTAAGGCAGAGAACACACATAAGAAAGTGTAACAAAGTTGTACCCACCTGCTTCCTTAAGACTTCTAAAAATATGAAATATGAAATTAGTTAAAATAACTTCAATCTCATTTGAGACATGCTGCTTGTATTTCCCAACTGAGTGACCTGGCATACTTAAACTGAGGAAGACGATAATCTCCATATATTCCATAGTCTTATAAAGTGTGTTCTTAATACAGCAGGGGGCACTCTATATTCTTAATATTAGGAATATGCATTTGTTAATTTTTCTTTACATTTTATGGTGCAAAGAAAATTTCCAAAATAAGAAAAGATTGTTTTGATAATATGTATTATTTATGGAGAATATTTTGCAAAAATATTTTAACAAAAAGAATTCTTTAAATGTTACCATGTTTTCTGAAGTCATAAACATGTAAACTACAATTTTATTTACTTTATAAACACTCAAAATATATAAATTAAATTTAATTTCATGACAAAAATAAAATTTTTCCTTGATTTGAATCTGAATTTTTATTTGGCTATCCTCTAAAAAAAAAAAAAATCTATGTCATTTTATACACCATCTTATGCATCTCTGCTGCTTAAGATTTTTCCCTAAACTTTCTGAACTGGTACTTCCCATACTTTTCTATACTTTGTTGCATTGATGTCAGAATTTATAATAATTTTGGAGAACATTCTGAGTATCATATACTGTACATAGGAGACTATATACTATAGAATTGTTAGAACAAATGAGAAAATTGCCACATTGATGTGCCTGAGTACTGATTTATATCTAGGAACTTTAACATATACTGTGTACTATTTTCATCCCTATAAATTGGGCAATTTGAGAGCTAAACAAGCAATTGAGCAAGTAGTGTCTAACAGCCAGATTTCAAACACAGGTCCACATGATGCACACTGATCTTTGCTCTGCGTAAGCAATAGACCTGGATTTTAGTCATCATCTCATGCTGCAGCCACTCCTATGAAATTCGTGTTTTCCTTACTATTATGCTATCTTTCACATACAGTTATCCTTTATGGAGGGGCTGGAGTAGGACAAACCATGGGGTAACATTTTTAAAAACTCAGTACCAGGCCGGCACCGTTGCTCAACAGGATAATCCTCTGCCTGCAGCCCCGGGACACCGGGTTCTAGTCCCGGTCGGGGCACCAGATTCTGTCCCGGTTGCCCTGCTTCCAGGCCAGCTCTCTGCTGTGGCCTGGGAGTGCAGTGGAGGATGGCCCAAGTGCTTGGGCCCTGCACCCCATGGGAGACCAGGAGAAGCACCTGGCTCCTGGCTTTGGATCAGCGTGGTGTGCCAGCCGCAGCGCGCCGGCCGCGGCGGCCATTGGAGGGTGAACCAACGGCAAAGGAAGACCTTTCTCTCTGTCTCTCTCTCACTGTCCACTCTGCCTGTCAAATAAAAAACAAAAACAAAAACAAACAAAGAAACAACAACAACAACAAAAAACTCAGTACCAAATAGCAATAGACCTGTTCTCCAAGGCAAAGGATACACCTGTGCTCCAAGGCAAAAGATACATTTGAGGGCTGGCACTGTGGCACAGCAGGTACAGGTGCCGCCTGCAGTGATGGCATCCCATATGGATGCCAGTTCAAGTCCTGGCTGCTCCATTTCTGATCCAGCTTTAGGCTATGGCCTGGTAAAGCAATGGAAGATGGTCCAAGTTCTTGGGTCCCTGCCCTGACTTGGTAGACCTGAAAGAAACTCCTGGCTCCTGGCTCCTGGCTTCAAATCAGCGCAGCTCCAGCTGTTGTAGCCGTCTGTGGAGTGAACCAGCAAATGGAAGTCCCCTCCCCTGCCCCCATCTCTCTGCCTCTGCCTCCCTGTGGAGGCAGATAAAAAGAAGTTTAAATAGAAGAAGGTTTTGTAGGCAGGATGATAATATCCACACATGAAAATGAGGCACAGGAAATCCAGCCCAATTATGGACATTAATTCTATTATCTATTAAGACATTAAGTTCTAAAAAAAAAGACATTAAGTTCTTCCTGAATCATGAAGCTTGTGTGTTTGAATGTATAAAACACATTTATATGATTTGTTGTTTCTATGAAGTTCCAATTTAATTCTACAAATACCCTCTAAAACCCATTATAGTAATATTTATTAAGCAGTTGTGCTCAATCTTTTTATGCCACACTGTCTTACAGTCTAAGGACATGCTATATTGTCTTAAGCATCCTATGTTTACTCCATTTTATTGTATAACTTATTATTTTTATAGATTGGCATTTGCATATCAGATCAATTACAAGCCATCTATCCACGTTCATGTAATACCTTACTTTAATTCAATTTCACTTTAAATTGGTTTCATCTTTAAATATTAATTTAGGTAAATGTGAGTGCACAATAATGTAATTACTTCAAGCAAGAAGAGATTTAATCTATTTTTAAAATTATAGAAGATATATGTGGCCACTTTCCAACTATTAACATTGTGTTCAAAGTTGTCATGATTTAACACCCTATTTTTCATTCACCTTCAAGTTGCTTCACTATGAAACAGATTATGATGATTTTAAATATATTTGCATAAGACATTTTATCACTTTCTCACCAATAAATACACAATCATGACTTTGATATTATTTATGGCAGGTGTTGAAAACTCTCTTCAAAAGTGATTTTGAGCTGGTTTCTGGAGATGCTTGTTTTATCCTAGACACACAAAACTGTCAGCATTTAAATATTGAGAATTTTGCATCACCTTACCTATAAATTTTAACAACTGATTGGTTAAGTGCATGATCTCCTTTGGAAGCATAAAAAAGGAGTTTGTTGCAGTATATTAGGAGTATCCTAATATAATGCTGGCACAAACCTATCTAATATATTTACCTATGCAAATATATGCAAATAAAGCCTGCCTGATTAAAAATATTTTGAGTTGGTATTCCTCATGTAAAAACACAAACTTAGAATATTTGGGAGGAGAGAGGAGGAATATGCATTATATGCTACAAGATTTGGGGATGCTGTCTCAACAACAAACATAACTGAAAGGCTGGTGTTTGGCTCAGTTTTTAAGACAGCTATTTGGGAATTCTGGATCCCATGTTGCAGATTCTGAGTTTGAGACCTGGCTCTGCTTCTGATTCTAGCTTTCTACTCATGCCTATCTCAGCTGATATCAAGTGGTAACTCAACGTACTTGCATCCCTGCCACCCATGTGGGACACACAAATTCAGTGCCAGTTTCTTTGGTTAGACCTTCAGGCATTCTGGGAATGAACCAGTTGACAGAATCTCTCTCTCTCTTTCTCTCCCTCCCTCTCAAATTAAATAAAAGCAAGTAAATATTTTTAAAAAGGAAAACTGAAAATTACTAACCAGATATCCATTTTCATTAAACAGAAATCGTATCTAACAGAGAAACTCTTCATCCCTCTCTTTCTATGTTGACAACATGAAAGTCCCACATTTGTTCCTTCATATGATTCACTTTTTCTAATCCTTCTCATGGCTCCTTCCCTGACTTTGCTTAGCTCGATTTAACATGGAACTTGGTATTTAAGCAATTTTGATATGGGAGCCACCTTTGTGGTGTTAAATCACTGCTTGTGTCACCAGCATCTCAAATGATCCAAGTCCTGACAGCTCTGCTTTCAAATTAAGCTTCTTGTTAATGTACCTGGGAAAGCAGAAAAAAAAACCCAAGTTCTTATGATCCTACCAATCACATGGGACTTCAGGATGGAGTTCTAGCCTCCTGGCTTCAAAGTGGTCCAGAGCAGCCATTGGGGCCATTAGGGAAGTGAATCAGCAGATGGAAGTTCTCTCTCAGTCTCTGTCTCTGTCTTTCTCTTTCTCCCTGTCACTCTGCCTTGCAAATAAACAAATCTTTAAAGAAAAACACTCAGAATAGTGCCCGACATTTAAGAAATATTATGCAAGACCTTGCTAAAAATAAATAAAATTGTCAGTAAACTCTGGATCACATTTAAGTAAGTCATGAACTTAAACATTATGCCTACTGTATTTCACATTTTGTTAACTGATATATCAGTCTATCAATTAAAACACTGCTTTACATGTGTGATGCTAGAGAAATTGCCAATATAATTAATATTCATTTTAAATAAAAAAAAATCATGACCAACTGAATGAGTCAGTGTACAACATTTTTTCTACTGAAAAATGGAAATAGAGAAACATGTGTATGGAAATTCATTGCTGAAAACACAGTACATTTTTATAGCTGAATAATAATTCATTGTATTAATTTTTGTTTGTAGTTCAGAGTCCATGCCTATTTTCCTGCTGAAATATGATCTTTCTACTTTGTATTTGTTGAACTCTTTGTTTACTAGAAAATTAAGCCTTTTACTACAATGTATATTAAAATAAATTATTTCTAAAAATAGTAAATTTAAATGTGGTTAAAAAAATAACATTAGTTCTCTAGATGAAAGTTTTAATACTGCTTTTAAAATGTAAACAACTTGTCTTATAATTTCTAACATAAAGACATGGGTTCAAAATAAACATATTATGACACATTTGTGCTAAGAATATATGCTGATAAGGAGGAAATAAAATCTGTCATCCCATAATTGCCCTGAGTTTTTTACAATATAATTCTACTATCAGTTTTTCTTTATCTTTATTTAGAAAGTTACTAATTATGTTGTGTTCTACCTGGGGACTCCAACTTTAAAGAGATTATCACATCCTTAATCCTATTATTTCATCCTTTGTACTTAATATGATTTTCTTATCCTATATTAAATATATACTTTCCAGGTAATTTTAATTTGCTGCTTAATTCCAAAATGATGACATATCCTAAAATGTTGAAATGTCTTACTAAAACTACAAGAAAGGTAATGCATATGAACAAAATTGACATTTTAAGGGTTGATTATTGTTTATAATCATTGTCCTTATTGTTGAGGAACAGTGTATTTTTTTTTCTTACTGTTTGTTGAATTCTGTACTTAGTGGGGAGTTAATCTTATTATTTTAAGTAAACTGAAAATATGTCATTGTAAAAATTAAAAGAAAGAATAAGAAAGGAGGGTGGGAGCAGTGGTAGGAGGGAGGGTAAAGTGGGAACTATCATTGTGTTCCTAAATCTGTATATAGGAAATACATGAAATTTGTTCACCTTATGTAAATAAAAAAGAAAACAAAATTCCATATGGAAAGTCAATTTCAGACCAAATGATTCTGTGATGAATTATTTTAATTTTTCCTGTTTCCAATGAAAAACTACACTCCATGAATCACTGAGAATTACTACCAAATGGAATTTGATTTAAAAATTAAAAAAAAAAAAAAGATGTACACAATGGTGGAGCAGGAAAAAATGCATGCTATCTGGTTTAATGTCTTTTCTCAAGAGGAATGAAGTGAGACCTTATGTTGTGTCATAGGGGCATATGGGGACAGGTTCATGTTTCTGGTTGCTTCCACTTCCCATCCAGCTCTCCTGTCAATGGCCTGGGAAAAACAGAAGAGAGTGGCCCAGGTGCTTAGGCCCCTACACCCATGTGGGAGATCCAGAAGAAGCTCCTAACCCCTGGCCTTGGCCCTCTAACTCTGACTTTCAAATCAGTAAATCTTTTTAAAGGGCGGTGGGAGAAAATTTAAAACCAAGCAGGTCATGTTGTAAAAAAGTTCATTCAAGAAGGCAGTGTATTAGCTAGAACATGGTATAAGTCGGAGCAGTCACTGCCTGGTTTGAAATTCATCGTGTAATGTGTGCTGGTATGTCAAAGAATCCTCCACCCAGGGATGTGAATTGTGTTCAGACATTATGAATATCAATATTCTTTTATTTTTTCTTTATAATGTTGAGGCTCATTAACATTGATGATACCTTACTAGAAAAGACTAAATAAACTTAATTATCAGGTTGAAAATTTGTATTTGTCCATAGGTTCAATGTATTTAGTGCAACTATTTTTTAACACTAAACATTTTTACCACGATATCTCAGTAATAATAAATAAATTAAAATTGTGATAATTTGTACTATTTGAAAACAGTTCAAAGATAGATATTATGGAACAGTGGTTTTCCTATTTACTACTTGTTGAAGTCTTTATTTGGTGGAGCGTTAAGCTTGTTATCATAAAGAAAACTGAAAGTATGTCATTATAAAAATAAAAGAAAAATAAGGAGGAGGAAGAGTGGGAGTGAGGGAGGGAGACAGCATAGGGCAGGAAATATCATTATGCTCTTACGACTGTATATGTGAAATATATGAAATTAGTCCCCTTTATATAAATAAAAAATAATAAAAATAAATTATTCTTACAGCTTTTATAACATCTCAGGGTATTTGAAGTGAAGTCACACACATATAGGTATACTGATTGTTTAAGCCACATTATCTGTCTTTTGAAATTATGTTACATAAGGGAAACACAGACATCTTGGTATTTTTCATGATTAATATTTGAGGTATGATAATTTAATTTAAAATTATAGTAGAAAAGACCATCTGCTGGTTCACCTGTCAATTGTCCAAATAGCTATGGACAGGGCTGAGGTTGAAGCTGGGAGCCAGGAATGCCATCCATGTCTCCCATGTAGATTGTATGAGCCAAATTATTTGAGTTATCACAGCTTCCTCCCAGGGCTGCCTGGGCAGGAAGCCAGAGTCACGAGCTCATGCTAGATTTCAAATTCAGACTTGGTTGCAAGTGTCTTAATCTCTAGCCTGAATGTCTACTCTGACAATCTTGCTACCTTAAGTTCCATTGTCACATTATACATCATAGTATTATGAGTAAAATTCTGTCATATTTACCAGTGTCAGCCACATTCCAAGGGGAGATGACTATTGAAGTCAGAGTTCATTGCAGATCAGTCTTAGGGTTCTGCCTACCACAATAGGGAATAGAACGTAGATAGCAAGTTTCCAATGCGGTAAGAAGGCCTCCAGTTATTTTTTTTTTATTTAATATATTGACTGAGACATAGGTTACAGAAAATAATTATGCAAATTTTCACAGTATTTTCTACCACTCCATATTTACTCTTCATAGAATATCTTGAAAATTTTATTATACCTATTTTCCAGAAGTAAAAAAAGAACCACAGAAAGCTTGAGGTAACCCTCATCAGTGAAAAAATTCTACATCAAAGGAAAGTCAAATTCTAACACCATGCCTTATTTTAGACAAAAATATTTATTGTACGCCTTACCAGAATCATATTTTTGCTGTAAACAGAGTGGAAGGAGTCTGTTCCAATGTCTTACGGTATTGTTTGAAACATAATTATGTGAGTTACAAGTAATATGAATTTTAAAAATTATAGCCCAAGATGAAATGAGTGATGTTTATATACATCTCTGAAACAAAGATGGAGTTGTGTATTACAGATGAGAAGGCAGGTAAAAGGACTCAATTCTGGGCTTTTCTGGTGATCAGTTAAAATATTTCTCTTTAGGGAGCTGTCCAATTGCTTGAGTTCATGAAATTCTGCTTTGCCCTTTGCAAAACACCTGGAAGCCTTTTTGACCTACTTGGATATCTAAATAGATTTCTTGGAGGTATTTGTCCTGAGTGGAATCAAGAAGAAAACAATACCGCTCCTCATATTCCCTTAGTCTGACCTCCGAACAGTATATTGAATTTCTAAAAATTTTTTTCCAGTTTCTTTTCCTTTTTTTTTTGAAATTTCGTTGACTGTTATAACGTAGCTGAATTACCAGAAAACTAAGTAAATGAAGTATCATTATGTGCCTATCCATAGAGAGAGTGAAATAGTTTAAGTCATTATCATCCTGGCTTCACGATATTTTTAAAAGAGATTGTACTTTTGATATTTCTATGCCAAGTTTTAAAAATCTATAATTTTAGTAACTAACATATTGGTGTTAATATATTGCTTGCAAAAACTTGCTCAGGAATCTGAATGATGGTCTCTAAGAGAATCTTGTGTGAACAGGATTTAAACTTGTTCATGCAATGTTGATTTTAGAGCATTGGTCTTCTGAGAAAGAAAGTGCAGTTTATATACTATATACTTTATGAGCAGTGGCCTTGGAAATTCTCACAGAGGATTTAGCCTCTTATTTTGTGAGTACGATTGCATAGCACAATTTTTAAAGAATTCATGTAGCAAAGCAAAAGCCCTACAAGAATTATTGGATCTTATATTTTCTTTTAAATTTTTAAATTGGCACATAAAAATTGTACATTTACAGGGTAACATGTAATGTTTCAATACATGTATACATTGCATTATTCTCCAATTGTGGTAGGAATAACCTATCTCCTCAAATATTTATCATTTCTTTGTAAAGAAAATATTCAATGTACATTCTCTAGATTTTTGAAGTACACAATGCATAATTGTTATATACAGTCACCCACCGTGCAATTCAACATCTGAACTTTTTTCTCTTATTTAGCTTTAATTCAGTATCCATTGACTAGCATTCCCTAACCCTCCCTACACGGTACTCTTTACAGCTTCGAGTAACCACTGCTGTACTCTAAATTTTTATTAGATCAACTTTTTTTTTTTTTTTAGATTCTCTGTATTAGTGAGATAATGCAGTATTTCTTGATCTGTGGTTGGCTTATTAATCACAATATCTTACAATTCCATACATGTTGCTGCAGATGCCAGGACTCCATCCTTTCTTATAGCTGTACATACACATCAACAGTGTATGGACACATGGGTTTACTCGGTCTCTTGGCCATTGTGAATAGTGTTGCAACAAACATGCGAATGCTGAGATCTCTTTAACATACTGACTTCATTTCCTTAGGATATGTACCCAACGGCTGGATTGCTGGATCATATAGCAGAACTATTTTTTAAAAGATTTAGTCTTTTATATGAAAAATCAGAGCCACAGAGAGAGAGAGAGGGAAAGACAGATGGACCTTCCTCTGCTGGTTCACTCCCCAGATGGCCACAACAGCCTGGGCTTAGCCAGGACAAAGACAGGAGCCAGGATCTTCATTCAGTCTCTTGTGGGTACAGGAGCCTAAAGCTTGGGCCACCTCCAGTGCTTTTCCCAGACAGAGAGTGGGGAGCTGGATCAGAGTGGAACAGCTAGGCCATGAGCTGGAGCCAACATGGGATGCTGGTATCACAGGTGATTTATAAGCTACACCACATTCCTTGCCCCCTGGCAGAGCTTTTTTTTTTTTTTTTTTTTTTTTTTTTTTTTTTTTGAGGAACTACCGTGCTCTTATCCACAATAATATGCACTAATATTTATTTGCAAAACCGAAAGCTATATAAGGGTTTCCTTTTCTCCATATCCTTGTCAGCATAGTATTTTTACATATTTTTTTAAAAAATAACCGTTCTAACAGGAATGGTGTTGGTTTGCTTTTCCCTCCTGATTGATTCCATTGAGCACTTTATTACATACTTGTGTGACAATTTGTATGTGTTTTATGAAATGTCTGTCATATTTTCAAATAGGAAATTACTCATAAATGTAGAAAACAAAAGATATTTAAAGTGTAAAATGTACACATGCATACATACAAGATAAATGAGAGAGCTAATGTAACAGAGAGAACACTTGTCAACTTCTTGCCACTTCAATTTTCTGAAATTCTACTATTTGACATGATAAAAGACTCACAGACATTTTCCCTTAATTTCGGCGTTTGAATAAAGATATATAAAAGTATACATTTAAAAAGATAAGTTTTGTATAATACGTCTTCCAACTGTTACTCAGAATTATATGCTGTGCGTAGGTAAACAGCAGAAGTATACAGGTTTCAAATTACATGGACTTTCTGAGTGAGATTTAAAAAAAAATTTTTTAGGCAACATAACAAAGTGAGATTTATTATAAGATTTAAAGTTTTTTAACAAATAAATTTTAGTTACTGTAACATTTTCATCAAATAAAGTACAAAAATAGCACAATACTCTTTTTTTTTAACTTTTATTTAATGAATATAAATTTCCAGTGTACAGCTTATGGATTACAATGGTTTCCCCCTCCCATAACTTCCCTCCCACCCGCAACCCTCCCCTCAACCGCTCCCTCTCCCCTTCCATTTGCATCAAGATTCATTTTCAATTCTCTTTATATACAGAAGATCAATTTAGTATAAAGATTTCAACAGTTTGCACCTACATAGCAACACAAAGTGAAACATACTGTTTGAGTACTAGTTACAGCATTAAATCAAAATGTACAGCACATTAAGGACAGAGATCCCACATGAGGAGCAAGTGCACAGTGGCTCCTGTTGTTGACCCAACAAATTGACACTCTAGTTTATGGTGCCAGTAACCATCCTAGGCTGTCATCATGAGTTGCCAAGGCTATGGAAGTCTTCCAAGTTTGCCGACTCTGATCATATTTAGACAAGGTCATAAAAGACAGAGTGAGGATAGTAACCAATGATCCTAAGAGTGGCCTTTACCAGGTTTGAACAATTATACAGCATTAAGTGGGGAAGAGGACCGTCAGTACTCACAGGTTGGGAGAAGAGACATTGGAGGTAGAGTAGAGGTTATGATTACAAAGGAATGAGGCCCAAGTGTGCTAGACAGGGTCTAGAACAAAGGATAGAGTCATTATTAGAGGGGCTAAGAAAGGTGCTGTCTAAGTTACAATTAAGTTTTCTGATTGAGAGGCAAATAGAACCTGACAGAAGGGGCTTGATAATAATCTGTTGGCTTTAGGCCTTGTAAGTTAAGAGGCCCAGACCTATCTATCTCTTCACGTGGGGTATATCCTAAGGAAGGTGTGAACCTCCAAGGGGAAGACACTCTGTTGACTTTCATTACTTGGCTGGCCTGGGAGGAGAGCTGGCCAGGTAAAGGCAGGTGGCATCTCTAACAAGAAATGTACAGTTCTGCCTGCAATGTTGCTGACCCTACTTGGCTATCCCCTCAGCTGCAGTGGTCACTTTGGAAGTTGGGCTGAGTGAAGGGCTTTTCAGCTTAGAGCCAATAAGATCTGTGGCTCTGACCTGGGCATCCTTCAACTCCAGGGCAGGTCCATTTCCAGTGATCCAACTCTTGGCAGAGCTGCCAGGGCTCTTCACAAGCTGACTTCTGCTGAAGCCCAGGCTTACCACATTGAAAGCCACTGCAGTGGACTGGCCTGTTGGGTCTCCTTGAGGGCAGATCACTGTACAGATCAGCCATTAATAGGGCTGTCACCCATTGCTTCTGATACCTAGCTTTCTTTTCCTCCTGGTTTGTGTTAAAGCAGACCAGAGGATACAAGTCAAGGGAGTGCCCAAGTCCCATCTCTAATTTTTGGTAGCCTGAACTACAAGTCTATAGTCACAGGCATGTTCTGTAGTAGTATTTCTAAGGTAGACAATGCCCATGAGGAAAATTATATTCTCACTTTAAAACTTTCTTTCCCTTTGGTCTGAAAGGGAGGTTTTTTCTACTTAATGTATACTTCACTGATGGCGAAGTGAATCTAGCTATGAGATTATTATTTAAGTTCTTTGGCTATGCTATTACAGAAAAATGTTAGCCATCTCTTTTATAAGGTCTAAAGATTAAATTGTGCGTCCTACAGATTCCTTCATAATAGAATTAGTTTCCTACCTTGAAGAGAATAGAGAAATGAAAGAACAAGTTGGGCTTAGAATAGAGAAATGAGGGAGCAAGTCCTAGATCGCTTGCTGACAGTAGTAATATCACATGAATACTTAGCAAACCGTTTCAACCATTAGATAACAACTTAAGAAAACATTTACCAGAAGGTCCAATGCCTTCTATAAATTTTAAGAATCATGTATTTGAAAACACCTCTTCAATATCTAACATGGTGTACATTGTTTAACCAGTAAACTTAAGCACAACCATATAAAATGTTTTTAGTTTCTTTCTACCAACAAGTTTAAAACATATGATACACAGATTCAGGTCCCACAAATTAAAATGTATCTTTGATTGATTTTAGCAGCTTAAATTTATGGACAATCTTATCCATAAGCCATTTAAAATAAAACTCTTAATAAAATGTCCCCATGTGGACATACAATATGTACACACATATAACATAGCATAGTGGACCAATATAGCAATTTTAATAATAGCTTTTAAAATCTTTAACTGTTTTTGTAGATTGCCAATTGATTTGAATTGCTTTTTGTTTTTAGTAACCTCAGTTAACCATACTTTCTCTCAGTTGGTACTGTTAATACATTATTGGCTTCATCTGTTTACAGAGCCATCCCAAAGTACTGAATACAATAGAAGTGGCTGGAAAAAGTCCATAGGAACCTATAGGAGGGCAGCTAAACACAGAACCAACAACGCTTTAGTTTTATGAGCAGCAAATCATATATAACTGGGGATGACAAAAGACTTTAAGTTGCCATGTTTAAAATATAAACTCATCAACCAACAAGAGGCACTTGCTTACTTCACAGTATTTTTGAAAGCACCTGTAGGATTTTACAAGTATTTAACCCTTTAGGCCTCTGGGGCTTTCTCATTAAGATAACTATCATGTCTAGTAACACAAGATCATTAGACTTTTTAATTCTCAAACATTTGTATTAATAGCATTTTCCATTATAGAAACTTAAAGTTTGGTACCACATCACATCTTAACAGTACTTCTAATATAATCCAAATAGCCTGATTAGTTGGTGTCTCTATAAGATGAGAGACATAGGTCTTTCGATTTTTTCAGTTGGGCCCAAACTGGAAAAACCAAAGTCCAGGATTTACTGGAAATTTTAGAGACCAGATTGTTTGAAACTTTGATTTTTTGAATGCCTGTCAAGAATGCCAAGAAGGCTCAAAATCCAAAATATCTGGTTGAAATAAGATTCCTTAAAATCATGACATAATATAGACCAAATTTGATCATTGTTACAGGTGATTATTCAAATCTTTGAAAATAAGCACATATTTAAATAACCCATGGCTCTTAATAAAAATTCAGCTGTTTTTGAACAATTAGAATTTAACAGACATCAAGAGAACATAATAGATTACTTTAACACATTGCTTTAACAGAGCATCAGAGTTTAATTCTATGTCAAAGAGAAATTGAGCTTCCTGTGATCTTTTGCTGTGAGGTTTCCTTCCTTTACCTTCTTTCATATTGGTGACTATGTTTCTGTGTTTCTGTGTGTAACACATCTTTAAGCATCTTTTGCAGGGCAGGATGAGTGGCAACAAATTCTTTCAGTTTCTGTTTGCTATGAAAAGTCTTAATTTCACCTTCATTCACAAATGAGATCTTTGCAGGATATAATATTCTGGGCTGGCAGTTTTTCTCTCTTAGTACCTGGGCTATGTCTCACCATTCCCTTCTAGCTTGTAGGGTTTCTGATGAGAAGTCTGCTGTGAGTCTAATTGGAGATCCTCTAAGAGTAATCTGACATTTCTCTCTTGTACATTTTAGGATCTTTTCTTTCTGTTTCACTGTGGTGAGTTTGATTACAACATGTCATGGTGAGGATCTCTTTTGGTCATGTTTATTAGGGGTTCTATAAGCTTCCTGTACTAAGATGCCTCTGTCCTTCTCCAAACCTGGGAAATTTTCTGCTAGTATCTCACTGAAAATGCCTTCTAATCCTTTCTCCCTCTCCGTGCCTTCAGGAACTCCTAGAACCCAAATGTTAGGTTTTTAAATAGTATCCTGTAGATTCCCAACAATATTTTTTTAGATTTCTAATTTCTTCTTCTTTTCTTTGGTTTGCCTGTTTCCTTTCCTGTTCTCTGTCTTCTAAGTCTGATATTCTCTCTTCTGCTTTGCCCATTCTGTTTTTAAGGCTCTCTAATGTGTTTGTCATTTGATCTATTGAGTTCTTCATTTCATTATGATTTCTCATCGCTATCACAGTTTCCTGTTCTACTAGTTGTTTCATTTCATTTTGATTCCTCCTTAATATTTCATTTTCACGAGAGAGATTTTCTATCTTGTCCATTAAGGATTTTTGTAGTTCAAGAATTTGTTTTTGAGAACTTCTTAATGTTCTTATCAATTTTTTGAGATCCGCTTCTTGCATTTCTTCGATCTCATCATCTTCATAATCTTGAATTGGGGTGTCTTTTTCATTTGGGGGTGTCATAGTATCTTCCTTGTTCTTGTTACCTCGGTTTTTGCGTTTGTTGTTTGCCATGTTGGAGATATTTGGTTTCTTCACTGTGGTGTTTTTTCTTGTTACACTATGGCTCTATATTCAGTGGACTGTCTGCTTTCGGTGGAGCCTTAGAGGCTTGAGATGAGTGTGGCCTGAGAGCTGTGTTTGGTTCCTCAGGGTTGAGGGTGTGTCAAAGATGACACTCCTAGGTTAGGCGTGGTAAATCTCTTTCCTTCTTTCCTTTTTTTTGATTCAAAAGGGAAGTAATTCCGCACAGCTGAACGTAATTGGAGGTAGTTAGTAGGCAAATGATATACCCACAGGAGCCAGAGATCGGAAGCTCTTTCCCAAGGACCACACAGGGAATCTCTGCTGCCCTCAGTGTGGGCTCCAATTCTCCTGCAGTCTCCCACTGGTTTGTCAAGTTAGATGCTAATCTCCTGTTATTTCACCCCTCCCCCCAGAGTCAGGTTTTTCTGCTAGGCTCAGGGCTGGTGCAGACCTGAGGTCACCTTGCTTATGACGTATGACTAAAATGGCGCCTGCTCTTTGTCTTGCTCGCCTTTGAGGGATGAACGGAGAGAGAGAAACTCATGTCCGTATCGGTCATTTTTTTCTCTCTCTCTTCTAGTTAGCCTGGTAAAATTTTCCCCACAGGGTTTCAATCCTCATTCCCTCTAGTCTCCTCTTTCCGCTTGCCCGCTGGTGTCTCGGGCTATTGAGGTTCGGCTCACCTCGTGTTCCAGCACTGGTGCGTTGCTTCTGCCGCTGGTGTCCCGAACTTGGGCTCCCACGCTCTCCACGCAGGTCCACTGTGAATCACTAGTTCCAGAAGAGCTTCCTCTGTTGTTTTTTCCCCTACTCTTCCTTGACCCTGCAGTATCTCCACTTTTATTAACCTATCTCTCGCCCGGACTAATAGTGTGCTCCCTTCCTATTCCGCCATCTTGCCGCTCTCAGCACAGTACTCTTAATATCTGTATAATAACTAATTATTAAAATACAATACTTTTTACTAGCTAAAAATACTCTTAATAAAGTAAGGATAGAAGGGAATTTCTTCAACATGAAAAACAACAGCTACGAAAACCTAAGTTCAACAGCTTAATGGTGAATGACTGAATACTTCCCCTTAGGACTAGAAACTAGAGAAAGTTGTCCATTCTAATCAGTTCTATTGAACACTGTATTGGAAGTTCTAGTCAGGGCAATTATGCAGGAAAAATAAATCAAAGGTATCCAGACTTCAATTACATAAAATTGTTTATTCACAGATGGCATGATCTTGTTTTTAAAAATATCTTGTGAGATCTACCCAAATAAAACCATGTTCAAAAAGGTTGTGAATTCAACACAAACAAATTGATTTTATTTCTACAAATTAGTAAAAAAGCAGTCTGTTGAAATATCCCAAAGTTTATATGAAATGTACTTCAACTAATGAGAGTTATGAAAGGTGTCTTAGAATTTATCAGAATACATAATTGTTATTGCTCAAGGAATACTTAGAGGATTTCTGACATTTATGTTTTCCAAAGAAATATATGTGTATTTATTGAAAGATAATAAATTAAAGGTTGTCAAAATCGTCTTACTTTATTTACTTCCATTTATACAAATGAAACATTTCAAGTACATTATTCTGCATTATCACTGCATTACAAGTCATTATATTATTTGTAGGAAGATATGGAACTCTTACTAGAAAATTGGAGAAGCATTTCATCAAATTTGATCTTGACGTTGGTGTTTCAATTAATATAATTGAAATCCCAAAACACTGACTTTATTGAACCATGTTTCTTTCAGGTAAAGGAAAAAAATAACATCTTTGGAATTTATTTAAGATGAAGGTAACTTACTTTCATTGAATTTGGAATACATCAAAATAAGTCTTATAATCCTGAAACTGTATTAAGGCATTACTACTGACTTTTGTAGATGATATATGTATACATATATACATAATTTTAGATTATATACATATTTATTTATATATTCATATTATATATATATATATTCATCAATGACCAATTTTAATTAAATGCAGCCATGCCCAGTGTAATGATGTTTTGGTCATTGATGAATCATATACACAATAGTGGTCTCATATAATTATAAAGCAGTTGAAATATTCCTATGACTTATTGACTCCACAGCTGTCAATCATGACACAAAATTATGTGTTTGTGGTGATACTGATACAAATAAAATTAGTATGCTTCCAGTCATATTTAACTGTAGCACATAGGGGTCATCATTGTGGTTTATCAGGTAAAGCTGCAGCCTGCAATGCAGAATCCCATATGGGTGCTGGTTCAAGTCATGGCTGCTTCACTTCTGAACCAGCTCCTTGCCAATGTGCCTGTCTCTCCATCTCTTTCTGTAATTCTGACTTTGAAATAAAAAAATAACTCTTAAAATGAGAAAGTGTAGTACATAAGCTTATATATGGCATAACATGTTTGATAGTGACAGTAGATGGATATTTTTGAGGTTTATGTATTTATTATGCTATACATTTTATTGCTTTTTATAGTGTACTCCCTTTACTTATAAAAAAATTACCCTAAAATAGCATGCTATGTTACGCCAGCAGAAGCCTGATACATCCCCTGATTGCACTGAGGCCACAAGCAGGGATTGATTTACATCATCCCAACTGTGACAGTGCACTCTATGATGTTCACACAACAATGAAATCACTGAAGGATGTATTTCTCAGCACTAATACATTACATTCTGTTTGTTTGTTTGGTTGTTTATTCGTTCAGTTAGTTAAAAGCTCATGTAATTGAGAGCAATGCTAGGAGTTAAAATTGACTTGAGTTTTCACAGCTACAAAAATGTTCTCCCTGAAAAATGACTGCTGTGACAATTGCAGTTGAATTTTACCATTTTGTAGAGGCGGCAAGATGGCGGAATAGGCAGGAAGCACACTTAGTCCGGGGGGAGAGAAAGTTTAATATAAGTGGAGATACTGCAGGGTCAAGGAAGAGTAGGGGATGAAACAGCAGAGGAAACTCTTCCGGAACTAGTGATTCACAGTGGACCTGCGTGGAGAGCGTGGGAGCCCAAGTTCGGGACACCAGCGGCAGACTCAACGCACCAGCGCTGGAACGCGAGGTGAGCCGAACCTCCATAGCCCGAGATACCAGCAGGCAAGCGGAAAGAGGAGGCTAAAGGGAACGAGGCTTGAAACTCCGTGGGGAAAAGTTCACCAGGCTAACTAGAAGAGAGAGAAAAAAAAAAAAATAAAAAAAGTGACTGATACGGACACAAGTTTCTCTCTCTCCGCTCACCTCTCACAGGCGAGCAAGACAGAGCAGGCGCCATTTTGGACATACGTCATAAGCAGGGCGACCTCAGGTCTGCACCAGCCCTGAGCCTAGCAGAAAAACCTGACTCTGTGGGGAGGGGTGAAATAACAGGAGATTAGCATCTAACTTGGCAACCCAGTGGGAGACTGCAGGAGAATTGGAGCCCACACGGAGGGCAGCAGAAATTTCCTGTGTGGTCCTTGGGAAAGAGCTTCCGATCTCTGGCTCCTGTGGGTATATCATTTGCCTGCTAACTACCTCCAATTACGTTCAGCTGTGCGGAATTACTTCCCTTTTAAATCAAAAAAAGAAAGAGAGATTTACCACACCTAACCTGGGAGTGTCATCCTTGACAAACCCTCAACCCTGAGGAACCAAACACAGCTCTCAGGCCACACTCATCTCAAGCCTCTAAGGCTCCACTGAAAGCAGACAGTCCACTTAATATAGAGCCATAGTGTAACAAGAAAAAACACCACAGTGAAGAAACCAAATATCTCCAACATGCCAAACAACAAACGCAAAAACCAAGCTAACAAGAACAAGGAAGAAACTATGACGCCCCCAAATGAAAAAGACACCCCAATTCAAGATTATGAAGATGATGAGATCGAAGAAATGCAAGAAGCGGATCTCAAAAAATTGATAAGAACATTAAGAAGTTCTCAAAAACAAATTCTTGAACTACAAAAATCCTTCATGGACAAGATAGAAAATCTCTCTCGTGAAAGTGAAATATTAAGGAGGAATCAAAATGAAATGAAACAACTAGTGGAACAAGAAACTCTGATAGTGACTAGAAATCATAATGAAATGAAGAGTTCAATAGATCAAATGACAAACACATTAGAGAGCCTTAAAAACAGAATGGGCGAAGCAGAAGAGAGAATATCAGACTTAGAAGACAGAGAACAGGAAAGGAAACAGGCAAACCAAAGAAAAGAAGAAGAAATTAGAAATCTAAAAAAATATTGTTGGGAATCTACAGGATACTATTTAAAAACCTAACATTTGGGTTCTAGGAGTTCCTGAAGGCATGGAGAGGGAGAAAGGATTAGAAGGCATTTTCAGTGAGATACTAGCAGAAAATTTCCCAGGTTTGGAGAAGGACAGAGGCATCTTAGTACAGGAAGCTTATAGAACCCCTAATAAACATGACCAAAAGAGATCCTCACCACGACATGTTGTAATCAAACTCACCACAGTGAAACAGAAAGAAAAGATCCTAAAAGGTGCAAGAGAGAAACGTCGGATCACTCTTAGAGGATCTCCAATTAGACTCACAGCAGACTTCTCATCAGAAACCCTACAAGCTAGAAGGGAATGGCGAGACATAGCCCAGGTACTAAAAGAGAAAAACTGCCAGCCCAGAATACTATATCCTGCAAAGCTCTCATTTGTGAATGAAGGTGAAATTAAGACTTTTCATAGCAAACAGAAACTGAAAGAATTTGTTGCCACTCATCCTGCCCTGCAAAAGATGCTTAAAGATGTGTTACACACAGAAACACAGAAACATAGTCACCAATATGAAAGAAGGTAAAGGAAGGAAACCTCACAGCAAAAGATCACAGGAAGCTCAATTTCTCTTTGACATAGAATTAAACTCTGATGCTCTGTTAAAGCAATGTGTTAAAGTAATCTATTATGTTCTCTTGATGTCTGTTAAATTCTAATTGTTCAAAAACAGCTGAATTTTTATTAAGAGCTATGGGTTATTTAAATATGTGCTTTTTTCAAAAATTTGAATATCTGCTGCTCATAAAACTAAAGCGTTGTTGGTTCTGTGTTTAGCTGTCCTCCTATAGGTTCCTATGGACTTTTTCCAGCCACTTTTATTGTATTCAGTACTTTGGGATGGCTCTGTAAACAGATGAAGCCAATAATGTATTAACAGTACCAACTGAGAGAAAGTATGGTTAACTGAGGTTACTAAGAAGAAAAAGCAATTCAAATCAATTGGCAATCTACAAAAAGAGTTAAAGATTTTAAAAGCTATTATTAAAATTGATATATTGGTCTACTATGCTATATTATATGTGTGTACATATTGTATGTCCACATGGGGAAATTTTATTAAGAGTTTTATTTTAAATGGCTTATAGATAAAATTGTCCATAAATTTAAGCTGCTAAAATCAATCAAAGATACATTTTAATTTGTGGGACCTGAATCTGTGTATCATATGTTTTAGACTTGTTGGTAGAAAGAAACTAAAAACATTTTAGATGGTTGTGCTTAAGTTTACTGGCTAAACAAACTACACCATGTTAGATATTTAAGAGGTGTTTTCAAATACATGATTCTTAAAATTTATAGAAGGCATTGGACCTTCTGGTAAATGTTTTCTTAAGTTGTTATCTAATGGTTGAAACGGTTTGCTAAGTATTCATGTGATATTGCTATTGTCAGCAAGCGATCTAGGACTTGCTCCCTCATTTCTCTATTCTAAGCCCAACTTGTTCTTTCATTTCTCTATTCTCTTCAAGGTAGGAAACTAATTCTATTATGAAGGAATCTGTAGGATGCACAATTTAATCTTTAGACCTTATAAAAGAGATGGCTAACATTTTTCTGCAATAGCATAGCCAAAATAAGAACTCAAATAATAATCTCATAGCTAGATTCACTTCGCCATCAGCGAAGTATACAGTAAGTAGAAAAAACCTCCCTTTCAGACCAAAGGGAAAGAAAGTTTTCAAGTGAGAATATAATTTTCCTCATGGGCATTGTCTACCTTAGAAAAACTACTACAGAACATGCCTGTGACTATAGACTTGTAGTTCAGGCCACCGAAGATTAGAGATGGGAAACGGGCACTCCCTTGACTTGCATCCTCTGGTCTGCTTTAACACAAACCAGGAGGAAAAGAAAGCTCGGCATCAGAAGCAATGGGTGGCAGGCCTATTATTGGCTGATCTGTACAGTGATCTGCCCTCAAGGAGACCCAACAGGCCAGTCCACTGCAGTGGCTTTCAATGTGGTAAGCCTGGGCTTCAGCAGAAGTCAGCTTGTGAAGAGCCCTGGCAGCTCTGCCAAGAGTTGGATCACTGGAAATGGACCTGCCCTGGAGTCGAAGGATGCCCAGGTCAGAGCCACAGATCTTATTGGCTCCAAGCTGAAAAGCCCTTCACTCAGCCCAACTTCCAAAGTGACCACTGCAGCTGAGGGGATGGTCAAGTAGGGTCAGCAACATTGCAGGCAGAACTGTCAATTTCTTGTTAGAGATGCCACCTGCCTTTACCTGGCCAGCTCTCCTCCCAGGCCAGCCAAGTAATGAAAGTCAACAGAGTGCCTTCCCCTAGGAGGTTCACACCTCCCTTAGGATATACCCCATGTGAAGAGATAGATAGGTCTGGGCCTCTGAATTTACAAGGCCTAAAGCCCAACAGATTATTATCAAGCCCCTTCTATCAGGTTCTATTTGCCTCTCAATCAGAAAACTTAATTGTAGCTTAGACAGCACCTTTCTTGGCTCCTCTAATAATGACTCTGTCCTTTGTTCTAGGCCCTGTCTAGTGCACTTGGGCCTCATTCCTTTGTAATCATAACCTCTACTCTACCACCAATGGCTCTACTCCCAACATGTGTGTACTGATGGTCCTCTTCCCCACTTAATGCTGTATAATTGTTCAAACCTGGTAAATGCCACTCTTAGGATCATTGGTTACTATCCTCACTCTGTCTTTTATGACCTTGTCTAAATATGATCAGAGTCGGTGAACTTGGAAGGCTTCCATAGCCTTGGCAACTCATGACGACAGCCTAGGATGGTTACTGGCACCATAAACTAGAGTGTCAATTTGTTGGGTCAACAACAGGAGCCACTGTGCACTTGCTCCTCATGTGGGATCTCTGTCCTTAATGTGCTGTACATTGTGATTTAATGCTATAACTAGTACTCAAACAGTATGTTTCACTTTGTGTTTCTATGTGGGTGCAAACTGTTGAAATCTTTATACTAAATTGATCTTCTGTATATAAAGAGAATTGAAAATGAATCTTGATGCAAATGGAAGGGGAGAGGGAGCGGGAGGGGGGAGGGTTGCGGGTGGGAGGGAAGTTATTGGGGGGGGGGAAGCCATTGTAATCCATAAGCTGTACACTGGAAATTTATATTCATTAAATAAAAGTTAAAAAAAAAAGAATTTTACCATTTTGTAAAATATGTACAATAATACATCTTTGTGTCTTTTGAAACAGATTAATTTTTAAATTAGTTAAGAAATAGGTAAAGGAAATGGACAGATATTTTTCAAAGGATGACATTCAAGTGGCCCCCAGACACATGAAAAGATGCTCAGGATCACTAACCATCAGAAAAATGCAACTAAAAATCACAATGAAGTTTCACTTCACCCTAGTAAAATGACTATCATCCAAAAATCAAAAATAGTAAATGCTGGCAAGGATATGCAGAAAAGGTACACTAATCCACTGTTGTGAGAATGTAAACTACTACAGCCATTATGAAAAATAGTATGGAGATTCCTCAGAGAGGTGAAAATAGATCTAGTATATGACATAGCCATTCCACTCCTGGGAATTTACACGAAGGGAATGAAATCAGCAGATTAAAGAGTTATCTGCACTAGCTGAATTCTCAATAGCAAAGATACGGAATCAATCCAGATGTCCATAATCTGGAAATCCATCTGATAATTGGATAAAGAAAATGTGGTATATGTACACATACTATGGAACATTATTCAGCCACAAAAAAGAATAAAATTGTATCTTCTGTTAAAAAAAATGAATGCAACTGGAAACCATTATGCTTAGTGAAATAAGCCAACCCTCAAAAGACAAATATCATATGTTTTCTCTGATATCTGCCAAAAAATGTAGAATATAGAATATAGCAATGAAATAGATATTTTGTGATGATTGTTTTTAGCCCTTGTTTTACTTCCGTGGAACTAGGATCTTCCTACTTTTTATTTGTTGAGTATTATGGTGCATTAAGTCAGTGATTATAGAATGAATTTAAAGCACATCTTTGCAAAAACTAAAGAAAAAGAAAAGAAAGAAAGGTAGGAGGAAGGGAGATTGACTGACAAAGCAGGAGAGGGAGGGAAGTGTTATCTTCTTAGAACTGTACTTAAGAAATATATGTGATCTGTTCTGTTTATAGTATTATTTTAAAAAGCCAGAAGATTATTAGTCAGTTGGTACTTCTCATTATAAATTTACTCCCAGACATATCTATTACTTTATAGAAGTTATATAACCTTTCTAAAAATTGTTTTCTCACTTAGAACATTATACACCCAAGCTAGAATCTCAAAGTTTCCCAGT
The DNA here is from genome assembly GCF_033115175.1 of Lepus europaeus. NCBI lineage: Eukaryota > Metazoa > Chordata > Mammalia > Lagomorpha > Leporidae > Lepus > Lepus europaeus. The sequence goes on along the minus strand of NC_084842.1, from coordinate 64,238,561 downwards.
GTCTCTTAGGAAAGGCAAAGTCAGGTTGGTGAAATAACAGGAAAATAAAAATCTCATTGACAGGTTTTGTAAGCTCACGCAAATGTTTTGAAGATCCGGGCAACCCCCGCTGAGACTGTGAAATGACTGACCCCCTGAAGCTAGGTGGTGGTCAGAGTGAGTCTCCTGTGCTTACCTCATCTGGAACATGCTGCTTTCCTGGACGATGCAGCAGGGAAGAAAAACGGAGGTGGGTCTCGCACAAGCATATGTGGGCTGTGGGAAGGAGTGAAACATGACCTCCACATACTCCACATATACTTCTTTGGTCACTGCTATTGATAGGGTCATGATTTTTTTTTTTTTTTTTTTGACAGGCAGAGTGGACAGTGAGAGAGAGACAGAGAGAAAAGTCTTCCTTTTGCCGTTGGTTCACCCTCCAATGGCCGCCGCGGTAGCGCGCTGTGGCCGGCGCACCGCGCTGATCCGATGGCAGGAGCCAGGTACTTCTCCTGGTCTCCCATGGGGTGCAGGGCCCAAGGACTTGGGCCATCCTCCACTGCACTCCCTGGCCACAGCAGAGAGCTGGCCTGGAAGAGGGGCAACCGGGACAGGATCGGTGCCCCGACCGGGACTAGAACCCGGTGTGCCGGCGCTGCAAGGCGGACGATTAGCCTAGTGAGCCGCAGCGCCGGCTGATAGGGTCATGATTATTCAAGGAAGTTTGTGGTGCGAAGGCAACAAGTAAGCATTGATTATGTCTACCTATTCCCTTGCAGCTCTAGCTCCCTCTGGTTTGCAAATATTGCCAGGATAAAAGTATAGGACTATGACAATTTTATCAACAATAAAATCTTGAGAATTTCAGTATATATATCTTTTATATTTATATATATTTATTTTATATTATATATAAATATAATTTTATATTTTATATATTATATAATGTATAATTTTGTAAAATTATATAATATATAATTTATAATTTATATTATGCATTATATTTTATATTTAAATATATTTACATATATAAATATATATATTTAGCACACAATTATTCCTAGGTGTTTAAATTTAACTGAAAAGTGATCCCTGTTAAAAATAAGAGTGGGAAAAAGAGAGAGAGGAGATGTACAATTTGGGACATGCTCAATCAGACTTGCCCCAAATGGTGGAGTTAGAAATGTGCCAGGGGATTCCAATACAATCCCATGAAGGTGGCATGTACCAATGCCATCTCACTAGTCCAAGTGATCAACTTCAGTTCACAATTGATCACACTGATAGGTCTAAGAGTCAAAGGAATCACACAAACAAGACCAGTGTCTGTTAATACTAACTGATAGAATCAAAAAAGGAGAGAACGATCCAACATGGGAAGCAAGATACACAGCAGACTCATAGAAGGGCAGATGTCCTAAACAGCACTCTGGCCTCAGAATCAGCCCTTAAGGCATTCAGATCTGGCTGAAGAGCCCATGAGAGTATTGTAGGCATGGAAAGCCAAGACACTCTGGAAAAAAAAAAAACAAAAAACAAAAAACAAAAAACAACCAACACTAAATCCCAGTAGAAACAACAGGCCATCAAAGAAGGAGGTACCTTTCTCCAAAGGGAGGAGAGAACTTCCACTTTGACTACAACCTTGTCTAAATAAAATCGGAGTTGGCAAACTCAAAAGGCTTCCATAGCCTTGGCAACTCACGACTAGAGCCTAGGGTCATTACTGATGCCATAAACAAGAGTGTCAATTTGTTAAGTCAACAACAGGAGTCACTGTGTACTTACTCCTCATGTAGGATCTCTGTCCTTAATGTGTTGTCCACTGTGAATTAATGTTATAACTAGTACTCAAACAGTATTTCACACTTTATGTTCTGTGTGGGTGCAAACTGTTGAAACCTTTACTTAATATATACTAAATTGATCTTCTGTATATAAAGATAACTGAAAATGAATTATGTGAACGGAATGGGAGAGGGAGCTGGGAGGGGTGCGGGTGGGAAGGAAGTTATGGTGGGGGGGAGCCATTGTAATCCATAAACTGTACTTTGGAAATTTATAATTACTAAATAAAAGAAAAAAAAAAGAAAATGGAGTCTATAAGCTTCTTCAGATGAGGCTCAATCAGGAGGGTGTAAATATAGATCATGAAGAGAAATGAGTTTGCCAAGACACCAATAAAAATCTGACATATTAGAAAACAGCAATAAATTGTGACACTTGGCAACATTATCACAATGATATTTTAATTAGACTAATTTGACATCTTCTGAAAAATAAACAGGTTGTATGGTGAAATTAAAAAAAACACATACATTCCGAATTCATACTACATATGTATATATATATATATATATATGCTTCAATATATATATATTTACAAAGAAAGCCACCCTTGTAATACAATATTGCAAATGTCATTTTTGTATAAGAAATGAGCAATTTGAGACACAAACTAATGAAATGAAATAAAGAAATAGTATCCCAAACTTAAAACTATCTTTTCAGAGGCAATGTCTAGAATCTATCTGAATTTTTGTCTGATATTCTCTTTTTGTTAAGCTTTATGTATTTGAAAAGCAGAGTTACAGAATGAGAAGGAGAGACAGAGAGTGATCTTCCATCTGCTGGTTCACTCCCCAGCTGGTCACAACAAATAGTTCTGGACCAGGCCAAAGCCAGGAGCCAGGAGCCAGGAGCCAGGAGCTTCATCTGGGTCTCCCACATGAGTACTAGGGATCCAAATACTTGGGCATCTTCCACTGTTTGTCTCAGGCCATTAGCAAGGAGCTGGATTGGAAGTAGAGCAGCTAGGACACAAACAGGTGCCCATATAGCATGGCGATATCACAGGTGGCAGTTTTACCCACCATGCCACAATGTCAGTTTCAAATCAAATATTCTTTTCTAAGGTCAGGTGTTTGATAAAGAAGTTAGGTCACTAACTGGGAATCTGGGATCTTATATTTGAGTACTAGGTGCAAGGCTCTTCTTTCCCACTTCTGATCCAACTTCTTACTTATGTACACGGAAGGCAACAAATTATGCATCAAGTAGTTGGGTCCCCACTTGCAAGAGGGATACTTGATTGGAGTTCTGAGAATCTGGCTTAGGCCTGGCCCAGCCTTGGCTGTTGTGGGCATTTGAGGAATGAATAGTGGTTAGGAAGATCTCTCGCTCTCTTTCTCAAATAAAAATGAACAAAAGTGAATAAAAAAATAAACAAGTTGGGGCTGCCACTGTGGCATAGTGGGTAAAAAGCCTCTGCCTGCAGTGCAGGCATCCCATATGGGCGCCGGCTCGAGCCCTGGCTGCTCCACTTCCGGTCCATTCTTTGTTATGGCCTGGCAAAGCAGTAGAGGATGGCCCAAGTCCTCGGGCCCCTGCACCTGCGTGAGAGACCCCAAGAAGTCTTCTGGCTCCTGGCTTCAGATTGGCATAGCACCGGCAGTTGTGGCCAACTAGGGAGTGAACCAGTGGATGGAAAACCTTTCTCTCTCTCTCTCTCTCTCTCTCTCTCTCTCTGTGTGTGTGTGTGTGTGTGTAACTATGACTTTCAAGTAAATAAATAAATCCTTAAAAAAAAGAAAAAAAGAAACACGTTAAAAACACACAAAAATCTTTTCCAGAAGACTGTATCCAATGTGAACATAAATAACTTTAAATCATTGAGAACACATTGATAAGGAATGTTCAAGCTTTCTTTTTTTTAAAACTTTTATTTAATGAATATAAATTTCCAAAGTACAGCATATGTATTACAATGGCTTCCCCCCCATAACTTCCCTCCCACCCTCAACCCTCCCCTTTCCCACTCCCTCTCCCCTTCCATTCACATCAAGATTCATTTTCAATTCTCTTTATATACAGAAGATCAGTTTAGTATATAGTAAGTAAAGATTTTAACAGTTTGCACCCACATAGCAACACAAAGTGAAAAATACTGTTGGAGTACTAGTTATAGCATTAAATCACAATATACAGCACATTAAGGACAGAGATCCTACATGATATTTTTTTTTTAAAATGATTAAATTTCTATGCAATGTCCAATTTAAAACCAAGTTTTTTTTTTCATTTTCAATTATTTTTATATACCAAAGATCGATTCAGTATATACTAAGTAAAGATCTCATCAGTTTGTACCCACGCAGAAACACAAAGTGTAAAAATACTGTTTCAGTACTAGTTATAGCATTAATTCACATTGGACAATACATTAAGGACAGATCTCACATGAGACAAAAGTACACAGTGACTCCTGTTGTTGACTTAATTTGACACTCTTGTTTATGGCATCAGTAATCTCCCTAGGCTCTAGTCATGAGTTGCCAAGGCTATGGAAGCCTTTAGGGTTCACCGACTTCGATCTTATTCCGACAGGGTCATAGTCAAAGTGGACGTTCTCTCCTCCCTTCAGAGAAAGCTAACTCCTTCTTTGATGGCCCCATTCTTTCCACTGGGATCTCACTCGCAGAGATCTTTCATTTAGGTCTCCTTTTTTTTTTTTTTTTTTTTTTCTAGAGTGTCTTGGCTTTCCATGCCTAAAATACTCTCATGGACTCTTCAAGCAGATCTGAATGCCTTAAGGGCTGATTCTGAGGCCAGAGTGCTGTTTAGGACATCTGCCCTTCTATGAGTCTGCTGTGTATCCCACTTCCCATGTTGGATTGTTCTCTCCCTTTTTGATTCTATCAGTTAGTATTAGCAGACACTAGTTTTGTTTGTGTGATTCCTTTGACTCTTAGACCTATCAGTGTGATCAATTGTGAACTGAAGTTGATCACTTGGACTAGTGAGATGGCATTGGTACATGCCACCTTGATGGGATTGTATTGGAATCCCCTGGCATATTTCTAATTCCACCAAGTCCGACTGAACATGTCCCAAATTGTACATCTCCCTATCTTTTTCCCACTCATATTTAACAGGGATCGCTTTTCGGTTAAAATTCAAACACCTAAGAATAATTGTGTGTTAATTACAGAGTTGAAACACTAGTACTAGAACAAAAAAATACTATAATGGATAAAGCATATTGTACATCAACAGTCAGGACAAGAGCTGATCAAGTCACTGTTTCTCATAGTGTTAATTCACTTTAACAGGTTTCCCCTTTGGTGCTCAGATAGTTGTCGCTGATCAGGGAGAACATATGATATTTGTCCCTTTGGGACTGGCTTATTTCACTCAGCATAATGTTTTCCAGATTCCTCCATCTTGTTGCAAATGACCGGGTTTCATTGTTTTTGACTGCTGTATAGCATTCTATAGAGTACATGTCCCAGAATTTCTTTATCCAGTCTACTGTTGATGGGCATTTGGGTTGATTCCAGGTCTTAGCTATTGTGAATTGAGCTGCAATAAACATTAATGTGCAGACAGCTTTTTTGTTTGCCAATTTAATTTCCTTTGCGTACATTCCAAGAAGTGGTATTTTGAATTAAGATAAGTGGTTCAATTTGCTGTTATTAAGAATAAGAATTTAGAACAATGGAAATTATGTTTCATCCTCTATCTGTATTCTTCACAAAGTTCAACGAAAGATAGGACATTGTTACTCAGCTTCCTATGCTATATTCCACTCGTTTGCCCTGAGTCTAAACCTGTTTCTCTTTGATGGTGTTTAAATAAACCTAAACAGCAATTTGTTATAGTGTGCTAAGCAACCCTAGAAAACTTATCAAATATTAGAATAAGCAGGCCTTTAGAGAATATCTGGACTAAAACCTTTATTTTCAGAAAAGATACATGAGAGTAATAGAGATCAATGTTTTCCCACTGACACTTCAGTGCTCTGTACTGTTTTAACAGAAACATCCTTGTACTAATACCTTAATCTGGTAACATGCGTGCAATATTAAGTACCATTGAAGGAGGCATGGGATCTATTTGGGAAGTTAGTCTTAGAATCTGTCATAATGAAAATCATCGAGGTTGATTTTAAAATGCTTGCTGCCTCATGGTAAGCCAGGAAGCAGAGCCAGTAGCTGGTTCCCACTTTGGCCTTCAGAGCTGCACTCTTGTGAGAATTACCACTTGAGGGCATGCCCCTTATGACCTAAGGACATCTCACTGGGCCCATTGTCTAAATACCAAAACCGAGTTGAGAGTAGATCCTTTAAATGCCAATAATTTATGACATTGAGGTTTAAAGTCCAGCATGAGCCAAGTCATATTCTAACTATTCTTGTTGCTCCTACACTACACATCTATGACCTTAAAATTCCAAAATTCACAGTCTGATTTGAATTCTCTACCAATATAAGATGAGAGAAGTAGAAAACTCATATGTGTAGTACATAATGGACTTAGTGTTGCATTCTGTTTGCAGATACAAAGTTTTCTTACAGATCTTCAGTCATGTCTGCTGCACAGCCTTCCCACTGCCCATATCTGCCTCATCCACTGCCCTCCACTCTTGCTCAACATTGAACATTTAACGTCCAAAACTATAAAATATGTAATCTGATCTTGTTATAAGGATGGGTGTGCCAGGTATTTAATCTTACTTACCTAATACACTTACCTTGGGGATGAGGTGGTAACCTTGGGGGTGAGGACTTTAATGCCAAAATTACCTGAATGGAGTAGGCTAGGGGGACAAGGTAAATGTCTCTCTGCATCTCATGCACCACGGTGTTTGTGCAGAGCATGTGGCTACTGTCCTGCATGCAAGTGGTCCAGTGTCTGCCATTCACTTGGTCAGTCTCTTCTTGGCCTTCAGCTAAAATGACAGAAGTAAAAACTAACGGGAGAAAACTTGCACATATTTCATGGAAGGTCAGGCTTACATAATACACAATGAATGGGACCCAGAATCACTGTAAGTCCATAAGTATTAGAAATCTTTAGCTGGCGCCGCGGCTCACTAGGCTAATCCTCCGCCTGCGGCTCCGGCACACCGGGTTCTAGTCCCAGTTGGGGATCCGGATTCTGTCCCGGTTGCCCTTCTTCCAAGCCAGCTCTCTGCTGTGGCCTGGGAGTGCAGTGGAGGAAGGCCCAAGTGCTTGGGCCCTGCACCCCATGGGAGACCAAGAGAAGCAACTGGCTCCTGCCATCGGATCAGCGCGGTGCGCCGGCGGCAGCGCGCCGGCCGCGGCGGCCATTGGAGGGTGAACCAACAGCAAAGGAAGACCTTTCTCTCTGTCTCTCTCTCTCACTGTCCACTCTGCCTGTCAAAATAAATAAAAAAAAAAGAAATCTTTAAAAAGTTCATAGAAAATGAGTATGATGGAACAACTACACATGGATTTCAATGGTGAGGGGGCAAAAATAAGTTCATGCTTTAATTCACTTTTCTATGAGCTGTTTGAAGTACCCTTGTACATCTACACTTAGAGAATTTCTACATTGTAGACACTTGTAACTGTCTTATAAGTGGGGCATTATAAATCTGTACATACCTACATATTAGAAAATAGGATAATACATACAAATGATTGAAAGGTTTCAAGTAGAAATATTTTGTACATATGGTTTCAAGAAAGCACTGTCTTGAAGAAAGAAAACAGTAATAAAGAAAATGCTGTGTTATAAAAATTGATTTACTAACAGATCTGTGAGAATATCAGTGTGGGTTTGTGTTATATGGGTAATGTGCTTATTGACAACTTATGATAACTTTTCCCATCCTTGCATAACCCAAAAGTCTCATTTTAAAACACTCTAGACATTTCCTCCAAAATGCATATTCAAATTTGTAAATAATGAATATTTCTATTACATTATTTTATTTATTTATTTATTTTTTTTTAACTTTTATTTAATGAATATAAATTTCCAGTGTACAGCTTATGGATTACAATGGCTTCCCCCCCCCCATAACTTCCCTCCCACCCGCAACCCTCCCCCCTCCCGCTCCCTCTCCCCTTCCATTTGCATCAAGATTCATTTTCAATTCTCTTTATATACAGAAGATCAATTTAGTATAAAGATTTCAACAGTTTGCACCCACATAGAAACACAAAGTGAAACATACTGTTTGAGTACTAGTTATAGCATTAAATCAAAATGTACAGCACATTAAGGACAGAGATCCCACATGAGGAGCAAGTGCACAGTGGCTCCTGTTGTTGACCCAACAAATTGACACTGTAGTTTATGGCGCCAGTAACCATCTTAGGCTGTCGTCATGAGTTGCCAAGGCTATGGAAGCCTTCCAAGTTTTCCGACTCTGATCATATTTAGACAAGGTCATAAAAGAGAGAGTGAGGATAGTAACCAATGATCCTAAGAGTGGCATTTACCAGGTTTGAACAATTATACAGCATTAAGTGGGGAAGAGGACCATCAGTACACACATGTTGGGAGTAGAGCCATTGGTGGTAGAGTAGAGGTTATGATTACAAAGGAATGAGGCCCAAGTGCACTAGACAGGGCCTAGAACAAAGGACAGAGTCATTATTAGAGGAGCTAAGAAAGGTGCTGTCTAAGCTACAATTAAGTTTTCTGATTGAGAGGCAAATAGAACCTGACAGAAGCGGCTTGATAATAATCTGGTGGGCTTTAGGCCTTGTAAATTCAGAGGCCCAGACCTATCTATCTCTTCACATGGGGTATATCCTAAGGGAGGTGTGAACCTCCTAGGGGAAGGCACTCTGTTGACTTTCATTACTTGGCTGGCCTGGGAGGAGAGCTGGCCAGGTAAAGGCAGGTGGCATCTCTAACAAGAAATTGACAGTTCTGCCTGCAATGTTGCTGACCCTACTTGACCATCCCCTCAGCTGCAGTGGTCACTTTGGAAGTTGGGCTGAGTGAAGGGCTTTTCAGCTTAGAGCCAATAAGATTTATTTATTTTTAGACAATTGCTAAAATACTGTTAACAAAGAGGAGGACTTTCATCTCCATCAATACCTTATATTAAATATGCAAGGACATACACCCATAAACAAACACACAAGCACTTCTCATTCCATTTTCTACAATATATGTTTAGCAACATTTTTTACCTTATCAGTGCTTGTCATTACATCAATACTGCTTGATAAATTGTTTTACAGGCAAAAGTCTGGTGCAGCAGTTAAGATGCCATTTGTAATACCACATTTCATGTTGGAGTATCTGGGTAGGAGTCCCAGCCCCTCCCACTTCCAATCCAGCTTCCCGCTGTTGTGCACCCTCGGGGTCAGTGGGGCTTGGGTACTTGGGTCCCTGCCATTCCCATGTGAGACCTGAATAGATTTCCCAGCTCTTGGATTCCACTGGTCCAGCCCTGGGTGTTGTGGGTATCTGGGGAGGAAACTGCTGAATTAAAAGTAGCTCTGCCTTTCAAATAAAAATGAAAATAAGTAAATAAAATATTTTAAAAACAACATATTTCCTAGACTGGCATTTCTCAGACCATCACTTCAAATTTATTGTATTTCCACTCTACTTCAATAAATAGCTTCTGTCCTCCCTGCCCCAACATCAGAATGCTGCACATTAAGAATAAGCAAAGATCTTTATGAACATGTAATTATCATTTGAACATATTCTCCTAAAGGTTCATGTGCTAGAAGCTTGGCCCTTGGAATTGTGGTGCTGAGAGGTGATGGAACCTGCAACAGATGAGACCCAGTGGGAGGTAACCAGTTAATGACTCTCTACCTTCACGAAAGATTAACATTGGCCTCAGTGGTTGCACCAAGCACTTCCCCTGAATTCTTCTTCCACGTGTGCCATTGCCTCTCCTGCACAGAGACCCACCATTGTGATGCTTTCCTCCATGACACCCTCACTAGCACTGAGTAAAAGTGGACTCTGTGCTCTTGAATCTGCAGAACAATGAACTACATGAACTTCATTTCTTTATGAGCCCAGCCTCAGGAGTTTTGGTTGAAGCTATTGAGTGAACTTAGACACATAGCAATCATTGCAATTTGTCTTTAAAAAAAAAAAAAAATCATCCTACTCATGATGCCTGTGCCTGCTGCAAATCCCCTCCTTGAAATCCACTTTATTTGTAACATTTTGTTGCTAAAATCAAGAGCTTTGATATTTTGCTGCTGCTCACTCTGTGTTCTTTGGGTCACTCTCTCTTCATTTTGCACATTTGTCTCATTTTTAATCCCTTCATTCTTTATGCAGACATTACGGCTGGTGACTCAGACATTTTAATAGTGAACTTTTACAACTGAAGTAACATGAAGGATCCTAGCAATGTCTTGCTGATGTCTCTTCTGAGATTGCCCTGCTCAGTAATTACGGTCATACTTGTGACCTCTGAGTGCTTCAGCGGCAGCCAGATTCTGTATCTCAAAGTGGTGTTCATTGTCTGTGTTCTAGTTCCAAACACATCGGTTGCAGTGGTCAGCATGCTTTCAGTAGTAAATTCAAACTGTTGATTATACTGTTCCTAGGAATTATTAGAGTATTCCATTATTTGATGTTGTACCAGCACATTTAATCAGAATGAATCCAAAATAATTCAGGTGCTAATGATAAGCAAACATAGAAACTGAAGAGTGCCATATTAAATCAGTAAAGCTGCATAGGGTGGCAGAATATGAATATGTATTTTGTTAACCCAGTCTTTATTTTCTATCACCCTTTATTATTTTCTGCCTCAACATTCTATTCCCCAATCACTGTTGCAGTTACGTCGGTCATGCAACATACTTGGTACCACTGACATTTAAGGTAGAGTATGCTTCTGCCACTTTCTCTCTTTTTTTCTTACTTAAAACTATCTATGATTGTGGAGGAAGTTTAAACATCACCTTGGAGCATGAGTATTTGAGTATCTGTATGAAGTCTTATGTACAACACAAATGGAAAATATAGGCATATGATCTGCGATGGTTCAGGACTAATGAACAAGTGGACTAAATAACATGCAAAATAAATAAACACATTATTTCTTTTAAAAATAAAATGTTCTTTGCCATGAATCTTCTGTTCCTACACATGTTCCATATTTTCCCCAGTTATAAAAGGTTCAATGTAATCACACAGCTCCCTTTTTGAAAACTTCAGTACATCTCTGTTTATAAGAAAAATCACAACTTCTGCAGTCTGGCTTTCTCTTGTCTCTAGAATCATCAGCAATCTTTACACCCAAGCCACACTCACACAGAACTTATTAATCTTGGCACATAAGATGGCATTACATAACTCTGTGCCTTTCCTATTGCTATTTACTATTCCCTGCTTCCCAGCCCATCCAAGTCTTATCATCATCTATCCCTCATCTCAAAAGATGCCCATGAGTGAATATCCTCCCATCCACCTAGAAAGAAATCTGTACACACTTACAGCATATTGTTCATATCACTGTTGATGTTTTACCAAACTCCACTGCAATTTTTTCCTGTTTCACTCAATCGACACTTTGAGGACAGCCTGCACATGTCACACATCTTTTTTCAAAATTGATATAGAGTACCTGATATCTAACACCTGATTAATACGTTTTGTGGAAAAGTGAAGGCATTAATAAATAAGAACTCCTTGCATTAACACAACACTTTACACATTAGAAAACAATTTTCAGATTGTATTATGTCAACTCCCTACTGCAGAGTGCCTATCTATTTTTAAATCTTTTACCTACAGTTGTTCCCGTGGTGGGGGAAAGTGGATGGTAAGGTGTCACGGGAAGAGTCCCATGATTGAAGAAAACTGCTGGTAATTGGTAAATGGGTAACATTTAACCTACTCTCTTGACACATCTGTGCCTCCTAGTGACTTCTCCAGTTGTGTTGCTCTCTACTTCTGAATGGCATGACCACAGCTACCCAGCAGTAATCTAAACTAGCAGCTGGACACATTTTCTCAAACTGCAGAAAATGAGGATTTCAAGGCTGCACACCAATTTCCCTTTATAAGGTGTTTCACTCATTATGTTCACTGACCTTATTTCCACTGTGTTAGTTTATATTGCTCTCTGCTTGAGGAGTTTAATGAGTGCATGAATTCCACTGGGCATTCTGATTACAATATCCTTGCATATGTGCACCTTTTATGGGAAAACAGATTACCATACATCTAAAAAAAGCATCTTGGATCTTCCATTTGAATTTTATGGTTTTTCTTCAATTATGGATTTCTCAACACAAATTATAGTATTTGTGACAAATAAGCTAGTATGTCAAGGATAAATTCATGTATTCTGTTTCAAACCAACTAGAAGTGGAAAGAACGTGAGATTCTGAGTGAAGCAAATAGTTCCAGTTCCACTATTTATATTTTGTTTGACATTCCGAAAGTCTAACCACACTTAGCTTCAAATTGTCCTTCTGTGAAATATGGATACTAATTAGACAACAGATTCTGTCAGAATCAAGAGAGGGAGTAGATGTAAATGTGGCTTTTTATATTCAGAAATGTATATGATTGCACAGCAAAAAATTACACATGCACATTTTCATTGGTTCTTGCTAAATTCTCTTCAGGTATTGACCCACTGCCTCTGTATACAATCATGGATTATAATTTAGCAGATCTGATATCTGAGCTGGACTGTTAGTGAGGATACTTAATGCATGAGATTGGGCTGCTCACAGTAACCGAAACTAATTCCAACTTGTATCTTTAGAATTGACAGATTCTGAACATAGTCCCTGTTGTAATGTTTCTGGACATGAGCACATCACTACCTGACAAGTTTTGTTTGTTTGTTTGTTTGTTTGTATGATTTGCATTCCTACAATGACTCCAATACCAACAATACTTTCACATCTAACTTGACACTCTTGTGGTCAATAGAAAAAATTACAAATAAAGTGTTGACCCAATTCTAAATTCTGACAACAAGAAGATGGCAATATAAATATGAGGATTAGCATTTATTGCTAACATTTATTGCTGGATATTCCAAATTTATATCATTTTTCAAAAAATCTCTGCTGCATTTGAGTGCAAAAATAACCAGCTGCTTGCTAGACATTATGATTTTAAAGAATGCATATACCAGGGCTGGTGTTGTGCTGTAACAGGTTAAGCTGCCACATGTAATGCCAGCATCCCATATGGGCACCAGTTCAAGTCCTGGCTGCTTCAATTCTGATCTAACCCCCTGCTAATGTCCTTGGAAAGAAGCAGAGGATGTCCCAAGTTTTTGGGCCCCTGTGCCCAAGTGAGAGACCCAGAAAAAGGGAGACCCAGGAGCCAAGGCTCCTGGTTTTGAACTGGCACAGCCCTCTCTGTCTCTGTTTCCCTCTCTCTCGCTGTAACATTGCCTTTCAAACAAATAAATAAATCTTTTTTAAAAAATATGCATATACCACATGGTCATCTGAACAAAGTCCAAAGTCTTTCCCTAAAACCCATCATTCTACCATATTTCCTATTCCAGTGAGTGGCACCATGAATAATTCATTATATATCAATAGAATTTCAAAGTCATCCTTAATTTTCCTCAAATTCTAATCACATCCATTATGTGACACAGTCTTGTAAGTTAGATCTTCTTACGCCACCAATAATTGCTTTGCTTCACCTAATCCACTCTGCATCCGACCGAGTGCAGACATTCTCAGGAATGTTGCATGCTTACATTGCTTTCTCATCACTCTTCCTGGTGTCAGGCTAGCTTGTTTCCAATTATTCGTCTTCCAAGTTACATGGATCCTTTTTCAAATATTCTAGTCTGATAATGTCACTCTCCTATTGAAATATATTTAGTAGCTTTTCATTGTTTTCTGGTTACATACACATTAGCATCCATGGCATTTTGGGTATGGCTTCTATTGCTTGTTTTATTTCCATCACTTTCCCATAAAAATCTTCTCTAGTCAAATCATCTTCCCTCTCCTGGATTTCATAATGACCTTTATGTTTGAGAGTACTTATTTCCACTTGGATTCTTCCAAACTCAATGTGTTCTTGGAAACAGGGAATTATCCCCACTTCTCTGAAGCTTTCTGTATTCAACTACCCTTCTAATCCTATTCTCCTCCTCCAGAACTCCAAGTGCAATATTTAGAGCATATGTGTTTAATCATTTCTGAACTATCATTCACTTTACTAATATGGGACAGAAAGTTGATAGCAGGTATTTTTCTAAGCATGACTGCTATCGCTTTAAATAGACCTAAAGCCGTAACCATAATGGAGTTTATATTCTACTGTGTGAAATACAAAATAAACACAGGATATGTAACTCAATATGAATTACATTTGTCAAGAAATAATGTGGAACAGAGGAATAAGGGTAAATTATTGGGTCACAGGGTCAGAAATCTAGAAAAAGCTTTCTATTGAGATGACACATGATAAAGAACCTCTGCAAAGGACATTACAGAAGAGCATCGAAATCTCAAGGTCCTAAAAGAAACTTCATTGGGATTTCTGAAGAAAAGGAAAGGCCAGTGCCACCATGATAAAATTAGACTTACAATGGTAGGAAAGGAATTCAGAAAGGTGTATAAGAGCCTCTAAGTGCTTATGTCAGTAATGTTTTTTCCCATACAGAAATCACGTAGACTAGGAATTAAAAGTGCAATTAGCTTGTGTACCAAGTTCAAAGACATTAATTACACAACCCTAGGATCAAAAAATACTTCTAGAGTGTAGAAAAGATCAACTAGCAAAATTTTTCTAAAATAGAATAATTTGAAAAGCCAGTATGTATATTCTAAAATCTAGGGAACAAAGAGAATTGTAGTTGGTTCCTGTGTGAGAATTCTCAAAAGGAACCCACTGTCCATCAACATTTGATAGCTGAAATACTGATGTTTCTAAACTGGCCAGCTATGTACTTGTTGACAACAGAGCTTGAGTAATGTTGAAATGGTTCCTCCCTAAGAGGCTTCTTGGCAGGGGTAAGAAAAGCTCATTAGAAAGATGCTGAAAGGGCCTCATCATGTGTAAAATAAGTAAGGGTCAATGGTAAAATAATCAGGATGCCTATGTCAGGAAGTTGAAATCAGAGGTCCCTGGTTGTATGGAATGGAATGCTGTATATAAATCACTCAGCTTAAGACATTCTGATGTAACAACTGGAATAAGCTAATATATGTTCTTTTCAGCCAATTGCTGCCCTTCTTTACTAGAAACAACCACTTTTCTCATTTGTATTGTTATAAATTAGTTTAATTGGTTTTGAGTTTCCTATGAATGAGATCATACTCTTCTAAGTCTAGAATCTTTTGCTAACATAATATTAATATTCAGTCTTGCTATTGTTTCTGTCAGTGCTTTATTATTTCTTTTTATTTAATATATGTAAGATTTCCTTGTAGGAACAGAGTTATTTTGTTTTTACACTCTGCTTTGATGGGCATTTTGGTGATTCCAGTTTTGGGTACTTATATATAAAAGCTATTAAGCTCATTCCGGAACAGTCCTGTATGTGTTTATATTGTCCATATATTTATATATGTCTTGGACAACACCTTAGAAGTGGAATTTTCCAGGTATTAAAGTCTGTGACAGCCCAACACTCAAGTTCTCCTTCATTATAAATGGTTCTTTTCCTACTTCTGGCTTGACGCCGTTCTAGAAGCCCACAGTGAGGAGGAAATGTTTTCAATCTTGTTTTGCTTCTTCACCTTTCTCTCTCCATGTTTATTAGCCAGTATTTTTCTCTCCTCCAGAGTTGATCTTTATTTGTGTCAGAGGTACAGAGAAATGAGAAGTTGAGAGTAGAGCCTATTATTTATGTTGTGGATTTATACTACTTTCCAAAACTGTGGAGTGCTCAGAATGAGAGAATTTTAAATTTTGACTACTTTTTCTGTGGTATGTCTTTGAGTTTGTGTATGTTGGATATGTGTGTGTGTGTGTGTGTGTTTGGAGATATTTATCATCTGCATATCTATAAGGTGGGAAATGCCTTCCTAGACATTCTAGACTCTGACCTCACAAACACATTTAAGGGACAGAGAAAACAAAGCCACTTAAGGATATCAGAATTCCCAGAGACATTGGATGTGAAATTGATAGAGTGTGTGCAGAAGAGAGAAAATAAAAAGATATGCTACGTGAGAAAGTCTTTTCTGATATTAAAAGTAAACTTTATAATCAGGTAGTTTTATATTTGAATTTAATTTCTGATATATATTGCCTGGTTGAATTTAAACAGACACATCAGTTTTAAAGCCTCAATCTTTGTTCTTTAAATGTTGATCAGCATTTTACATTTTTCAAGATTATTATGAATATTAAATTACTTGAGCCATGAAAGTGCTTAATTAATGGCATATAGCTAATAATAAAATATGTCAGAAAATTATATCCTGTTTATCCTTCTGTTCTTAGTCCCAAGCATGTACTATTTTAGAAACAATTTACTGATTGAATACATTAAATCTTATAAAATGGTTGCCCTACAAAGTTAAAAATTGGAAGGTATTGATCAAAAATTAAATAAAGAAAGCAGATAATTGGGAAAATAATGAACTGAAGAGAAGAAATTGCAAAATTATTCCTCTAGATAAAACCCAGTGATAGCAAGCCCAGATAAAAGTGGTAAAATTGCATGTGAAAGGAAGGTAATCACCTGGAAAAACAGGAAGCTCTCCATAATAAAAACAGAGTTAATGTAGGGAAAAATGAAAAAAAATATATAAAAAATGAAGTCCTGCTAAGAATTTTGATTAAAAAGAGAGTAATGGTCAATATATACATATTATTGATATGCATGTGGGAATGGAAAAGTATGACTTAGGAATAAAAAAAATCAAATATGGGTATTCTGATTTTGAGACAGTATTCACCCATGGAATCAGAAATTTATTTTACCACATTTAGAAATATAGAACATAGATGATTAATTAAACCAAAGAAATCAGCTCACTGAGGTTAATGAGAGTGATAGCTATAATGTTAGTCCAAATTAATTGGGGGATATACACTATATTTTCAAAAGCAAGAGGATCAATATGGAACTTTGAGTGTTTATCAGATTTTGAGACTGAAAATAATGCCATTTTATTGAGCACGTAGTGTGTGCCATCACCTGGGGTTTAGAGAGAATAAGGAAGTTTTCTATGATCACCCAACTAGCAAACATATCAAAATCTCTTTTCTTCACTAATTAAAAGAAAGATAGCATAGATGTAACTGTCTGAAAGAAGGAAAGTAAATCAGATTTTAATGGAGATAAGCATCTTCAGAGTGAATTCTTAAATGTTTAGGAGGACATGGGGCAAAAGTTTGAGGATGCCAAAAAAATAAAATGCAATAAAATGACCAAGACACCGAAACTATCCTTGAATGGCCATATTTGGAAACCATGTCACTGCTTCTAGCTATCATTAAGAGTTTTATTTTGTTATCCATATGGTTCCTACTGATTAAAGGTGTTAGGTTTTATCAACACTCTTTCTTAGCAGTGCTTCCAGCGAATTTGTCTTGAAAGATTTCCATAGCTGTGGTACTCAAGGTGCCCTGGAACTGACAGGATAATGAGAGGGGCAATTTTGAACTGTTAAAATACTTTACTGTATTTGATCTTTTGTGGTGCTGATTTCAGCAAAAGAGGGAAAAATATTCATTATATAGGAGGGAATGTAAAACACAAAATAAGGCGCCAGTTTCTAAAACTTTCCCAACCAAATATTCTCCTGACAAATGACAGGAGTATGTTAAAGATAAAGCCAAGGTAAAGGAAGTAAATGTTAGTTGATATCAAACTAAGAAAGTAGTTACTGTTAACATATGTTGCAATTTCTCAAATCTCTTGTTTATGTAAAACACTATAACACTTCATATTAGCCAGAATAGATGACAGGAAAGGGGATAATATTGATTCAAATAACAATTGTATTTGCTTACATGAGGCAAACTTTATTATTTGATTTTCAATTTGATTCAGTGCTCAACCTCTTGAAAATACTACAGCAAATGGAATGAATTTTCATTGCACAATAATCTATGACTTTCTTCGGACTAGCTGTGAATAACTTCAGTTTTTCATAATAAGTTATTTAGTGGCTTGGTATTAAACTCTTATGCTGCTAACAACAGAAGAGAAAAGGTTAATTTAAAGAACAGTATTAAGGGGAAAAATAAGTTTTGCAGCGAAAATGAGATATTTGGTCAAAATAGACAGTTGAGAACAAATGGCAAGGAGCAAAAAACACTAATTGAAAACGAGGCAGGATATTTTTCCATTTCCTTCTTTCTAAGTACATTGATTAAAAAATAGTTAATTAGCACACATTGCAGATCTACTCCACTCTGAGAATTTAACCTTGTAATTTTATCATTTTTCAGAGAAGCAGGGTGTTTAATAAAAGCACTACAAAATTATAATGAATAATGGTGTATGTTGTTGCTAGATGAGAGATTACTCAAAACATTTGTGTATTTCTTAGTATTCTTTATATTTTTAATATTTATCTACACTTCATGTTTACTAAATGCTTTATTCTTGCTCAAAATCTATTTTTCAAAATTACATGGAAATATTTCTGCTTGAAGGAGGCTATTAGAACATGCAGAAATGATTTTTATAAGCATTTATATTATTTATATTATTTACTGTAATTACCCTCATTATATAGGAAGTTACTCTCAATAACAATACATTGAAAATTGCTGCAAGTCATGACCCCTGTGTCGCACATGGAAATGCTTGGGTGGAATTCCTGGCTTTGGCTCCTAAGTTCAGTTTCCTGCCAGTGTGGACCATAGGAAATAATGCTGATGGCTCAAATGTTTGAGTTCCTGCCTCTCACATGGAAAATCTCCATTGAGATCCCAGCTCCTGGCTTTGCCTGGTTTGAAACAGACTTAGGAGCTGTCTGTTTGTCTTTCTCTATCAAATTGAAAAGGAACTGGGAAGGGAAGGGAAGGGAAGGGAAGGGAAGGGAAGGGAAGGGAAGGGAAGGGAGGGGAGGGGAGGGGAGGGGAGGGAAGGGAAGGGGAGGGGAGGGAAGGGGAGGGGAGGGAAGGGAGTAATTATCATCTGTCAACTTTATGAAGTACAAATGTATATTAGAACCTTTAACTTTGTGAAGTTTTTATAATTTGTTGTAGTAACTAGACTTATAATAAAGTTCATTAGAGTAAAAAAATCACCTGTAACTTAAATGCGTGATTAGACTTACAGTGACACTAAATTTTTTCAAGCATGACCACTGGCATTCACTACCACATTCAAAATATCCCCAGATCATAATAATCCAGGAAAGGAGCCACTGTATGTGGATGAATCTCAATGATCAAAGGTAACATTAATTGAATGGGTATTTTATATTAATCACTGGACTTGGCGTGCTTATGTATTAGTCACCCTGTTTGCCTTGCATTGACTTTATAAGGCAACCACAATAATTATTCCTCATTTTCAGAGAAGCAATCTGTCTTTCAGAAGGTCTAAATCCTTCACCAAACATTGTATAGCTAGGTGCAATGAAGGTGTTATTTACACTCAGAGTAACTTTAAGCTCTTTACTTTCATCTAGAGAAATGCATTTTCGCATCACAGTGAGAACTTAAAATATTTCACCTAATGTCTATTTAAACAAACCTTATTTTAGTTGAGCTGTCCTCTTACACTGTCACTCTAATTCTAATCAAGGGGGTAAGTAGAGCTAGTATTATTACATAGGTACAAAGAATAACTTCCCACATACTCTTATCTTTAGGGATTCATCCCAACCCTTTAGCCCATGAGACATCTGAGCCAACAACAAAATAAATGGAATAAAATGAGCCAAGCAGAACTGTGTTAAGCTTTGCCTAGCTTCTGTATGCAGTCAGGAGGGCAGTTGTTTCTGTTATGGCCAGATTCTCTGGGGATGCCTTGGCTGTGACTACCCATGTAATTATGATTAAAGATTTCACTTTAGCAAAGAGAAAGCCTATTCTCAGCAGGACATGTGAAGGAGAGAGGGTCCTGCATCCAGAAGGCTGAGGAATCATAAAATGTTGGAGTTAGAAGGGCTCTTAAGGCTCACTATCACTTCATGTCAACAGTGCCTGACCCAATGCAACATCATTAAACACTCCATCACAGCTGGAACAGGAGTCAGCCTTTGTTAAGTGAGCTAGTCAGAATATTGTATCAATTATTTTAAATATAGTATCTGGTTGTCTTTTGTGGTCTAATTGTTATGTGTTGCAAGTTAGGAGTAAAATTGCAATGTACTGCACAGAAAGGTACAGAAACACATTAGCTATGACACAAAATTTTAGTTTGCACTGGGTCTGATTTTGTCTTCAAATTTGTATACATTCTTCCTTCTAACTCAGTCCAATCTAGGTATTGATGCAATATTATTTTTAAATCCATAGTGCATTACATCAAGCTCCATTATTTTACCCATTATTTGGTTTTAATACACAGTTACCTGCAAACTAATAAATTTGTCATTTTCAACCTTATTATTTGGCAAGTATATTCCCTTGCAATCTAGTCTTGTTTTAAAATTCATGGCACTTGATGAGTTCAGTACCATAGGAGTTCTCCTAGAATTTGAACTTTTAGTATCTGATACCCAATTTATTTTTATTGGTACTGATTCAACTTAGGTAAGCCTATCACACCCTGACTCTCTTACCTCATTCACAATGATTTTCCTCCAACCATACACAACTGGCCACACTTCAGCTCTTGGATGATGAGCCAGACTAATTGGATAACAAGTCCCCTTTAGTTTTTCTCTATTGCTCACTTACTCCTAAGGAATCTATAACAGCAGATTGTTCTCAGAATCATCCTAGCCATTCATTTTGTCTTCAATGTACATTTAGGTAGCTGTCCTTCAAAACTGATAGGAGGCAAATATTTATTATTTTTTCTTACTATAAAGAACTGGTTTTTAAGGCCCTTCTGGATACAAAAGGAGGACACAACCTCAGGAAATATCCAATAAAACATGTCATACCACGACTCATGTCTCACAGAAGTTATGACAGCAATAACTCTTTCATTTTGAAATACATTTCTAATTTTTTAGAATAATCTTCTTTTAATCTTAAGGAAAATTCTTAATGTTAGCAGCTAAGAGGATATAATAGATGGCTTTTAGGTCCCTAGTATTATCCAGAAAATAATCTATTTAGGAATAAAAGTGGCATTAGGAAAGTGGTTGGACAAGCTTTGCCTGGACTGTCTGTACTACATCAGTATCTGCACACTTAAAGAAATGAACTGTCTTTAAATAGTCTAATGGCTTTTAGAGGTACTCTAATAAAACAGCACTTCCTTTCAGTTATTTGGTGCATTAGATGTATTTCTGTTTTAATAGTTTCATGTTGTGTTAACTTTTCCCTAAAATATTTTGGTATTTGGATATATAACTCTATAGCTATTGAATAGATATTTTGTACAATTACAGAAAAACTATTTTAAATTCAAAAAGTTAAAATTTAAAAAGAATTTTGCCCTTATGAATCCTTTAATATGCTTCATAAATTGTTTTTCTAATTCAGGTTTTCTGTTAATATTAAATCATCTATTTTTATTACTTGCATTTTATATGTATATACACATATGTATGTATGTATATATATATATATATATATATATATGGCTCAAATGCTTAGCCATGTACTTACCGTTAATAGTTATCAAATGATAAACAACAGCCCTAGGTGTCCCTCTGACGATTACAGAAGCCAGGGACAAGAACTGTCCAAGATTTCACTACCCAGAACCCTCGTCCTTCCCCTAGAACTCTATTGGTGACCCTCACTTCATTTGACCAGATTTTCAAGATTCCAGATGTGGGTCCCTTGGTCTCCAGGTCCTCCCAGCACTGCATGGTGTTGTCTGCCAAGGGACCCATGTGTTGGCAGTTAGAAGGTTCCCCAGTGAGCTGACAGCTTCTTTAATGAGACTTCTGGTAGAATGGATGCCTGATAGTGTTCTGTGGAAAGATCTGGAAGCACAGTGGCCAGTAGTGTTGGTGTTAGAAATTCTCTGGGTGCTTTTCCCCATACCAGAGGGCTTGCAGTTGGAGGTCACCTGCCTCTCAGGACTCCAAGATCATACATACCACCCAGAGAAGTTTTCTCTGACCCAAAAAGAGTCTTTGCTATAAGAGTCTCTACTTCTCAGCAGGAGGTTCAAAGGCCACTCAACACTTCAGTCTTCCTTCTGAGTCAGCACTGGCCTGGGGCAGTCTGCTGGCCTTTACAAATAATATTTCCTCTCCCTGGGATGAATTTCCCAACCTTGCCCCCTCCTCATTCTTCCAAGTGGCAATTAGTCACTCCTCCCCTGCTTGTTTCCCATGAACTCTGTCATACTGAACTGTTCTGTAGCCAAGTTCTTTAAGTGGGGAGCAGGTGTGTACATCTGGTGTAGGTCCACAATGTAGAAAGGAGACTACATTGTCCCATCCACCTCTCACTGTTCCAGATAGGGCTGGGGATGGCAGAGATAATGGAGGAAAGAAAAATATGTCTCAGTGCTCTGAAGTCTTGGGTCTCCTGGACAAATCAGGAGGAGGTGCCCCTGGCATCCAGCTGGCATCCTTGATTGCAGAGTAAGCAACTGTATTCATTAGAACCCTCAGTCTCTTTGTGACTTCAACCCATTCAGACACCCTCATGGTCATACCCTCCCTCTCACTGAAGTACAGTAACAAAGCTTGGTCACCTGGTGAGATTCCAAGAGTCACCTTTCCCTTACAGGCCAATCTCAACTAGAATTTTTGTGTCCCCCTAGCTCCTTCTGGAGGGTGCTGTCTCCAAGAGTCACCCTCAAGTTCAGGGGCTCAGAGGCTCAAGGCTAGGGAAGCACATGCCTGGGATGGTGGGGGGCAAGAACTAAGGTAGACCAGTTTCAGAAAGGAATGGACTCACAGGTATTCAATATGCCAATAGCTCTTTAAACTGTGTACTATCATTATTTGAATTCTATATATTTTAAAAGAGGGATAGCATTTAAATAACTTACACATAGTTGCACTGGTAATTGAGAAAATCATCATAACATCCCCCAGCTCTCAAAGATCAGTGAACCGGCTATCAAGCCCTATTTCCTAGGTCAAAGTTCACAGTACCTGGCTCTGCTTTATCTTGTGATTTCAAGTTCACAGAATTTCAATAACTCAACAAAGACCATTTAAGCAGCATTTGATATAATTGGAATTTCAATCCAAGTCTTCTACCTGTAATTGCAAAAGAGCATCTATTTTACTCTAGTCAAAACAAAAGTTCTCATAATAAATTGCTGATCAAAATGGCATTGGAAACTGTGGTATTCTCTGGTATGGTCATAGTACTCAGGGCTTATACATAATTTTATCAAGAAAATATTGCTAGAAAAGTATCATAAATTTATTTATTATTTATTTGAAAGTTAGAAAAATAAAAAAATACAGAAAAATAGAGATACTCTTTTTTTCGGGTCCTCCCCCCCAAAAAAATGCCCTAAATAACTGAGGCTGGGCCAGGCTGAAGCCTGTATGCTCAAACTCAATCAAGAACCCTCACGTGATTGGTAGGAATCCAGGTAATTGAGCTATCACATGTTGCTTCAGGGTAC
The DNA here is from genome assembly GCF_033115175.1 of Lepus europaeus. NCBI lineage: Eukaryota > Metazoa > Chordata > Mammalia > Lagomorpha > Leporidae > Lepus > Lepus europaeus. The sequence goes on along the minus strand of NC_084842.1, from coordinate 64,215,208 downwards.
ACACTATGGGGTTGCTAGAATTAGAATCACACTGGGAATGAGACCTAGGCACCCAGATATGGAATACGGGTATCCCAAGCAGTGTCCTAAACGCTGCACCAAGCACTCACCCATCAAGAAATATAGTGATGCTTTTCACAAGCACTTTCTTTTAGAAATTTCCTTATTTTTTTTTTTTTTAATTTGGCAGGTAGAGTTATAGATAGTGAGAGAGAGAAAAATCTTCCCTCCATTGGTTCACTCTCCAAATGGCTGCTATGGCCAGCACTGCACCGATCCGAAGCCAGGAGCCAGGTGCCTCTTCCTGGTCTCCCATGCAGGTGCAGCAGACCAAGCACCTGGGCCATCCTCTACTGCCCTCCCAGGCTACAGCAGAAAGCTGGACTGGAAGAGGAGCAACTGGGACTAGAAGCCGGCACCCATATAGGATGACGACGCCAGAGGCAGAGGATTAACCAAGTGAGCCATGGCACCGGCCCCTCACTAGCACTTTTACCACTGCCACTTCTATCACTAAAAGGAAGAAACATTTCTATAGATGTCTTTAGTTGGAGATATTCATTAGAGGATGTATTCTTAATGTAGAATCTTGTTTGAAAGATAAAAATGTCTGGATAGGACAGAGAGAAACAAACTCTTACTGTTCTCCTTCCCTGGAATGCTCTGTGATTGGCTTTTCCTGGTTAGTAGATAACATGGGTACTTAATGCAGGTTGGCAGAGATACTAGGGTTTAGAGATAGTTAAGAGAAATGGATGGGCATACTTCTTATTGATTTCTAAAGCAAACTATGACTTATAACTAAGTCTAAAATCCTACATCTCATTTAAGATATTTATGCTATATTAATATTTATGTATTTAAATGTCTAAACAGGACATGAATTTTCTTCTAATAGAAAGGTATCAAGAGGAAGATGCTGTAAATTTGGAAGAAGGCCATACTGCCCTGACAGAGGACAAAATGAAACTGCACACTTAGGATTAAATCTTGCATATACAGGCCACACTAGGTAGTCTCAATCTCTTTTGCTTGGTCCTCTTCCTATCCCTAACCCAAGGTTCCAGAATTTAGCCTTTAAATACTATTTATATGGTTCTACCTACAAATTGTATCTCTGTAATACACCTATTATCTGTATTCCATCTTTGTACATCCATTCTCAAAGTTCGCATTGTCAAATCTTCATTCCTGAACATAACCTTATTCCCTAAATATGTTCTACCCATAGTCTTCCTCATTCATTTAATTTACAGAAAAGCTCTTTTTCCTGTTGCTAAGTTAAAAAATAATCACTCCCTCAGCCTCCTGTAAGCACCCCATTTTTATTTATTTATATTATGCTATTCTAACATGTTACATATTTCTCACTGTTCTAAACATGCTACATAGATTATTGAGTTTAATTCATACAACCTCTCAGATAAGAACAATGATAACCTGAACTGAAAAAATGAGAACGTTGTGTTATAGCAAGATAAAGCATTTTGCCCCATTGATATTGTTAAACCATTGCTCAACTGGAATTTAAACAGTCTGATTTGAGATCCAGTTCTTTGAAATATTTCGTTGCAGTGCTTCTAGGAGGCAAAGTAGAACTTATTTCATTGTAATCAGTGCTGTGCACAGTTATCATGGAAACACCCAGGAAACACACCTAAGGAAGGAAGGAAGGTGTCAGCTTGAAGTTTAGGAATTGGCAAGAAGTCTTCACAGAAGATGAGTTCAGTCCTGAAGGATGCAGTTGGTTTAAAGGCAAAACTAATGAACAAGGCATCAGAGAAAGTCATGGCAGAATAAAGACAGAAAGTTTGACATATAGGACTGACGATGTGAAATTATTGTTTTCCTTGAGCGCAAGATGCTAAGTCATAAAGAATCATGTTTGCTACCCATATGTCATGAGAAAACACAGAGGAATTTCAGGTATTATTGTTAGTATGAGTTTGTCTGGCACTGAGAAAGATAATCCAGGTGAAAGTAGTTGGAAAGTACACAGGTGGAAAAGGAACAATGGACTGGGTGAGTATCAAGTGATATGGAGGCCAAATTTGTCCCAATCTCACAAAGGAGTTAAAATCAATGAAAGCAGAAGCCATAGCTTGTATCATCTGAAAAAGGGGAGTTAGAGTATTTTCTCCTAGTTAGTCACTGGCTGTGGTACCTAGCCAAGCCCCTCAGGAAAAGGCACAGGTTCTAGGAGTCAAAACTGGAAGCTGATGAACATAAAAACAGCAAAGGAATCTGGAGTATATGGGTGGTACTCTGACCATATCCAGAAAAACACAGTTTGAGAGGGGTCTAATTGACCTGCAATACTGTTTGTGTTTACAGAAAGAATAACATAAAGATTCAAATCATGCTACCTTATAGTTTTTTTAGTGGTTACCCTTAATGTAATTTAATTGATCTCACAGTTGTTGAATGAATAAATGCAATCATAATTTTAACTGGACTTTCACAATCATCAAAGAGTGAAGTTTTGAGTTTCTGTTCATTTCCTCAAGTAGCTACTGAAAATACAAGTGCACTTAATAATGTTCTTCAAAAGGGACTAAAAATAAATTTATTTTAGTACAAAACGAAATTGAAATTGATTCACATAGGATGTCTTCAAAAAGTTCATGACAATGCATATTATGAAAGAACGATAGTAACTGCATGCGATAGGTATTATTTTCCTTCACTTTACAAGAAATCTAAGGCTCAGCCTGATATTTACCATCTACCTTTAGAGTTGCAAAGCTGGTCTTGCTGCCCAGCCCTGTCTTTCTCAGACACAGACCCTTAGGCTGCAGTCTCACTACCTCCTCCATTACTGAAAATGCAGAACCAGAGGACACAGCTCATGGCTCCAGTGAAAAATTTTCACCTGATCTTTATGCTTACTAGGAGAAAGTATTAATGGGGAGAGAAATAGCAATTCTACATAAATGGTTTACAAGTGAAAGATACAAGATAGAAGAAGTAGATTAATGTACCTCCTAGAATGTGTTAAGAAAGCTGTATTAAACTAAAAATGCTTTCCTAAAGTCACATTAACTGTGTATACATGAATATGTTAGACTAACTCTAGGCAGGGGGAAAAGGCTCTGTATGAGGAAAATGTTAACTTCTTGGAGCCACGCCTTCTTCAGTGCCACATCTGAAAAAGTTGTCTGTGTGTAATGTGGAATGAACAATGATGGTGAATAATTTCACAGAATGCCTCGTGGAATCCAGTGGAGGTCCTTAAGATGGAGATTTGCCTGCATTACCTCTGAGTTTGAGAGCCATAAGTGGTTAGTAGAACTATTGTGAAAACAGCAGCTTTTTGGAAACATTTAACAATTCACGAATTATGTCTCATCATTAAAATATAGTAATAATATCTGCCTACCAACTCACAGTATTATTTCAAAGGTCAGAGTGTAGAAAGGATATGACAAAATTTTGAACTGTAAAGTAGGACAAGATTTAATACACATAAATGAATTTTGTGTTTTCTGATTTAAGCAGTCCATACCATGTAGAAATTCCTATTGCAAATTCTCTAACACTAAGTGCCTTCGTATATTTGTACAGTATTGTATGTATGCAAAGACACAGGGTTGTGTTTTTTTTTTCCTTAGTGAAAGGAAAGTTAATGTCACACCCTTAAAATTCCTGTGATGTAATCTTTAGAACCTGTAAATATATTATGTTATTTGCCAAATAAGTATTATAACTACAGGTTCTAACAGCATATTTGAGAAGGGATTTTAGGCTGATTATCTGAGTAATCAAAAGGACTCTGTATATGTAGAAGATGGATATAGAACAGTCTCCCAGGGTACCAAATGCAAAAGTTTCCACACACTCTTGCAGGCTTTGGAGATGGAAGCATGTAGCATTCTCAATAAGTTAGAAAAGAAAGGAAATAAATTCCACATCAGAAGAACAAAGCACTGACACCTTGATTTTACCCCAATGAGACTCATTTTGGATATATTCAAAATTTCAGATAACAAATTTGTGTCATTTTAATACCTCCAATTTATGTTATTTGGTACAGAAGCAATAGGAAAATAGAATGCATACAGAGAAAATTGTCCTGCACATAGATTTTGCTTCAAATAATATAATCTTTTATTCTAGAAAGAGCAATGTTGACATGTGTTACTATTTAAAGAGATGAGAAGAATTTTTGTGATGATTCCCCCAACCTAAGAAATCTAAATGCAGAGAAGTATAACATCTGGAAGTCAATGGGGACTTTGGACTGAAATTTGGGTAAAAGCATGTATGGCTAGAATTTATTAAGACATTAATATAAGTTTGTCTATAGTATTATTAGTATTATTATTGTTATTGTTGTTATTAATTTTGGAAGAGAAGGAATAAGAAAACAGCCCTATCTAATATTGGGTAGAAAACAATCCAAGAAAACAACGCTATCTTATATTGGGTAGAAATTACTCAATTTTATTTTCCATGAGGATTTAGAAAGGAGAAAAAATGTGGAGCAATTGCAAGGTGAACACAAATATAAATTTATTATTTATTACTATAATGGATATAGAATTCCAGTTCATGGTGAGAAAAAAAGCTCATTGCACATTATGACAAAAGAGAAACAGCCAATGTTCAAAAACCACATCTAGTCCTATTTGGCTGTTTAGAAGCCAATAAGATTTCCAACTGTGGTGAGTCTTGATGTTCCTAACACAATGCACAAGGAAAATTAACACTTCAAAACACAATCATTTTTTCATAAAAGGAAAGGTTCAGAAGGGAGGTGGGGAGCAGGAGAGGAAGAGAGAAACTGGAAGAGACAATGGGCTCTGGCACCACCTGTCAGTGTGCTAATAGTTGCTTCTATAGCAGCGGCAGGTTTAGTCAAGAAGATCAAGCATTTGGATGATTCACCACTGCATCAGCTGTTGTCATTTGCGTTTTACTTTTCCTCATTATCTTTATTAGGTAAAGGCATTGAAAGTCATGCTGTTTATTCAAAGCAATTACTGAGAAAGGGGAAAAAACAAAATCTGTCCACTATATTTTAGAGACCAATAAATGACAAATACACGAAGAAAGGATGCTAAAAGAACCTTTCATATATATATATATATATATATATATATATATGTATATATATATATATATATATAGGAATGTTTTCTAGAATTAAGATTCTGGAAATAAGAGATTTTCAATGTAAGCTTGAACAGAAAGAATTGTTGAAAAAAATGGCTGTTCTTTATCATGTATATATTACAAATAATACTTAAGGGATTATCAAACTCAATTTTTTCTTTAATATTTTGGGCTATTTTATTTTATCTTATTTTAAAGGCAGAATTACAGAGAGAGGAGGCAGGAGTGAAGGAGGAGAGAGAGAGAGAGAGAGAGAGAGAGAGGGAGAGAGAGATGTCCATTTGTTGCTTCGCTCTCCAGATAGCCACAAAGAAGCTAGGGCTAGACCAGTTAGGAGTCGGGAGCTTCATCTGGGTCTCCCACTAGAGTGGCAGGGGCCCAAACACTTGGGCCATATGCTGCTTTCCAGGCACATTAGCTTGGAGTTGGATTTGAAGTAGAGCAGCCGGGACTCCAACCAGTACCCATATGGGATGCTGGTGTTGCAGGTGGCAGTTTAACAGGCTACACTAAAACACCAGCCACTCAAAATCAAATTTTGATGATATGTTATCAGCTCACTTATCCTTCACATTATCTTTTTTCACAACATGGTCTTTACATGCTGGATGTGATGTATCAGTAAAATGCTTCATTTTGAACATGTTTTTCTGTCTATCTGAAGCTTCCAATTACAATATATTTCAAAACTAGGTTTCCTTTAATAACCTTTTTAAAATATGTTGTCCAATGTGAAGTAATGCTATAACTAGTACTGAAACAGTATTTTACACTTTGTGTTTCTGTGTGGGTACAAACTGATGAAATCTTTACTTAGTATATACTGAATCAATCTTCAGTATATAAAGATAATTGAAAATGAAAAAAAAAACTTGGTTTTAAATTGGACATTGCATAGAAAATTAATCAATTTTTTTAAAAAAATCATGTAGGATCTCTGTCCTTAATGTGCTGTACATTGTGATTTAATGCTATAACTAGTACTCCAACAGTATGTTTCACTTTGTGTTGCTATGTGGAGGCAAACTGTTGAAATCTTTATTTAATATATACTAAACTGATCTTCTGTATATAAAGAGAATTGAAAATGAATCCTGATGTGAATGGAAGGGGAGAGGGAGCGGGAAAGGGGAGGGTTGCAGGTGGGAGGGAAGTTATGGGGGGGAAAGCCATTGTAATCCATAAGCTGTACTTTGGAAATTTATATTCATTAAATAAAAAGTTTAAAAAAATTATTGCTTCTATGAGATTACAGCGATATAAAACAAGAGTAGATGTTAAATATAACAGGTGCATCTTAAAATAATCAACACAATCTGTTAGAGAAAAACATACACCATTTACCAAACTACAGCTTCTTTACATATGAAACTGTATAAAGTCTAAGACCAGAGTGTTTATGAATTTGAAAATGCATTCTCAACTGTTTCATTTCATCTACATACAAGGTAAGTGACATTCCCTAACTTCCTTGTTTGATGTAAGATACTCCCACTGTATTCACTGATCATCAAAACATAAATGTGTGTTAATATCTTTGATGGTAATTTCTGCTCTGAATTTTAAGCATCCTATCACAATGATATATGTTAAATACTTAAATCATAATTGTTGAGGGAACAAATTACAGGTTGAAAGAATGAACATTTAAATACTCTCTTTGGATATTATTGCATTCCTTTAATTAATAGGGTGGAACTATGTAGACTAGACTTTTTAGGAAGTCAAGGTTTTAGATTGGTCTTGTGGCAACAGAGGTTAAGCCAGCACTTGAGATGCCAGCATCCCATTTCAGAGTCTCTGGGTTCGAGTCCTGTGTCTGCTTCTGATCCAAGTTCCTGTTAAAGAGCATCCTGGGTGGCCGGCGCCATGGTTCACTTGGTTAATCTTCTGCCTGTGGCGCTAGTATCCCATATGGGCGCCGGGTTCTAGTCCTGGTTGCTCCTCTTCCAGTCCAGCTCTCTGCTGTGGCTCGGGAAGGCAGCTCCAAAACAGAAAACAAGATGAAGTGGTTAATAAAATAGTAAGTCAGCTGTATGATCTGATGAGCTGTACGTGCTTATCAACATTTTCCCCATACTACTCTTTATAGACATAGTGGGACTTATTTTTCCAGTGTGAATTCACAACATTTTATTTTAGTTTGTGTGACTCCCATGATAGTGAGAAATAAGACCAAGTAAATGAAATATTTGCTGTTATAGTAAAGCTACATGGCTTATGACACCCTTTAGATGTAGTTAATCTACATAAACATTTATATGTGCATACACATATATTTATATATGCATATGGATACTCATACATAGGCATACGTATACACATTTGCATACATATACTAGAGATAATATGTATATAATGTATATGGATATATACACAAAAGTCAAGATAAGATTTTCATATGAGTAATGATTATATCCATTCACAGTAAGACTAGTAGCAATTAACCTCCCAAAGAACACAATATAATACAGATCCTTAAAGGATGCAATTGCCGAATTACTGTTGCATTCACATGTAGTTTATTTTTTCATCATATTTTATATTTTGATGATAGTGCTCTGATTATTTTTCTCAAAAACCACACAATTCCATCTCCTGCAAGCAACTAGTGTGTTAACCTAAGGCCAAAATGTGAATCCTCAATTTATAAAAATGCAGTCAAACTTATAGTTATTTGAAACAGGGAAAACATATCCTTGGCCTAATGAGAAGAGACATACTACAGTAATTATGATGGAAGCTGCAATTTTGTATTTCTGCATTCTGTATTTTCTCAGACTACAGCATCCCTTGAACTCCAACATTCAATATCATTCTAGTTGCCCAGTGTGTTTTTGTTGTTGTTTGCTTTGTTTTGTTTTCTTCACTTGTAGCCATGAATGACATCCTCCAATTTACCTAATGATACTGTTTATTTTTTCTTTCCTGGTTTGGTGATTCCTCAAATATTTTTTGGAGTCCACCAAAGTAACATAACTTTGTGACAGCATTGTTTCTTAATCTGAGGTAGGCTGAACCCCTATTATATAATGTGACTCAACTATATCAAAAATCTGCTTAAAATATTTTCTCATTTCTTTTTTGCAGCACATTTTCTAGGTAGCTGCCATTATTATTTCAATTATAAGGATGAAACACATTGAGTTTTGAAATATTAACTAGTGGTTAACTTTTCACATTTTATTAGCCCTAGACATAAAATTAAATACTAAATCAATGTTCTTCCAAATCAAGCTAGATATGTGTGCCCTGGCTCTCCTTTTTCCATTATACAGCTTTGTAGTGTCTTCTTTGAAGAATATTTCTCCAGGACCTGGACTGTGCTAGAGGTAACAGTGTCATTTTTTTTAACTTTTATTTAATGAATATAAATTTCCAGTATACAGCTTATGGATTACAATGGCTTCCCCTTCCCATAACTTCCCTCCCACCCGCAACCCTCCCCTCTCCCGTTCCCTCTCCCCTTCCATTCACATCAAGATTCATTTTCAATTCTATTTATATACAGAAGATCAATTTAGTATAAATACTTCAACAGTTTGCACCCACATAGAAACACAAAGTGAAACATACTGTTTGAGTACTAGTTATAGCATTAAATCAAAATGTACAGTACATCAAGGACAGAGATCCCACATCAGGAGCAAGCGCACAGTGGCTCCTGTTGTTGACCCAACAAATTGACACTCTAGTCTATGGCGCCAGTAACCACCCTAGGCTGTCGTCATGAGTTGCCAAGGCTATGGAAGCCTTCCAAGTTCCCCGACCCTGATCATATTTAGACAAGGTCATAAAAGACAGGGGGAGGATAGTAACCAATGATCCTAAGAGTGGCCTTAACCAGGTCTGAACAATTATACAGCATGAAGTGGGGAAGAGGACCATCAGTACACACAGGTTGGGAGTAGAGCCATTGGTGGTAGAGTAGAGGTTATGATTACAAAGGAATGAGGCTCAAGTGCACTAGACAGGGTCTAGAACAAAGGACAGAGTCATTATTAGAGGAGCTAAGAAAGGTGCTGTCTAAGCTACAAGTAATTTTTCTGATTGAGAGGCAAATAGAACCTGATAGAAGGGGCTTGATAATAATCTGTTGGGTTTTAGGCCTTGTAAGTTAAGAGGCCCAGACCTATCTATCTCTTCACATGGGGTATATCCTAAGGGAGGTGTGAACCTCCTAGGGGAAGGCACTCTGTTGACTTTCATTACTTGGCTGGCCTGGGAGGAGAGCTGGCCAGGTAAAGGCAGGTGGCATCTCTAACAAGAAATTGACAGTTCTGCCTGCAATGTTGCTGACCCTACTTGACCATACCCTCAGCTGCAGTGGTCACTTTGGAAGTTGGGCTGAGTGAAGGGCTTTTCAGCTTGGAGCCAATAAGATCTGTGGCTCTGACCTGGGCATCCTTCGATTCCAGGGCAGGTCCATTTCCAGTGATCCAACTCTTGGCAGAGCTGCCAGGGCTCTTCACAAGCTGACTTCTGCTGAAGCCCAGGCTTACCACATTGAAAGCCACTGCAGTGGACTGGCCTGTTGGGTCTGCTTGAGGGCAGATCACTGTACAGATCAGCCATTAATAGGCCTGCCACCCATTGCTTCTGATGCCTAGCTTTCTTTTCCTCCTGGTTTGTGTTAAAGCAGACCAGAGGATGCAAGTCAAGGGAGTGCCCGTGTCCCATCTCTAATCTTCGGTGGCCTGAACTACAAGTCTATAGTCACAGGCATGTTCTGTAGTAGTTTTTCTAAGGTAGACAATGCCCATGAGGAAAATTATAATCTCACTTTAAAACTTTCTTTCCCTTTGGTCTGAAAGGGAGGTTTTTTTTTTTTCTACTTACTGTATACTTCGCTGATGGCGATGTGAATCTAGCTATGAGATTATTAGTTAAGTTCTTATTTTGGCTATGCTATTACAGAAAAATGTCAGCCATCTCTTATAAGGTCTAAAGATTAAATTGTGCGTCATTTTTTGTGTGACAATCCCATATCTTTCCTTTCGAATGCCATACTTCAACCAACCTATTCACTCCTACTTGGGATCAGTGGGACACTCAAGGAGCTCCAAGATATAGAGCAATGCAGTTCTGAATGCAGTGTCAGGATCTAGAAGGCAGCTAGCACTCATTATCCAGTATGTTATTTCTTTCACATGATCACATGGAATTGAACAATTAAAATTGGGCAGACAATCTGATTTTTTTATTACAGAACAAGGATTGGTCTTCTAGTTACAATCAGTTATCTTGGACTTTGGATTCTCATTTTTTTTTCTCTTTTAATTTTATTGTTTGTCTGGTCAAAGGGGTAAAAATGAAATGGATTAATACTGAACACTTTATCGTGTTGGTCTTTAATATTTGTATATACAACAGACAACCTACCGAATTTTCAGGATCTATGACATAAATTATGTAGCCTTCTGTAAGGATTCAAACCTATCAGGTACTGTGGGTTTTAAGATGTTAACTTCTTAATGCCAACGGACCCTTATACTGATGTCCTTTCTTGGCTCTAATCCACATGGAGATTTCTTGTTCTTCTAGGTTGGTCTAAATACATGCCAGATGGGGCCAGCGCCATAGTGTAGTAGGTTAATCCTTTACCTGTGGGACCGGTATCCCATATGGGCGCTGGTTCGAGTCCCGGCTGCTCCTCTTCCAATCCAGCTGTCTGCTATCCTGGGAAAGCAGTAGAAGATGGCCCAAGTCCTTAGGCCCCTGCACCCATGTGGGAAACTGGGAAGAAGCTTCTGGCTCCTGGCTTTGGATTGATGCAGCTCTGGCCATTGTGGCCAACTGGGGAGTGAACCAACGGAAGGAAGACCTTTCTCTTTTTCTTCCTCTGTCTGTTACTGTACCTCTCAAATTAATAAATAAAATCTTAAAAAAAGAAAAAAACCTACCAGTTAAGGGTTTGCTATTCCTTGCAGAAATGGAAGTTTTGTCTTAGAAGAGAGGTACATGATCAATATTGAAAGGGGTCACATTCTAGAATGTGCTGTATATTGCCTAATGAATTCAAGGGATGTCTTCTTTGGAAGATGTGTTGTTTTGTGTTTATGATAAGAAATTATGAATGGTTAATTTAATATCTCCAGAACATAAACTGTTATTAAAATTTTCTTAATATAACAGAGGAGATTTACATTTGTGTTCTTCACCAATGAGGCACATTAACAACTTTTGAGAAAGTCACAGGTATTCAGTAGTCATGGTGACATAACTCATTAAGATATATTATATGATGATTGAATATTTAACCAGCACAAACAAACCACAGAGTTAAGAAGATTTATTGTATTTTAACACAGGCGAGTTCCAAAGAACCATGGGTATATGAATAATAATAGTGTTAACTTCTTTTCTTATAGCAAGAGAAATTAGATTACATAGGAATTGTGAGGTTGACAATTAAGAACAAGAAGATGCTCTTTGGCCCAGAAACAGAATGAGTTGGCACTAAGATACATTGATTAAACTAAAATAAATATCTCTTCTACCCACTATTCTAAATCCTCATTGATGAATAATTATGCCCCACACAAATCCATGATTTATAAATTTGATTTTTATTCAATTTTTTATGTAGGTTGATTTCCCACAAAAAATATTTTCTGAAAAAGTTACATAGTCTACTGGAACCTTGTCATACAATATTACCTTATATATCCTCATCTGTATTACTGCTCAATTATTTGATCCTTTCTTGATTCTGCTTCTGACTTATAGATACTCACTATTCTGTATAACCATCAATGTCACGGAAATGGCACAGTAGAATCAAATGTAATTTATATTATCCTATTTCCTGTGGGTCACTGTTTATCATGAATAATTAAATATGTAAATAACAAATAAGCTTCCCTTTATTATTCCTACCACCCAACCAGAGAGCTCCATTACATGTATGCAAATTGGATCAGAACATACCCAAGTAGCACATGTAAAGTTGTGCGTTTTCTCGAAAATATCATTGACACACGAAACTCTCAAGACATAAAATCATACTGTACACTATTTGAGTTTAAAATAAATGAGGAGACGTAGTAGGGTAAGATAGATGAAGATAAATATATTATTTTCATTTCTGAAACCTAGCGCATTAAAGGTTCCTGATTTTAACCTCAGAATTAGGATGAATTATAGATTTAGTCTCAGGGAGACAACTGTGATCCTCCAATATGGCACATGGCTTTCAAAGTGTAGCATGGAACATATGCTCCCTGAAGGGAAACCCTCAGAAGCAGAAAAAGTGCAAGACTTTGATACACATGCTCAGTACCTTAACCCAACTTTGGCAGGATCTTCACAGGTTTTCTCTGAAGGAAAGCGAGTGAGAGTCATTAGTGGCCAAGAGTGTTACTACTTGATATTCCTTTGAGTTGTTTCAAAATTTGCAAGTACAGAATATTGAAATATTTTGATAGAAGCACTGGTAACTAAATTAACGTGTTCTTAAAAGCAAAAAATATATATATACACAGCTTTCATCTACCATAGCAAAGCCTAAAAGAAATTTCACAATTTCTGGAGGTTCTTCTCTCTGTCATAACTTTCTTCTGTGAAAATGTGATACTTTTATCTCTGCCAACCACATCAATGAACTAAAAGAAAAACTCTGGAAATTAATACAAATTTTACTACAATAGGAGCTATTAGAAAGCTTCAAGGAAAAATAAAAGTATTACTTAACCCAATAACCATGTTCCAAATGAAGACATGGCCATGAAATAAGCAGAAAAATGAATCAAAATTAAGGAAAAAATGGGAGTGGGAGAGAGAGAGATGGAGAGAGAGAGAGAGAGAGAGAGAGAGAGAGAGAGAGAGATTATTATAAGTACCTTCCCATGCAGGACCTTGGTCCTCAATGCTTTGTAATATGAGACTTAATAGTAAAATTGATCTCACAGAATTACTTCAGGGGCCAGTGCTGTGGTGAAGCCGGTAAAGCAGCGGGTTAAAGCTCTGGTCTGCAGTACTGGCATCCCATATGGGCACTGGTTCAAATCCTGGCTGCTCCACTTCCGATCCAGCTCTCTGTTATGGCCCGGGAAAGCAACGGATGATGACCCAAGTCCTTGGGCCCCTGCACTCATTTGGGAGATCTGGAAGAAGCTCTTGACTCCTGACTTCATATTGGCTCAACTCCAGCCATTGCTGCCATCTGGGGAGTGAATTAGCGGATGAAAGACTTCTCTCTCTCTGGCTCTGCCTCTGTAACTCTGGCTTTCAAATAAATAAATAAATCTTAAAAAAAAAAAAAGAGAGAATGGCTTCATTTTAGTGTATTAAGTGGAGGATATTCTTATGCCTTAGAAGTGATAATTAAGTCTAAGTGCTCAAAAATGTAACATTCCTGGGTTCTTCTTTATGTTCCTAATGTTTTATTTATGGTATGCATGCAAATAAATAATAATAATAAGTAAATAAATAAATAAATAAATTGTAAGTACCAACTTCAATTCACAAAGTACTCCTATTCATTGATTTGGCTAACAAAATCCTGCAAAATACTGCATCACAGCAAAATATCTTGAATCACAGCAAATGTTTCTCTTCTGTAGAACTACATGAATAAGTAATCAATGAATCACAGGAGACATTAAAACAGAAAACTTGGAACTATATCATTGGACAGTACCATAAAATGAAACCTCTCAAATAGACCTAAAATACAGGTACACATTTTGTCTGCTGTGATCCAATCTGCACTGGAATTAGACAAAATCATTTCTTTCTGTGTACCTCCAAGCACAACAGTATGCTAGTAACAAAAAATCAACATCGTAATTGTGGTTCAACAAAGAATAATTACCTAGAAAATACATTGAATGGTTTTGTTCCCCTGAAAATGCTTATCTTTTCAAGGCAAGCTTTTTTTTTTTTTTTTCATGGATTGAGAATTTCAGTGATTGTGTTTGAATGTCCTGTAATCATAAGAGTACTAGTGAAATAAATCACTGTACATCTAGGTATGATCTGTTGATTATTTCTTAATAATACTAAGTCTCATATTCAAATGATTGCATTGTGAACTATATGTCTAAAAGAATAAACCGCAGAATGCTGTCATCAAATGCAATGCAACATGATTGAGCAGTAAGTATTCATAATGAGAACATCCCTCATTTTTCACCAGTTCTGCTTCCATGGAGTGAAATAAGACAATTTGTCATAGGTAGGAGCAGAAACAAAGCACCCAAGAATCCGTACGCTGAAAATGTTTTCAAAATCTCATCGGTTAAGGAATGTTCTTCCTGTATTATTGTAATATTAGTTTCATGATGAAGAGTTTATGTAGCTAAAATTTTTTTAACAGTGATTTATGACAAGAATAGTCTCTCCAGTTTACTTTTCCATGAATTTTCTGCCAAGAAGTTTGCATACAACTATAAAGATACTTAATAAGGTTTGTGATAAAATAGAATTTAAAAATAAGCTTATTTTGGTGAAGAACATTTTGAAATGTGTACTCAGTATTTTTTATTTATTTAATTATTTGAGAGGTAGAGTTACAGAGAGAGGGAGAAACAGAGAGAAAAGACTTCCTTCCGTTGGTTCACTCCCCAGTTGGCTGCAACCGCCGGAGCTGCGCGGATCCGAAGCCAGGAGCCAGGAGCTTCTTCCTGGTCTCCCACATGGGTGCAGGGGCCCAAAGACTTGGGCCATCTTCTACTGCTTTCCCAAGCCACAGCAGAGAGCTAGATTGGAAGAGGAGCAGCCGGGACTAGAAGTATTTTTCAAAATCCAGGTTTTCTATGAGGTTGTTCCATATATATATATATACATATATATGATTGAATATATATGAATTATATATATAATATGTATTATATTTGTTCAATTATATCCTTCCAATTTACAGTCTTCTCTCTCACTTCTACTCCTAAGCAAGATCATTAGTTTTAAATAAAGAAGAGAATATATGTCACAACTCACTATTTTCTTTCTCACAATTTCTTGCTTTTATAAAATAAATAGAGAGTGGACAGGTGGGAATATTTCAAAATATCTGCGTCCCTCCCTCACGTTTTAACAATGAAGGACAAATCTACTGATGCTGGGATAACCTACTTCCATTCACATCGCTCACTTCCACTTACCTCTTCTTGCCCTCTGCCCTCCAGCCAAAACTCTGCTAACAATTATATATGACTTTTTTGTTTCCTTTTTGTTTCTATTTAATTTGAGATACAATAAAATATTCAGACATCTTGCCTCTTTCATTTTTCCTTTAGTGTTTAGTATACATAGAATCACCTTTTTTCCTGTCAAAGAAGATTTGTACTAGACAGGTCGAAAACACAAGGAATACTTTATTTAAGATTATAGCAGTGGAGGAGAGAGAACGGACTAAATCTTTTGTAACAAATTATAAGAGAGATTGTATATGTTGAGTGAGCCAGTATTTAAAGTTCTAAAAGATTCAGGGTGAGAAGGCAGTTAATGTGGGTAGATCATCTGTGTTTGTTAACTGATGCTTATGGATGTAGCACTCTTACTCACCCTCAATGACTGACTGATTTGGGCACTATTTTTATCTATGATTATGTTTCAAAGAGATGTTTCCCATGTCTTTGATAAAGGTGCTCCTGGGTTAGATAATTTACAGCAGCCTGGCAGAAAATTTACATCTTACAGGGGTAGAAAAAGGATTTACAACTGCATGTCTTTCAAAGTGAATGCTCTAAATAAAAGAATATCAAAAGCCTCTCTATTTAAGAGAGAACAGGTCTAATGTGTAGTCAAGCTGAGAGAGCTATTAGTTACTGCAGCCATCTTAAGCCATGAAATAAGAAACAAATTGGGTATCAGAAATTGGGTCCTAGAACAGTTCTTTGGATATTTATCTAACACTATCTAAAGAAATTCTTCCCTGGAGTGTTTATTGGTTTGAAACAATTAACTTCACTTTGCTTTTTGGTTTGGTTTCAGACACGTGAGAAAAAAAAAAAAAAAGACACCTAAGTGATAATCAATGTCCACACACACAGTCTCATGCATGACACTGTGAATGCTGCATTTCCATCAGACTGAAAACCAAGGTTGAATTTGTGGTATACTGGTCAATCTGTCATTTGGGTTGCCCACTTATCATATCAGAATGCCTGATATGAAATCCCAGCTACTCTACTGGGGTTGACTTCCTAGTTCCTGGATGGATCCCATCCTGGTCCAGCCCTAGCTATTGTAGGAATTTAAGAAGTAACTACAAGATGAAATCTCTCTCTCTCTCTCTCTCTCTCTCTCTCCACATTCAAATAAATATGTAAAAATTTAAAAAAGCAAAACAAAAAATCTGTAACCCAGTTGCTTCTTGGAAATGTAAATAAAAGATACTTAGAAACACTCATCTGATTTCTTGTCTCCAATCATTTCTGAAATCAACAATAATATGTAAAAACAAGAACAGCATAGTTTAGATCAAAAGGTTTGAAAAGAAGCATTTATTTTCTGTTTTATTATTTGAAACAATCTTCAAATACATATTCTGAATGCAGTGGAAATAGTATTTTACATTATTATTCAAAGCCCTGTCAACTGTCCTCTCTGGTTTCAAGATCATGCTCAGAAGCTCAGATAAATAAGAAACCAGCCCATTAAAATGCATTATCAAACTGTAAGAACGTCTACATCTTAAAAAACTGATTACTTTGAAATCAAGTAAGAACTAGTGTTTTAAAGATTTTCATCATAAATATAACTACCATCAGCATTGTTTAACCCTTGTATATAGTTAACTTCCAGGTCTTAGTATGGCTGGGCATTGTTTTTCTAGTTACAAATATAAAATGATTCATGAAGAATTAAACACACCTGTAATAACAGAAAAACTTAAAATTTGTGATTAAAGTTACTCTATGAGGGGGAAATAAGATATTACTGAGGAAAATACAAAATAAATATTATTATGAAGGACACAGCTACCAATGACACCAAATGGAGAAGAAGCGTATGTTATGGATTAATTACAGATCAAAGCTTGGGAAATGGTCAAAATAAATTAGCAAAGGGTATCACAACAAAGGAATAAAAAGGATTCTCTGGGATGAATACAATGGTGGTGTACACAGTACAATCAAACTGCTCATGAAGATGATGTGAGGAAGGAAAATGTAGTTGTCACTTCCCTAATCAGTGAGTATCTGCTATCATTTTAATAATTATTGGAACAATGGTATCTATTCAGTTATCTAATTAGCACTTGTCACAAGGGACACAATAGTGAACAGAATATAGTAGAGTGCCTGTCCTCTCTTAATTACATCCTGGTAGAGGGAAATGGAAAGCAAACAAGTAAACATAGCTCAGGCAATGATAAGTGATATTCAAAAAAGTAAGACAGGAGGAGGATTGATACTAAAATAGTGAAACCTTATTTTGGACTGGATGAGCTGCAAAGGTTTTAAAGAAGCTCAATTTGAACAGAAATCCAAATATTTAATGGAGTAGAAGGTGTGAATATGAGAGAGTAGCATGTGCTAGAAGTGTGCAAGATGTTAGCATAATGACAAGAAGGAAAATCTGACCATGGCAAACTGAACAACGGAGAGAATGATAGAAAATTAAGTTGGAGGTGCTGCCCAAGGCCCAGTTCACATGATGGCCTTCTTCTACTCGGTGTCACCTGCTTATTCCTCCTCCAGGCCCTTTCATCCACGGGTGAGCTGAAAGATGTTTTTGTTAGGAGGGGAGGTTATGAAGTGTTTTGGGGCACAAACTCTGCTTTGTGACTTACAGGCAGGTAGAAAGATACCATCAATTGGTGTTTCCATCTGGTAACAAGAGGAAAAATTAAATCTTGATTTGCCTTCCACATAATATCAAATACTGGTGATAAATTTGTGAGTATTTTTTTTTTCTTTTGTTGATTTCCCACTCCTACTATGTGTAGAGTCTTTTCTCAGCATCTCCAACCTTCTTTAATCTAGTCTGGGATTAAGAAAATTCAATATACAAATAACTACTGGTTTCCTAACTCTAATGGGTAAGAATCTGTTGTCCTGGTACCCCACTATGTTTGTTCATTTCCCTCAAAACAATAAAGAACCATTTCTAAATATTTAAGAAGAGCACAACAAGTATAGGGAAAGAACTCACATACACAAGAGGTTAAGGATGGAATCGAAGTATGGGGCACCTAATTAGCATTTTGAAAGGGATCTTACTATGGTATTTGCATAAAACTTCTAGAAACACATTTGAAATAACTAATACAGATTATCCCTGTCCAGCTACTCAGGGCCATAGAGATATACTTTTTGTTATATACCCATTGTTATTTTAAAAATCATCCATATATTAATCATATAACAACAAAAATAGTTCTGATAAAAAGTGGTTAAAGACAATATTGAATATTTCATTGAAATGAAACCAGTCTAAATAATTGTTGGTAGGAACAAAATATGCATGTGTTTTAAATCATATTGTGATGTATTCAAACAAACATATATATTTAAGACAGAAGTGATTTAATCTGTTGTTAATTCTAGACAATTTAAACAGAAAACAGTAACAAAAGGTATAGATGTTGCTAATATATTAGAGATGTTTGTTAAGCAACTTTACAACACTTGTCAAGTAAAATCGGTCAACACAGACCACATAACCTTTCAGTAATTTTCCATGAGAAAAATTATGCTCTTTATTTTTATTCTTTATAATGTTTATGTACATAAAACTTTTATATAGTATGAATTCTGTAGTATTGGGATATAATTATTTTAATTAAGAGTTTCATTTTTTTCCAAAATCAAACTATTAGGCAAAAATACATTTTGTAATTTCTTTGCAAGGAAGTTTTTATAGTAGGAAGAAAAACATAACTTGGTTACTTTTGTATCATGCAAAAATGACCTATAAACTTCTATTTTCTCCAGAATAAAGCAATGAATTCAGAAATGTCACATTCTGTAATAATTTCAACATATGGTGTGTTTGAAATTCCATCTATTCTTTCCTCTAAAGGACTTCTTTCCTCATCTCTCTCTTTTTACCTTATCATCTCCTCTTTTGAATCTCATTAACACAAAGTCTATTCCCAACTTGAACAAAATCCTTTTTGAATCACATCCATCCTCATAACTACTTCCCAGTTTACCTGTTGCCTTCAGGGAAAATCTTCTCAAAATAGTTGTCTTTAGATTTTCCTCTACACTCTTCTCTCTGTGAACACTTATGGGAACTGATGACCTCCGTACAATCTCATACTTTCTTTCTCCCATCACTTGAAACGGTTCTTGTTCTTGATAAAACGTTGACCTTAGTTCTCCCATTTCTAAAATGCTTCTCCTTCTCAAGCACCTTTCTTGGCTCCTTCCTCTTTGCTCAACTTATAAATCCTGGAAATATTTTTCTTGAACCAACTTGTCTCCTCTACTCACTCTTTTCTGAAGTAATAAATGTAGTCAAATTATTTCTGAATCACTTTTAAGGTAGATTTCATCCTAAATATAACCTCAACTACAAATAGCATCCTCCATATTTCCACTTTACCTGGAATAGGTATTTCCGACTTAACCATAGTCAAACTGCCCTCCAACATATTTCTCTTTTAGTATATGGTGCCACCCTCCATTCTGGAACACATGCAGAAATATCACTTTGATTTCTTCATTTTATATACTCCCTTGGCCTTAGTCCCTCCAATAGTGAGATGATCTTAAGACCAAAACAACTCAGGTCCTTCTTTTATCTTTGTCCCCACTACTTATTCAATCACCCTCACCTATCCAGTGCCAGATGTTTGTTTGTTTGTTTTCTGGTAAGAGTTATGGTTTGCCTGAATATGTACCCATTCTAAAGCATTTGAGTAATCTCTTTGTAATAGTGTTCAAATATGGCCTGTGTTACATCATGTTGTTAAGGGATTTTGTTTATACCAGATATTTTAAGCCTTCTTGGCATTTTTAAAAGGCTTTCAAAAATCAAAGTTCCAAATTCTTTGGACTTTGATATTTCCAGTTGGGCCCCTGGAAATATCAAAGGATATATATGTCTTATCTTGCAGAGATACCAACTAATAAGGCTATTTGGTTTAAATTAAAGGTACTGTCAAAATGTGAAGTGGTACAAAATTTTAAGTTATGATATTGTAAATTGTTGATACAAATGTCCAAAAATTTCAAAAATCTAATGATCATATTGTGTTTTATTTTAAAGATTTTGTTTATTTATTTGTGAGGTAGTGTTACAGACAGTGAGAGGGAGGAACAGAGAGAAAGGTCTTCTTTCCATTGGTTCACTCCTCAAATGGCTGCCATGGCCGAAGCTGCACTGATCTGAAGCCAGGAGCCAATGATTGCGGTCTCCCACGTGGATGTAAGGCCCCCAGTACTTGGTCATCTTCTACTACTTTCCCAGGCCACAGCAGAGACCTGGATTGGAAGAGGAGCAGCCAATACAAGAACTGGAGCCCATAATGGGGTGGACCCTATTGTGTTGTTATCAGACATGGTGGTTATCTTAATGAGAAAGGCCCAGGGGCTTAAAAGGGTTAAATATTATACAAAATCCTACAGGTGCTTTCAAAAATACTGTGTGGAATAAGCAAGTGCCTCCTCTTATCGGTTAATGAGCTTATAACTTTAAAACATGGCTTTTTAAAGTATTTTATCATCCACAGTTTTATATATCAGATTTACTGCTCATGAAAATTAAAACGTTGTTGGTTCTGTGTTTAAAGGTGTGTTCTTTTAGGTTCTAAAGGACTTCTTTTTCCCTGTCCTTAATTGTATTCAATAACTTGGGACAGTTTTATAAGCAGATAAAGCAAATAATGGACTACAGGTTCCAACTTAGAAAAAGTATGGTTAATTCAGATTACTAAGAGCAGGAAGTAATGTAATTGCTTGATGGTAATTAAAAAAAAATAGTACTGAAAGTGCTTTATTGTTCTATTGTGTATGTTATGTTATATGTGTCTAATATTGTATGTCTACATGGAAAAAATATAAGTCCCGGTTGCCCCTCTTCCAGGCCAGCTCTCTGCTGTGGCCAGGGAGTGCAGTGGAGGATGGCCCAAGTCCTTGGGCCCTGCACCCCATGGGAGACCAGGAGAAGCACCTGGCTCCTGCCATCGGATCAGCGCGGTGCGCCGGCCGCAGCGCGCTACCGCGGCGGCCATTGGAGGGTGAACCAACGGCAAAAGGAAGACCTTTCTCTCTGTCTCTCTCTCACTGTCCACTCTGCCTGTCAAAAAAAAAAAAAATAATAATAATAATAAAATAAAAAAAATTAAAAAAAAGAGTTCTATTTTAATTGGCTTATAAATAAGAGAAAGTTCATAAATTTAAACTACTAAATTAACCAAACCTACTTTTTTTGGTTCATATGGCTTAAATAAATCTCTGTATCAGATGTTTTAAATTTGTTGGAAGGAAGAAACTAAAACTGTTAAAGTCATTGGCATGCTTTTGATTTTGTTTGCTGGTCAAACAAGTTGCACAGTGTTAGATATTTGAGTTGTTTTGAATACATGTACTCTTATCTTGAAATTTATTGAAGGCATTGCACCTTTTGATAAATGTTTTTGTAAGCTGTCATTTAACAGTTAAAATTGTTTGCTAAGTTTAAGTTATTGACAGTAAGTGATCTGGGAAGCCTGACTTATTCCCTCATTTCTCTATTCTCTTCAAGATAGGAAACTGATTCTACTCTGAAGGACTCTACATTGGGATGTACAATTTGATCTTTAGAACTTATAAAAAGGAATGCCTAACATTTTTCTGTAAAGATAGCCTAGTCATATAGAAGATCAAATAACATAGCCAAAATGAGAGCTTAAATTATGATATTATGGCTAGATTTACTTTTTCCATAGGCACAGTAAACATGAAGATAAACCCCTTTTCAAACCAAATGAGGGGAGAGACAGTTTTACTAAAAACTTCAAATTTTATAGATAAGGTGGCCTGCATGTCTGATGCTAGTTAAATTGAGAGCATAGTTTTCTTCATAGGCATTGTCTACCTCACAGAAAAATCACTATCAGAACATACCTGTGACTATAGATTTCTAGTTTAAGGTTTCCTGTGCATGGCTATCTCGATTTTCACTGTTTCAAGTCTGGAGAAAATCTTAAATCTAGTTTAAGATTTGAGATGGAACTGAACAACCCCTTGACGCATCCTCTGGTCTGCTTTAACAAAAACCAGGAGGAAGAGGAAGCTAGGCAGCAGAAGCAATGTAAAAATAGGTGGCAGGCTACTTAATAGCTGCTTTACACAGTAATCTGCCATCAAGGATATCCAACAGGCCAGTCCACTGTAAATGGCATTGGTTTTCCATGTGGAGAGCCAGGGCTTAAGATGGATACAGGAGGCACCTTATAAAGAGCCCTGGCAACTCTGCCAGCCAAGAGCTGAGTCACTGGAAATGGAACTGTCCTGGAGTTGAAGCACTCCAGTTCATAGCTACAGACCTTGTTGGCTGAAAAGCTGAAAAGCCCTAGACTCGGCCCAGTTTCCAAAATAACCACTGCTGCTGAGGGGACGGCTAAGGAGGGTTAATAACATTGCAGGCAGAACTATAGATTTCCTTTTAGAGATGCCACCTGCCTTCACCAGGTCATCTAGGTAAGGAAATCAACAGGGTGCCTTCCCTAAGGAAGTTCACACCTCCCTTATGATGTCCCTTCTGGTTCCCCATGTGTAGAGTTAGATAGGTCTGGGCCACATACCTGGCCAGGCCTTAAAAACCCACCTGATTGTTATCAAGCCCCTTCTGTCAGTTTCTATTTTCCTCTCAATGGGAAAACTTATTCATAGATAGCAACTTTCTTAGGTCCTCTAATAATCACTCTGTCCTTTGTTTTAAACCCTGTGTGTTTAATCTGCTTGTTAGATCCATTTTCTCCAGACTTGAAATAGTGAAAATCGAGATGGCCATGCACAGGAAACCTTGGGTGGAAGCAGCTTCTGCAAGCTGGCACCGCGTCCCCTTGAGAAGCCACCTCTTGCGGAGAAGCCAACTTCTGCAGGAACCCTGTCTAGACTGCCTTCCCCAACAACGCTGCTTTTCAGCATGAAGCTCGCAGAGCAGCCTTCGCCCAGTTCCCCTAACTGAAGTTAGGGTCCATTCTTCTTGGAGGAGGATGTGAGGAATCAGATGGGTTAATAGGCAGCCAGGGTGGTCCCAGAGGAAACTTGGGGTGCAGAGTGTTTGCTTTCCCCCAAGGGTTGTCTTTAGCAAGATCAAAACTGCTTGCCTACTTCTTGAAAGCTTGCACTCTTATCATGAAAATAGCAAGGGAGTGGCGATTCCTTCTGAGCTCTAAGTTTACAGCAAATTATACATCCACCCTTCTGAGGGCTCTTTGTTTTATCAAGAGCAAGTCAGGAGAAAAGAATGCAAATCAGGTCAAGTCTTTGATGGGTTTTTCCCCACCTTGTGACTGAATATCAAGCTGAAGGTTTGGTTTTTTTGTTTGTTTGTTTTTTTGTTTGTTTGTTTTCCCAAAATTGTGCTTAAAAGCACCAGCCCTATGGATTTTTTCCTGT
This sequence comes from Lepus europaeus, assembly GCF_033115175.1. NCBI lineage: Eukaryota > Metazoa > Chordata > Mammalia > Lagomorpha > Leporidae > Lepus > Lepus europaeus. The sequence continues at coordinate 64,191,590 of NC_084842.1, read as the reverse complement.
CTTAGAAGCCTCCTCTATGACACTCTGGCTGGAGGTATCTGACTCTAATGAATATTGCTTTTAAATCTCAAAAAAGGGGCTGGCGCTGTGGCGGATAAAGCCACCATCTGCAGTGCTAGCATCCCATATGGGCGCCGGTTCAAGACTCGGCTGCTCCACTTCAGATCCAGCTCTCTGCTATGGCCTGGCAAAGCCGTAGAAGATGGCCCAAGTCCTGGGGCCCCTGCAGCCACGTGAGAGACCCAGAAGAAGCTTGTGGCTCCTGGCTTCTGACTGGCACAGCTCTGGCCATTGCAGCCAATTGGGGAGTGAACCAACGGATGGAAGACACTTCTCTCTCTCTCTCTGCCTCTCCTTCTCTCTGTGTAACTCTTTCAAAAAAATAAATATTTAAAAAAATAAATAAAAATGCTAAAAAAACTCAAAAAATATAGTATGGTTTATGAGAGAAAAGAGAAAGAAAAGAAACCAAATAATAAAGTGACTTGAAAGCCATTCATTTGTTTATTTCCTTCTTGCCTTGCAATTCTACCTGCAGGAATTCATTCTACAGAAATAACTGGAAATGCACAGAAAGTTTTTAACAAATTTAATCTTCATAAATATTTCTTCAGAAAAAGTGGAAATAACTTTATATCAAAAAGACATGGAAATGGATATAAATTTGATGATCCTTCCTACACTGGGCTATAATATAACCATTATAGCTTTTTAAAAATAACTCATTGATTTGGAAAATTATTTTTGGTACATGAGAAGTTAGAAAGATAGACATGGTCTAGTGTGTTTAAATATCAGTAAAAACACAATTCAAAAAGTTTGTGGAAAATATATTATATATACATTTTAAATAGCTGCAAACATTTTGAATCTACATGATACATTTAGAAATAGAATACAAATTTTGAATCTACACATGATCTTCATAATATGTATATTCTAGGAATTTTTGAAGACTCATCAAGAGGTATAGGTTGTGCAAGCTTATATATAGCTACTTTATATTATATATGAATGCAATATAAAATATAACATATATGATATTACATTATATATATTATATATATTCATTTTTATTCCTATATCTTCTACACTGAAAATATTGTAATTTTATAACTAGATGAAATAAATCTTACATTGAATAATATAGCCAAGTTACCAATTGGTCCAACAGATTATAACACGTTAACTTTTGAGAAGCTGGATGCTAATTTCAAAATCTGTGTCATTATTCACCTGAGATTAGTGCTTCATATCTACCAAGTCATAATATATCTTAAGAAAGATAGAACATGAAGCAAAAAATTAAGTGGACTCTAAGGTTCATGGAAGTGACTAAAGTAATTCAGGCACTTAATCCCACCACAGCCAGCATTTCAAGCTTTCTCAATAGAATACCCTCCACCCAGGAAGATAGCTCATGTCAAAAATCAAATTATGACAGACTATGCCATAAATCCTTATAGGGATCACTATTCCCTTCCAGGGTCTTTGTATTTCTACTTCAGGCCACCTCTCTTCAGGAGATGAAGTCTCAACCACCAGATGCTTTACAAAGTAAATTTCCAAGTAAGGCCCTTTCACTTTTTCTTCCTTTGTATATGGATTCTCTTCTCAAAACATTTTCTTTTTTGATGATGTATTTTATTTATTTGAAAGAGTTACAGAGAGAGGTGGAGACAGAGAGAGAGGCCTTCTATCTGCTAGTTCACTCCCTAATTGGCCGCAATGACCAGAGGAGCTGAGCTGATCTGAAGCCAGGAGCCAGGAGCTTCTTCTGGGTCTCCCACACAGGTGCAGGGACCCAAGGACTCGGACCATCTTCTGCTGCATTCCCAGGCCATAGCAGAGAGCTGGGAGAGGAGCAGCTGGGACTCAAATCAGCACCCATATGGGTTGCTGGTGCTGCAGGCCAGGGCTTTAACCCGCTGCACTACAGTGCTGCCTCAGTATTTTCTTTTTTTAACAGCCTTAGTTCTGCTCAATCATTAACAATGATTTTTTCTTTACTTTTTTAAAATTTTACTCGAGAGGTAGAGAAAGAGAGAGAGAGGAAGCGAGGGAGCACTCTCACTTCTTGGTTCACTTCCCAACAGCTAACAAGGCTTAGGAGCAGGGAACTTAAATTTGCACTCCCATTTAGGTGACTGGAACACAATTTTTTTAAGCCATCAGTTCTGTTTCCAAGGTTCTACATTAGCAGAAAGCTGGAACCAGCAGTCAGAGCCTGGTATCAAACCCAGACACTCCACTATGGAATATAGGCAAATTAACTGCAAGTGTTAATGTGCAGTCACTTAATCAACAATCTTAAATGCCACTTTTTATAAATTATGACACAATAGGTAATGACTTTCACTTACATCAGTCATATTCCTTGAGTAAGAGTAATGGTAAATAGAGGAGATAACTTATATAATACCTATGTACCAGGAATTTCACTCCTATACAAAGAAACACTTAACCTCTTCATAGGATAACATGTTCTATACAGCACTGTTTAGGCAGAAGACTATTTTGAGGGCCACATGGTAAAATGAATAAATGGGTTGAAAGCAGACAATGAAATGACGTTAACAGTTAAGCAGTGTATACTTTCATGTTCCTTGTTCATAATAAAAAAAAAAAAACCACAATTTACAGCATAAATTCAATGTGTAAGTTAAAACCTGTGCAAAGTCAAGCTTATTTATTCAGACACAAATATTAAAGCCTTTGAGTAAATGACTGTGAGAAGTATCAGAAATACTATATGGGATTCCTAATACATGAATTCAAGCCATCATGGGCTACTTTCCTCCATCTTTGTTTCTCTGTGGATATCTTTTTTCTGGGTGGTGTAGTTTGATCAGTTAACACAGTCTGTTTCTACTGAAGTTATCACCCATAGAAATTTACTTCCTCTCCATTCTGGAGGCAAGGAAGTGCAAGATCAAGATGCCAGAGGCTCAATGTCTGGTGAGGTGTCCAGTCTCTGCCTCAAAGGTGGTGCCTTGCATGCTGTGTCTTCACATATCAGAAGGGCAAAGGGATAATTGCTAGCTCTTTCCAACACTCTTCCCAGCCCTTCTATAAAGCATGAATCCATTTGCCCAAATTCCCTACCTGTTAATATTACTACAGTGGGAATTGTATTTCAGTATGAGTTTTAGAAGGAACTCGTTCACACAATAGCAATGAGTGAACTATTTTTCAATAAGGTGGTTTTCAGGGATGGTGTGTGGCATAGTAGGTAAGAGCACTGCCTGTGATGTAGGCATCCCATATTTAGACTGGTTCAGGTCCTGACTCCTCCACTTTTTATCCAGCTCCCTGCTAATGTGGCTGGGAAAGCACTGGAAGATGGTTCAAGTGCTTGGCCCCTGCACCTACATGGGAGACCTGGAAGAAGCTCCTGGCTCCTGGCTTTGGCCTGGCCCAGGCCTTTTTTTTTTTTTTTTTTTTTTTTTGAACAGGCAGAGTTAGACAGTGAGAGAGAGAGAGAGACAGAGAGAAAGGTCTTCCTTCCGTTGGTTCACTCCCCAAATGGTCTAGCGGCTGGCGCGCTGCGCCGATCCGAAGCCAGGAGCCAGGTACTTCCTCCTGGTCTCCCACACGGGTGCAGGGCCCAAGCACTTGGGCCATCCTCCACTGCCTTCCCGGGCCACAGCAGAGAGATGGACTGGAAAAGGAGCAACCGGGACAGAATCGAAACCCCGACTAGAACCCAGAGTGCTGGCGCTGCAGGCGGAGGATTAGCCTAGTGAGCTGTGGCGCCAGCAAGCCCAGACCTTCTGACTGCAGCCATTTGAAGAGTGAACCAGTGGATGGAAGACTGCATCTCTCTCTAATTCTGCTCTTCAAATAAATAAAGAAATATTTTTTAAAAAATGATTTTTCAAAATAATCCTGTGATTTTCTTCTGGGAATACATGCCTTTTAAAATTTTTATTTATATAAATAGAACAGATTTCATATACACAAATTTCAGGCATATAATGACTCTTCCCACCATCTGTCCCTCCTGCTTCTTTCCTTTCTTTTTTTCTTTTGTTTCACAATAACATTCTTTCAATTTAATAAGATACAAAGCTAGATTTTGGAACTACCAAAGAATGACTTCTAATAGTGACAAGAAAGATATCTGTTGAAGAAGCAACCCAGGTGTTGTTCAGGAAGACACCTTTTAAAACCATTGATTTAAATTATGGAATATATAAAGTGAAAGGCACAGACATCTAGTAGAAAAAAGTTCTCCATAAGATGGAGTGGACTATCTAGACCATTGGTTAAAAGTATCCTTAAAGAGCCAATGGATTAAGGAATGAGTAAATGGTGTTATTTCATGGAGGATAGGTTGCAGAAGAAAACAAGTCTGCAAAGGAAAAAAATTAAAAGTAAAATATTTGGAAAGAAACCCTAATCTCCATAATACTGGACTTCTACATTCACTTAATAATCAATACACAATTCAATACACAATTAATAAATCCATAGTTATTCACATATGTGGATATATATATATATATATAAAGGTATGTGTACATGAGAAATTTTTCTGGTTTCTGACAAAATAAATCAACAGAATTCTCAATTCTAGAAGACTAACTGTGAGTATAATGGGATAGATTTTCCCTACTGCTTACGTGCCCAAAATTTGCATTAGTGTTTCCATCCAACTTTTCTAAACAAGATTTTCAGTCCATTTGGAATAGGTTTGAGCCAGACTTTGAAACCATAATCTGCCCCTGAATACATAGGTCAAATTCACTTGGGAGTTGCCCCAGTTCAGGAAATTGGAAAATGTTATTTTTTTTGAATAGCTATGTTTAAGCACAGGGCATGCTGGGATTTGCCATTTTGGCTGCCATCACAATTATCCCTATCAGTGTCTATGCACAGATGCTGAATGTGGGTAACTATTACTGGCAGGTTATGCTGGCGGCTCAAACAAATGAATAATCATTGGCTCATGATCACCTCAGCTCCCTGGATCCCTGGAATGGCCCAGCTGGGCTGAGCAGGAAATCTAGCTAACGAGAGGGATTTTTTGTTCCTCCAGCAGTGATGCATCATATACAGAATTTCATGCGGCTGTCTTTTTACAAGTTTATCCTAAACTTAAAAAACGTATTTAAATGTTTTTACTCTTCTCATATTAATGAAAAAAATAATAGCATGATGAATACAGAGCATAGTAAGACCTCAGTGAGATATTTAAGATTTTGAAATTCATACAGAGACAGAACATTCCTTTTTCCCACGTATGTTGTAGAACTGCTAATGAATAGCATCAGTCCAGCTGCTTACTGTGAAATTGCCACTCTTGTACCATGCCTACAATGAAATAAAGAACATAAAGTCTGTTATTAAAGCTCAACAGAAATTCTATTTTTGAGTGATCCAATCTATGTAATAACAGCTAAGGAAGGAAGTAAACATCATTAGTGAGCTTTTCAGTCTATATTTACATTTTGCTACCTTTCCCCCACCCCATTTCACTCAGTCTGTGAGCATACAGCTTACTTTTTATATGTAAACTGTTGATCTACAATGTACTGAGCCATTAGCATAAAAGGATATGTGCATTATACTCAGTAAGGATTATTTCATTTTAAAGAATAAGATAGAGAGAAAAGTGGAAAGTGCTGTACTATGACCTCATCAGAAATGATTATTGTACAGTGTTCCTACATTCTGGGAAAGTGAGAAATCTTAAAGAAAAGAGACATATAACCAACAAATGATGGAACAAGTATGCCAATCCCCTTCAAAATCTGACTTTATTTCAATGTCCGTGGCTCATGGTCAATCTCTTAAGATTGAAATGGTGTAAAGGATAATGCAGAAGCATTGTCAAAAAATCTTTGATCTTGGACTTCTAAATATTATTTGAAGGGAGGTTATCATTTCTTATTATGGTGTCATTAAAAGTTTTCCTTTTAGCTGCTTTGTTCCTACTAGAAGAGTATTGTATTTGTTTCATGACTAATCTTGTAATTACATTATAATCTATGGGTCATAATTTCACTGTCTTTTCTGAATCTACAATCCTTGCATTAGTTCTCAGATGTGGCAGTAAGCTGGTTTTTGTTTCTACTTCTGCAGACATTATTTGGCATTTATTGGCTCTATCTTAAATTTTATTATTAAAGATTTGTTTATTTATTTGAAAGTCAAAGTTACACAGAGAGGAGAGGCAGAGAGAGAGGTCTTTCATCCATTGGTTCACTCCCCAAATGGCTGCAGTGACCAGAGGAGCTGAGCTGATCTGAAGCCAGGAGCCAAGAGCTTCTTTCTGGTCTCCCACGTGGGTCCAGGGGCCCAAGGACTTGGACCATCTTCTACTGCTATCCCAGGCCATAGCAGAGAGCTGGATAGGAAGTGGAGCAGCCAGGTCTCGAACTGGCGCTCATATCTTAAATTTCAAAATCTTTTATATGTGTCATTCTCTTCTTACTTCTTTGTGTATCTTGCTCAATTAATCTCCTATATTATTATAATCTTGTACTAATTTTGATCTATATATCCAGGCTGTTTCTTTCACATGAGTTCCAGTCCCAAATGGACAAATTATAATAGAACTTGAAGCTTCAATAAAACCGTCAATTCTTCACTATAATTTTCTCTCAAATCTTTTTCTTCTTTGTTGTTCACTGCCACTTACCAATATCACTGTATATCTAGAGCAATCAGAAATAACCTGGACATATAATTGATTCTTCCCACTCTCTGATTTTATGTATCAAATCAACAACCACGTCAACATGAACTTTCCATTTCTCATTAACTGAGTGAAACACCAACAACTATTTTGTATATAATAGTAGTTCAGTAACAAGGTTGTCCACCTTGGTCTAGGCACCCTCTAATTCGTTCTCAGCCATACATCTAAAATCATCTTCATTTTATTTTACCGTTGTACTTCAATGGCTTGATGCTTTGGTATCTGCCCATTCCCATGTGGGAAAATACAAATGTTGTAAAATGGTTGGTAACACCTTCAATGAAGCATTTTCTTTTTTTTTTTTTAAACTTTTATTTAATGAATATAAATTTCCAAAGTACAGCTTATGGATTACAATGGCTTCTCCACCCCACCCCCAACTTCCCTCCCACCCGCAACCCTCCCCTTTCTAACCCATTGCTAATCTGGTTCTTAACACTCCACACCCTAGATGTAATGAGTTACTATCAGTTTTCCAGAAAACTATAAATTTTTGGCCTGGTCTTTATTATGTTGCTATGATTATCTGAAACACTTCAGTGTTTTCCTTTACTTTCCTTTTCCTTTTCCTTTACAAAACCTTCAGGAGGAAGAAGACCTCCTCCAAATCTCCAGCACCCAACACAGACTAAAGTAGATGTCTCATCTATTCTTTTTCTTTCCATGGCATTCCAGATTTCAACTGTTATTATATTCATCTTATGCCATTGAATTTTTTTAATATTAACTGGTCATTTTATGCATTGGGATTTAATGTCAAAGAAAAAAAGTCTATGAGTATTTACACTGATATTCCCAGACCTAGTGTGTGTGTGTGTGTGTGTTCAGGGGCGCTTCAAATTTTTCAATGAAAGTGGAATTAGGGACTGGCACTGTGGTACAGAAGATTAAGCCTCCACCTGTTCTGCTGGTATCTCATATGGGCACCAGTTTGAGTCCCAGCTGTTCCTCTTCTGATCCAGCTCCCTGCTAATGCAATTTAGAAAGCAACAGAAGATGGCCCAAGAGTTTAGGCCCCTGTAAACATGTGGAATACCCCCAGAAGAGGCTACTGGCTCCTTGCTTCTGCCTGGCACAGTCCTGACCCTTGCAATTTAAAGAGTGAACTAGCAGATGGGGGATCTCTCTCTCTCTGTCTCTAGTTTTCCTTCATTCTTTGTATTTCTGCTTTTCAAATAAATAAATAAATCCTTAAAAATAAAATGGAAATAAAAGATCATTTTGATGCAAAAATCTTGAAACTCATGCATAGTTTTTCATAATATGCATTTTACATTCCATGAACTTTTTGAAGACAAATGCATATGCTTTATGGAAATTCGTTTAATAAGTACATAAATACTGACTGTTTTCCCCTTATAAAATATGTTTTAATCTACCAGATTATTTGTTTCTGTCCTGGATCCCAGGATTAAAACTGTTAAAACTGAAAGCTTTAGTTGATATGTCCACACAGAATTAACTTGCTCTAGCCATCCTATGTATTTTGAAACAATCTGATAGAAATATATAAGTGCCTTGAAAATGCACAGTATTTTTCCACCTTTGTAAAGGGAAAGAATCAATAAAAATCAAGCATATTAGAAGAGAGAGGGAATTTTGAAAGAACACAAATTATTGATGATCTAAAAGCAAAAACCTACAACAAATATATGCAAAATTAGAAAATTGAAAAATTTAGCTACATTCAGATATTGAAGCAATGAAATCTGATAATCATTGAAAATTCTAGGAGATATACAACTCTTTTACTTTCAATTCGACATGAGTTTTTCAGCTGTACCTTCTTATTTAATATTTAGATGAATCATGGCATTGAATGCTACACAATTATTACATTAATGATAAAACTGAAATATTGAATATAATCTTTTGATACAAACGATGAAGGCAGTAAATGTGGAAGTAAAACTGATGTCTAGATCAATAATTCTTAATTCTTTTTTGTCACAAAAAATGCATTAGCATATGTTTCATTAGAACAAACTATAGGGACCTGTGCAGTGGCATTGTGGGTAAAGCCGCCTTCTGCATTGTTGCCATCACATATGGGCACAAGTTCCAGTAGATGCTCCACTCCCAATCCAGATCTCAGCTATGCCGTGGGAAAGCAGGCTCCTATTTTAGGATCAGCCCAGCACCAGCTGTTGTGACTGTTTGGGGAGCAAACCAACATATGGAAGAATTCTCTCTCTCTCTCTCTCTCTCTCTCTCTCTCTCTCACTGCCTCTGCCTCTCTGTAACTTTGCCTTTCAAATAAATAAATAAATCTTAAAAAAAAGAAACACAGACATACTGTGTATCCTTCTAGCCCAGACCATCAGACTGGACAATTATCCAAATCTCTTTATTGATAGCTGGTACATCAAAGACACATTTTAAAAGAATGATAATTTAGAAAATTTTCAACTGAGTGAAGAATACTTATTGTTTTGAAATTATGGGACAATTAACACAAACAAGTCATTGTCATGCACATATGGGTAATAAGTCAGAGTAGTCATGCAAATAAATTGAACATTTAGAACTCTTCATCAAATAAATAATGTCACACTCCTTTCATAGGATTACCATCACAATCAGTACTAAGCCTCTTCAATTTACTTTTAATGTTAGAATCTAACACATTATTTATAAAATCAAATAGATTCTACATTAATCAATTTAGAAAATGTAAATAGTCTTTCATAACAATGATAGCACTCTTTATTGTTTATCTTATATTCATTTCCCCATCTTCTGTGCAAGTAGGTTTCAAATGACAGTGATTTTGTCATTTGGAGGACATTTGACAATTTATGAAGACATTTTTCGTTTTCCCACCTGAAGAGAAGATGGAGGTGTTATTTATTTATTTTTAACTTTTATTTAATAAATATAAATTTCCAAAGTACAGCTTATGGATTACAATGGCTTTTTCACCCCCATAACTTCCCTCCCACCCGCAACCCTCCCATCTCCCGCTCCCTCTCCCATTCCATTCACATCAAGATTCATTTTCAATTATCTTTATATACAGAAGATCAATTTAGTATATATGAAGTAAAGATTTCAACAGTTTGCACCCACACAGAAACATAAAGCGTAAAATACTGTTTGAGTACTAGTTATAGCATTAATTTACATTGAACAACACATCAAGGACAAAGATCAGGACAGGAGTGTGGGTAAACATCCTTAATTCATAGAACAGGACATATCTTAAAACAAAGAAATACCTGGCCCAACTTTCAGCAGTACAAAGATGGTGTACTTTGTTCAACAATGTAACAATTCATTTATATCACAAATATTCCTATTTGAAAGATAGAATCCAAATTCATCAAGATTATCACACGAAATTTTTCAGGATTTAATCCTTGCTGACATTTCCACATTCTTGCTTGTCGCTCTACTTTCTTGTTATGAATGATTTACCCTTCACAAAATATTCTATATCTTAATCTAGCTAAACTAAGCCATGCCACATTAACAAACATTTGTATAGCATTAGTGTCCTAAGAGTACAAAGCTTGTTTCTTATGCGTTCATGTCTAATGTAGATTGGGAAAGGAGTTCTCCTTGCTGAACTCATTAGGGATTTGGACAGATGGAAGCTCCATAATCTTAATGAGCTACCATCTGAACCTGTGTCTTCATTTTTCACTGTGGCAAGGGAAGAGAACCTGGAACATTCCCCATTAGCCTCTAATTGCTCCTCTCCACTAGTAAAAGATGGCATTGTCACACACGTTTGTCACAACTTCTTGGTCAAATAAGTATGTTAGTCTTATTTTTGTAACTACAGTTAAATACTCAAGGCAACTAACTTTCTAAAAGGAGAGTTGTTTAGCATACAGTTCTAGAGGTTAAAGTCAAAGCTCAGGTGGTTTTGTTGGTTAATTAACTTCTGATTGAATTATCTTCCAAGTATGTGCCCCCAGTTACCTAAGGATCTTCTCCTGGGTGACTGGATTACTTTTCTACCTTCTTAATGCCATTAACTTATGACTTTGAAGTTTAAATGTTGTCATGAATTTGTAGACCAATTCATATTCAAATTATAGCATCCTAGCCCTGGTTCCCCAACATGAATGTCCTTACATAGACCATGTAATTTTATCCCATGCCCAATTGATGCAGTCCAACAATAAATTATTTATTTACTGTTATTCATTTGCAAGGCAGAGCAACAGCTAGAGAGACATATACACAGAGAAAGACTTTCCATCTCTGGTTTTCTACCAAACACAAGCCTTTCGTTTTTCAAGGTATTCAATAACTGATTGACTTTAGCTCTCTCCATATTTCCATCTTATTCAAAAATGAAATAAATCTCATAGCTTTATGGCAGCAAAAAGTATACTAAGAAGTTGTAAAAATCATGTTGTATAAGTTATATAAATTGTAGGGTACCCAAGGCAGTATTTTTCCTTTTAAAAATGTCATTTCTAAGTAAAGGTAAGAGAAATTCTTGAGGATAGTCAAATTTTTGTTCAACTTTGATTGCCTTCAAGCAACTCAAGAGGCTTCATTTGTAACTGCAAACAGCTTTCAGCATCCCCTGAAGAAGAAAGTAATCAGGAAAACTGGTGAGTCTAATGGGTCCCATAGAAACCTAAAACTAAGGAAGACTGAATTTCATCCCTCTTGAAGATGCAGCTTTTTTCTCCATATTATTATGAAAAAATATTTATTTCATAATTTTTCAGAAATATATTGACTTTAATCATAAAGTTGAGGTTTAATCATACAATTGAAATTCCCAACTGTATAATTCAATTCAGAAGAAAGGTCGCTGGGCTAAGAGTCAAGGGACTCAAGGTCTTCTCCAAATCCTGCCAGGTTCAACCGGGTCACTGTGATTAACTAAAACTTTTCTAAGCCATAGTGTGTTGCTGTTTAACCATAAAGTGCCCCTTTCGTTTTAGGTATCAGCAGCAAATAAAGTTATTTGAATTAGTGTATACTCAAAATGTTTTAAAAACTGTCATTAATATTGAGGTAGTATAAAGGTATTTTAGTCTACCTTCCTCAATTTAGTTAACCACTGAAACCCTTTACTCTTTGAAAAACAGTCATAAAAGTAGCAATGGATAGGACTTTTAAAAATTACATATTTATAACATGTGTCATATTATACATATAAAACATAACAATGACGTTTCAAACATAAGTTATAAATGCAATTTTTGGTTTAATTAAACTGAAGCCCAATTGGTGTTTTTTATGAACTAAAAACAGAGACAGATAATTTGACTTCATATGTGAGAACTCAGAGTATCTTCCTTGGAAAATAATTCATAAATCTTAGTTCTAAAAGGATATTATTATACCATAATTAAAAACAAAGATAAAAAATTAATTTAACTTAAATAGAGTACAAGAATCTACAAATTATACAGTAATCATTTATTCCAAAAATTAGAGGTAGTCCCTAGCTCAAATGGATGGATGTTGAATTTTCCAACTTTATGATGGTTCAGAGGTGTGAAGATAATGTACTTCAAATTTTGAATTTTTATCCTTCCAGACTAGTAACAATGCAACACTCTCTTGCTATACTGGACAAAAACAACACACTATGATCTTGAGGGTAAACAACTGATACTCTATAGTGTACTGTATTGCTAAGAAATAGTGGTTGGTAGATTGGATGTATTGAATGCATTTTCGTGTATGAGATTTTCAACTTGTAATACAGTTATCTGAATATAGCATCATCATAAATTGAGAAGCATTTATTCAAAAAAAAGTATTTATCCAAAAGACCAGAAGCAGTTACTAGGAAAAGGAAATAATTGATAAAAACAAATTAAAGCAATAAAGAAAAAACATTATTAATGAAATGAAACTCTGAAAAAAAATTAAGCCATGTTTCTTATTCCAAAGAACAGGCACTGGCTTTAATTCCTGCTGCATGTCATATTTTGGAAAGCAGTGTTGTGCAACGCTTTAGAGAGCTGGAATTTTGGGGTCCAGCTATACCACCTAACAGCACTATACCTAAATATTTAACAGGAACTCAATAAATATTAGCTATTCATACTATTGATACTTGCGAATCATGTTTTTAAAAATTGTGATTAATCTATAAGCAAAGATAGCCCTCCATGTTGTGTGTTCTGAGCCTTAGGCTTTCACCCTTAGCAATAGCAGAGTAAAACCAAGGAGACAGAAAGCTAAATAGATCTGCTTGTTTCCTAAACTTGAAGGACCTTGTAAGGTCCTGAAGCAGAAGGCAGAATTTGTGCAGGATTTCAAAATCTTTTTGCTAAATACATTGCATGTTCCAACTCTACTCAGGTCCCTCTTATTGAAACTATTCAGTAAATATTAAACAATCAATGAATGTCAATTTCCTCTCTTATTTCTGCCCCATGTGGACAAAAGGCTGGGATTCCTTGAAGTCCACTCATAGAAACCTACTTTCTTTAGCCCTCTCTTCATCTTGGAAGTCTTCACTTACTGCAATGTGTCAAAAAGCTGAAAAGCTTGCAGAAATGAGTAGTTGAATCCAGTATCCTCGATTATAGTCCAAATTATCGACTGCTGCTATTGCCCCTGAGATTTCTCTGGATTGGCTTTTTTTGTCCTTGAAATTCCCTATTCACAAATACCAAACTGAAGACAGGCTACCATATCACAGAATTCTTATTAAATTAAATGTACTTTTAGAGAACTTAAAAGGTTGAAAATTAGGATGCCAGATCATTTTTAATTTATAAACTATAACAAAAATGGATTTTCTTTTTCTATTGTTTCACACTAATTTCAAAGTGAACCAGTAAATATTTAACAGATGTGTAATTTTTTTAGTTAAATATATTAATATTGATATTACTGTATTTTCTGAAAGGAAAAATTAAATCAGGGTTGACAAGTTTCCTTTATTGGACCAGAGAGTAAATATATTGTCTTTTGTGGGTTATATAGGATCCTTGTCACATATTTATTCTTACTTGTTTTTTGTTTGTTTGTTTTAATCTTTAAAAATATAAAGATAGGTGATGCAGTGCAGTGGTTTAAGCTGCTCTTTGGGATGTCCACACCCTACCTGATTGCCTGGTTTAAGTCCTGGCTATTCCACTTCCAGTCCAGTATCCTTTTGATGCACCTAGAAGTCAGCAAATGATGACCCAAGTACTTGGGCTCCTGTCACTCATGTGAGAGACTAGGACAGAGTTCCTGCCTCCTTGCCTTAGCCTGGCCTATCTCTGGCTATTGTTGTGGTCATTTGGGGAATGAACCAATCAATGGAAAGCTATCTCTCTCTCTCTCTCTCCCCCCTCCTCCTCCAATGATCTGCCTTCTAAATAAATAAATAAATCTTAAAATTAAAATAAAACATAAAAAATAGATAAGAAATATTTTTCACAAGCAAGTTATACAAAAGTAGGCTGATCTGAATTTAGTCTTTGGGCTACACTCTTAGATCATAAGGTTCATGCTGAAGCATGCCTTAGGTGGAGATACTGAGAAAGTGGGATATGTTCAGGAGACAAGATTTTTCTTTGTGTTTTTGTGGTATTTGAAAGAGTCAGAGGATAAAAATATTTACTGTAGGGACTTCCATTTTCTTCCATTGGGAATTGTACAATGATGATGCAAAATCCCAGGAACCTATTGGGGTACATCCTCAAAGGTGGCACCCAGTGATTACTGATTTTGAAATTCAGGTTCTTGGGTGTCCCTCCCCATGCAATCTGGGGTGGATTTGCTCATTCTCTCTCAAAGAATCAAATATTGCAGAAGATATGCATGTTGATTCTGAAATTAGAGTGTAGAAAAACTATGGCTTCTAGTACATTTATGTTTTTCTTAGTTTTTCAATTTCATTTTGAGGAAAACAAACTGCCATGTTGTGAACAGACCCAAAAAAAGACCTATCAGGGAGAAACTGAGTTTCCAGCTAAGGGTTAACAAGAACCTGGCTCTCTAAAAAACATAAGTTGGAGACTGGCAGTGACATCTGTAGCCCCGTGATGATTAAAGTCATGTGATAATTGGACTGGGTCATGGCACCTAAATATGCATTCAAGCATTATTCTTGATGTTCCTATGAAGATATTTTTCCTAAGTATTAACATCTAAATCAATGCATTTTGATTAAATCAGGTTAACGTCCATACTGTGAGTGGGCTTCCTGAAATCAAGTGAAGCTCTTAAGACAGCAAAGACTAACCATTTTTTTCCAACACGAATTCCTGTGGACTCAAACTATAATTTTTCCCTGAATTTTCAGACTGCATGTCTACATCATCAGAATTAAATTCAGTAAAACTTGATAATAATTTTTACCATTTCTTTAAAATAACACACACACACACACACACACACCCGGCACAGGTACCTCAAAAGGCTTGAAGAACATAGAATTAAAAGACAAGACCTATTTTCCATGAACTTTTTGACCGTGTGTGCATTTGTGTACACTCCTATTCCATTGGCTCTATTTGTGGGCTACACATTCACAACAGAAAATGGAAAAATATAGTTAGGTTTATGACATGCATCTGTATTGAGCATGTAGAGAGTATTTCCTCAAAATTATTCCCTATTGCTGTATTATAGTCTAGTAATTATTGAAATTTTATTTACATTGTAGTATATATTATTACAATATAGAGATGATTTAAAGTACATAGAAGGGGTCGGAGCCGCGGCTCAATTGGCTAATCCTCCGCCTGCAGCGCCGAAACCCCAGGTTCTAGTCCCAGTCGGGGCGCCGGATTCTGTCCCGGTTGCCCCTCTTCCAGGGCAGCTCTCTGCTATGGCCCGGGGGTGCAGTGGAGGATGGCCCAAGTCCTTGGGCCCTGCACCCAGGGAGACCAGGAGAAGCACCTGGCTCCTGGCTTCATATCCGCGCGATGCGCCGGCTGCAGCACGCTGGCTGCGGCGGCTATTCGAGGGTGAACCAACGGCAAAAGGAAGACCTTTCTCTCTGTCTCTCTCTCTCATTGTCCACTCTGCCTGTCAAAAAAAAAAAAAAAAGATGACACATAAAGTATATAGAAGGATATATATAGGTTATAGGTAAATCATATGTCATTTTATAAAAGGGACTTGAGCACCCTTCAATTGTGAAATCTGCATTAGTTTTGGAAATTTCCTTTAAGAATACTGGGGGAAGACTATAAAATTTATACAGACACACATCCTGTTGTCTGTTTTTCTGGAGAACATTGACTAATGCAAGTGCTTTCTGAGTGCTTGATTATGGCCTAGTGAGAACATGTGTTACAGGCTCCTGGCAAAGTTGCACCTGGATTTTTGGTTCATAGAATAGTGAGATTGTTTGTCTGCTAAACACTATTATATTTTGTTGCATAGCAATAGATAAATAAAACACATATATTTACTTGAGTATACAGATATGAATTATTATTGTATATATTTAGATTCTTTTTGTTGGGAAACCCAGGTTATATAACACATATTAAGGACTTGTAAATACAAATTAGCAATGTAGTTGGTATTACCAATTTATATTTAGAAATTTTAAATATAGATATAAAACTACCTTTGCAGTAAAGTTTAATTCCAAATCTTTTCCTTTTTGATTTCTTTAGACTTATGTCTTAATCATTCAACAATGCCTTAAACATTCATCTGCTTTCATATGAACTCTAGCCAAGAAACACTTTTGGCCTTTAAAACAAACAAGGAGGCCATTTCTCACCTTTCCCAAGACAGGATAAGGACACTCTGAAGTAGAGATGGAATTAAGTGTTCCAATCTGTCTGATCAGGCGTGGCCTCTCAGAACCAAGGCTCAATGCATCATTGTGAGCTCTTCCATAGTAATCCAAATAAGTACTTTCCACGCAGAAGATTATAATCTTCAAGAAACATGATTCAAGAGATCAAATTTATTTTAAAAACATTTAGATTATTTCTTACATGGTTATGTTTGTTTTCAACCAATATCAATACAGAAGTGAAATTGAATAGAAAGAATAACTTCTAATGTTGTACTGCACGGAGGGTAACTATAACTAAGAGATAATAAGTGTATATTACAAAATATTGAGTGGAAAGGTTTGGATGTTCTGAGATCAAAGAAGTGATAAATGTCTGACATGAGAAGTCAATTAACCTAAGCTGATTATCACACATTGTGTGCCTGCATTGTAATGCCACGTTGTACCTCATAAGCATGTACATTTAATATGTGTCAATTAATTTGAAAATATGTTAAATGCCTATTTATTAAACACCTTTCAATAAATGCTGTCAGCCATTTTATCATGGGAACTACTTAGAGATCCCTCAACAATTAGGCATCCTATATTTTAGAATGATGCTTAGATGCCAGACATAGAATACTGAGTAAAACTTTTCTTATTGTCTTGGAAATGTTAAGATAAGTGTCAAGAGAAAATCAAATACTGTTTGATATTATGTATTATAAAATATCTGCTCACAATTGAAGCTAGAATTTAGCTACAGCCTAACTGAAATGCAGCCTGACCAACTCCCACATCTCTGTCACATGCATCAAATTTTTCGATATACAAAGAAAGAAAAGAACACTGTGATCATCTTGCTATGATGGCCTCCTGGAGACTAGGATAGCATTCAGTCATGACCTTCTCCAGAAAGACTAACTGGATTAAAAGACATCAATGGAATTTCATGATGAGATTAGAAGTTCTCATGAGAAAGGAAATACCTTTTCACATCTCAAGTGGTTGCTTACTGAAGAGCAAAGAAATAATATGTTAAGAAACTAAGTACGGCGATAAAGATTTTGAGAGATATGAAAACATTTATGTAGTACCTGTTATCCTATTTATAATTATGTATATATATATATATATATATATATATGTACAGCACTATGAATGCAAGAAAATTGCGGGAGCTATCAGTAAACTTTTCATTTATGACAGCTACACAAAAGGAAATGAAGTGACTCACACGTTAGTTGTTCACAGTCTCGAGCAACTATTGAACATAACACAGTGGTTAACCTGGTTTCTTGTGAACAATCAAGCCAGAATCTCTCAAGTTGATGAGATACTTTCTATTCATGTGGATCTATAGATCACTCTAAGGCAGAACTGGAGGAAAGAACTCTTGGAATAAATTAAAGGGCAGAACCATCTGAGAGAATCCTTGGCAAAAGAAGTGCTCATAGCTGATACTGCTCAGAAAAACCTCATCCATAGTGACATGAAGAATGGGACTGCAGTGCTACATGCAATGAGAATCCAACTGAGAAAAGCAAACACAGCGCAGGCTTTCCAACAAGCCATGTCTAAATATCTAAGAAAACTGCTATCACAGTTTCTCCTTTAGACACAACAAAGACAGTGAAATGGGAAGGAAATAAGCATCAGTCACCAGGTGCTAGTGTGGCTAGCCTATGTAAAACTATTCCTCAGAAGGGAGATGGACACTGACACTATCTCTGGAAAATGGACCAACTTTTCCAGTGGCTCAAGGGCGGTATCCACAGTATCTTCAATAACACTGTCGTATAGCAGGGTTTTTAGCCACCAAATTGAGAGTAAGATATGGATTAGTGTGGGATCAAAAGATACAAACACAATTATTAAAGGGCTGAACATAGAAAAGAGTAAAACAAAGCAAAACATATCTCAGGACGGGCCTGCAAAAAATCTTTGAAGGAAGTAGGCCAGTGCTGAGTGGATTACTTCATTACAACTGAAAAGGAAAATAAAATAGAGCGTTCTAAAAATGACATTGCAAAGGTATAAAGAATAACCTACGTGAGTGACCTCTGGGAGTGAGATTCCAGTGGAAAGAAGGGACCATCAAAGAAGGAGGTACCTTTCTCTGAAAGGAGAAGAGAACTTCCACTTTGCTTATGGCCCTGTCCAAATACTGACAGAATTTATAGACTCAAAAGGCTTCCATAGCCTTCACAAGAGCCTCTGGTGATTACTGATGTCATAAATGAGAGTGTCAATTGTTAAATCAACAACAGGAGTCACTGTGCACTTACTCTCCATGTAGGATCTCTGTCCTTAATGAGTTGTTCAATGAGAATTAATGGTAAAATTTGTCTTTAAACAGTACTTTATATTTTGTGTGTCTGTGTGGGTGCAAACTGTTGAAATCTTTATTTAATATACAATTGGTCTTCTGTACATAAATATAATTAAAAATGAATCTTGATAAAGAGTGGATGGGAGAGGGAGTAGGAGGTGGGACGGGAGTAGGGGTGGGAGGGCAGGTATGGGTGGAAGAGCTGCTATATTCCTAAAGCTGTACCTATAAACTTTGTATTTATTAAATAAAAACTTTCAAAGTCGGCAAACTCAAAAGGCTTCCATAGCCTTGACAACTCATGACTAGAGCCTAGGGAGATTACTGACGCCATAAACAAGAGTGTCAAATTGTTAAGTCAACAACAGGAGTCACTGTGTACTTACTTCTCACGTAGGATCTGTCCTTAATGTGTTGTCCAATGTGAATTAATGCTATAACTAGTACTGAAACAGTATTTTACACTTTGTGTTTCTATGTGGGTGCAAACTATTGAAATCTTTACTTAATATATACTAAATCGATCTTCTGTATATAAAGATAATTGAAAATGAATCTTGATGTGAATGAAATGGGAGAGGGAGCAGGAGATGGGGGAGCTGCGAGTGGGAGGGAAGTTATAGGTGGTGGGGAAAGCCATTGTAATCCATAAACTGTACTTTGGAAATTTATGTTTACTAAATAAAAAAAAAAGTTAAAAAATAAAAATAAATAAATAAATAAAAACTTTCTAAAAAATAACCAGTAAAAGGAAATGTATTTGTTAAGGAAAGTGAGAAATTATAAGGCATGAAAAGGCAGAAATGCTGTTAGTATTGGTGGAAATGAAAAATAATTAATTGGATACCCTTGAACTGAAAACATGTAGAGAACAATGTATAAAATTTAATAGTTGCTGTAGACTCTGGATGGAAGTATGTGGAATTATAATATAGTTATTAGGAATGTACCTAAATTCAGCAGAGACAAACAAGGATAAACAGGTACATACTGAGATACAAAGAAAAATGGAGGATAGATAGGTTTATGATAGAGATACAATATATTGTTAAATTTTCATTTCTGGTGTTTTTTTGTGTGTTTCTGAATCACCACAGACTATTACATCTAGAGACTTTGTTTTTTCATTCCTCCCAAGGAGATATGCTTAGAAATTTCATGGTCGAGGGGGCCAGCGCTGTGGCTTAGCAGGTAAAGCTGCCGCCTGCAGTACCGGCATCCCATATGGGTGTGGGTTCAAGACCTGGCTGCTCCACTTCCAATTTAGTTCTCTGCTGTGCCCTGGGAAAGAGGTGGATGATGGCCCAAATCTTTGGGCCCCTGTACCTGCATAGGAGACCTGGAAGAAGATCCTGTCTCCTGGCTTTAGATCGGCTCAACTCCAGCTGTTGTGGGCTAATTAGGGAGTGAACCAGCAGATGGAAGACCTCTCTGTCTCTCTGCCTCACCTTCTCTCTTTGTGTAACTCCAACTTTCAAATAAATAAATCTGTAAAAAAAAATTATGGTCAATGCCTTTGGGAAGAATAACTGGACATGCTTTGCTTAGTTGTATTCTCTTTCCCTGATAATGGGGACAGAATTGAATGTTTCATAAACTTCAGGGAGCTCAAAATCTTTGCTTCCCAAAAGGCTGTCATGCATCTCCCATTTGGGAAGATTGTTCCCAGGCCAGTAACTTCAGGTCCAGATGGGAAAACGTCGTTAATTCTGCAGTTCATAATTAGCAAACTTTTGTGCTTAACATATGTGATCATAAACCCCATCCTGGCTTCTACCAATACTGGAGAATTCTTTTGTCTCCATCAGCCACCCTCACGTTTCTTGTTTCAAATGCTTTTGAACTGAAGCAGGGAACAGAGAAATAATTTAAAAAGAGCTTGATAAGAAATCATTGCTTACATGGATACTATGGTTGCCCAACGTATGTTACTGTCTTTCTTTTCTCCCACCACCACTCCACATTTCACCCCATTAGTAAATCTTTTCATAGGACTGAACCTGTTGTATCTTTGATGGAACTAAAACAGGATATCTTAGGACATTTCTGGCGGCTTATGTCCATTTATCTTGAATACTCGGAATTTTTGATGTATCAATACTCTCTTCTTTCTGTTTGACAAGTAAGACCACAGTGAACATGACAAAGCTTTGGACACTGTGGAATCATTGTTATTTGGATCATATCAACCCCATCACTTTCTTTTAAAAAGGATTCAATACAGTCCTTTATATTCTAGTATTAGGCATTTCAAAGAAAATTGCATGGTTATTTTACAACATCCAAACTTTATTTTCTTGATATTTTATCTTAAAAAAGAAACTTTAAACAAATTTCACAGAGTTTTGAGCAAAGAAATAATTTATGAATCAGGCAGCACCCTGAACTAGTAAAGTGCACTACTGAACCAGTAAAGAGAACAACTTGCTGTTGAGGACTGGAAAAATTTTAGACAGAAAACTGAAGTGACACACAAAAATAGTTAATCAGTTACAGCTCAGATTTTGACTTATCTGGACAGGTATGAACAATTTGCAGCCTGTAGTTGGCTGATTGCTCAGCTCAATGGCCGGGTATCGTCTACTTTTATAAGAATTTACTCTTAAATTATGTTGCTGTTTGTTTACATTTTAAGTTAGATTGCAGTTTTTCTTTGTACAGATACTTCTTAAGATCAAATACATTTAACACTTAGAGCAAACTCAGAGTAATCAAGATAAAACAATGCATAAAACTCTGAAAACAACAGAGAATTCTCAAAGCTAGAACCCCTTAAAATATGCTCTGAAATTTTGTATTCACATCCCATGTCTATGTGAAGGAAAATGGATGCAACTGGCCCATGTTGTCAGTCTGACAATGGTTCTGTATCTGTGATTATATCTTAATATATATGAACAACTTGTACCTAATGGAAAGCTTCACACATGAACACAAAATCTTAATAAAATAAATCAGATAAATTTATGGCGTGATCATAGCTATATTGACTTTCTACATAAATATTCATCTTTATGATGCTCTCCATTCTATACAAAGAATCTCTCACCAACCCTTAATTCTCTGGCCAATCTGCTTACTGCACACAATCTAATCTCACATCCACACACCAACTCAATTCACCTGCAGCTTAAAATCACTGTTTGCACTCAGTCAGGTCCCAGCACTATTCAAGTTACAACAGTAAACCCTAGACTTAGGCTTCTCCACAGTTAATTCTGGAAAGTTCATTCTGATAGGAAGTCATCATTCTAATCATACCCCTGGGCCAAAGACATGCTTAACAAGAAGAGAAAATATCAATCTATGTTCAAACCAAAGAAAGATGTTGAGCTTTTTTCTGGAATGCGTGCTGTTATTAAAGCAAAAATGTAACAAATAAACACAAATGTGAAGCAATTGAGATAATATAACCTATAAACTTAGACATCAACCATTTTGGTTTTCATTCTATTTCTCTTTCATGGGCAAAAGTAATAGAGTTCCTTGAACTCTGGTGGTAAGTTTTATTATTTGTTTTTTTTCTTCTGTAATGCAGTTTTAAAATAAACAAATGACATGTATTTCATATGTGTGTGTGTGTGTATATATATATATATATATATATATATATATATAGATTTAGGATCACAGCAATACTTCCCACCCAACCCTCTTTCCCACCCATGCTCATACCCTCCTCCTCCTTCCTTTCCCATTCCTTCAATTAGTTTTTATAATGATCTATACTGTCTATTTTATACTTTAAGATTATCCTACACTAAGTAAAGAATTCAACAAATATTAAGAAGAAAAAAAATGTTCCTCAACAAAAGATAATCACCAGTAATCTCTTAGTGGTGTCTTTTGGTTCCCCTAAATGTAAAATCATGTCATGTGCAAACAGGGATAATTTGACTTCCTCCTTTCAGATTTGTATCCCTTTGATTACTTTTTCTTTAATAATGGCTCCAGCTAAATCTTCCTGGACTTTATTGAATATCAATGGTGAAGTGAGTTTCCTTGTCTGTTTCCAGACCTCAGCTTAGAATGCTTCCAATTTCCCCAATCAAGATGTTGCTGGCTGTGAGTTTATCATAAATTGCCTTGATTCTGTGGATGAATGTTCCAATTTGTTTAAAGGAGTTTTCATGAAAGGATTCTGTATTTTTTCAAATGCTTTCTCTACATCTATTGAGATTACCACATGGCTTTTATTTTTCAATTTGTTAATGTGATGTGTATGTTGAACTATCCCAGCATTCCAGGGATAAATCCCATTTGGTGTTGGTGAATGATCTTTTGGGTGTTTTGTTGGTTTGATTAGCTAGTATTTTGTTGATAACTGTTGCATGTATTCCCAATGGTGTTATTGTTCTATAGTTCTCTTTTTTGTCATATATACTTTCTTGGTTTTGAATTAAGATGATAGAAGAATTGTGGGAGGATTCACTCCTTTTCAATGGTTTTGAATAGCTTGAGAAGAATTGCAATTAGTTCTACTTGAAAAGTCTGGAGCATGTAGCATTCTTCAATGAAATCATCCAGTCCTAGGCTATTCCTTGTTGGGAGGGTCTAGTTTATAGATTCATCTCTTTCATGGATATTGGTCTTTTAAGTTTGCTATGTCTTCATGAATCAATTGTGATAGATGTTATGTGTCCAGGAATCTATCCATTTCTTTTAGATTTTCCAATCTTTTGGCATATTACTATTTGTATAATTCTTGATAATTCCTTCTATTTCTGTGATAGCTATTGTTACATTTTCTTTTCCATCTCTCATTTAATTTGGTTAGTTTTTTGTAGCTAGTTGGACTATGGTACTTAAATTTTGTTTATTAAAAAAAAAAAATAGGGGCTGGCGTCATAGCACAACAGATTAAGCCACCACCTGCAGAGCCGGTATCCCATATAGGTGCTGGTTGAGTTCTGGCTCCTCCTCTTCCAATCTAGCACCCCACTAATGCTCTTGTGAAAGCTGTGGAAGATGGCCCAAGTGCTTCGGCCCTGCAACCGCATAGACAACCGAAGCAACTCTAGGCTCTGGCTTCAAGTAAGGCCAGCTCCAGCCATTGTGGCCATCTAGGGAGTGAACCAACAGAAGAAAGACCTCTCTCTCTCTCTCTCTCTCTCTCTCTCTCTCTCTCTCTCTCTCTCTCTTTCTCTCTGCTACCTCTCTGTAACTCTGCCTGTCAATTAAATAAAATAAATGTTAAAAAAAAAACAGCTGTTGATTTCACTGATTGTTAATTTTTTGTTTCAATTTTGTTTATTTCTTCTGTAATTTTAATTATTTCTTTCTTCATACTAATTTTGGATTTTGTTTGTTGTTATTTTTCTAGGTCCCTGAGATGCATTGGTAGCTCATTTATTTGATGTCTTTCCAATTTCTTGATGTGAGCACTAATTGCTATAAACTTTCCTCTTACATTGCTTTTCATGTCCTAAATTTTCATATGCTATACTGTCATATTAATTAATTTCAAGGAATTTTTTATTTCTGCTTTGATTTCTTATATGACTGTTCATTCAGGAGCATGTTGTTCAATATTCATGTGTTTGCATATTTTCCAGAGATCCTTAAATTGTTAATTTCTAGCTTCATTCCACTGTGGATAGAAAAAATATATGGTATAATTTCAATTGTTTGAATTTGTTGAGACTTGATTATGACCTAACATATGGTCTATCCTAGAGAAAGCTCTACGCACTGATGAAAAAAGTATGTGTTCTTCAGCTGTGGGATGAAATGTTCTCAGGTGAGTTCATTTGATCCATTGTGCAGATTAGCTGTGTTGTTTATTTGTTGATTTTCTGTCTAATCTGTCTGACCATTGATGAAAGTAGGGTGTTGAAGTCTCCTGTTTCTATTGTTTTTGAGTCTATGCCTCCTTTTGGATTTGTTAACATTTGTTTCAAATAGCCAAGTACCCTGGCATCGGGTGCATATACATTTACAGTAGTAACATCTTCCTGTTGAATTGATCTCTTAAACATATAATCCCCTTTTTTATCTCTTTTAACAGAATTTGTTTTAAAGTTTAGTTTATCTGATATTAGGATGCCTATACCTGCTTATTTTTGCTTTCTATTAGCATGAAATAGCATTTTCCATTCTATCACTTTCATTCTGTGTTTATCTTTGTTGGTGAGGTGCATTTCTTGTAGGCAGCAAATAGATAGGTCCTGTTTTTTAATCTATTCAGCCAGCGTGTAATATTTAATTGGAGAATTTAGGTCATTTATATTCAAGGTTACTATTGATAAGTAAATTTTCCCTGCCATTTTCCCATAAATATTTCAGTTGTTTGTCTTGGATTTCATTTATACATTTTCTAAGAGTTTTTCTGCCTTCAAATTATTCCATAATGATGACTGAGTTCCTGTGTTTCTGTTTGTAGCATATCCTTAAGCATCTATTGTAAGGTTGAACGAGTGGTGACAAATTCAGTTATGGAAACAGTTCACGTCACTTTCACTCATGAGTGAGAGCTTTGCTGGGAACAAAATTCTGGATTGACAGCTTTTCTTTTTCTTTTAAGACTTGGAATATATCTCATCATTCACTCCTAGCCTAAAGGGATTCTGATGAGAAATCAGCAGTGGATCTAATTGGAGATCCTCAGAAACTACTCTGGCATTTTCTCATGCACATTTTAGAATCTTTTCTTTATAGATATTGTTGAGAGCTTGACTACAATGTGTTGTGATCTTTTCCTGTCATGTCTGTTAGGAGTTCTATGTGCTTCCTGTACTTGGATATCCCTTTTTTTCTCCAAATTAGGGGAGTTTTCTGTTATTATTTCACTGAATATTATCTTTCCATACTTTCAGGAACTTCTAAGACCTGTATGTTGGGTTGTGCAATAGTATGAATGAATCTTGTACATTGTTTTTAAATTTTCTATTTTTTTTTAATTTTTTGACTGAGATATTTCCAAAGATTTGTCTTCTAGTTTGGATATTCTTTCTTCTGCCTCACCAAGTTTGTTGGTAAGGCTTCCCATTGTCTTTTTTATTTGACATACTGAATTCTTCATTTCTAATATTTCAGTTTAATTTCTCTTCAAAATCTCAATCTCACAGGAAAATTTTTTCTCCATGTCATGTATAAATATATTTATCTCATGAATTTGCTTCTTATTATTTCTGAGTAATCCTATGATCTTTCTTTTGAATTCCACTTCAATCTCATCAATCTCTTCATCTTCACATTCTAATATTGAAGCATTTCTGTGTTTCTTTAGGGGAGTCATGTCATCTTCCTTAGTCTTGTTTCTCGAATTGCTGCATTTATTTTTAAGCATTTAGGAAATAGTTGTTGGTTTGCTTCTCTGATATCTTTTATATTTGAATTATGCATCTGTGGCATGTACTGTGTGTGACTAGGGGGTTCTGGTCTGTGCTTCAGAGTAGAGCAAGAATCCAGGATGACACCCAAGATTGACATAGTAGATCTTGTTTTTTGTCAGCAGGGAGTTTATAATCATGCCTGTTGCTGTAATCATACCCTTACCTCCTCTCTTCCAAGGTGATCAGTGATTGGGGTTATCCTACAGTGGGTACAACCTCCATCCATGCTGCTGTACAGATGACACAAAGTATCTGTGTAGTCTTCAGTGTGAGCAAAGAACCCTCTGCAATGATCCACCCCAGGCTGTCAGTGAGTTTTGAGCCGCTAGTACCAGACACAGTGATTTCCCAGAAACCCAGCTATACCTTGTGCCCTCTTGTGCAGTCACAGCATTCCCACAGTCACAACACACAAGTCTTCCACAGTCACAGGGTCCAGAGGATTTATTGAACCTGAGCCTGCCCCATCCCAGAACCAGCTGCCTGTGGGTGCTCCACCTTTGCTGCTTGGGACCCAGAGCCTGTGATTTGTTGAGAGGATGGAAGCATCTCACAGTCCTATGTAGTTGCCCAGTCCCCTGTTAATATTCCCTTTGAGACTTAAAGTCAGTGTGGAATACAGTCACAGGCATGTACAAGAGCTGCTACACCAGCTACTGGTGTCAAAATGGTGCTTCCTCCCCACCAGCTGCCAGGCACCTCTGCAGCAGAATGTGGAGAAAGAAACATGCTTTTCTATCACTGGATTAGGTGGTTACCCTGTCCCCGTTAGGGCTCCAAACAGACTCGAAGACAGTGTGGTCTGCAAGGCTCTCCCTCAGGCAATATCACTATTGGCATGGGCTGCCACATCCTGCTTCCACCTTGCTCTTGGAAGCTAGTGTCTCCTCTAGATCCCAATAGTGGCTGTCTTGTACGGTGTCTGCCCTTATTGTTATGTGTTAGTACCTTCAGTGCTGCGCCATGGTGCCCCTCCTCCTTCTGCAGAATTTCTACTGCAAACTTCTCTCCAACTCTCTCCTGGGAATACTTCCTCCACTTTTCTTCTGATATTTCCCCCTGTTCAAAAATAGCTCAACTCTTCCCTATTCAGCCATCTTGGAATCCCCTTATTTGCTTGCTGGCTTTTTTTTTTTTTTTTCACAAAGAAGAATGAGAAGAGAAATTATAAGTTGGGGGTGGAAGAGGAAAAAGCATAATTGGTGGCAACTTCAATCAAAGGAATAAGAAAACAAGGGTTCTGTAATTTGACTGAACAACTAATTAAAAACACATCACTCAAAAAATCACCTATATACCTAATCTAAGGAAAAGCTAAAGAAAACAAATTTACCATAACACATTTACCATGCTCTGCCCTATATGTTTATTTTTTTACATTTAATATATGAATTTTCAACTCAGTTCCCTAAGCACAGTATACATATTAGCTTAATATATTTTGTTTGTTCATCCACTCAAGTAGTCTCTGTGTATCTTGCTGTTCAAATTTTCTTCTTATAAGGGCACACATTGTAGTGAATTTAGGACCTATTTTAACTGACCATGACATTGTCAGGACTTGATTACATCTTTAGAGATACTATTTCTATTTAATATCATATTGGCAGGTTCTGGGTAAATATGCATTTTTCAAGACATTTTTAAACATACTCTATGTAGTATACAGAAAACACTGTGAACTATTAACAACATAAGTGACTCCTCTTTAACAATGAGACTCTGAACAAGTGTGAGTCCAAATTTGGTTCAGTGTCTGGACTAGCGTTGGACAACCACAGTGTGATTCTGAGATTCCCCTATCAAAATTACCATAAGGATGAATATTTGACAATGGAGTTTCTATGCCACTTGGGACATCCACATCTCATATTGGAGTGCCTGGGTTTGCATACTGACTTCACTCCCAATTCTATTTTCTTGCTAATGCACACCCTGGGAGGCAGCAGATGATGGCTTAAGTGCTTGGGTCCCTGCCACCCTTTTTATGGATCCAGACTGAGTTCCCAGCACCCAGTTCTTATGATCCTTTGGGGAAAGGACTAATGGATGAGAGTTCTCTCTTGCTCCCTCTCTTCCTCCCTTCCTCCCTCCTACCTCCGTGTGTGTGTGTGTGTGTGTAACTGTGTCTAAATTAACTAAATATTAATTAATTGAAATTAAAAGTACAACACATAGAAAAATGTGCTTTCACAAGGCTTCATGGATAACATTGTTGATGCAAGGAAGGCAAATGGCAAGTAAGACAACTGATGCTCCATCTAGTGGTTGTAGGTACCTGCAAAAGAAATACCCTATAGAAGCAGATGGGAAAAACTGAAAAGTTCATAGAGGCTAGGAACTATGGCAAAAGAAGTATGTCTACCATTGGAGGATGGGAAGGATGATATGATGAGATAGAAGAATGCTTTATTATCTTAAAAAGTTGAAAAAGATGATTCCAAAGATGAAGTGTACCCATTCCTCCAAAATCCTCTTTTTAAAATAACAACAAAACACTGAAAGTAATACAACAAAAAATTACCAAAACTTAAAGACATGGAAAAAGAATTTTCATTGGCTATGGTTCTCTGAGGTATACTAAACACTGAGGAACAACATGCCAATGTATTCCTTGGCTTTTCCCCATATATCCCAGGAATGGATCTCCAGAAAGCACCATCACATAAATGCCAACCAGCTCAGACAAAAACAGCTGCAAGAAAAGCCATTTTCTTTTAGCCTGAAAAAGAGGGACCTCACACCAGTAAACCCTCATGGCCATGCCATCTTCCTCCAGCTAAACAAAAATGAGATAGTCATGCCCTGCCTCTGGGGTTCAACAGTGGCAGTGGGGAACAGATCTTCCCCTGCCCTTGTACACCCTGTGTTAAAATAGGTAGAAGTGCTTCTGAACTTCCATGGCTTATGTATTGGAAGCAGTGAAGGCTCCTTCTTTTCTATAAAGATAAGTGTGTCAGTGCTCCAGCTGTGTAAGGGTGGAGGTGCAGGTGCTGAACCCCTGTAACACTCTACAGAAAAAAAAGGTTGGGAGTCATGCCTTCATCAACCTCCACTATGAAAGGGCCAGCAGGGAGCTCAGCTTATATTCAAACTACGAGGCCACAGAGGTGTGAGTTGGTGTCCCACTTTTACCAAGAAATAGCAGTCTTATCTTCTATAACAAGGCAATCTGACTAAACTCATCATTTTGTGCTGAGGAGATATGAGTGGCGTCCAACAAGAAGCTGAACTTAAAATCACTCTCAGTCCCAGCTGCCTACAACTCAACAAGGAGACAGCTTATTTAAAAAAAAGCATCCTGCATAGTGACCTAGCTGGCAAAGCTGCTGCTTGGGATGGCAGCATTCCCATATCAGAATGCGGGTTCCAGTCCCGGCCACTCCATTTCTGATCCAGCTCCTATTCATGTGAATGGGAAAGCAGTGGAAGATGGCTGAAGTACTTGAATCCCTGCCACCCACATGGGAAACCTGGATGGAATTCTGGGCTCTTGGGTTCTACCTGGACCAGTCCTCGTCATTTGAGCCTTGGGGTGGGGGTGGGGACAAATTTGGGGTGTGAACCAACAAATGGAAGATCTCTCTCTCTCACTCACTGTCACTCTGCCTATCTCCGTCATTCTGCCTTTTGATTAATTAAACCTTTTTGCAAATGGAAAATAAATAAGATCCAGAGTCTCACAAAAAAAAAAAAATCCCTTGCTGAATGGACTAAATAGTAGGGAACACAGAGACAGTATCAAGAAATTTTAAATGTTTGTTTAGATTTTCTCAATCTGAAAAACAAAGAGAAATTAGAAAAAAAAGGAGTAAATGAATGAACAAAATACATGCATGTCTCAGGGCCTTGGAGAACAAACATATGAAAGAACAGAAATAGTGAGATTAAAAGTCTGTTTGAAGAAATAAAGGCTGAAAACTTCCCAACTTTTGGAAAAACAAAACTTACAGATTTAAGAAGCCAAGAAAATCACCAGTGGGATATGTCTAAATAAATTTACACTAAAACACACCATCATTAAGCTTCAAAAAACTAAAGACAAGGAAGTTTATCTTGCAACCACAAAGAAAAAATGCATCACTTGTAGGAAAATGATTCAAAAGACAGCAAACTTGCTATCTTCTTCTAGAAGGAGTTAGCAAAATATTTTTCAAGCAATAAAAGAAAAAAGAAAACTATCAGCTATGAATTCTGTATCAATATTTCTGTATTCCTAAAAATATTATTCAGGAATGAACGGTTAAAAATGACGTTTTCAAAGGAAAAGTAAGATTTTTCATCTAGTGGGTCTACCCTTGTTGACAAGTTATAAGGAACAAATTGATGGGGATTGTAGGATGAAGCAGAATGGAGGGACAGAGTATATTATATTAAATGAGTAAAAATATGATATGAAATAGAATTATTGGGCAGACTATGTAGGAAAAAAACATTCACCATGAACTACAAAAAGTGATATTTTTACTTCCATATTAAAATGTCTCTATATATTTAAGACTGACAATAGATGAGAAGTCAGTACAGAGGGTAAACTTATGAGAGTTTACCTAATTGTTAGTGACAGTTGAAATTCTGAATGAGTATCACTTCTTCAGGAGATACTAGGGCTTCTTTCACAAAAGGAAAATTCAGCAAATTAAGAAAAGCAGAGAAAGAAAAGATGCTTTCAAAAATTATTTGCCATGGGAGACCAGGATAAGCACCTGGCTCCTGCCATCGGATCAGCGCAGTGCGCCAGCCACAGCGCGCCTACCGCGGCGGCCATTGGAGGGTGAACCAATGGCAAAAAAGGAAGACCTTTCTCTCTGTCTCTCTCTCTCACTGTCCACTCTGCCTGTCAAAAAAAAAAATTATTTGCTCTGGGCAAAAGATATGCTTTTAAAATTAGGTGATACACGATTTGAGTAGTGTGAAAGTCTAATATTGAGCTAATTGATATTTTACAATATCCTACTCATTTGTACTGAGATTTTAAATATTATCCAGGTGCTAGGTAGATACTGTTAGGCAAGACAATAATTAGTCATTTATTTGAAGACTTGCCTCTACTGAAGACCAATCAAGGTATTAAGCATGGAGGTGATTTCATTAATTTTTTGTCTTTTCTCTTTTGTAGTACAGTCATAAAAATCAGGAAATTATAAAAGCTTTACATATATTTTTAAAAGGGAGTTGTAGAAGCCTTTTATAGGTCCATTTTTATGTACTAATCATCGTGTATTATTTGTTCAAGAGAAAAATATGATAGAGTTTAGCTCAGACCAGAATCAATATTTGTGAAATAAACAACAAAACAAAAACATTTATTCATCATGCCTTTTTCTATAATAATTCAAACTCTTACTAAACACAAAAATTGTAACATTAACTTTCATGTATTTGCTTATGAAAGATATATGTGAATTCTTAACCATGAAACTACATATTGTCATATTTAAGTTTTAGCAAGCCTAATAGTCTGAAAAAAAGCTATTTAAAATATATTGGAATTTCACATAAACTCCCCATGGGTAAATTTAACAGAAAGTGCTATATCTGGGCTATGAGAGATTTAAAACTATTTTTCACACTTTATTCAGTATCATTTCTTGCTCTGCTAAACTGCTAACAAATAGCTGTGATACTCATTTCAAAAGTAACTTCAGAAACCAGTTGCTTTTTGATTTATCTCTTTGAATATACCCTAGAGCTTAGGAGATATATTTCTTTGGTCAGAACAATCCCTTTTGGTGTGATTTGATTGGAAGCATAATATAAGATCTTTCCACTGAGTAAGCAGAGTGCATAAAATCCTTACCATGGAGTCTCTTGCCTGGACATAGACATGATCTTCTGGAAATAGAGCTGAAATCACAAATATAGGAGAAAAACTAATGTATTATTTCTGTAGCAAAAATCCTTTTATTTATATGAATGAGGGATATAATTTCCTAGTTAAATATTTGATCATGCAAAGAATCAAAAAGAAAAAAATATTGCAGAATAAAACCAAGAATAGTCAAAAACCTCAAAGACAAAGGATGTGAGAATGGAAGACTAGAATTCCAACCTAATACATGTGTATAATTGGAGCATGATGTTCTTAAATTGATGAATTTATATGAAAAATTCATATAAATGTTTGAGTGTACAGATGCTTCTTTCTCATTCTTGATATTTTCTTCCTGCTAGTGTATTTCATCCAAATGTTTCATAGTTCATTTCTTCGCCTCCCTTACTTGCTGCTATCCCTTAAGTGGAAAGAAGTGACTAAATGTGATACACAGATTGGGAAAACAACCTGGGCTTATGCACCCAACACTTCCTGCCTACCTTTTCTTTTCTACTTGAGGGTAAGTCACCTGTGATAGCAGCCTATAGAGGAAGAATGGGTCTCCCACATAACTTTTGGTTTGGATGTTGAAACTGATGATGCTGCTTAGACACAGGATTTATGAAAAAGTAAATGACACAATGAGGAGAGTAGGGAATTACCTCAACATTTTTTTAAAAGATTTATTTATTTATTTGAGAGGCAAAAGCAGAGAGGCAGAGAGAGAAAGGGGAATGGGGAGGTCTTCCATCTGCTGGTTCACTTCCGAGATGACAGCAACTAGAGGAGCTGCACCAATCCAAAGCCAGGAGCCAGGAAATTCTTCCAGGCCTTCTACACAGGTGAAAAGACCCAAGGACAATTTGACACTGCTTTCCCAGGCCATAGCAGAGAGTTGAATCAGAAGTGGTGCAGCCAGGACTCGACTGGTATCCATATTGGATGCTGGCACTGCAGGTGGTGGCTTTACCAACTATGCCACCACGCAGGCCCCAACTTTTATTTGGCTGGAAAGCCAGGATGGGTGAGTGGCTTTGTCTTTAGTTATAGTCAGGGATGAACTAGAGATGAGGCATCCTCTATTACACACAGGTGAAGACAAGCATGGTCCTGCTTGTGCCAAAGTTTCTGGTTTACCCTGATGTGGAGATTGAAAGTTGTCAGAAAACATCAAAAATGGAGTCAGACCCATTTATATTGTTACTAAAATGTATATTCACATTTTTCCATGTCTTCAATCCCAATTTGTTGACTGTGCTGCTATTGAAAAGATGTCCTGATCCAGTATCACTTCCAATCTTTCTACCAGATTGGTAATGACTGCCGAATTCTGCATTAGGAAGAATTGCCTACAGATATTGGTGAAATCATTCATGCCATCCTTTGTCAGTGCTAATGACTATGTGTTAATTCGATGACAATGTATCTGTGTTTTCTTAATTGTCCCATATTTGGAGCACGGGTAGGGAATATTGTATAGGGGCTATAGACTTCCTCTTTATTATGGCAGGGGCAGGATTGGGGCAAAATAAGTAAATCCCAAAGATGTGTCAAATAAAATTTCAAACTGTAAATTTACTCAAGCGCCATTGTAAACCTGCTACACCAAGGATTTCTTCATCCATTAATACATCAGTAAATAGGAAAGGCAATATTCCAAGAAAGAAATCTTGGTAGACAATATAAGCTGATTCATAGGCAATTTTACACTTGAATATTTTAATCCTCTATAATAAGATTATAAAATTTCTGGAGAAAAAGGCAGATTTTCATATGTCAGGGACATAGAGGTCACATTCATCTATAATTTGTGTATCTCATCTAAAATTCTTGGAAGTGGAATGTTTCAGGTTTTGGATTTTAGAATATGCTTTTTTAAAAAACTTTTATTTAATGAATATAAATTTCCAAAGTAGAGCTTATGGATTACAATGGCTTCCAAACTTCATCCTACCCACAACCCTCCCTTTTCCCACTCCCTCTCCCCTTCCACTCACATCAAGAGTCATTTTCAATTCTCTTTACATACAGAAGATCAGTTTAGTATATATTAAGTAAAGATTTCAATGGTTTGCCTCCAAATAGTGACACAAAGTGAAAAATACTGTTGGAGTACTAGTTATAGCATTAAATCACAATGTACAGCACATTAAGGACAGAGATCCTACATGATATATTTTTAATTGATTAATTTTCTATGCAATTTCCAATTTAAAACCAAGTTTTTTTTTTCATTTTCAATTATCTTTATATATGGAAGATCAATTCAGTATATACTAAGTAAGGATTTTATCAGTTTGCACCCACACAGAAACACAAAGTGTAAAAATACTGTTTCAGTACTAGTTATAGCATTACTTCACATTGGACAACACATTAAGGACAGATCCCACATGAAAAGTAAGTACACAGTGACTCCTGTTGTTGATTTAACAATTTGACACTCTTGTTTATGGCGTCAGTAAACTCCCTAGGCTCTAGTCATGAGTTGTCAAGGCTATGGAAGCCTTTAGGGTTCGCCGACTTCGATCTTATTCCGACAGGGTCATAGTCAAAGTGGACGTTCTCTCCTCCCTTCAGAGAAAGCTACCTCCTTCTTTGATGGCCCCATTCTTTCCACTGGGATCTCACTCGCAGAGATCTTTCATTTAGGTTTTTTTTTTTTTTTTTTTTTTTTTTTTGCCAGAGTGTCTTGGCTTTCCATGCCTACAATACTCTCATGGGCTCTTCAGCCAGATCTAAATGCCTTAAGGGCTGATTCTGAGGCCAGAGTGCTATTTAGGACATCTGCTATTCTATGGGTCTGCTGTGTCTCCCGCTTCCCATGTTGGATCGTTCTCTCCCTTTTTGATTCTATCAGTTAGTATTAGCAGACACTAGTTTTGTTTGTGTGATTCCTTTGACTCTTAGATCTATCAGTGTGATTAATTGTGAACTGAAGATGGTCACTTGGACTAGTGAGATGGCATTGGTACATGCCACCTTGATGGGATTGTATTGGAATCCCCTGGCACGTTTCTAACTCCACCATTTGGGGCAAGTCCGATTGAGCATGTCCCAAGTTGTACATCTCCTCCCTCTCTTATTAACACTCTTATATTTAACAGGGATCACTTTTCAGTTAAAATTTAAACACCTAAGAATAATTGTGTGTTAATTACAGAGTTCAACCACCAGTACTATAACAAAAAAATACTAAAATGGATAAAGTATTACATTGTACATCAACAGTCAGGACAAGAGCTGATCAAGTCACTGTTTCTCATAGTGTCCCTTTCACTTCAACAGGTTTCCCCTTTGGTGCTCAGTTAGTTGTCACCAATCAGGGAAAACATATGATATTTGTTCCTTTGGGACTGGCTTAATTCACTCAACATGATGTTTTCCAGATTGCCCCATCTTGTTGCGAATGACCAAATTTCATTGTTTGTGACTGCTGTATAGTATTCTATAGTACATGTCCCAGAATTTTCTTTATCCAGTCTACTGTTGATGGGCATTTTGGTTGGTTCCAGGTCTTAGCTATTGTGAATTGAGCTGCAATAAACATTAATGTGCAGATGGCTTTTTTGTTTGCCAGTTTAATTTCCTTTGGGTAAATTCCAAGGAGTGGGATGGCTGGGTTGTATGGTAGGATTATATTCAGGTTTCTGAGGAATCTCCAGACTGACTTCCATAGTGGCTTAACCAGTTTGCATTCCCACCAACAGTGGGTTAGTGTCCCTTTTTCCCCACATCCTCTCCAGCATCTATTGTTGGTAGATTTCTGAATGTGAGCCATTCTCACCGGGGTGAGGTGAAACCTCATTGTGGTTTTGATGTGCATTTCCCTGATTGCTAGTGATCTTGAACATTTTTTCATATGTCTGTTGGCCATTTGGATTCCTCTAATATTTGTATATCTCATATGCACAATGAGATATCTTGGAAATGAATCTAAATAATAAAATGTTTCATATACATATCATACACAAAAACTGAAGGTAATTTTATATTTCTAATCATTTTATGCGTGAAACAAAGTGGAATTTTCCACTTGTATATGTGGACATTCAAAATGCTGTAACTTTGGAGTGTTTCGATTTTCAGCATAGGAATGTCCAACATATCATTCTTGTTTTTCCCCTTATAAGATTTATAGGACAGTGATTTTGCCTTAGCTGTTCAAAGCCACATCTTCTGTATCTTAGATAGTTTTTGAGGCTCAATATGTTTTTAATAAACTTTAGGTTGAATTAAATTAAAAGGAAGCAGTACAGATTAATTATACAATATATTTCTTATACTTGAGAGCAATTTATAAAATACATATTTTGTGTATATGTTTATATAATTTCCATTGTTTTATAAGAATTCCTTTATCAGTACAAAAAATGTGTGTTACTAAAGATATACATTGATTTTCTATTGCATTAGTTTTCTGTTACTACATAACAATTAACAAAAATTTAGGTGTTTAAACAACATAACATTGATTATCTTGAGTTAAGAGTCTAGATCCAGATTCTCCAGAATCTATGTTCAGGATTTCACAAAGAAGAGACATTGGTGTGGCTGGGATGCGTTCCTTTCTAGGAGTTGGAGTTGTCCAAACCTGCATTTTTGTTGCCAGAATTCAATTGTTTGTTGTGATAGAGTGAGGTCCAGTTCTTTTCTAGGTGTCATCTGAGTTCTGATCTTAGCTTCCAGAGGCTGCCCTTACATCATTCCAAGTATCTGTCACACAGGCCTTCTAACAGCTTGACACTTACTTCTTCATGGCCAGTGGCAGAATTTTCTACCTACAATCTGCTAAAGCAAAGTTTTATACAAGAACTCATGATCAAAGATGTGAATATTTGATCACTTTTTCTATATAACATTGTCTTAAATGAATAATATCCTCTCATCTTGGCCATATCTATCAGCTAGCATAAAATCACAATCCTGAGTTACACTTACAGACAAAGAATTATATAAGGGCATGATTTATTTAAGGTTGCTTTATTGTTTATGATAGTGCCAGGTATAAAAGAAATGTTGCTCAAAGAAGACATTTAGTGGTATGTATTAATATAGTTTACAAATAAATAAAAATCATATATAAAATCAGGTACAAAAATGTAAGGCATATGAGTGAAATTGACATTTTTGATAACTGATTAATTTATAGCCTTTGTCTCTATCTTGAAGTGTTTTCTTTTCTTCTTACTTTATGTTGAGTTTTTTACTTAGTGGAGTGTGAAGCATATGATTATAAAATAAAATGAAAGTCATTGCAAAAATCAAAAATAAGAAGGAGGGAGGAGAGAGGGTGGGAGCATGGGTGGGAGGGAAGGTAGAGTGGGAAGTATCACTATGTTCATATATATATATATATTTAATACAAGAAATTTGTTCACATTAAGTAATATATATGTAATATATCCATAAACCCAATTGGAAGGCATATACTCAGTATACTTCCTGAATACTAGGAAATAAACTTATATAATTTTTAACTTTTTGAAATTTCTTCAACAGATGGTCCTAAAGTAAAATAAACATTATATTAGATCTCTGTCGAAAATTAAAAGGATGCTCATAAATAAATGTTCATTTGATAACAATCTTTAACTCTTTCTCTCTCTCCTCTCCCCCCTTTTGATTTGAAGGGGAGAGAGGAAGAAATTCGTTGAAAGACATGGGCTTCCACACTTTTGGTGACTGGCAAAACTGAATCTGCAATTTGTCTAGTAGCAGGCTGGATATGTGGGGAAGAGTTCATGCTGTGAAGGTAGAATTCCTTCTTCCCCAGGAAATGTCTACCCTTTCTCCCAAGGTCTTCCCTACATCAATCTCACTCAGTTCTAATGAAGTAAATGATAATCACATCTATAAAATGCTTTTATGGCAATGGCTAGACTGGTGTTTGGTCAAAAACTGGATATGGTGGCTTAGTCAAGTGAATGTAACATGAACCATTGCAACAATTATGCAAAAAGTTCCTCTGCCATTTTCATTTTGAGCTCGGTCTGCCACCTTAGATCATAATATCCAACGTAGCAGCAAAGCAGTGTCACTGTTTTTCCAAGCTATTTCCATGAGTGAGAGTTGATAGTTCTTTCTAGTACTTTCATTTCATTGCACGCAGATTTGGTATCATGATACACTAATTGAATAGGAAGATCTCTTAACAAGTTACAGGAAACATTCCTAACCAACCTGCTAATGGTAATGCAAAATGCTCTACAGTTTTGAAAGGTGAATGTGTGATTCCCAGGGAAAAGTATTGTTATACTACAGGAATCTCAAGATTTACCATCAAAACAGAACACTTCCCTCATAAGAATGAGTCTGCATCACTGTGACACAAATGCCATTGCATACTTGTGGTATTTCACCAGGGAATTGCCTTACTGGAATATTCATTAGTTGCCATATGTCTTTTTTTCAAATGACGCTTGAAGTAAAAGAGAGCACCCTTGCCATAAAACTGCATTTTAGAAATATATAAAAACATGTTATAAAATGGTCTTCATAATATGAAGTACTGTGGATCTTAATAACTGTTGAATATTCTCAGACTTTAGTTGGTTTCCCAACTCAAAAACATCTGTAGCAATTGCCTTCCATAAATCCATGAGTTCCCTCACTTAAACTCTTAGTTTTATAAATTGTTTGTAAATATAATGAGTTTACCTCCTTATGGCTATATATTAGATACATAGATATATATTAGATACCTACATACAGTACACACATGTATTCTAACTACCTAAGCATTAGATCGATAGCTCATGTCATTTATTTCCCATGACTAGACTTTTAACATAGTATTTAAAATTTTAAGACACAAATAAATTATTTTTTGATTTGTCACCAAAAAGAGCCCTCTATTTTCCTTGCAACTAAAAGAAAAAAAAAAAGAGAAAGAGGAAAGAAAAACCCTCCAGGCTTCAGAAATGAACATGTAAGCTTTTCAAACTGTGTTGCCTACTAAATGCATAGTCAATATTTGAATAATGTGAACAATAGTTTTCTTTTCCTTTGTCTTAAAGACTTGAATAGAACCTATATGTTAAAGCATAGAGAAAAACTTATGCACTTATAGAACTGTTTGAAGAATTTCCTTACATGGTTATTATGCAAATACATGGAAAGTATTCACAGTGAATCCTGAAACTTAGGAAAACTC
Organism: Lepus europaeus; assembly: GCF_033115175.1. Taxonomy (NCBI): domain Eukaryota; kingdom Metazoa; phylum Chordata; class Mammalia; order Lagomorpha; family Leporidae; genus Lepus; species Lepus europaeus. The sequence goes on along the minus strand of NC_084842.1, from coordinate 64,152,583 downwards.
ATTTATGTTGTTCTCTCTCCATTTACAATTTGGATTCAGAGGAAACAGTGTAGTAGTATCAGTGGTGCCTGACCCAGCTCTGGCATATGGTACACTTACAGTGTTTTTCAGGACTGAATCATTGCCAGGATAGAAGGATTTATTGGAGGAGATAAGTTGTATTAAATCAAAAGAAAAAAGCTTGGCAATTTAGAATATATCTGGTTCAAACTCCAGGGACTTTGAATCATCAGGAAGTAAGTGGGATTTGGGATGAAAGCATTATGGATAACATTTGAAAGAAATATTTCATCCAGAAGTATCTCCTTGGGAACCTGAAAACCAATATAAGAGATATTATTCCAAAAGTTGGGGAAATAAATTTTCTACAAATCAAGTACACTGTAGCTTTCAGAGACATATAGAAATAATGAATCTAGTATCATCAGGGAGGTAGCATCCTAGGGAATGATCAGCTGATTTCACCAGTATCAGTAGTGAATCAGAAGGTAGTCAACACAATGAAATGTTTGCATGACAGAAACCCAAGGGATCTGTAGCATTCATGAAGCCTGATATGTTACGTAGTGGTATCTCAACAGAACAAAACAAAACAAAACAAAACAAATAATGATAAATTCTCAGGGAGTGTAAAAGACAGAAATTGTGGAAGAAGTGATTTGCCCTGTGAGAGGACTTCAGAAAGTTCAAAGAAAATGTGTTGTGGAAAAATACCATTCAAGGATTTCAAATATTTTTGCACCCAAATAAACATGTCCCTTAATTCTGTTTTCCAGTGAACTTTTGTATTATATTAAAAAAAAAAAAAAATGAAATGAAGCGGGGAGAAAAAAGAGGGAGAGAATCCTATTCACAGTTTCAATGCAGTGGTTCCCAGCTAGGGCTAGAATCAGGAGCCAGGAACACAATCCAGGACCCCACATGGGTTGCAGGAACCCAACCACTTGAACCATCAACACTGGCTCCCAGGGCCTTCATTAGCATGAAACTGGTGTTAGGAGCAAAGCTGAGTATAGCAAACAGGTACACTGATATGGAATGCAAGTGCTTCAAGTGAGTTGTTAAGTCCTAGTCCAAACACCTACCCTCCACTTCCATAAAATATTTTAAGTACTCCTACCTAAAGTATGGGACATGTTCATGTCCCCTGCTGGAGTAGTGGAAGTGTTGCCACAAGTCTTCAGAAGCCGTGAAGGTAAAGACATGCATCTTCAAAACAAGACAGGAGAGAAAGAAACGAGGTTACAATGGTATTCACTGTGCGTGTCTGGCAAAATGAGCATAAATATGATTGGGGTTTGATATGCAATCACAGTATTAGGATAGAGAATGCAGATGTGAAGTGAAAACCAGAAAGAGACAACTGTTGACAATATCCATTTTTTTTAAAATTTTTAATTCTATTTATTTGAAAGGTAAAGTTAGAGAGAGATGGGAAAAGGGGGAAAAAGAGTGAAAGAGAGAGAGAAAGAGAGAGAGAGAGAGAGAGAGAGAGAGAGAGAGATCTTCCATCTGTTGGTTCACTTCCCAAATGGCTGCAACAGTTGGACTGTGCCAGGCCAAATCCAGGAGCCAAGAGCTTCTTCCGGGTCTTCCATGTGGGTGCAGGGGCCAAGCGCTCCTTTGCTTTACCAGGTGCATTAGGAGGGAGATAGATTGGAAATGGAGCAGCCAAGACTCGAATCAGTGTGCATATGGAATGCCAAAGGTGGGAGATTTGTCTATTATGCCACAACACTGGCCCTCAGTATCCTGTTATTTAATCCTAAACTTTTGTGGTCTGGGGAAATGTGTTTTATGTTAGACCATTTCAAGAAATAATTATATTAAGATATAAATTATAGTCATTGAATATTTGCATACATTAGATTCCCTTAATGATACTCTGTCCTTCCATTATCTTTGTTAAGCACAGGTGTCGTTTCTTGAAATCCACGCCATCTTTTTCAAGAGCATAATGTAGGGGCCGGTGCTGTGGTGCAGTAGATTGGGCATCTGCCTGTGGAATCCCATATGGACACTGGTTGGAGTTCCAGCTACTCCACTAGCTCCCTGTTGCTGGCCTAGGAAAGCAGTAGAGATGGCCCAATTGCTGCACCCACATGAGAGACCTGGAGGAGACCTGGCCCCTGGCTTCAAATTAACTCAGCTCCAGCAATTGCAGCCATTTGAGGAGTGAACTAGCAGATGGATCTCTCTCTCTGTCTCTCCATCTCCCTGTCTGTAACTCTGCCTCTCAAGTAAATATATATTTTTTTTTTAAAAAAGAGCATAATGTAATAGAAACAGAACTGCAATTTGGGCAAAGCATTAAAGAAATTGGTCAAGTCACTCAAATACAATTGTCACTAGATATTCAGACTATGGAAAAGTGCATGTGTATATGAAAAAAATCTCAGCTGTTTCTCAGTTCTATCCTCATCTCTTCTACCAATGACTAGGACACCAGAGGTCAGAGTGAACTTAGCATAGTTATATAAATTTGAGTCTTGGTTCATTCACCTTTACAATGGAAATAATATTAATTATGACACCTGTGGGCACCTGATATTATTACCCAATATGGGTGCTTTTATTTGTCTGATTAAAACCCTTCTTTCCCCAGGGAAATATAATTGTACCAAGGATGATATTAATTAGGCTCATGACACAGAGATGACCAATTACATTGCTACACCTTCCAGGAACAGTGAGTAGATCCTGGACAGACACATTTCACAAATGAGTCCATGCCCAGTTTTGTGCCTAATCCTTAAGGAGATTCTCCTACCACAAGATCATTCTCGTAACAAAATGAAAAGCATTGTTCACCATCAAACTCACTTTTGGAGAAGTGATCATGGGAGAGTTTGAAAGGACATCTGATGTGGGGCATGAGCGCGGCCAGGCCAGGCCTGGCCCAGGGGGCTCCGCATGCGCAGCTGCCCCGGGTGCCCCCGCCCAAGCTGCGTGGAATGGAGCCGCCGCGTGGAGCCATGTAAGATGGCGCCCAGAGGAAATAAGATGGGCGGAATCCAAAGTTGTTTATCACTAAAACTAATTGGCTGAGCAACATCAGGGGAGGTAACAAAACTAGTAACAAGTGATTGGTTGGTCCTTAGCCCTGCCCCAATGACTGCAGTTTTGTGCTATAAAAGGTACTATTATGCAAAAAGTAAATGAGTCCTTGCTTCTAGACTTGGCTCCCCGCTGCATCTGATTGTCTCCAGGATCGGGAGGCTGGGGAATGGGCGAGCGGCACACTTACCTTTCCTCGGACCCAGTCCATCCTGTACGGGTGGACTAAGACCCTGCAATCTGAAGAGAAAACTTAAGCCCTAGATCCAGCAATGCCTGAAGTAAGAATATCCTGATTTCTCAATTAGTTGAAGGAATAAATGTATTTATTTATTTATTTGCTTAACCTAACCTTAACTTGAGTACTACATTAAAAGTGCTGAGTAAGGCAATCTCACATCTTACTATACTGACAAATACACACTTAGTGCCTCACACACAGAAAATCTAAGAAAATGTTAATTTTCTTCTACTGGTTAAAGCTTTCACAGTGGAATTTTACCTTTAAATATCTTTATTTTCAACGCCTAAGTCTGGTAAGTTTAAAATAATGCAATGCATTAAGTTTTTGAATTTCTGACATGAATGAAATGGCAATAAAAAGACAGCTGGAGAATAATTCACAGATGAGTGGAAAGGTTAAGTTTGGAAACAGAAAGTATGAAGACAACATAGCTATAGATCTTTCTAAAGATGAAACTACACCCAAAGATCAAGTGGCGAGAAGTCACAAATGATGAGAAACAGATAGTGATATTGATGGAATGAAGAAAGAGGATATAAGACAACACATATGTCAATAATGCTCATATATGTGCACAACTCAAAAAAAATTAAAATTACATCACACTGGATCCAGAGAGAATATACAGTACCACTTGTTAATTGTCTAAGTCAAATGCCAGTCTTTTATTTAATTTTTTTTTTCATTTTTAGAAGATAAAAATAATTATATCACCTAGAAGTAGAATGCACAATATAGTCAACATAGGCTAAGAAAGGTAAAAAGGAGAGGGGATAGTGAGAGTCATTTGAACAATGGGTAACACAATATAGAGACACAGGTATTTGGTCTGGCAGTTAAGGAACCACTTAGGACAGCCAATACCAGAGTCTGGGGCCATGTCCTGGTGCACTCCTGATTCCAGTTGCCTGTTAATTCACATTCTTGGAGGTGTCAGGTGACAGTTCAAATGGTTGAGTCCATGCCACCCATTTGGGAAACTCTTAGAATGCTCCTACTTCCAGAGTTCAGCCTGGTTCAGTCCTGGCTATTCCAGGCCTTGGAATTAAATTGAGATGTGAAATCTCTCTCTCCCTCTCTCTCTCTCTCTCTCTTTGAAAGGAAGGAAGGAAGGAAGGAAGAAAGAGAGAAGGAGGAAAGAAAAAGGAAGAAAAAAGAAAGACAGACACAATGGGAGAAAATAGTTCTGGTGTTATATGTCACAATGAGGCAACTACAGCCTGTCGGAATTAACTATTGTTTATTTTTACTTTAAAAAATTATATAAAGGTAACAAATTGCATGTATCTCACATATAGTTTTTAGAGCATAATGACACTTCTGGCTAACTCCGCGGCACAATAGGCTAATCCTCCGCCTTGTGGCGTCGGCACACCAAGTTCTAGTCCCGGTTGGGGCGCTGGATTCTGTCCCGGTTGCTCCTCTTCCAGTCCAACTCTCTGCTGTAGCCCAGGAGTGCAGTAGAGGATGGCCCAAGTGCTTGGGCTCTGTACCCGCATAGGATACCAGGGAAAGCATCTGGATCCTGGCTTCAGATCAGCACAGTGCTCCGGCCGCAGTGGCCATTGGGGGGTGAACCAACGGCAAAAGGAAGACCTTTCTCTCTGTCTCTCTCTCTCACTGTCCACTCTGCCTGCCAAAAAAAAAAAAAAAAAAAAAAGGCACTTCCAACCCTACGCTCCATCACTCACTCCCATTCACCATGTTTCTTCCTTCTTTTTCTTTTTTTTTTTTTTTTTTATCTTTTAGGGTTCTTAACATACAGAAGTGATAATATTTGATGAGATGAAAGTGCTGATTATCCTGGTTTGATCATCACATATTGTATACATATATCAAATTATAATCCTGTAGTCTATAAATAGGCACAAATACTGTATTTCAATTAAAAATATACAAAAAAGACATAAAAACAAGTTTCCCAACAGTTGAGACCAAGGACTGTTCAAAATCATCATGGCAGGAATTTTTTTTTCCCCATACCATTTGTTGTACTCTGTACTTAGTGTAGGGTTAATCTTATGTGTATAAAGTTAACTGAAAATAGATCTTAGTAAAAAAAAATCAGAATATGAATAGGAGAGGGAGGAGGAAGAAGGGTAGGAGTGTGAGTGGGAGGGAGGGTAGGATGGGAAGAATCACTATGTTCCTAAATGTGTATTTATGAAATTATGAAGCTTGCATACCTTTAATAAAAGGTTTCTGGGGAAAAAAAACAAGAACAATAAAAAAATTCTAAGTTGCACTTTCCCAAGTACTGATTTAATGGAAAAAATTAAAATAAATAATAAATGCTTAAAGCACTTTGGCATTAGGTTCAGAATGTAGACCATGTTTGAAGTGCTCAGAATAATAATATATACAGTGAAATCTTTGATTCACGTAGGACATCTGGATTTTGTCCAATGGGTGTTATGCCAAGGGTGAGCATGTGAGTTGTTGTGTTGGGAGAAATCAGTTGGTATGAAATTTGTATGGAGCCGTGCTAAGCCTGGTCTGTCTTGTGTCAAGTGCTTCACTGTTTCCTGTGAGTGAATTTGAGTCAGGGAATAAGGTATATTCACAACCACAAAAAAGGTTCATCAGCCTGTGAAGCCTGTTTGCTCAGTGGTTTTGCTGGAGTGAGAACAATTTTCAAAGTTCTAGCCTGTGTGAGATGGACGAGTAACTACATCAGAGAAGCTGTGAAAAGGTATGTGAAAAAAAGAATAAGAACTAAATATACCAGCTCCACATTTGTCTTTTTTTGTTTTCTTTTCCTTGACAAGGCAGGTGGGGGGAGGAAAGTGAATGAGGACGCAATGCTCTTTTCAAGTGCTCTGTTTCTTGAAATACATCAAAGAGTCTGAAAGAAAGCAGAAAACTCCTAATAGACTACAAGAGAGTCTTTTTCTTTTCTATTAAAAACATTGGCATCTATACAGGAAATAAAAGAACTGCATTAGACCTAAATGATTGCAGAAAAGTGTCACAGGAACTGGCAGGTAAATGAACAATCCGTCATTTTATTTTATCCTTCTCTTCTAGGCAGACATAAGCAGGGAAATGGCTGCCTTTACATCTATTCCCGGAGAATTACGAACTTATATTTGCCTTCTAATATTTATAAGGTGGAGAGGGTGTCTTTTATGTAATCAATTCCGTAAGTGCAAATAAACAGCGGAAATGAGGATTCCATTGAAATGGCCTTTGCAGAGGACCTGTGGTATGCCAGGGACCAGGCTAGGCTCTGCATGGGATGTGAATTACAACATGGTCACTGGTCTCATGGAGCTCAAAGGCAAGTAAATCCAGATGACCTAGCACAAGGAAACAATTATTCCAATTACATGGTCTCTTCCAAATGTGCATGTTCAGTATTGTTTATTTAGATTGCATCACAGAGGGCCATGCTATTTAAATGGAAAGTTATTAAATATATAGTCTTCCAAATGTATTCATTATTTAACCGGGCAGTAGATCTGTAAAGTAATTCAGTAGTTGAGCTATGCCTTGAAATATTTTCTTGGGCCTCACTCTTCAAGCTAGAAAAGCTATTAGAATGATATTGCCATAAATATCCTGGAAATAGAGGGAGGTTTTAAATTTACTGCTGATCTCTAACTCTGCTCTGCCCCAAAATAAGAATTTTTGCAAGAAGATAGACCAAAAGCAATTGATCATCATCCTGCTTCCTTCATACCTGATGCTCTGACAGGTATGTTGTCTTTTGTAGAAGAATTTAGAAGGTCCTTCAATGTCTGTCATAGGTACTTGTCCAGAGAAACACCTTCAGCCAGTAGTAACATAAGCATTGGGAACGTTGGGAAGGCATATAACATTTTCATATGAAATATCCTAGAGAAATTCTCCACAGTGTCTGGTTCTTTCTTCTTACAAAACACAATAGGATCACAAGTCCATTTTTCCTATGTATCAATTACTATACGATATGAAGGTGAGGTGAGATTCTTCTCTTACTTCAAAGACTATCAGAATTTAAGACAAACACCTTACCTTATTCTGCTTTTCAATATAAATGATCTTTAACTACATATCTATTTTTTTTTTGGCTCTGTGAATACAATCTATTTCAGGGCAGACACGCCTTCTTCTATCTATCATGTGGAGAGGGTGTCTTTTATGCAATCAGTTCCATTAGTACAAATAAACAGCTTAAACGAGGATTCCACCACCACCGAGGACCTGTAGTATGCCAGGCACCAGACTATGCTCTGTTTGGGATGTAAATTACAGCACAGTTACAATTTTAACTTTTACTGACACAACAAAGATTATCAGCAATTAACAAGCATTTATTCTATAAATGGAAGCACTGTTTGGATTCCTTTAAAATGTTTCAAATATTTTATTAGATGCAGAGGAAAAGGAAATTACCAGTTTTTTCTATTCATTAAGATTAGATATATGTGCATATATATGCATCAAATTAGGTTTGATGGCTTACTAGAAATTTTCAAACTTAATATTCCACTATATACAGATTTTGTAAGCATTCTAAACTTTAATTTATGTATTGAAAAGTGTTTTCAACTATGTAAAAATTTCCTTGCATTTTTTTCAGTGATTATATCCTGAGTCCAACAGCACTAACACGGATATAGAATATTATCTCAGACGCTATTTTATTCAATGATATATGTGTGTGTGTATGTATTTATGTATTTAAGGATGTGTGTGTGTGTAGACAAAGAATTTGTTAGATTGCCTGCCATTCTTCAATCCACTGCCCAAGAGCAAACCCTACGCATGCAATGTATTTGATCAAAGTGAGTCCCTGCCTAAAACAGACCAACCAAATTCTCTCACCTGGAAAATTAAAAAAGAGATACTGTGATAGCAGTTAGTCTTCACTTTGGACTTGAAATGGGGAACTGTAAGGTCTGGTTACCCATTTGTTCCCAGATGGAAAAGTCTGGATATCTATCTGTAAAGAGCATGCAAGCATCATGGATCAACAATGAGGAAATCCTTGTCTTGTTTCCAGAAAGTCTTTCTGACCCTTGGCCCTGGGCCCTTAGGAGACCTGGCTTCCTCCTTGCCCTAGAGTTCTCTGACTCCATGAATTCTTCTAGCAGTCCAGTATTTCCCTGAAGTTTATTTGAGTTGTTTAATTGTTGCACCATCTTGGTAACAGCCTTGTAAATTCAATTTGATAATGTCAGAAATATCGTAGGAAGACCTATTCTATATTCCACACTGTGGGAAGATCTGAGTATAGATAAAGGATATTTGTACTCAATTCAGTTTATAGGCGAAAAAGTGCACATTCAAATAGACAAATTAAGGGTTAAGTTGTGTTATTATAAAACAACATAAAATATTCCATTGGCAAATAGCAAAATCCCTGTAAAACTGATTTATGGAAGGAAATTAGTGGAATTTCAAGTAACAGGTAGATGTGACTTGAATTAAGCATGGGAAGTAGTCAGAGGTAATCAGGCAAGGAATGAAAGAAGAGTATTAAAATCAGAAGGAATAATAGGAGCAGGTTATCGAAATGTGATGTCCTACATTCACTTATGGATTTGACAAGACTTGCAGAGAATACTTCATGGGCCACTGTTCCAGATGTTTGGGGAGTAGCAGTATAAAAATAATACAAATCTGTCTTTCATGACATTTGCACTCTTGGGAAAAAAGACATAATAAAAAATATACAGAAGTGTACTTCAAACGGTTTGTGAATTGAAAGATACGTTTATTTTGATGCAAATAAAATGAAATCATGTAGTCTTCATTTAAAAAAGCTCTTGGAAGATATGCCTTATGAAAAACTATGCATGGATTAAAAATATTTTTTGCTCCAAAAAAGCTCATTTTCAATTGTTATTTTTAATCTGAGAAACACAAGCAGAATGAGAGCAGTCATCTTCTGGATTCATCCTGAAATATCTACAAAGCTAGGACTGGTCAGGGGCCAAAGCTGGGAACTGGGAATGAAATTTAGGGAACCAATTACTAGATCCATTACAGCTGCCTTCTGGGTGCTACCTAGGAAGGAGCAAATATTAGGAATGAGAGTCAGAAATCAAACCCAAGCACTCCAATGTGGGATACAGGTGTTCCAACTGCTAGGCTAAATGCTTGTAATTTTAAACTTTTAATTTCAGACTAGCCTTAAAACTTACAAAACAGAAATTGTGAGTAGTGTGAAGAGTTCTTATATGTCCCACATTGAGCTTTCCTTACTATTATTATCTTATATTACTATAGCATGATTGTCAGGCTCTCTATACCACACTCAGCTTCTCTTACTGTATCATTTCATATCAGGATATTTGTCACAGTTAATAAGCCACGGCCAACTTCTTGTTTTGTTATTTGAATTCCCATTCTCCATCGAATACCTTCCAGCCTCTAGTAGTCAATATTCTGTGCTCTGAGTTCTTTTTAGCTGCCATATATGAAGGAGAACATGAAGTATTTGTCTTTCTGTGTCTGATTTATTTCACCTGACATGATATCCTCTGCTTCCATCCATTTTGCTGAAAATGACAAGACGCATGATAATTCTTTTTTATTACTGAATAGTATTCCACAGTGTGTGTGTGTGTGTGTGTATGGAGCACATTTTCTTTATTCATTTGATAACTGACAACCTGGTTGATTCCATGTTTTGGCTAATGTGAACAGAGCAGCAATACACATGGAGGAGCAGAATTACAGAGAAAGAGAGGGAGAGAAGAGAAATTTCCATTTGCTGACTCACTCCCCAAATGCCCACCATGCCAGGAGCCAGAAACTACATTTGGGTCTATTCCATGGGTGGCATTAACCCAAGTACTTGGGCTATCATCCTCTGCCTCCCAGGAATCTAGATCAGAACAAAAGGAGCTAGGACTCCAGTTGGCCCTCTAACATGGGGTTATGGGATACAGTTGTGCCAAGATGAGGCTTAAAGTGCTGTCCACAATGCCTACCCCTAAAGGTATAATTTTCCATTAAGTTTTGAAGTACCCTTGTAGACAATATGATATATCATATGTATATATATATATTTAAACAGACTTAATAATACATATAAAGAAGTAAAAATAAATCTTGAGAAAATACAGATGGATAGTACACATTCCTTGCATGTTGGATTCATTAGCTATGGATGCAAGGTTGAGAATTTTCATCCCTAGGAAGTTTTCAGGTAAGGATTCTGCTGCTGGTCTGGGAATCATATTTTAAGAATCACTGATGCAGTTGATTGGAAGACAGTGAGTGCCAGAGTGATAAAGTCAAGAGATTTATAACATTTAATTATTTGATCATGGAGATTTTCCTTGAGAAGAATTGAAAGAAATAGGGGGCCAGTTATGTGGTATCTGAAGAAGGATCTTCAGGCATTGCCTTACTATTTTGTGGATAATCACTGTTGTGTTTGAGCAGGTAGATTGCACAATATGACCTTACCTATTCCCTTTAAGCAAGACTACTCCAGCTGTCCCATTGAGAATACATGGAAGGGGCTGGCTTCATGGCAGTGGGTTAAGTCACTGCTTGTGATGCCATCAGAGCATCAGTTTGAATATCCGTTGTTCTGCTCCACTTTTGATCTAGCACCCTGCCAAAGTGTATGGGAAAGCAGTGAAAAAATGCCCTAATACTTGTGCCATTCTTACTTATGTGCAGACCCAGATGGAGCCACCTCACCCAGCACTGAGCTATTATCATTTGGAGAGTGAACCAAAGGATGGAAGATCATTCTCTCTCTCTCTCTCTCTCTCTCTCTCTCTCTCTCCCTCCCTCCCTTCTTATCCCTCTCTCCCTCTCTCTCTCTCTCTCTCTCTTCCTCTCTCTCCCTCTTACCTGATCTCTTTGTCATTCTACCTTTCATATAAATAAATTAATTAATAATTTTTAAATAAAGAGACCAGACAGAAACGAAAGAAATAGAAATAGAAATTATATCAACAATATTCTATTGTAATGATAGCATTAGCAAAAATGATGAAAACTTGCAACATAATGATAACTGTAGTGCTAGTAAAAACATGGCAGAGTTGAGGTAGCAAGATCTATTTTGAACTTTTATTTATTTATTTGAAAGATGGGTTGATAGGATCCTCAGTATATTCAGTCCCCAAATGCCCACAAAAACTGGAACTAGGTCAAGCTAAAGCCAGGATCCTAGAACTCAATCTGGATCTCCCACACATGTACTTGAATCATCCTAGTTGCCTCCCAGGATGCTTAATAGAAAGAAGCTAGAATTAAAATCAGAGCCTGGACTGAAGTCCAGGCAGTCAGATATGGCATGTGGGTGTCTCTAGTGGTATCTTAACTGCCGCACCAAATGCCCACTACTGGCAAAATGTATTTTGAAGGTAAAGGCATCAGATTAAATAATGAATGAAAATTGGGGTGTGAAAGAAAGAGAATAGTCAAAAATGACTTCAAGTATTTTGGTCTTAGTACATCACAAGGTAGACTTGCCATGAACAGAGACTGGACAGGTTGTGAGGTGAGAGGATTTTTTTTTTTTTTTTTTTTGCTTCATGAATCATTCAGGTTTTTTGCTTTTTTTGTTTGTTTTGTTTGTTTGTTTGTTTGTTTGTTTTTACAGGCAGAGTGGACAGTGAGAGAGAGAGAGACAGAGAGAAAGGTCTTCCTTTTTTCCGTTGGTTCACCCCATGGCCACTGCGGCGGGCGCGATGGAGCCTGCGCACCACGCAGATCCGAAGCCAGGAGCCAGGAGCCAGGTGCTTCTCCTGCTCTCCCATGGGGTGCAGGGCCCAAGCACTTGGGCCATCCTCCACTGCCTTCCCAGGCCACAGCAGAGAGCTGGACTGGAAGAGGAGCAACCAGGACAGAATCCGGCACCCCAACCGGGACTAGAACTCAGAGTGCCAGCGCCACAGTCGGAGGATTAGCCTATTGAGCCGCGGAGCCGGCCTTTGTTTTGTTTTTAAGTGTAAACTTTTTCATTTATTCAATCACAATTTTTTTCATTTCTTCAGTCACAATTGTACAACTCAGTGTGTCACATTTGGCAGTTACAGTATTTGTTTCCTATTCTTTGGCACATTATAAAGAAAAGCAATTGCACCATATTAAATGTCACTGCTGAACAATGACTTTAAAATCCCCCTTCATAAAGTGACCATGCAATTTTGAGAAAGTTGATGTTGACATGTCCAGTAAGGATGTTAAACTTCGTAGTTTAGAAGCTGGTGTTGTGGCATAGTGGGTAAAGTCACTGTCTGCAATGCCAGTATCCCATATGGGACACAGGTTCGAGTCCCAGCTGCTCCACTTCCAATCCAGCTTCCGGCCAATGTCCCTGAGAAAGTAGCAGGAAGATGGCCCAAGGCCTTGGTTCTCTGCATCCATCTATGTGGGAGACCTGAAGGAAGCTCCTGGCTCTTGGCTTTGGTCCAGCACAGCCCTCACCTTTATGGCCATTCTGGTAGTTAAACAGTGAATGGAGTATCTCTCTGTGTCACTTCCTTTTTTTTTTTTTTTTTTTTTTTTTTTTTTGACAGTCAGAGTGGACAGTGAGAGAGAGACAGAGAGAAAGGTCTTCCTTTTGCCATTGGTTCACCCTCCAATGGCCGCCGCGGTAGGCGCGCTGTGGCCGGCGCACTGCGCTGATCCGATGGCAGGAGCCAGGTGCTTCTCCTGGTCTCCCATGGGGTGCAGGTCCCAAGAACTTGGGCCATCCTCCACTGCACTCCCTGGCCACAGCAGAGAGCTGGACTGGAAGAGGGGCAACCGGGACAGGATCGGTGCCCCGACCGGGACTAGAACCCGGTGTGCCGGCGCCGCAAGGTGGAGGATTAGCCTAGTGAGCCGCGGCGCCGGCTACACTTCCTTTCTTTATAACTGCCTTTCAAATGGATAAAATAAATCTTAAAAATAATCTTGTAGTTTTAATTCAGTAACTTTAATTTCCACAAATCCAGTTTACATTGAAAATCAAAACTATTAAGGAGGAGGATGTGACATTTAGTTTTGCTGTGTTCATTTTGAGATATACATCAAAAACTCAAGAAGAGATGGAGACAAGGAAATTGTGTTTCACTATCTGGAATTCAGGATAGAACCTGAGCCTGAGATATTAACTGCAGAATCATCAGAAAAGAGAAAGATTTTAAGGACTAGGCTGTGTTGAAAAACAGGGGAGGGGCTGAGAGAAAACAGAAGAAAGAGAAAAGGAAGCGGTGGGCATGATGAAAGTTAAATCCAAAAGTAGAAGTTGTCCCCCAAGCTAAAATAAGAAGTGATTCAAAGCAGGAAGACTGAGCAGTGAAAACATGCAGATATGAGCCAGGTGTGAGGACAAGTTCAATTCTAAAGTAATTATGACTGGCAGAATTTAGTATGGAGTTGACACGGGCAAAAGAGGTAGAAAATTCTTCTGTTTCATCTTTTTCCTACACATCTCTTTCCCAGACATTACCTCCTGAAGGGAAAACAGCCATTGCTTTAGAGATGAAACCAAGGAGTTGCCACGTATTTCCCTTTAGGAGCCATCTGTCTGTTCTGATGAGGCTGAAACTCTTTAGCTCTGTGAATATAATTTATTTAATGCCCAGAAAGAATGTAACACTTCGAATACAGGTGCTAAACACAACTGAAGGAAATAGCTTATTTTCTGAGATAAGTAGAATAATTATGGGCATTTTTTAACATCTAAAAAGCAGGTTCCATCACCCGTTCTTCAAAACAACAATGTAGTTAGCTTTTGAAAAATGGAAATAATGATGCACTTTGAAGCAGACCTCAGAATTATCTGTCTTTAATAGAAAGTCATTATGCATTTTTCACATAATGCTAGAGCAAGTGCTGACTGACATTTCCAACTGGGAAAAGTTAAATAGTATCCTATCAACTGGCAAATAGCAAGTGATTCTTGGTGATGAAAATAATTATGACATATTATCTATAATGTGTGCATCTTTGAGAGGAAGGTGATTTACTTGGAATCTGTAAGAGGAGAACATTTGGGGATGCAAGTAGTTCTCTTCAAAATGACTGTTTACGCTGGAATATTAAGTTTCCATTTGTGGTAAATGGGAAAACAGATGGCTAAAGAAAAATATTTTGTCAAGTTTGTAACATACACTACCTAGCTGTAGGAAAAACTTCTTTTTCATCATTGGAAGGAGAAAAGAGTGAGAAATAAACATAAATGCACTGAGTATCCCACAACAGAATTTCCCTTTGGATTTTGAGCACCTAATTATTTAAACATCTTTACACAGAGTGATTAGTCAGCCACTCATATATTTCACAGATATATTTTGAACTTTTATTACGTTTAGGCACTATTTTTGTTGCTGTAAGAATACAGAAAGCAAAAATACATAAATTCTGACTCCCAAACTCTAATTCTATCATAACAATATTAAGGTATCTACCTAGATTTGTTCAACACAAAATATTTGTAATGGCTTACTCTGCTTGGTGGAAATCATGATATAAATGATGCATCAGGACACACAAAAAAATGAATTAGATGCTTTCAAATTAATATGTAAACAGCAGTTACTATTAATATTTAATAGTGCTTTTTCTGTTGAATGAAAAATACAACATGAATTGTGTTTTTTATTTTGCATACTCCTGTATTATTTGGTCTTTAACAAAGTACATTAATTATTTTATCATTTTATTGTTATCTTTAATAGTTGCAACATCTTTTATTTGTTCTGTGCTTTTTTTGTATGTCGGTGCTTATGCTCAATATCTCATTTAATTATCAAAAGATGGGCCAGCACTGTGGTTCACCAGCCTGCAGCATCGAAATCTGATACAGGCACTTGTTCATGTCCTGGCTGCTCTACTTACAATCCAGCTCCCTGCTAATTTTCCTGGGCAAGCAGTGGAGGATGGTCTAAGTCCCTCAGTCCCTAACTCACCTGTGAGATCCAGAGGAGGCTCCTGGCTCCTCGCTTTAGCCTGCCAGAGCCCTACTGTTGTGGCCATTTGAAGAGTGAACCAGTGGATAGATCTCTCTGTCTCTCCTTCTCTGTCTGTAACTTGATCTTTCAAACAAATGAATAAATCCTTTTTAAAAAGTCATCAAAACAAGTCTTGATGGATGTACTGATAGCAAACTTGACTTCTAAAGGTGGCAACATATAAAAGTAGCTAATGGCCTTACCAAAGAACACATCCAGTAGAATTATATACATATATATGCATATATATTTAATTTTCTGTTTTGTCTTCAATTATATGCATGCACAAAATAAACATAAGATAGAATGAGAATAGTTTATGTATGAGGGAAATGAAAGATGAGACCTAGTACTGAAGGACCCCAATCCCCGCCGGGCCCTTTAGATTGCGACCCCAGACTCAAAAATCCTCAGACCAGACGATGCAAATACAAGAGGTGGCTTTATTTCACGAGCGCTCGTGGACGCCGTCTCCAGACCCAACTCAACGGGAGGCAGGAGAGAGGCGTGCGTAGTAGTGTCTGGGGGGCGCTTATATACCTGGGAGATAGCAGAAGCGGGTGATACAGAAGCGGAAAAAAGCGTGGTTACAGGGTTTCAATAAGACAATGGGGTGGGGGCATGCAGAAAATACCTTGCATACTTTTGCTGGGTGAGGTTGGGTGCTTCCCATGCCTTTATCTGGCAAATTGGTTATCTCAAACCACCCGCAGCTGCCTGCCCTTGACTTATGGTTTCGGCCCAATTTCCAGGGAATGTTTTACTAGCGCTCCCTAAGATGGTGCTGGGGTAGTTAAAATGGCGTGACCATTGTCAGGGTTGTTCATTCCCCCCTTTGGTCTTGTAAATTAGGAAAATCCTTTCCTAAGGGCAATCCTGATCCTCCGAGCGTTTTAAGGCCTGGTATTGCTGAGTCAGGACCATGGCCTGAACGCGTGACAGCCTATCCCTGACAAACTGTGTCAATCGGTTAAAAAGGCAGGGGCCAAGTGTCAGGATCAATATTAGCAGAAAGATGGGGCCTATAAGAGAGGAGAATAGGGTCGTGGACCAGGGGGAACGTTTCCAGATACTCTCGTACCAGCCCTGGCGTGACTCCAATTCCCGTTGCCTTCTGTCTAGTCTTTCTCTGAGTTTATCCAGGGTCTCAGTTACTACCCCAGTTTGATCGGCATAGAAGCAGCACTCTTCCCTCAGCGCTGCACAGAGCCCTCCTTCCTTAAGGAGCACAAGGTCCAACCCCCTTCGGTTTTGCAGGACTACTTCCGAGAGGGAGGTCAGGGACTCCTTTAATGCCCTAACTGATTGTTCAAGGGCGCGTAGGTCATCATTCATGGCCTGATGCAGGGACAAGTAATGGTCTGTACGTATTACAGCGGTAGTGCCTGTTGCTATTCCAGCTGTGATGCCGCCCAGACCCAGGAGCGTGGCCAGTGTCAGAGAGAAAGGCTCCCGCTTGGCCCGATGTAGGGGCGACTCAAAGAACTGGAGAACTGACTCGTCAGAATGGTACGTTATACGGGGCCAGACCTGTACTAATACACAGTAGTCTCGAGTTTGTTTAAAAACCCCGGCATGCACACATGGGGTCAGTCCAGTTCTACAAGCCCAGTAAGTTCCATTAGGTGCCGGCAAATAGTAATTTCCTGGAAAAACCGACACGGAGTCACTACATAGCTGGAATTTGGGGGGTATTGTCCCTATACAGAGGCCTTGTCCTTCAACCTGGGTCAGGGTCAGTTGGTGGTCGTTTCCTTGACAGAGGACTGGGGGTGAAGAGACATTTTTTATATTTGAGAGGTTATAAGGTAGAGCAATGCCCTCATAATAAGGAGGGCGAGGACTGAGGCACAGCCAGCAGTTCTGGGCCCTGGAAGGGTCCGTATAGTTGAGGGCCTGGTAGGCCCCTCTTATTAGGTTTAAGAGACGGTCTCCCGTGCCCGGCAATGGAGCAGGAGATGAGTTAGGACTCACGGTTGCCCTTGGCCTCAGGGAGGGTGGAGAGGTCGGGGGTTGGCCCTGGGATCTCGGGGGTGTAACCTTAGACACAGGCCTCTGATCCACCAACACTAGGTTGGGGCCTATAGACTGGGGGAGAGCTTCCTCTCTAAGTTGGATTTTAAATAGGAACCCGGGATCGCTACCAGAAACATAAAACCTCAACCCCCAAGTCCTTCCCAGTTGCCAGTCGGCGATGCTGGCCTTCTTCCCCTGTTCTGTGAAGGTAATGTTTAGGGGCACACAGAGTGGTTGTTTGGAACAGGGCCCTAGCCCTGTTCTTAGGGCTACACAATTTTCCCCTGTGGGGGTGAAATTACGACCTACAGAGATCCAACTGTCTCGGGAAAACGGCCTCCAGTAGGCTGCTCCAGTGGTTTCACATCCCCAGGCCTTACAGTAGAAGGATTCTGGCCCCCCCCACCGCCACTTATCTTCCGCAGACCTGCCATCCCTGGGGCACACGTAAAACTCAGATTGTCGGAGATAGCATCTAAATTGTGGATTCCTGCACCCGGGGTTATTTGCATTGGTTAAGTGCACGCCCCCTCCCGGTCCCGGGCTCCATAGGGCTATCTGATCATGAGACATGCTAGGGATATCCCAGGTGTCTAGTCCTGCAACCAATTGACAGACATCTGGGTGTAAGGAGGGCCACCATGTCCCAGAAGGGGCCACGTGGGTAACGGACCACACGACATCATTGGTGGCAGATTTCACCTGCCACGTGAGCCTTTTTGGGGCGTGGGGGCTGGCCACAATCGGGGTAAGGAAAATCAAAAGTATTATAAGCACTAAACAGTCTTTAAGAGTCTTATCTTGAGTGGGTTTTGAGTGCGTTGTGCCTTCCATACTGTCCGGTCAGCGGGGCAGTCGTCCTGAGTTTTATCCTCCTCCGGTAGGGCTCGCTTCACATGGGACGCGTGAACCCAGGCGGCAATTCCGTCGACTTTTACCGCGGTGGGGGTTGTCAGCAGAACGGTGTAAGGGCCCTTCCAACGCGGCTCGAGGGTTTTGGACTGATGTCTGCGGATGTAGACGGAGTCTCCAATCTAGAACGGGTGAGGCACCACCGGACACTTGGACTGATATACTGCAGCCAGAGGCTTCCAGACTTGTCTCTGGATCAGCTGCAGAGCTTTCAGTCGGGTCTGCAGGCTGGGGGAAGTGGCATAAGAGTCAATACTAGGTCCTAGTAAATCGGCAATTGGGGGAGGCCCTCCGTAGAGTATTTCATATGGAGTTAACCCGAAGACAGAAGGGGTGTTACGAGCCCTAAACAAGGCCATTGGTAGTAACTTGACCCAGTCTCTAGTGCCAGTCTCCATTATTAATTTAGTTAAGGTCTCTTTTATGGTTCGGTTCATACGTTCTACCTGTCCTGAACTCTGGGGTCTATATGCACAATGTAATTTCCAATCAATCCCCAGTACCTTGGCCACCAACTGACTTACCCGGGAGACAAAAGCTGGCCCATTGTCGGACCCCAATACCTTGGGAAGGCCAAACCGCGGGAAGATTTCTTCAAAAATTTTCTTGACGACCACCTGTGCCGTCTCCTTCTTTACCGGGAAAGCTTCAGTCCAGCCAGAAAAGGTGTCTACAAACACTAATAGATATTTAACCCCATACCTGCCGGGGCGAATCTCAGTGAAATCAATTTCCCAGTTTGTTCCGGGCCTGGTCCCGCGCACTCTCGCCCCTTCCGGCATCTTAAGGCGTTTTGGATTTACCTTTGCGCATGGGACACAAGATTCTGTTACCTGTTTGACCAATGTGTCCAATCCTATTATGAAGTGGGTCTGCTCCTCTCTTTTTAACAAGGTTTTTAGCTTTTTGTATCCTAAATGAGTCCATCGGTGAAGGTCACTCACTATGTCTCTGGCCACTTTTTTTGGCAGGACTATCTTGTTCTGAATTCTCCAAGCCTTCTCCTGTTCGTCATACCTTCCCCCTAACCTTTGGATGGCGTTTACGTCTCCATCCGAATATGTCCACCCGCCTTGGTCAGGAGAGGTAGGGGAAGTTTTGGAAGATCGTACTGTTAGTATTGGTTCTTTTAGGGCAACTGTCTTGGCCACCTCATCCGCCATTCAATTGCCTTTTGCTACCGGGTCCTCGCCCTTCTGATGGCCTGGGCAATGGATGATGCTCAGCCTCTTTGGGAGGTGGAGGGCTTGTAGGAGGTTGAGGATCTCCTGTTTGTTTTTAATGTCTTTTCCTCCTGAAGTCAGTAACCCCCTTCTACGATATATCTCCCCGTGGATATGGGCCGTGGCAAACGCGTAACGGCTGTCGGTGTAGATATTTACCTTCTTTCCCTCGGCCGCCCGGAGAGCCTGGGTTAGTGCCACGAGTTCGGCCCTTTGAGCTGAAGTCCCTGGTGTTAGGGCCGAGGCCCAGATAACAGTCTTCCCGTCCACCACCGCTGCCCCCGCCCTTCTCTCACCTTGGTGTAGGAAGCTGCTCCCATCAGTGTACCAGGTATGCTCCGCGTCTGACATGGGCAGGTCTGTTAAATCTTCTCGGGTTCCATGCGCTTCAGCCAGCACTTGGTGACAGTCATGACTGACCTGCGACTCAGTTCCGGGCTTCGGGAGCAGGGTGGCAGGATTGAGCAAGGCAGGAGTCCCAAAATGAATCTTCTCAGGGTTGAGTAGCACGGTTTGATAATGGGTAATTCTGGCGTTAGATAACCACCTGTCCGGGGGCTGGCGGATGATAGTCTCTATGGCATGGGGCGCCACTATGGTCAGGGGCTGGCCCAAAGTTAACTTGTCCGAGTCTCTTACCAGGACAGCCACTGCCGCAATCATGCGGAGACAGGGCGGCCATCCGGTAGCAACATTGTCCAGTTTTTTTGAAAAATATGCTACAGGTCTCCTCCATGGTCCCAGCCTCTGGGTTAGGACTCCTTTCGCTATGCCCCCATTTTCATCCACGTACAAGGTGAACGGTTTGACCGGGTCGGGAAGGCTCAGCGCTGGGGCTTCCAGTAGGGCCCGCTTGATCTTATCAAATGCTAACTGCTGTTCCTGGCCCCATATGAAAGGGGAATTTGCTCTCGTGAGGGGGTAGAGAGAGGCCGCCATTTCAGCAAATCCCGGTATCCAGAGGCGGCAGAAGCCGGCACTACCCAGGAACTCCCTGAGTTGGCGGGCGTTCTTAGGTGGTGGGATGAGTGCCACGGCTTGCTTACGCCCTTCCGTAAGCCACCTCCGGCCTCCCTCCAGTACATATCCCAGGTAGGTTACACGTCGGGTGCAGAGTTGAGCCTTCTTTGCAGAGGCCCTGTATCCCAACTCACCCAGTTTTTGGAGCAGAGCCTCGGTTCCTTTGATGCAGCTCTGTTCTGTCTCTGCTGCCAGCAGTAGGTCGTCCACATACTGTAATAAGATCAGCTCTGGATGGCTTACCCGGAAGTCCGCCAAGTCCTGGTGGAGTGCCTCATCAAACAGCGTGGGAGAATTTTTGAATCCCTGGGGGAGCCTGGTCCAAGTCAGTTGTCCCGAAAATCCGGTTTCGGGGTCCTTCCATTCGAAGGCGAATATGGGCTGACTCTGTGGGCTCAGCCTCAGGCAGAAGAAGGCATCCTTTAAATCAAGAACTGAGTACCAGGCATGGCTTGGAGGCAAGGTACTGAGTAGATGATAAGGGTTAGGGACCGTGGGGTGAATGTCCTCAGCCCTACGATTTACTTCCCTCAGATCTTGTACAGGCCTGTAATCATTAGAGCCGGGCTTTTTGACCGGTAGCAGGGGAGTGTTCCAAGGTGACTGGCAAGGCTTTAATATGCCCAGCTGTAGCAATCTTTGTATGTGGGGCCGGATCCCGTCCTTAGCTTCCTTAGCCATGGGGTATTGGCGGATAGACACGGGAGTAGCCGCGGGCTTCAGAGTCACTATCAGCGGGGGCCGCCTAACAGCCAGTCCTACCCCTGCCGTTTCTGCCCAGGCTGTGGGAAACTTAGCAAGCCACTCGGGACTGTTCCGGGGGGTTGGAGGGCTTTCGTGAAGGCGATGCTCGTCCTCCAGCCAGAGAGTTAGCACGTGGAGGGGTTGGCCTGTAGGGCCGATCACCGTAGCCCCTTTGTCTTGAAAGTGGATCTGCGCCCCGACTTTCGAGAGGAGGTCCCTCCCCAACAAGGGATAGGGGCAATCCGGCACCAGCAAAAAGGAGTGGGTCACCTGCCCCGTGGACAGGTGGACCTTACGCTCCGTTGTCCACCGATATAATTTTCCTCCAGTGGCTCCCTGTACCCAAGATGTCTTGGAACTTAACGGCCCCTCAGCGCTGGTAAGAACTGAATGTTGGGCCCCAGTGTCGACCAGGAACGTGACCGGTCGGCCTCCCACTTTAAGGGTTACCCGGGGCTCAGGGGGAGGCTCCTGGCCCTGACTCCCCTAAGCTTCATCCTCGAGTGGCAGTACCGGGGCGGGTCTTCTTCGGCCCCCCCGTTGTTTCTTGTTGGGACAATCTTTTGCCCAATGTCCCCTCTCCTTGCAGTAGGCGCATTGGTCATGCTCCACTCGCAGTCTACGCCGGTCTCCCGGGTCCCTGCCTTGTCTAGGCCTGGCCTGTTCTGACCCTGCAACTACGGTGGCCAAGATTTTACTTAATTCCTTATTTCGTTTCCTGTCCCTCTGGTCTTGTCTGCTCTCCTGTTCCCTGCGTATTCTTTCTTCCCTCTCCTCCTGCGTTTCTCTTTTATTGAAAATTTTTTCTGCCTCTTTTACCAAATCCGGCAGGGTGTAGCCCTGTAATCCCTCCAGCCTCTGTAATTTAACTCAAATGTCCGGTGCCGATTGTCCAATGAAGGACATTATTACCTCAGCTTGCCGGTCGGGGGCCTGAGGGTCGAAGGGTGTGTACATTCGATATCCTTCCATTAATCTTTCTAAAAATCCTGCCGGGGTCTCCTCACTTCCCTGCATAATAGCACGTACCTTAGCCAAATTAGTGGGGCGCCTCCCGGCCCCTCTGAGACCTGTCAGGAGAATCTGGCAATAGAGACGGAGATGTTCCCTACCAGCCGCCGTGTTGAAATCCCAGTCCCGGTGAGTTAGTGGGAACGCCGCATCGATTTCGTTGGGCAACAGAGTGGGCCGGCCATCGTTTCCTGGCACATTTTTGCGGGCCTCCAGGAAGACTCGCTGCCTCTCCTCGGTGGTGAGAAGCGTTTGTAAAAGCTGCTGACAGTCATCCCAAGCGGGCTGATGGGTTAGTAAGATAGATTCAATTAGCCCCGTCAGGGCCTGGGGGTCTTGGGAAAACGGGGGGTTATGAGTTTTCCAGTTATACAAGTCAGAGGCTGAGAAGGGCCAATACTGGATCTGGCCGGCCACCGAACGGAGGGGCAGGGCATGAGACGACCAGGTGTCCTCCATCCCTCTGCCTCGCTCGCGGCGCAGCCGCAAGCGGTGACTCAATGTCGGTGAAGATGGTTCTGCGGGAGGCAGAACCTCCTCTTCTTGTATGGTCGAATCTGGGGACGGGGCTGAGGGAGCCGGCCCCTCAGGAGCGGGGCGAGCGTATGGGGGCGGGGGTTCTAACAACAACAGATCCTCCTGTCCTCCCTGTAGGACAGGGGGGTTTTGGGATTTTGCTTTTGAAAGTTCCTCCAGTGGGTAAAGTGAGGATACCGGGGAAGGGTCCTCCGGCTTAGCAGGCGCGGGGAGGGCTGAGGGTACCGGGGAAGGGTCCTCCGGCTTGGCAGGCGCGGGGAGGGCAGAGGGCAGGTGGGGAGGAAGGGGGATTAAGGGTGTCGTCGGGGGAGGAGGAGGAGGCTTAGGTTGAGATTTCCCCTCCGCGGATGGAGTCGGTGAGAGGAAGGGCTTAACCCACACAGGAGGGTTCCGAACCAAGTCCTCCCAGACGGTGATATAGGGTAGCTGGTCAGGGAGCCCCTGTGGTCCGGTTTGACAAACACGATCTTTCACCTGCGAGATAACATTTGGGTTAAAGGTTCCATCCTCCGGCCACCCGGCCCCGTGAGTAGGCCACTCTGTGGAACTGAGAGTGACCCATTTTTTCTTCTTGATTTCCACCGAAAGACTGCGTGCACGCTCCTGGACCTCTTTCCAATGACCTAAAGTGAGGCTCAACGGGGTGGTTAATTGCTGCCCCATGGCCAGGGAAGGATGGAAGAAGACGAAATAAAGACCAAGAAACACAGATACACACAAGACAAACAATACAAGTCGCGCGACTACAGACCGGCGTAAAAGTGAAACTAATAATTCAGATGGGAGCGGCCGGCTGGCCAGGCTCTCCCCGGGAAGGAGAAAGACGTGGTCTCTCTCTCCTTCCCCCAGACCACCGATGGAGCGTCCTCCACGGTAAGACCAGGGATCTTAGGACACGTCTGTCTCCCCCACTGGTCCGATACAGATACAGGTCCTGTACAGGCACAATCTCAGAAGGCGCCGCTAATCGAGACAAACACACGTCACGACACTTACACAGAGAGGGGGATTGCCTTACCTCCGGCTGGCCTTTTGAGGGCTTGAGTCGTGGGTCGTTCTGTCTCGGTGGGACCTCCAAATGAAGGACCCCAATCCCCGCCGGGCCCTTTAGATTGCGACCCCAGACTCAAAAATCCTCAGACCAGACGATGCAAATACAAGAGGTGGCTTTATTTCACGAGCGCTCGCGGACGCCGTCTCCAGACCCAACTCAACGGGAGGCAGGAGAGAGGCGTGCGTAGTAGTGTCTGGGGGGCGCTTATATACCTGGGAGATAGCAGAAGCGGGTGATACAGAAGCGGAAAAAAGCGTGGTTACAGGGTTTCAATAAGACAATGGGGTGGGGGCATGCAGAAAATACCTTGCATACTTTTGCTGGGTGCGGTTGGGTGCTTCCCATGCCTTTATCTGGCAAATTGGTTATCTCAAACCACCCGCAGCTGCCTGCCCTTGACTTATGGTTTCGGCCCAATTTCCAGGGAATGTTTTACTAGCGCTCCCTAAGATGGTGCTGGGGTAGTTAAAATGGCGTGACCATTGTCAGGGTTGTTCAGTACTACTGGAACATTACCTTTAGCTGTGGATACTACTACAGCAGGGAATCTTAGAAGATTCAAGTACTAAACCTAGAATTTAACTGGAATATAGATTTTAATGAGGTATTTAAAGAATTATATTAAGAACTTATTTGGACTCTGGCCATGGAAATCCTTAAAGCCAAGTAGAAGAAGCAGTTTCAATGTTATTCTGCAGGCACTGAGGATTTACTAGTAGATTGATCTGACAGCAGTCTGTCAAATGGACTAGAAATGTTTGCTAATGGGTGGAGAAACAACAGTGAAAAGACTATTGGCAGATTACAGACCAGTACTTCTTAAAACCTCGCTGTGGAAGTGAAATCCTTGGGGACCTTGTTACAAGTCATATTCTGATGCAGTGAATTAGACTGGAGCCCTAGAAACTCCATTTATATCAAACACACGGACAGTCCATTTACTGCTGGTCCAGAACAGGTGATTGTGCGTGTGTGTGCGTGTGTGTAGGGGAGGGAGAAAGAGAGGGAAAGAGAGAGAAGGAGAGATAATATCCGTAACATTTTAAATGTACACACACACAGTGGTTGTCAACATGGGTTACTTTTGTCCTCTGAATAATGTTTGGCAATGCACAGATACATTTTTAGATTGTGCAAATGGGGAGTGGGAGTTGATACCAACACCTTCTACCAGTACAGGCCAACAGTGACACTTGAAGGTCGGAGATGGTATTAAATGTTCTAAAATGCATATATAGTGCCTACAACAAAAAAGAACCATTTAACCAAAATATTGGTGAGTGGAGACATTGCACTAAAATCATAACACTTATAGAAACTCACTAATGTACTATCCTCAGCAAAATGTTCAAAATGCATGCATAATTAAGAAATTCTTTATTATTTCATGTGGATAGGAAGGTATGATAGAGCTAGAGAAGGGAAAAAAATCTACCAACTCTAATGTATGTGCAGTTAAGTACTAAAGAAAATACAATGCTTTTTTCCTGAATGACCTCAGATCAACATTAATAGTTATGTTGCACATATTTCTCTCCCAGTGTTTAGTTTGCTTTCTGTTACTTTAGCAAAAATATCCAAAAGGAGCTTCTTGGGAAAGCAAATATTTAGGGATCAGAATTAGTCCCATAGTCGGTGTCTGTTGAGGCTGGTTATGGCAAGTAGAGAGAGACTACATTATGGTGGGCAGGAAGAAGAAAAACACCGACCCTTTCTTGAGAGAACCACCTTCCAAGGGTATGTTCTCAATAAAGACCTCCAACCAGAAGCATCTCTCAAATGCCAAGTCTCCACCCTTAGTCCATCAGTCATTAATATTAAGGCATCAGTTTAAAACATCTATCTGCATGAGTTTAGGGAAGTCCTCTGGTTTGCTTTATCATTCCTTATTCATTTCTTTCAAGTCACTGCAAGGCTTCACATTATTTTAAATTGAGATTCCCTTCACCAACAAATAGATTGGCATTTATATCTACCATAGCTTCTGATTTCCTATCTTCAGGAAAACATTTCCACTTGTTATTCCAGCCTACCCATTTCTACATTTACTCTAATTATTACAATTAATTAGAAAATGTTATTCTTCTCTCTGTTATTATTCCCTGCCCTCCTCTTGTTACATAAATTTTGTGGCAAACACAGGGCAATGATTGTAACTGTTTAAAGCCAAAATTAGTAATGCAGTTTCCCACCAGTTTTAGCACTTTGTTCCAAAGTGTTCATATATGATCATTTCTGTTCAATAGCACTTAATTTGGAGCATTCTAAAGAAGTCTCTGTGAAAGTCACTGCACTCTGTGGATTCTGTTGTTGAGCCTCTGAATATAGATTTTAATCTCCTATTCCAAGAATCCTTATTACATTAGAAAAAAATAAATCCCTATTTGCTTAATCACATAGGGTCATGTTCTCTAGTTTTTGTAGCACAAAGCAATTTAATAGATGTGTCTTTCCCTTCTACCTTCTTAGAATCTGTGGTCCCTCAGTTTTCATCTACTATGCACTATTGTCAATCATTTCCTCTTCAGTATTACCTTCTCAAACTGGTAAACTAACTCCCTTTTCTTCTACCTTCAACTGACATAACAAACCAAAAAATATGTATTTATACTTCTACATATAAAAGATACATATTCAGGATAAAGTTTGAAGGAGAATTCTGTGTTCACCACAGTTTCACAATAAATGGAAAGAATGCTTAACTACCTCTCCATATCATGTTTTTTTTTTTTTTCTTTTTTGCTTCTGAATTGAATACAGGCTTATCCAAATTTCCATGCTTTTACTTTTCAGTTTAAAACTCCGTAGTGTAACAGCCTAATCATTGCATAAGGAAGAAACAGAATGTAAAATACGTTCTTGTTTCTCTTTCCTTATTAAAAATGTTATTTAAAAAATGGCTGCAGCCTCCAAAGTACATTTTCAAGTTCCTTCTATGGACTTAATCACACACCTCCTTCCACAAACATCTATAAAAATTCTGATACTGTGAATGAAAGAGGAAGTTTAAATTCTTCTCATTTGAATTCCATTGTCAAATCTACTTTTGAAAAATCTGTCTTTTGGACTTTCTTTCAGCACAATTTAAAATTACACAACAATGCTTAGGTGATTGGGAAGGCATTTTCAGAATGCCAGTGGTAAATCTGAAACATTTTCTCAGATCTAAAATAGAATAGCAAGCCCTCCTCTCCCCTGTTGAGAAGCTTACTAATTCAAGATTTGTGCAAACTCTCACAGATGCTGATGCTCCCATGGGAGACTGAGCTAGTGCTGGTACCTTTTTACTGTGGCACCTCACATAATTAAGAAAATTACAGTTATGCTCCTTTTTCCCAGACAAGGAGCAAAAACTATCCTTGGATTCTTTCCAAAGGTAAATGGGAAATAAATCTCTCCTTGCTTTTTTCTGTTTAAGAACATATATATATATATATATATATATATATATATATATATACAGGCATTACATTTTCAGTACTGATTAACAGACTAGTGGGATAAGTTTAATTTAATTTATGTCTGATACCCCTTTAGAATGATGTGATGGTGGTTATACTAACATATTCCACCCAAGCCGAGGTTTAAAATATTTATCAGTGCAATTCATGGAGGTAGGAGGCAAGAATAAAGGTGAGACTAAATTCCTAGTACATCTGATTGTGGAGGGTCTAGTGAACCAGGAAAGTTCCTAGATAAGGGCCATGCAACTCCCCAGCTCTACTCAGAGAGGCAAATAGCCTCACTGGTGAAATTGTCGAACTGCAAGAAAATTCACCCTAAGAAGCTGTAATTAGAAGTATATACCTTGTATTATAGTCCACGTTAAAGCAATCAGCCTCTGGCTGTCGTACCTGCTGCTCCCCTGCAGCACGTTCAATAAATCCAGCTTTGCTCACTTTATCTTACTAATCTGCTGAATACTCTGAGGCCCCTGGAGGCTGTGTTTAATCAGCTCTTCCCCAGACACTCTGATGTCATAAACGAGACTTCTGTGATCACTTGGAGCCAACCTCCAACATGTAGTGCAATATGCTGTTACAGCTCATCTGAGTGAATCCACACACACCACTGGCTCCTTGATCAGTCTCAACATTTCATTTCTCTTCTATCTGCAGTCTTCAGCAAACTGTTTGTCTATCCAGGAGCAACTGACAGTTCCTGGCCAGGAAAACTCCCCAGTGGAATCTGAAGGCCCTTGTGCATGGACACCTAGTACATCCCTCAGGGATAATGACTATGCTTGTCTATATTCCACCTTTCCAGGCTCTCTTCATCCTTCACATAGGAAAAAAGCCTACAGTCCACCCCCCTGCCCCCACCCCAACCCCTGTTTCAGCTAATGGCCAAGTTCACAATTTTCCCTAGACTGAAAGCTTTGATGCTTCCAGAGTAAGTAAAATTTTTGCCCCTAATCTCAGACCTGGATTGGCTACTCAGCCTCAGAGACCTTCCTACCTAAGAGGGAAGAACCAGGCTTTCTTCCAGCTGAAGAAGTGTTGTTGGTTGCCCCCTCAGTAGGTGAAATGTCCCATTGAAGTGAAAATCCACTTATATTGAATTTCCCTTTTCCAGTGGGATGTGTATATCTTTCTTCTAACAACTTCTACCCACTCTTTATTCAGAAGAGATATTGCCACAAAGCTTCAACTATCTTCACTTGTCACTGTTCTTGTCAGTTTTGTTATGTATTTTTGTTCTTGAGTATTATGCCTATTGCTTGTCAGAATTCTACATAACACAATTTACAGCGAGATAATATCGGCATTAGTGCATTGAGATGATGACTCACACACATAAGTCTAAGTTTAACAATGGACTCCAGGTGAAGTTGGGTTAAGAACCACTTCTGGCCGGCACCGCGGCTCAATAGGCTAATCCTCCGCCTTGCGGCGCTGGCACACCGGGTTCTAATCCCGGTCGGGGCACTGGATTCTGTCCCGGTTGCCCCTCTTTCCAGGCCAGCTCTCTGCTGTGGCCCGGGAGTGCAGTGGAGGATGGCCCAAGTCCTTGGGCCCTGCACCCCATGGGAGACCAGGAGAAGCACCTGGCTCCTGCCTTTGGATCAGCGTGGTGCACCGGCCACAGCGCGCCGGCCGTGGCGGCCATTGGAGGGTGTACCAACAGCAAAGGAAGACCCTTCTCTCTCTCTCTCTCTCTCTCTCTCTGTCCACTCTGCCTGTCAAAAAATAAAAAATAAAAAGAATCACTTCTTTTTAATTTTTTTTTACTTTTATTTAGCAAATATAAATTTCCAAAGTACAGCTTATGGATTACAATGGCTTCCCCCCACCATAACTTCCCTCCCACCCGCAACCCTCCCAACTCCCACTCTCTCTCCCATTCCATTCACATCAAGATTCATTTTCAATTATCTTTATATATAGAAGATCAATTTAGTATATATTAAGTAAAGATTTCAACAGTTTGCACCCACACAGAACATAAAGTGTAAAATACTGTTTGAGTACTAGTTATAGAATTAATTCAAATTGAACAACACATTAAGGACAGAGAATTAGAATCACTTCTTCTAATACATCTTTGTTGCTCAAAGGTAGCTGAAAAAATTTTGACTCTGATCTTGGACATCAAATTCTTCCCTCTCAACATGGGACAAGATCAACACCCAGGTCAAATCCAATTTGACAAGAAGAAACAAAGAGAACCTAGCTACAGATTGATTGATAAGCAGTGTTTTCAGACACAGGCCTTGAACACAAGGAGGGAATATAAATTAAGATGGAGTAACTGGTGTCAACATTAAACAAAATTAGATAAAATTGAGGTGTTGTAAATGGAAGGTTCTGAATATGATCTTCTGATGGTAAATGTCACAGAAGACCCTGCTAAAACTATGTATTGTATAAAGGACCCATTTCAAAAAGAGAGATGCTATCTAGGTTTGAAACTTGTTATTCTCAGCCTCATAGTAGAATCTGTATCCAGCATGATCAAGTCAGTGCTGAGGAAGATCTTTGACCTCTTTGTACCTGAAAAGTAAGGATTGGGACTGTGGTCAATGACTTAAAATTTATGAAGCACCTTAGTGTAATTAATTGTGTTATGTGTACTAAGTAAAATTCTATATGTTCTTTTATTTAGAGCATTTTGTCTTAATTTAGAGATTATAAAGGATCATTTCAAAAATAAAAATCAAAGGAAACAGTAGATATGAGAGAGAGATAAAAAGGAAGTTATAAGCATGAGAATTTATTCTTGATATGGAAGGTTAAAAAGGAAATAGATTTTAGGGGATGATAAAGAAAAGGGTATAGTATAAGAAATTTTGTCCTACAGTAGGATGACTTGATTACTGTAGTCTAGAAAAGAAAAAAAAAATAAGACAAAACCTAAAGGTTTAAGTAAGTCACAAAGGGCCTGAGTAGGTCACAGAAGGTTTCCAAAGGATAAACTTATAAACTTATAGGAGATACAATAAAAACCCTAAACTTCAGTTCTCGACTCCCAGGGTGGAGTACTTGACATCTATCCTCTCTACTGCTCCTATTCCTCTAATATATCTCCTCCTCATCCTAACTCTTGGCTCTCCTCTTTTGAACAAGCTAATTCAGTTTATCTCCTCCAGAATACTGCAAATACATTCTCAAATGGTAAATCAACAAGTTTATCAATCCCATCACCATCAAATTCCTCCAGAAGGGGCTATCTACAATTCAGCGTATCTTACTGCTTTCTGTTCAAGCCTCTGGGCATCCACCGATGTCTGGGATCAAGATCTCCCATCTTCAACTTATCTTACCTTTTGCTGCTTTTGCCTTGTATCCTCAAGGACCTGAGAAAATTTTAAACAGAAAGCACACATACAGTGTATTTTAGAATGCAGCTGTCCACTCGGTCAATCCTTCTCTCTAATGCATTAGTGTAAAATGGGTTTCCATAAGTCTGAAATCAAATAGAGTCCACTTATAAAGAAATAAAGCACCAGAAAACATTTGGTGACAGCAAAAATAGGAAGAAAATTGTCTTTTAATCCACTTTCAATTGGAGAATACTCTTATCAGAAGAAAAAGAGAAAACACAAGCAAATTCTCTACAATAGCATGCTAATAAGATATGTCATCACATGTAAAGGGATGTATGTGTGCACATGCATAGTCTTACACACACATGCACACAAACAACACACACACACACACACACACATATATATATATATATAGAGAGAGAGAGAGAGAGAGAGAGAGAGAGAGAAAAGTAACAGGGAGGAGTTATAGGATACATTTTGGGAGGCAAATGTGTTTCTAGTCTCAGAATTAGGAAGAGTTTACTACCTATGTTTCTTTTGAACAACTAATCCATTTTCTTACATACAGCAAGAATTACAAAATTGAGGAGCCTTTTTTCCCCCCATAATCCTACTTTGGTTTTATTCTGTTTTATACCCTTGAATTCTTTTGCAAAGAGGATAGACTACATAATCAGATAACATGACTTAAAATATTTGCTGTCCATATCACAACTAAAGAGCATTCGCCAATTCATTTTATTTTTTAAGACTTCACTGCTTCTGCATCCACAAAATAAATTATGATATTCACTTCTTAGAATTGCTTCAAAAATTTTTGAATCAGTATTACTCCAGTTGGAAGTGCTCAAAAACTTTATCCCCTACCCCCCAAAAATCCCTTGTGAAATAATAATTTCATTACCAATTTTGTTCGCATTCATGTGTGTATTTTTATTTACTTATATTTTTTGCTTATATTTATGTATCTGAAAGTCAGAAAGACACACACACACACACAGAGGGCAAGGGGAGTTTTCATCTGCTGGGTCATGCCTCACATGCCATAGCAGCTAAGGCTGCATCTAGCCAAAGCTAAGAGCCCAAACTTCAATAGGATTCTCCCGTGTCCGTGTCCAGAGCCATCACTGCTGTCTCTCAATGTTCACATTAACAAAATGCTAGAATAGGAAGTGGAGATAGGACTCAAACCCAGGCATCTCAATAAAACCTGTGCATGTCCCAAAAGGTGTTTTAACTGCTGAAAAATTGTCTACTCATGTGTGCATATTTTTATGTGTTCATTTAATTCTCATTTCCTTCACTGTGTGTAGGAAAAGATTTATGTATTTGAGAAAGATAAAATAAGGCAAAATATGATACAAAGAAATTGCAAAATTATGATTGCTTTCTCTACTTGCTAGAGATAGTAATAAGTGCTATTTTGTAATAATAATTCCAGAGGCAGAATAATATTTAAGAGTAAGGTTCAATAATTGATTAAAGGAAAGTTGTTGATTCTACTTAGAGTATCGCAACATATGAGCAATTGAAATCACTGTGCAGCAATGCAGGGCTGCTGTGCAAACTTCCTTAGTCATTTTAATGCTAACAATTATTGTTTGAAATAAAATTCTGTGACAAAATATGCTTCCAAAATAAATGAAGATTAAAGGGAGAAAACCATAATTAAAATGTTTTTAAGAATAACATGAAAGATCACACCTATAACAAAATCAAAAATGACAGGAATTTACAATTTTATTTCATGTCATCTCAGCAAGACTTCTGCTTATGATAATGATTTTTACAAACAGATAATGTCTTCATTATTAATTAAAAATCTTTCATGCAACTGTGAACATTTTCTTGAAAGATACAGGATTCAATTCTTGCTTATAGATCATGATTTATTGCAGAAGTTGCTTAAGTAAAAGTGTAATCATTTCTTCCTAAGATTTATTATTCCCTACACTAAACTGTGATGGTAGTATGGGTCTAGGACAATATGAATGTACTTAATGCCTCTGAATAGTACACTTAAATTGACTAAAATATCTTCGATGCCGTGTATGTTTTTCAACAATTTTGGAGACAGAAACACTAAAAAAAAAATAATTTATTGACTTTTTGAAGAAAGTTCATGATAAAAGTCCATGATAATTCGGTTTCCCTTGTACTTTTTTATTTTTAAAGATTTATTTATTTGAAAGGCAGAGTTTACAGAGAGAGGAAGAGACAAAGAGAGAAAGAGAGAGAGAGAGAGAGAGAGAGAGAGAGAGAGAGAAAGAAGGAATTTTCCATCCTCTGGTTTACTCCCTAAATGGCACAATGGTCAGGACTTGGCTGGTATGAATCCAGAAGCCAGGAGCTTCATATGGGCCTCCCACCTAGGTGCAGGGACCCACGTCTTTGGACCATCTTCTTCTGCTCTCCCAAGCACACTAGCATAGAGCTGGATCAGAAATGAAGCAGCTGCCGGCGCCACGGCTCAATAGGCTAATCCTCCGCCTGCGGCGCCGGCACACCGGGTTCTAGTCCCAGTCGGGGCACCAGATTCTGTCC
Source organism: Lepus europaeus (assembly GCF_033115175.1). Classification (NCBI taxonomy): domain Eukaryota; kingdom Metazoa; phylum Chordata; class Mammalia; order Lagomorpha; family Leporidae; genus Lepus; species Lepus europaeus. The sequence continues at coordinate 64,119,555 of NC_084842.1, read as the reverse complement.
TGGTTGCTCCTCTTCCAGTCCAGCTCTCTGCTATGGCCCGGGAGTGCAGTGGAGGATGGCCCAAGTCCTAGGACCCTGCACCCGCATGGGAGACCAGGAGAAGCACCTGGCTCCTTGCTTTGGATCCGCGCGATGTGCCGGCCGCAGCACGCCGGACACAGCGGCCATTGGAGGGTGAACCAACGGCAAAAGGAAGACCTTTCTCTCTGTTTCTCTCTCTCTCACTGTCCACTCTGCCTGTCAAAAAAAAAAAAAAATGAAAAGAAAATAAATGGCAAATGGAAAAAGCAGTTCATATTGTATTGAATGGAAATGAAGATAGATTAAACTGTCTGAGAGGCTGGTGTTATGACATAATGGGTAAGCCATTGTCTGTGATGCTGGCATCCTGTAGTGGCACTGGTTCAAATCCCAGCTGCTCTTCTTCCAATCCAGCTCCCCAAAAATAGCCTGAGAAAAGTGGCAGATGACCCAATGGGCCTGGTGCTGTGGTGTAACAGGCAAAGCCGCCGCCTGCAGTGCCAGCATCCCATATGGGTACCAGTTCAAGTCCCAGCAGCTGCTTTCTGATCCAGCTCTCTGCTATGGCCTGGGGAAGCAGCAGAGGATGACCAGAGTGCTTGAGTGTCTGCACCCATGTGGGAGACCCAGAAGAAGCTCCTGGCTGCTGCCTTTGGATTGGCCCAGCTCCAGTAGTTGCAGTTATTTGGGGAGTGAACCAGTGGATGGAATGTCTCTCTCTGCCTCTGCTTCTGTAATTCTGCCTTTAAATAATAAATTAATCTTTTAAAAAATGACTCAATTGCTTGTACTCCTGTGACCCACATGGGAGACTCAGTTGAAACTCTTGGCTGTTAGATTTGACCTGGCTCAACCTTGGCAATTGTGCCCTCTTGGAAGTGAACCAGTGGATAGAAGCTCCCTATCTCTCTCTCTCTCTCTCTGCACCTCCCTCTCCCTCTATAACCCCAACTTTTAAATGAATAAAAATGTTTTTAAAAAACAAATAAAACCTATGTCTGTGACAGCTAAAGCAAGATAGAGAGACAAATTTTTATCATTTTTAATTGCATGTATTAAAAAAAACTGGGATAGATCTTAAATCAAAATCCTTTGTCTTTATTTCAGGAAATAATAAAGAAGAGCTACCTAAACAAAAAAGCAAGCAGAAAGAAAAAAATAATAAAAATAAGGACAAAAACCAACAATTAAAAATGCAGTATAGAGAATCACTGAAAGAAAGCTTTATAAAATATTTATTAAAGTTGATAAACCTCTAGCAAAATTGACAAAGTTTAAAATAGAGGAAAAAAGTTTATCATTATCAAGTAGTAAATAGGGAATACATATCTTGGAGCCATTCAAAAGAAAACAAAGGAATACTATAAATAACTATAATCATATATTCAACAATTTGGAAGAAATAAATCATCAAATGAAACAAAAAGAAACTATCAAATTAGATCACAGTGAAACAGACAAAATGGATAGTCTTAGTAACCATCAAATAAATTGAATTTGTAATAACAAAGCTCCTGAGAAAAATGCTCTAGTCTCCCAGGATTTTGAGGGAGAATTCTAGGAAACATTTAGAAATGAATTAAAGTAATTCCAAGATGTTAGGGGAAACTAGTGGAAAAAAAGTGGAGAAAGTATATTCTCATTGGAGATTGAGAGAGAAAACTGCAATGGAGACTCTCTGTAGGAGGGATGCCATGGATCTGTGTGTATGGTGCAGACGTGCAGCAATACACATGAACACAACACATGACCTCAGTATCAGCTCAGAGCCAGAGAAAGCACCAGCTTTGAAGAGCAAGGTGAAATCAGATTGCAGCAGTCCATACCACTGGTGATATGGCTGGAGGGAGATCTTGGTAGATTACACTATCTTTGAATCTGGCCTGGAGCCCTGAGGGGACAGGGTGCTGTTAAAAGGGGCATATTTCTCCCCTTCCTCTCCACAATGGCACGATGCAACTGGCTGAGAGAGGGCAGGTGCAATTTTGGACACAAGTAGCATCTGTGACAGCTCTTGTGTGCCTTGCCAGCAACTGTTGGGGACAAGACACCAGCTTGACACATCCAGCAATTAACAGGGTAAAGGAGCCATTCTGAAATCAGCACCAGCTGCAGAGGCTCTTGTGCATGCCCTTCATCTGGCAAGGAGAAAGCAAAATTGTGAAACAAGTAGGGGCTGTGGCTTGTGGCTCTTGTGCATGTGTGTGATCCAGGGATTTTACCAGAGGGAAAAATCCTCATTCCCTACTGACTTTGAGTCCACTTGAGAGGATTAAAAGAGGAACATAGAACTGTGGGGTGCCACAGCACCGTACACACCCCATGCCCCAGCATCGTACAGTTGCTGAATTCACATTTTTCTCATCAGTGCATGAATCTTTCTCTAGTATAGTGCATATGCTAGTCCAGAAAGAAAGTCTCAGGAAATTTGAAAAGAAATGAAATCATACCTGCATCTTTGTTGACAATAGAATGAGGCTGAGAAACAATAACTCAAGAATTTCTAAAACATATGCAAACACATGGAGACTGAACAACATGCTCCTGAAACAACAGTGGGTCACAGAAGAAATGTCTACATAATTTTGCCAAAAGCAATAAGCGAGTGGTTATAAGCAGAGCCAAGCAAAATAGTCAAACGTGGAAACGACCAAAATTTCCATCAACAGTGGTAAAACGAGTAAAAGGATAGTGTAAAATCTTGAATTCTTAATCGGATTCTAGTACTTGAGTCTTTTCATTTTATGAAAATTTATTCAAGAGGATGTATTTCTTTATGTGTGTCATTTGACAACGAAAATTGTACTGAAGGGAGTATTAGCCTTGTTAAGACACACCTGACCCAGGTTCCTGAGTTTGAATCACCACTCCTGAGCCCACCTTTCTGTCAATGCAGAGCCTGGGAGGCAGCAGGTGAAGGCTCAATTAACTGGGTATCTCCCACCCAGTGGGAGTCCTGAATTGCCTTACCAGCTCGTGGCTCAGGTCCTTGTCAGGGTGTGGACATTTGGAGCATAAACCAACAGATGTGAGATCTCTGTCTTTGTGCCTCTCAAATCCATTTAAAATCCATTTAAAAAAGAAGATAAATTTCAGATTCTGCTCTATGGTTGATATGACCACTCAGGTTCTGTCAATTTTTCTGCAAAGCTCTGTACGTATAACACTAAATGAACTGAGAGCTGGAGAATAGCAAAAACACAAATCACTGAAAATAATAACCACAGAAATAATAATAAAGTAGCTTTCAGGAAAATTCAAAACAAGAACTCAGCCAAAATTTAGCAGCTTAATTCAGTTAAAGGAAAATGTTGAATGTCTCATTCAATGGAATTTTATAACACTTTTTAAAAGAATAATAGCATAACATTACAGATTTATCTAATTTTATCCATTTAATCCCCAGGTGCATATACTTAAACAGTTTTCCCTTATCCTATTTTTCTACTTTAAACTTTCCTTTAGGTTATTGTTTTGTTCTTTTCCCATTTTCTTGGAAGAGGGACTTAACTACTCAAATTATACTTCTATTATAATTTGACCTTATGAAGAAATGCACATGATATTTCCCCTGAAAGTGGAATGAGTTTGGCCTAAATTCTTTCATGCATGTCATGGGCAAACATTGTAGGTAGTATTTGCCTCAAGACATAGTCCCTGTAGTGATTGTAATTGGAGAGTTCAGTTGTGCACTATGAGACCAATCTTTTTACTATCATCCTTTCAATGTAGCATTCACAGAAGGGCTTCTTTAGTTTTCAGGAGGTACCAGTTCCTTTCCCAAACTACTGCCATTTATTTTTCTACCTCACAGGTTCATTTTATCCTTGTTTTCTGATCAAAAAACCTCCTACTTTCAGAATGCCTCAGGCAAGGTGGGTCTGACAGCAACCTTTGCTTCCCTAACACTTCTCAGTTCCTCTCTTGCTTTTGAAGTGATAACTTACTGTGCCAGGTGACTGCAATGTTTTTGTCTGCTCTCTGTATTTGGCCTTCTCTTGTTTGTCCTAGTCACACAGCTGGGGGAATTCACATTCAGCATCTTAAAAAGTGTCACATGGCTTTGTGTCATTTCTATCATTCAGAGGCAAGATAGCTTATCCAATGAGATGTGGTGGGAGCAGAGAGTAGAGTCTGGGGCAGGGATAAAATAGCACAGTGCACCTGCCTTCTTCATGCACTGGTGCTTGGAAGACTTCATTGCTGTTGCAAAGAGGATTCTAGGAGAGAAACCAAGGTCTTGAATCACTCTATTTTACAAACTCGTCTCCAGTGTGTGTAGCACAAAAATGGACTAATGGGGTCTACTGGCAGAGATTATTGAGGCCACCAATTCTTAAACAAATGCCAGTGGAAGATAAGTATCCTTTGCTTTATCAATTAGAGCCATGGGTATGTATAATGAGACTATTTTATTCCAAACAAAATACTGTGTCGTACTGAATAAGGGTTAGCATTACGGTACAGCAAGTAGACACTACTAGTTCAAGACTGTTTAAGATCCAGCATTCCTGCTAATGCTTCTTGGAAGAAAGCAAAGAATGACTCAAGTACTTGAGTCCCTGCCCTCTATGTGGGACACCTGGATGGAGATCTGGGATCCTGGTTTTAGCCTGGTTCAACCACGGAGATAGTTAGCATTTGGGGACTGAATCGGCAAAAGGAAGATCTCTCTCTCTCTCTCTCTCTGTCTCTCATTACCCACCAAATAAAAATGATAAACAAACTATTTTTTCTTTGAATCTTGTGATAAGACATTTGAATTATAAAATCTTAATATGTGCATTCTAGAGATGGGAAAACTGAAGCAAAAAAAAAAAAGCTTGATCACATGGTAAAAATCATACAACACATAACTTTGGGAACTGGGATTCCTATAAGGGCAAAATTGACTCTAGAGTCTCTGTGTTAGAGCTTGGAGTGGCTTTGGATGATCATGGATGTGTGAGTATAAGTGCTGAAGCAGTAGCCTCATGAAACAAGGATGTGAAATGCCTAAGGAATTAGAGGTATCCCTAGGTTTTAAGAATTGGTTCCATGGGGCAGGGGCCGGCACTGTGGCACAGCAGGTTAACGCCCTGGCCTGAAGCGCCCGATTCCCATGTGGGTGCCGGTTCTAGTTCGGTTGCTCCTCTTCCGATCCAGCTCTCTGCTATGGCCTGGGAAAGCAGTAGAAGATGGTCCAAGTCCTTAGGCCCCTGCACCCACGTGGGAAACCTGGAAGAAGCTCCTGGCTCCTGGCTTCGGAACAGCACAGCTCCGGTCATTGCGGCCATCTGGTGAGTGAACCAGCGGATGCAAGACCTTTCTCTCTGTCTCTACCTCTCTCTGTAACTCTTTCAAATAAATAAAATAAATCTTTAAAAATAAAGAATTGGTTCCAGGACCCCTGACAAATTCCCAAATCTGCAGATGCTCAAGCCCCCTACAGAAAATGGCATAGTAACTGCATATTAACTGTGCACATCTTCTAGTATGTTTTAGATAATTTCTAGATTATTTGCATTACCCTATACAATGCTAATGCTGTGTAAATAGTTCTTATGCTGTATTGTACAAGGAATGGTGACAGGAAATGTAATCTCTGTGTGTTCAATACAGACACATTTAGCTGAATATTTTCAATCTGCATTCAGCTGTATCCACAGCTGTGGAACCTATCAACACTAGGAATTGATTGTACTAGAAGAAACATCTCTCTCTCTCTCTGTCTCTGTCTCTGTTTCTGTCTCTCTCTCTTGCCCTCCATCCCTGTCTCCCTCTCTTACTATACTATGGCTGGTACTAAAAATATCACAAACTAGATAAAGTTCAACAACTTGCCCAAGATTTCAGGAAGTGTTTGGGAAGCCAGGATTCAAACTCAGGAAATCTATCTGCAGCACCCTATTATTCATTTCCAATAACAAAGCACAAAATTTTATTGTTGTAAAGTTTTGAATGTTAGTTTGAATGCAGCGCGCTGGCCGCAGCGGCCATTGGAGGGTGAACCAATGGCAAAGGAAGACCTTTCTCTCTGTCTCTCTGTCTCACTGTCCACTCTGCCTGTCAAAAAAAAAATAAATAAATAAATAAAATAAACTGATCAGGACTGTTTCTAAAGGTGACTGGGGAAGAAGGGGACATCGTGCCACAGGAAAGATGCCCACTAAGCAGTATAGTCTCTCTTTGAGAGTTATTTTACTATAACAATTCAATCCCTAAAACTCTTTGGAGAAGTTGCAATATAACACCCAAAACTGGGTCTACTCACCCGATCAGCAGAACGTCAATTCTGACACCAGCGTGGTGGAAGAAAGATAACGATTATAGCAATGCGTAGAGAAAGGTGTCAGGCACCTGGTGTGTAACTTCCAGGCTTCCTGAAAGGTTAAGGGTGAATTTGAATTCTTCTGGATTGAAGCTTGGCCAGAGAGGTACATGTTGAACTCATGTCCAAATTTCTGGTTGCTCTGTGATCGATGTGACTTTGCATATTGGGTGGTTCTAGTGTGTTCTTTATGTTGAAAAAGGGAGTGTCAGTCAGTCCAGGGGCTCAATAGTAGTTATTTCCTTCCTTGGGATTGGAATCCCTGAAAAGAACTCCTTAAGACAATAGCAATTGGCCGGCGCCATGGCTCAACAGGCTAATCCTCTGCCTGCTGCGCCGGCACACCGGGTTCCAGTCCTGGTCGGGGCACTGGATTCTGTCCCGGTTGCCCCTCTTCCAGGCCAGCTCTCTGCTGTGGCCCGGGAGTGCAGTGGAGGATGGCCCAAGTGCTTGGGTCCTGCACCCATATGGGAGACCAGGAGAAGCACCTGGCTCCTGCCATCGGATCAGCGTGGTGCGCCAGCCGCTGCGCGCTGGCTGCGGCGGCCATTAGAGGGTGAACCAACGGCAAAAGGAAGACCTTTCTCTCTGTGTCTCTCTCTCTCACTGTCTACTCTGCCTGTCCAAAAAAAAAAAAAAAAAAAGACAAAAGAATGGGCGTAGACTTTATTAAAAGAGATTATAGAGTGGCACAGTAGGTAAGCATCCGCCTACAGCGCCAGCATCCCATATGGACGCTGGTTCATATTCCAGCTGCTCCTCTTCCAATCCAGCTCTCTGTTATGGCCTGGGAAAGCAGTAGAAGATGGCCCAAGTGCTTAGGCCCCTGTACCTACGTGGGAGACCCAGAGGGAACTCCTGGCTCCTGGCTTCAGAGTTACAGACAGAGGGAGAGACAGAGAGGTTTTCCACCCATTGGTTCACTCCCTACATGGCTACAACGGCCAGAGCTGGGATGGGCCAAATCCTGGAGCCAGGATCTTCTTTCTCTCTGTCTCTCTCTCTTTCCCTCTCTGTCTGTAACTCTATCTCTCAATTAAAATAATAAATAAGTATTTTTAAAAAGAGATTATGGAGAAAGTACAGAGATATCAGTGGATATGGTCAGTCCCATGAGGAGAGAATCATGCCATAGAGAGAATTCCTGCTCCTCTGTTTGGTTGTTCCTTTCTTGGGTAGCTAGTTGTGCCCCAACTGAATATAGAAACAGTGGAGTTTAGCTTGGATTCGTTGTCCTTGATGGTATCTGAGAAAGTTTTCACGGCATCTCCAGGTGGAGTTCAGTGTCCCTGTACTCATTATTGCACCTTTTTCATGGTGGGAGCACTGAATTGGCATGTAGGGAGATTGAGTTAGAGGTACAAAACTGTGGCGCATGGAATGAAAGTTCTGAGCTCCTTTTTCTGTCTCTGACTCCCTGCCACATTATTATGGTCCAATATTCAGCAAGTCAGTTACTGACACAGGATGGTAGAAGAAAAAATGAACTTATTTGCAATGTTCAGAGTAAGGGAACAGGCAGGTATCAATCAATTCCTGGATACTGGGGTGGGGTTGGGAGATCAATCATAGAGAGTCATGGATTAGAGTGGGACCTGAGCAGTGCATGATCAGCACGTGTAGGCCTTTGGTTGATCCACAGTGTTTGTGACCTTTCTTTAAATCAGTGATAGGGGCCAGTATATTTTTTTGGAATTGCCAAGGTAGACACTGGTATGTCTGGGCCTAAGGGTAGTTTGGGTATTACAGGAGTTTCTGAACAAATCTCAGGATAGAAGCCAGCCTTGAGATGGTAACTACTGGGAAAAGTTCATCTTTGTGATATCTTTGTTTTTGTATCACCCCTTGATTTAATGAATTACTCTTTTCAGAGGAACTGCAAGTTGAAGGAGGGACTTTGGGCCTGCTGAAATGTACAGCAAAGGCATTAAGAATCAGAGCTCAGCTTCATGTTGATTTCTGGCAAGAAATAGGTGAAAGTTTGGGTAGTTGTGTCCCTATCACCAGATGTGAAACCTGGATTGGGTTCCCAGGTCCTGACTTCAGCCTGGCCCAGACTAGGCTGTTTTTGTAAGCATTTTGAGAGTAAACCAGCAAATGGGAGATATCTGAGATCTCTCTATATCACTTTCAAATACATTCAATTAAGAAATAAATAATTTGAAAATGAATCACTTGGCTGGCGCTGCAGCTCGCTAGGCTAATCTTCCGCCTGTGGCACCAGTACTCCGGGTTCTAGTCCCAGTTGGTGCGCCGGTTCTGTTCCAGTTGCTCCTCTTCCAGGCCAGCTCTCTGCAGTGCCCTGGGAAGGCAGTGGAGGATGGCCCAAGTGCTTGGGCCCTGCACCTGCATAGGAGACCCGGAGGAAGCACCTGGCTCCTGGCTTCGGATCGGTGCAGCGTGCCAGCCGTAGCAGCCATTTGGGGGTGAACCAACGGAAAGAAGACCTTTCTCTCTGTCTCTTTCTCTCATTATCTAACTCTGACTGTCAAAAAAAAAAAAAAAAAAAAAAAAGAATCACTGAATTCCTGAGTGGTTTAATATAGATGAGTGTATTGGTAACTATAGGTTATGGGTCACTGTACTAACTTCATGTACAGTCTTGCCACTGTCTCCATATACACTTTGTCACTTCCTTGGTGGGTTTTCTTTCTTTCCAATTAAAAATTTGAAAAGTAGAACAGGTTACAAAAGTCCAAACTTGAAACTCAAAGTAGATTTTTCATTTTTGTTGTATGTGTGTAGCTCTATGAAATAACATACTCTGGTAATGTTTACAAGTGTTTTGCCACAAATAAACACAAAAGAATTTTTGTCAATAGCAGAGCTTAAAATGGTAGGATAATGTTAGACTGTGTTTCTCCTGATAATAGAAGAGTTTGAATCATTTTCTTTTATCTAGTATATATAATATACACAGCATTTGAAGATTGTATGAATACAAAAGGAGAGACTGAAAATGAAAAGGAGAAATTATAATTGGATTTAACTTGTCCACTACATTGGAAAATACTCTATTCCCAAGGCTTAAAAAAAGTTGTAAAATTCCAGGCTCTGTGAGTTTTGACTGCTGTAATTAACACATGTGAAGTCTTTCAAGTATATTCTAAAGTAAGCATGTCTACTGAAAACTACCTTCAGGCAGCCTTTAAGTAGATGAAAGTCCCTTCCACAGACTACAACTTTCCCTAAAAGCCTCGGTATTATCAAGGTCATAGGATAGCATATCATATTTAACCCAAGCCTACTGTGAGAAGAGTGTAACTACAGGTTCTTTGCAATAGCTGTTTCATTTATTTCAACTTTCAGGGAAAAAGAAAATCTATATACATAATACAAAAGTGGAACTTGAAAATAATATGAAAATAAATTTATTGTTGGTAAAGAATTTATTACCAGCTCTCCAGGAAGTACAAAATTTGGAATTTAGAGTCTTTTATCCTTATTTGTATCAGCTCCAGCTCCAAGAGTAATTTACTTTATGACAGAAAACAAGATGTACTGAGAAAACTACTGTACTGGGTTAGGACAAAAGCTCTGGGTTGTGGTGATCCTTCTGACACCATAGAAATGACCTCAGTTACTCCAAATGTGTATAAAGCAATTATGTTTGCTACATTTAATTATTCTTAAAATATCTGGAGGTGTATATCTCAATGAAATTAGTGATCTTAAATTAGTCATAATTCCATAATCTTATCTCCCTTTTTCTATTTAGCCATATCGATAATAACAATTAAATAAGGAAAGAAAAACATAATATAAAATATAAATCTTTCCAAGAAAACAATATCAATTTATCTATAGCATATATAATGAAAGTATATGTATAAAAACCTGTATTGTAGCATTTATAAGTAATACCACATTCTTTACAAACTCATATACCAAACAATATGAAAAATGTGTTTAGCAAAAGAAATAAACTATGTTAGGATCCAAATAAAAATGTTTAATTTTCTGAGAAGAATACAATTGAGGGGAGGTAGATTAAGAGTGATTGTTGTTTTAATGAATATCTGGAACCTGAATCCGTTTTAAAGGCAGCAGTGAACTTTAACGTTTTAAAATCTGTCAAAATTAACTCCCACAATCAATACACATTTCTTTATACTGCTGAGAGGTATTTCATATATTCCACTGTATGGATGTACCAGTTTTGTGTTTTTTTTTTTTTTAAATCTAGTCTTGCTGAAGGAAAAGGTTTTTGTTTCTAGTATTTTGTTATTAAGAATATATATATATATTATATATTACATATATAAATCCTTTCTAAAAGTTATTACACTATAGATGGCTTGCAATGTACATCTAAAATTACTCAGTCTTCAAGCTACATCACTTCATGTGCAATTAAGACATTTAATGTTTTACATACTTTGGCATTAAAGCACATTGTGTTGTTAATATTTTTTGTGTTGGGCAGTTATTTCTTGGAGTTTTTAATTTTAAAGCTGAATATTTTTCTTTTTTATGTTTATTTTTTAATTTGTTATTTATTTGAAAGGTAGAATGAACAGAAACACACACACATTCAGGGTGGGGGCTAGGGAGAGAGAGATCTTTAACCCACTGTTTCACTTCCCAAATACCCACAATAGCCAGGGCTGAGTCAGGCTAAAGTGAAGAACCAGAAACTTCATCTGGGTCTCCCATGTGAGTGACATGGCCCAAGTACTAAGGCCATTACCTGCTGTCTTCAAGACGCTAGATAGGAAGCAGAGGCAGGACATACGGAATGCATATACATGGGATTCAGATAATCCAAGCAGTGGCTTAACAGCTGTGCTACAATATGTGCACCTAGACCTTTTAATTGTTTTCCAACCACATTTAACATTATTTTTTAAAGTGTAATTTCCAGGGAGGAGAGAGAGGGCAGAATTTCGGCACAGCTGGTAAAGACACTGTCTTCAAAGCTTGCATCCCATGTGGACACAGATTCACACTCCAGCTGCTCCCTGCTCCCTGATCTAGCTCCCTGTTGGTGGCCTGGGAAAAGTGACATAGTTGACCCAAGTATTTGAGTCCCTAACACTCATATGGGAGACCCTGATGAAGCTTCTTGCCCTTGATTTTGGTCTGGCCCAGTAATGACCATTTTGGTCATCTAAGGAGTTAATCAGCAGATAGAAGATCTATCCCTCCCTCCCTCCTTTTCTCTCTCTCTCTCTCTCTCTCTCTCTCTCTCTGTGTGTGTGTGTGTGTGTGTGTCTTCCTCTCTCTGTAACTCTGGGTTTCAAAATGAATACATGAATCTTTTTTTAAAATATTCTATTTCCAATGCTATTCATTTCTTTACAGAAATTCATATTAAAGTCTATTATATTTTTCCATCTGAAGAATTTCTTTTAACACTTTTATTTTCCTGAGTTTTTGTTTGATTGGGAAAGCCTGTCACTTTTGAAAACTATTTTTGCAAAGTAGAGAATTATGGGGTGTTTTGTTTGTGCTTTGTTTTCTTTCAACACTTTAAAGATGCCATTCTAAATGTATTGCATGATTTCTGTAATATAAAATTAATGTGGTTTTCATTTTTGTTCTTCTACCTGTAATGCTTTCCATCTCATCTGTTGCAATCATTAATTTTTTTTAAATTTTATTTCAGCATTCAAGCACTTCCAGGTTTTTCAAAATTGCTATTTTTTTTTTTTATTGGAGAGGGAGAGAGAGAGAAAGAAAGAAATCTCCAATCCACTTGTTTACTCCTCAAATGCCCACATGGCTGGGGCTGGGCCAAGGCTGAAGCCAGGAGCCTGGAAAACCATGTAGACCTCTCACATGCCAATATGTGTGACTAGGACCCAAGTATTTGAACCATCACCACTACCTCTCAAGGTCTGCATTGGCAGGAAGATAGAGTCAGGGACTGAAGCCAAGAACCAATCCAGATATTCCAGTGTGAGAGGCAGGCATCTTAATGGCTTGGTTGAATGTTCACTTCCTGTTTTATTTTTAATTTTGTAGCACTTACCCTATTTGGTGACCTTTGAGCTACTTTTCTTTGATCATTAACTTTATTTTTTAATATTTTCAAAAATTTACATAAAGGAAATGAATTTCATGAGTTTTATAAATACAGTTTTAAGAGCATAATGATAATTCCCAACTTACCCTCTTGCACTCACTCTCCCTCCTCACTTTTCTTATTTTTATTTTAATTTTTACAAGGACATATTTCCAATTTACTTTCTAATCATAAGCTTAACTCTCCACTAAATAAAGAATTCAATAAGTAGTAAGTAGAAAATCACAGTTCCTCAAGAGTGTAGACAATAGCTATAAAAGTATCCAATTCTCAATATGTCAATTTCACACATTCAATAATTATTATTATTATTACTAAATTAATTATTATTATTATTAAATACAATCATTATTGTATTTTATATATTAGTTACCATGAATTAGGGGGAAATGAGGATATTTGTCTTTTGGGGGCTGGTTTATTTCACTAAGCATAATGGTCAACAGTTGCATTCATTTTGTGAAACATAAAATTTCATTCATGTTTACAGTTGAGTAATATTCCATTGTGTATATGCCCACAATAAACCATATAACCCAGGCATCAGTTGTTGGACATCAGTTCATTCTATCTGTATCTTAGTTATTCTGAGTTGAGCTGCTGTAAACATGGAGGATACAGATAATTCTTTCATGGGTTGATTTCATTTTCTTTGTGAAAATTCTCAAAAGTGGCATGCCTGGGTTATATGGTAGATCTATATTTAGATTTCTGCGGAATCTCCATACTGTCTTCTATAATGCTTTTACTAGTTTACATTCCCACCAACAGTGTTGTAGTGTATCTTTTTCCCCACTAGAAATCTTTATAATTGGTTTGTTCAAATATTTATTCTATATAGATATCTTTCTCTTCTTTTTCAAAGGTTTTCTTTTTAAAAAATATTTATTTATTTGAAAAAGTTACAGAGAGAAAGGGAGAGACAGAAAGAGATCTTGCATCTGCTGGTTCACTGCTCAGGTGGCTACAGCAGAAGCCAGGATCCAGGAGCTTCATCTGGGTCTCATGCATAGGTGGTAGGGGCTCAAACATTTGGACCATCTTCTGCTGCTTTTCCCAGGCAATTAGCAGGGAATTGCATGGGAAGTGGAGCAGCTGGGAAACAAACTGGTAGCCCTAAGGAATGCTGGCATTGTAGGTGGTAACTTTATACAATCTGCCACAATGCCAGTCCCCAAATTTCATTTTTTTCAAAAAACATTTATTGCTATATTAGATAATCAGGTTCACAGTACCTGCATGATAATTACAGCAACACAATTCTCATCGATTTTCATGCTAATGCTATGTCAATAGATTTCAGTTATGCAATGTTTGAGCATTGCTTCCTCTATTAAGTAAATTATTATTTCTATTTTATTTATTTTATCTTTTTATGAACACTTATTGAGGTTTGTAGAGGAAGGGCCTTAATACCCCCAGATTGTGTAGATCCAGAATTTTAGACTTCCTCATATGCTTGTACTTGGCATTCATAAAATTACCAACTCTTCTACTTGAATTATTCGTAACTAGTGTCTGCTTATGTCTATCTCAGGCAAGCTCATGCTTACATCCTCTCCCTTCCTACAGTCAATGTGTCTTGGAACGGTTGCTTTTTCTTGGTTGCAATAAATATCATAGTTTGACTGATACTATTTTAGCACTCTACATACTTTGCAGGAATCCAGATACCATAGACATTTTTGTTCTCTAATTTGTATTTATTTTACTCATTTGAAATGCATAGAAACATCACCCTGCACACATATACAGAGAGAGAGAGAGAGAGAGAGAGAGAGAGAGAGAGAGAAAAATTGATTGTATGATCGTATCTCCTGATTCACTCTTCAAATTCCCTTAATGGCCAGATATAGAATAGACTGAAGTGAAGTCAGGAGTAGAGAACTTAACCTGGGTCTCCCATGTGTCTCATGTGCAAGGGACTCAGTTACTTCAGTCATCACCTGATACCTCCCAGGGTGCACATTAACAGGAAGCTGAAATGAAGAATGGAATCAGGACTCAAACTCATGTATTAGATGCCAATATCTCAAGCAATGTATTAATTGTTAGATTATATTCCCTCCTCACCATGAGTGTTGGAAGAAGAAATGAAAAAAAAGAACAATAAATACAACACTAATAAGTATCTATGCTAACAGCGTGATTCAAGTTCTAACAGTTTTCTATGCATTCTCCCTTTACCATGGTAATAATACGGAATACGTGATATTATTTTTGTTTTTCAGATAAATAAGATATAAAATTATATTAGTCACCCAATTTGCTACATGAAGAGTAGGGACTTAAGCTGAGTACTGGTCCCCTAACCTTTATCAATAAATAATAAATACATTTGTTTCTATCACATTAGGAAGCATGTGAATGCATTTAATGGAGATTATGGCTATACAAAATAGATACTCAACAAACATTTTTTTTTAATTTCTTTGTTATTCTTTGTTTTAGGTGCTTGCTGATGTTCAATGTTATGTCAAGAATGCCACAGTCGATCAAAAGCAATTCTTGTTCTTTTTACAAGTCTTTCCAATAAGTTTGTGTTGTTTTACACTGTCACACTGTTTGCAACACAGTTTATTCAGCAGCTTGAGTATTTTAGGTCACAAATAGAACCTAAGTCATTATTGATTTCTCTTTCCCTTTCTTCCTCTTTCCCAACCTGTATTTATTTTTAGAGGTTAATAATAAGATTGAGTGGTTAATGGAGATGATTGCCTTTTGTGGTTACTGTGCAGAGAGCTGGAGCTTCCGGCCCTTCAGGAAGGCATCAAATGTGAGGGTGTGCTATTTCCCCTCTCGAGGGCAAGAAATGAGTACACAAACCATAGAGAAATAAATAATCTGAGAGTATTTATAGGAGCTACATAATGCAATTTTGACCTCAGATATTTCCCAGAACAACAGCTCAATCTTACACTGATGATTTATAAAGTCTTAGATTGGCCTTTTGAAACCACAAATCTGTGACACTGATATCTTTAATTTCCTTTTGTTCTGTCCCAGACTAACCCCATCATTGTTAAGCACCAAGTGGTCAAAGAGAGAAAAAGGCAGGTCGGAGAATTCAATTCACCCTGAAATTCTGTTCAGAGGCTCCCCTCTTGATCTAATCAGAATTCTAGATATTTGCTTTTAGAACAAGCTTTGCTTTCATATCTTGTCTTGGGAAAGGACTCTCCAAATTCATATTAGAACACAGTTCAATTTTAACCTTTTGAGACACAATGCACTTTGATTAATTAATAAGCTAATGGACTCTAATCACTTTTTACTCATTTTGACAATCAGTGCATGGGCTTCCAATTTTGATTTAAATGGATTTTCTCATCAATATACCAATCTCCTTGGTTATCCTTTTTGTTTTAGAACAGTCTTGTTTAATGTAGTTTCTTTTTTCTTACTATCTCATATTTTTCTCTTTACATTTAGGACCAATTTGTGAAATTTTACTTTCTGGGGCAAGAATTTCTTACCTAAACTCATTTATCCAAATCTAAGCAATTGTTTCATATATAGTCTATTTTACATGGATTAAAGGGATCATTTCACAAGGTTAAGCAACCTTGTGTGGGATGCAAAATTCTAACCTTGTGTGGGATGAAAATGTCACCTCATGTGACACCCACCCTTGTATAATCTCTTTCCCTTGTGTGGGTGGAGCCTATGCACACGAGATGTCACTTCTGTGATTGTGTTACTGCTGTAGAATCTATGTTTGCATTCTTCTTCCCCAAATTCCTGTGGTAGAACCCTAACCCACAATATGATAACATTAGAAGAGACTTTTAGAGGTGATTAGGTCATGCAGTCAATCCCTGATTCAAGAAACAGGATCTAAACAGATACCTGATCTACTGGAGCTTTTGAAGTTGAATTTCTCAAGATCCAGAATGGAAGTAAACACTTTTCAGCTGTTTATATCCCACCCTACCTATCATACTTGGTAATAGCACGCTGAATTAACTAAGGCAATTTTCTTTGTGACCAAAGGAGTTCGAAAATGTTATGACTGCCCAAGATGGATTGACCTGAAGATAGGGTAAATTCTCTGGGTGGGCCTGACATAATCATATGATTCTTGAAATCTGGGTCTAGAGGTTAGAGATGGAGTAATAATTCTGAAGTTCAAAGCATAAGCATGATTTCATGTGCGATTTCTGACCTATCAGTTTAGGCTGTCACATGGCAAGGAATACAGGCACCTCTAGAAGTTGTGAGTGGCTCCTGGCGGGTAGACATCAAGAAAATGGATGCACATAATTCTCCAAATTCAAGGGATTGAATATGGCCAACAAGAATGAGATTCAAATCAGAGTTTTCCCTGGAGTATTCAGATAATAATAAAACCTGACTGAGAGCCTGATTTAGTGTGGTGATTCTCTGAGCAGAGAACTTAGTCACATCATGTTGCATTTCTGAGCTAAAGAGCAAAGAGCAAATAAATGGGACCTGTTTAAAGCTGATAAATATGTGGTAAATTGTTGTGCAGCAACTGAAAACTAATGCATGCTTATTGTGCACAATTTATGCTAAACATTCATTTGCTGTATTCTCTTCCTACAACAAATGATATTCATGCCTTTGAAAACTAGAAATCTACTTATTAAAAATAAAAGTTTATCCATTAAGTAAATCAAATGGCTGTCACACCAGTTATAAATTTACTTCATTGGATGATTCATTCAATATATAAAAATGTTTACATTGCCCCTACTTTAATAAATATGTGTATTTCATAAATTCAATTCTATTAGAAACAAAATCAAACTTTAAATGAGAATACAGGAAGAAATAAAAAGGAGAAAAATTAGTAAAAATATGAAAATTTATTAAATTAGGGTTAGACCTTTTTGCTCACTGGTTAATACACCACTCGAATGCCCTCAGTGCATTTGGAAAGCTTTGGTCCTGGTCACCTCTGATTCCAGCTAAAAATACACATAGAAGTCCTTGCTCATTAAAATGAATTTTAAGAAATCTCTATCTATAGAGGTTCTGGAAGGGCCTGCATTATGGCGTAGCAGGTAAAGCTGCCATCCTGCAGTGCCAGCATCCTGTATGGGCACCAGTTTGCATCCTGGCTGCTCCACTTCCAATCCAGCACTCGGCTATGGCCTAGGAAAGCAGTAGAAGAGGGTTCAAGGTCTTGGGCCCCTGCACCCATGGGAGAGACCTGGAAGAAGCTCCTAGCTTCTGGCTTCTGATCAGCATAGCTCCGGCCTTTGCAGCAAATTGGGGATTGAACCAGCAGATGGAGGACCTCTCTCCCCCTCTCTGCCTCTCCTTCTCTCTCTGTGTAACTCTGACTTTCAAATAAATAAACAAATATTACAAAAAAAAAAGACTCTGGAGTCAGACAGACAGTCCTTATAAGATATACACCTGTGTTATTTGAGCACTTGGGACTCTAGAATTCTTTTTTCTTTTTTTTCTTTTTTTTTTTTTAATCATTTGAAAGGCAGGGTTACAGAGAGACAAGGGGAGAGACAAAGATCTTTCATTCACTGGTCCACTTCCCAAATGGTTGCAATGGCCAAACCTGGGCCAGACTGAATCCAGGATCCATGAGCATCTTCTGAGTCTCCCACTTGGGTGCAGTGGCCCAAGCACTTTGGGACACCTTCTGGTGTTTTCCAGGTGCATAAGCAAGGAGCTGGATTGAAAGTGGAGTATCCTAGGACTTGAACACAGGCAAGTGCTGGCCTCGGGAACTCAAGTTCTTTACAAGAGACGGACTCAGTCTGTTCTGGCTGTCTAAATATGCTGATTCTCCAGCCTTACTTGCTTTAGTTCACTTCTAGCTCCTCACATGAAAAAAAAAATTACAATGATTTTAGATACTTTTGTTTCACCCTTTCATCACTGAATATTCATAATCAAATTCATAAGTAATTCTATTGTTTCTGTCTTAAAAATGTATTCACACCTCACTATTTACTGATCCTCCACAACCCAAGCATAATAATCTCAATTATCCCTTGACTAGATTTATTACATTGATTTATTACATTCAATCTGCCTTATTTATTTATTTACTTATTTGGCAGGCAGAGTGGACAGTGAGAGAGAGAGACAGGGAGAAAGGTCTTCCTTTACCGTTGGTTCACCCTCCAATGGCTGCTACGGCGGGCGCACCGCACTGATCTGAAGCCAGGAGCCAGGTGCTTCTTCCTGGTCTCCCATGCGGATGCAGGGCCCAAGAACTTGGGCCATCCTCCACTGCACTCCCGGGCCATAGCAGAGAGCTGGCCTGGAAGAGGGGCAACCGGGACAGAATCTGGCACTCCGACCAGGACTAGAACCCACTGTGCTGGCGCCGCAAGGTGGAGGATTAGCCTAGTGAGCTGCAGCGCCGGCCTCAATCTGCTTTTCAACATGACTGGCTGAGTAGATTCTCTTATAAAATATATACAATTATACTTCAAAGTATTTGTGGGAAATTAAATTAAAAGATAAGATTGGGACCCCCGCTTTGATACAGTAGCTTAAATTACCACTTGGGATGAAATGATTCAAGTTTCAGCTAATCTACAATTATAATCCAGCTTCCTGCTAATGCATCCCAAGCACTGTCTTAACCACTGTGCTAAATGCGCCCCCAACAAAACGAATCTTTCAAAGGCAAGCCGCTTCATGGCAATCATGGATTAAAACTCAGCCATGAGTTCTTGTATCAATCAGTGGAAAATTAAACTGCTCAAAACCTATAAGGATCTTGTCTCTTGTTTTACCGACCTTATTTACAGTACACTGGTTTTCTCACTGCCCATCACATGAGCCAGATATGTTCTCCCCTCCAGATATTTTCACTTGCCATACACTCTACCTCCATATCTTCTCTCACCCTTCCCTAATTTAGAACTAACTCATCAATGGCTCTTCGACACCTGTAAGTAGCAACACCAAAACATCTCTGCTTATTCTTTCCAGGATATCTATACAATCTGACATTTTATGAGATTTTTTTTTGTTTTATTTATTAATTTGACAGGCAGAGTGACAGAGAGAAGGAGAGGGAGAAACTGAAAGAGAGAGAGAGAGAGATCTTCCATCCACAGATCACTCCACTCTACAAATGAATGTCACTGCTGGGAAAGGCTCAGGCCCAAACCAGAAGCCAGGAGCTCTATCCCGGTCTCTCACATGTGTGAGAGGGGTACAATCGACACTCTTATTTATGATGTCAGTGATCACCTGAGGCTTGTGGCATGAGCTGCCAAGGCTATGGAAGCTTTTTGAGTTCACAAACTCTGTCAGTATTTAGACAGGGCCATAAGCAAAGTGGAAATTCTCTCCTCCCTTCAGAGAAAAGTACATCCTTCATTGATGGTCCCTTCTTTCCACTGGGATCTCACTTACAGAGATCCTTCATGTGAATCATTTTTTTGCCACCGTGTCTTGGTTTTCCATACCTAAAATACTCTCATGGGCTTTTAAGCCAGATCCAAATGCCTTAAGAGCTGATTCTAAGGTCAAAGTGCTGTTTAGGGTGCTCATTTTTAGTTCAGTTTGGAAGCCTTCCTCTCCTTTTTCTTTGTTGTCATATATTTTTTTTTTACTCCTCAGCCTGTATTCTGTCTTATGAAGTCATTTGGTTGAATTCTGGTACAATTTAATCCTGATGAGACTAAAATCAACTAATGATATTTTACTTTTCTCTTTAGAACATAAAAGATCCAATTGTCACGTATCTTCTACAAATTAATTTCTAAATAATGCCATTTCCTCTATCTAATATGGTAGGCCTAAAATAAAGCACTAGAGTCATCCAATGAAATTTCAAGACTAGCTCTTATGTGTGTGCTAGAACTACGCTGTGTACATAAAAGGAAAAACATGTGCAGAAGAAATGATTTAAACAAATGTATAGCAACCTATTCAACCCAATTCTTTTTTTTTTGAGAATTGCTATAAATATGAAATAAAAGTAAAGACAGCATTTAAAGAGCTTGATTTTATTCTGTCTGTGTCAAGAATTTGAATGATACCACATTACAATCTAAAAGCCCATACTCTCTTGATTAGAGTCCACTGCCTCTTTATTGGAATTCCATGCCTTGGAATTTTCCCTACGTATCAGAAAGTGTGTGATCTTAAGCTGAAGGTCAAACAGCAACATTTTTCAGTTACATAAATAATGTCAGGCAGACAGTAAATGAGAATTATCAAGAGTCATACTTTCAAAACTATATAGTGATATAGAATTTTTCTAATAAGATCAGATTTCCTAGAAAGAATAATTTTTGAAAGAAAATTGCTTTACTCTGGATTTAAAAGGAGAAAAAAATCCAAGACTTCTTCAAGTGTAAAATAATATCACCATTTTGTATCAACACTTATCAATGATTACATTTCAAGTAGGTTTGGTGCACACTGATTTATTCTTTCTTAAAATTGAAACCCTCCAAGTGTCAGGTCTATATAAACTCAAGGACAGGACTGTTGGTGGTACAGAGTCTTGGGTCTTAAGAAATTTACAAGTGGCAGAAGAGAAAAACATGTAAACCATTTCACCTAACAAAATATTATGAAGTACCAAGAGTTGACAGAAACCAATTTTAGGAAAAGGCAAACTTTATTAAGTTGAAACTGATTTAATTTAAATTTCATTCCAACCCGGACTCCAAGTTCAATGTTTAATTTAATCCCAATGCTTTATATATGACTTTGTGCTTCTGTATTTTCATTTGTTTCTGTAATTTTAAGTCATTCACAAATATAAATTTTATATTACTATTTCGCATATATTAAGTAAGAAATATCTCAGAATATTTGATGGGAGAAATAAAATAATTCTTTTGCTTTCCACAATAAAGTGGAAAGTGGAGCAAATCAATTAAGCTTGTTTGCTCCTCTTATAATTCTACTTTCTAAAGTAGGACAAAGTTCTCCTGTGTTGTTTAAATGATTTTATCATTTAGAGACTTAAGATGATTAAGGAAGAACATCACTTTAACTGAATGCTTACCAACAGTTGCTAACTAAATTTAAACACAAGGAAACCATAATCTTCTAGTGGGAGACCTTAAAAAAATAGGAAATGGAAACTCTCAAAATTTGACTGTAAGGAAAGATTTTTTCCACCCAAAGAAAATATGAAGTAAAGATAAATAAAATAGGAAGGATAACATGGGCTTATCTCACACTCGTTTTATTGAGGATACCATTTTTGAAAAGAGCCACAAGTGAACTGGACATTGCTTTAATGTGAAAAACCAAAGTATAGTGCTAGCATTGACACTCAAACAACTGGATTCAATTTATCCAATCTTGTGCTAACAGTGTTGAGCTTGGGAATGTTGTCTAACATTTGAAAATACCAGTTTTCTTGCTTTAGAGTAGAAATAATTTATCTATGAAGAAACTCTTCTAAATCCAAGGGAATCATGTATATGGAACACTTACATTTCAATAATCTTTAATGCCAAGTTTCAAAATATGAAGGATTCTATCCTCTTTTTCAAAATCAGTATAATATACATTTTATAGTGTTCTTTTTCAGTGTGTTCTTAAATGCCTAGGTTTATTTCATATCACGGTTTCATGGCACTTTGTTTATCCCGTATTTGTGAGGTATTTATGTTTGCAGTTGTCCACTTTCTGTACAATGCTCTTCTGAACGTTCTTGTTCATAACTTGTGCACATCTTTGATTTTACTTTCCTTCTGAAATTTCATTAAAGAATTGCTAAATGAGGGGCAGGTATTTCATAGCTGTTAAGTTGTTACCTGTGACTCCCACATCCATAATGGAGTTCCGGGGTTCAAGCCCCTAGTTCCCTAGTTCGGCCTTCTATCTAGCTTCCTGCTAGTGTAAACTGCAATTCACAGTGGGTGATGGCTTAAGTAATTGCATTCTTGTCACAAGGGAGATCCAAAGTGAAACCTGCATATCTGCCTTCAGCTTTGTCCAGCCCCAGCCGCTGCAGGCATTTGGAATGTGAACCAATGAAAGGAAAATTCTCTGTCTCTCTCTCTCTCTCTCTCTCAGTCTCTCTCTCTCTCTACCTCTTCAGTGAATCAGAAGATGTTTTTAAAACTACGTCTTGGAGCTGGCACTGTGGCTTAGAAGACCAGGCTTCCCACTGCAGTGCCTGCATCCCTTATGGGTGGTGGTTTGAGTCCTGGCTGTTCCACTTCTGATCCAGCTCCCTGCTAATGCAGCTGGGGAAGCAGCAGGAAATGGCCCAAATGCTTGGACCCCTGCACCCACATGACAGACCAAGAAGAAGCTCTTGGCTCCTGGCTTTAGATCCACCCAGCTCAGGCCCAGTCCCTTGCAGGCATTTGGAGAGTGAACCAGTGGATGGAAGACTTCTCTCTCTCTGTGTCTCTCTCTCTGTCTGTAAATTTTCCTCTAAAATAAATAAATAAACCTTAAAAAAAGACCTTATCTTAAAAAGATCTACATGAAATGATCATTTTTAAGATTTTTTTAGGCACAGAGTTATAGATTTCAACAGTAGTGTAATACATTTACAGTAAACGACAGAAGCAGTATTTGAGCCCATATAACATTTAACTCTAAAGCCTGTGTGCTTTTCCAGACATATATATATATATATATTTACATACAGTATAAATGTATATATATATACATATATACATAGATATATATATATGCATATATATGTATACATACAGAAGGGAATTTTAGAAGGACATTTAAAATGAATTAAAAGATAAGTCACATTATCAATGAAACTTTTGAAATCCCCTCTGTGGATTTGTGTCTCTGTATATCTGTGTATGTGTATAATGTATGCTAACATACTTGAGGGAACTGGGCTCAAGTAATACATCTGGTCTTAAAACATTATGTATAGTACAGGATTACATTTCCATCACTGTCTCCTAAAGTAGTCATTGACAAGTCAAGCACATGATTTGAAACTGTGCTTTAGCAAATGTAATTACCATGGAAGTGGTAATACAAACCAAGCATAAATACCTATTTTAATCAATCTTTAAATGGGGAAAAATGAACTTAGATAATTTAGAAGATTAGGTGGGTAAGATGTCTTTTAAACTAGTTTTCAAAAGCTTACTTATCATTGTAGAGTTTTATAAAAATTAGATAGAAGATAGCTTATAGTTACAGTGTCTGGTGAATACCTGAGGAATAGGGCTTTGTATTTCTTTCTTTCTTTTTTTTTTAACTTTTATTTAGTAAATATAAATTTCCAAAGTACAGTTTATGTATAACAATGGCTGTTCCCTCCGCCCATAACTTCCCTCCCACCCGCAACCATCCCATCTCCTGCTCCCTTTCCCATTCCATTCACATCAAGATTCATTTTCAATTATCTTTACATACAGAAGATCAATTTAGTATATATTAAGTAAAGATTTCATCAGTTTGCACCCACACAGAACATAAACTGTAAAATACTGTTTCAGTACTAGTTATAGCATTAATTCACATTGAACAACACATTAAGGACAGAGATCCTACATGATGAGTAAGTGCACAGTGACTCCTGTTGTTGACTTAACAAATTGACACTCTTGTTTATGGCGTCAGTAATCACCATAGGCTCTAGTCATGAGTTGCCTGTATTTCTAAAATATTTTAGATTTCTGCATCTTGAATGACTTCTGGATCACAACAAGCAATCAATAAATATTTGATAAGCTTAGCATAAAAATATGCACACATTTTTAGAAACCAAACATAACCATAATAATAAAAAATTAACCTGATGGAAAATCTGCTGACCTTTAAGCTGGGGAAAGTTTTCCTGATACCTGTAGACAAAGCATGTATTTTTTCAGACATCTGGGTACATGAAATATAAGTCCAGATTTCCATAACCTCTTTTACAATGGTAGAAAAAGCAAACAAAAAAGGCATAGTCCTGTTTTTCTAAATTCTAATGGAATTTAACATCAAAGAGGAATTGCAACACAAATGTGACTGTGGTGGAAAAACTGCAGACTTATGAGACATAATGTTTGCCTTCAAATTTTTACTCTATTAGCAACTATATAGTCTTGGGTAAGGTACTTCAATTTCCTTTGCTAGAACATAGTAATATTTTGAAGATTAAATAAAAGCATGCATGGAAATTACTTGGAAGTGTTTGGACATCATGATTTTTGGAGATATATGGATTTGTTGCTCATTTTAGTACTTCTATAAAGATATTATTTTCATTTGAATTGATAGGCATAGAGACAGAGTCAGAGATAGTGAAAGAGTTTCTATCTATTGGTTCACTCCCTAAATTCTTGCAAAATCTGGAACTGGACCAGGCCAAAGCTAGGAGTCAGGAACTCCATCCAGGTCTCTGAGTAGGGTGGCAAGGAGCCAACTATTTAAAGAATCATCTGCTGATGCCCAATGGTGCACAGAAGTTGGAAGCTGGAATTGGGAGCAGACCTGGTACTTGAACCCAACCACTCCAATATGGTTGTCCCAAGTGGTTTAGCTGATGTATCAAATTCCCACACCCTTTTAACTTTTGATACCATCATTAAATATGCTTCTAAATTGCTTATGCTGTGGGGAATCCAAATTCTGGCTGTCTCCAGGAGATTGCCAGCTAACTTTAGATCAGGTTCTTGTCTTCCATCATGTAAGAATATAATCGGAAGATTAGATGGAGGAGAGCAGAAAATCAAGAACTGTTGAAAGGCAAAGGGATAGAATACACATATCTGAGTGCTGGCAATCTTATGAATGAGAACTCACCTGATGCAGGCTGAAATCATACTTTTTAAAGGATATGGGGTGGTGCTCAGTGGAGGAAGCAGAGTTTGGGGTGTGGTGAGAGAATGTGTGTAGAAAGGGAGGTGTAGCTGCAAGATGAAGAATGGGTGTGCCAGGTTTTTGATCAAGCTACAACAGTACAAAAGTTGATGGGATTTGTGTGGTACACATGGCTTGAAAATTGCCAGAGCTCAGCTCCTTGACCTTCAGTAACTTCCTGCCTAGACTATATCATTTGCACATACCATACGCTAAGAATGGTACATTAGAAAATCTGAGTCCAAACTGAATCATTCCCAGCAACAACCAGAATTTAAATTGGAATGCGATTCAAATGAGGAATAAGCTTCAAAAGAAATGTACATGAATTACATTATAAAAGTCAAAATTTCCTCTAGAATATTTTTTAACTTGTGACAGGAATATTTTCTGAGGGTACAACCATTGGCCCAGCAATGATCTAGATAATGTGATGAAATAATGAATAAGATGGATAAATTTTTCCTTCATGATTCTTACTTTCTGATGAAAGGAGACATAAAAACACTTAGAATTTAAAAAAATAGATAAATGCTGTATTAGGCGGTGTTCTCTAAAGTAATGAACATATATTTTTGGAGAGAGAGAGAGAGAGAGAGAGAGAGAGAGAGAGAGAGAGAGAATTACTTACAAGGAATTGGCTCATGTGTTTATGAAGGCAGACAAATCCCATAACTTGCAGTTGACCAATGAAGATCCAGGAGAAACAAAGGATAATTCAAGTCAGAAGGCCAGCAGGCACAAGACTCAGAAAAAGCCAACATTTATCTTCAGATTAGAAGGCAGGGAAAAAACTGTGTCCTTGTCCAAAGGTGGCAAAGGAGAGAAATTCCTCCTTATTTGGGAGAAGGTCATATTTTGTTCTAGTTAAGCCTTGGAATGATTGCGGTGAGCACCCCACACACATGCATTCAGGAGGGCAATTCACAGATTTAAGGATAATCACACTGTGAAACAGGATAATGTGCTAGCAAATATCTGGAAATCTGTAGCCCTGTGAAGTACACACAGAATACCAGAAATCACAGTATGATAGATAGTTAAGTAGTTAGGTGAATTTATAAAGTGCCAGACGGTGATAAGTTGCTTGGAAAAAAGCAAAGTAAATGAAACTCGAAATTTTAAGCAAGTAATGTTAAGCAAGTCTTTCTGAGGTGGTGCTCAGGAAGTCTTTAAGGAGGTAAGGTCATCATCCACAGAGGTATCTGGGGGAAAGCATTCCCAGCTGAGGATACAGCTGATGCAAAGGCCCTGGATGGAGAGTAAAGCTACCATTTTGGGGAAGTAACAAAAAGGCCAGTGTGAGCGATGGGAAGGAGACATGGAGATGTATTATGGGGGTGCCAATGAGGCCAGAGTAGCAAATGGGCTGACCATGCTGTGCCTTGTAAGATATGACAGGATTTGGCTTCAATTTGAGTGACTGCGGAATCCTTGCACGATTTTAAACAGGGCACTATTTTAATACTACTTGTGTTGTGGAAAGATTGTTCCAGTTACTAAGGGGGAGTATGAACTTTAGGGTTGATGAGGAAGCAAGTGTAGACGAAAGGGTTTTAATCCAGAATATAAGTAGACAGCCATGGTGATAGCAATGCTGCCAGAAAGGATCCGAAGCAGGATGTATTTCAAAGAAATAACTAAAATATTTCCTGAATAACTTAAAGGATGAATTTTCCAGTAAGTAATTGAGGATATTGTATGGAAGGCAAGTTTTAAGAATACAAGCATTTCTTCAGTGTTGTACATGTAAATTTTGAGATATCTATTAAGCATTCTAACAATGATGCCTAGGAAGCTATGGCCAAATGTTTTAAGAGATGAATAATTAGGGCCAAGGACAGGGACCGGCATTTGTCAGACTAGTTAAGACACCACTTGGAACAACCACATGCCATATTGGAATGTCTGGGTTTAACTCCTGGTTCTCCTCCCAATTATACATTCTTACTAATGCAAACCACTGGAGTCCATAAGTGATGGTTCAAGTATTCGGGTCCCTGTTACCCATGTATGAGACAGATTCAGTTCCTGGCTCCTGGCTTGGGTCTGGCTCATGTCTGGTTGTTTCAGGTATCCACAGAATGAACCAATTGGTGAGAGTGCTCTCTCTCTACTTCCCCCCACCTCTCTCTCTCTCTCTTTCTCTCTCTCTCTCCCTTTCTCTGTAAAGATGCTTTTAAAATAAATAAAAATAATAAAAGTTTAAAGTTAAATTAAAATCCAATCGTTGAAAACTGGACTTACGTTTGAAATATAGAATGTGAGATCTTTGCTCCACCCCTAACAGAGAGAAAAAAAAAAACCATGGATAAAAGCTAAAAAATATATTTTTAAAGCATCAGAAATATAAGATGCAAAAAAAGTAAAAATAATAAACATAGAGGCCAACTCTGTGGTGTAGTGGGTTAAAGCTCCATCCTGAAGCACCAGCATCCCATATGGGCGCCAGTTCGAGTACTGGCTGCTCCACTTCTGATCCAGCTCTCTTCTATGGCCTGGGAAAGCATTAGAAGATGGCCCAAGTCCTTGTGCCTCTGCACCTGCGTGGGAGACCCAAAACAAGCTCCCGGTACCTGGTTTCAGATCAGCTCAACTCTAGCCATTGCAGTCACCTGGGGAGTGAACCAGCAGATGGAAGACTTCCTCTTTCTCTCTCTATATATCTCTCTCTCCCTCTCTCTAACTCTGTCATTCATATAAATAAAATAAATATTTAAAAAATAATAAACATAAGGTAGCTATAAGAAATTGATCCTATTTGACAAGGGAAAAAAGTAGCTGGAAGCCTCTTTCA
Source organism: Lepus europaeus (assembly GCF_033115175.1). Lineage (NCBI taxonomy): Eukaryota > Metazoa > Chordata > Mammalia > Lagomorpha > Leporidae > Lepus > Lepus europaeus. The sequence continues at coordinate 64,091,646 of NC_084842.1, read as the reverse complement.
TCCTGGCCATAGTAGCAAGAGAAAGAGTTCCCAGACACAAATAGGTGGAATTCAGGTAAAAGCATAGCACTCTTTCATAGGTACATATGAATTGCTGAGAAGGGTTATGCTCCTAAAATGCTCAAGAGGTACAGTGGGAACACATTTTTCCTCAAGTCTCTCTTACAGGTGTGTGTCAAGGACTTGGTGACAACGTAGGACAGTCGATATAGACATGATACTGCGGTAAATGCCAGTGAAGCACATGGTCTTCTGTGAGTTAATGACAGCAGCTGAAGAAGGCCGTGTGCAATACAGGGAGTGAAACCTCTCCGAAGTGCAGAAAGTTTGCATTTGCCTTTGGAGACTCCAGATCAATCCTCAGTAGCACATAAAAATGCCAACTTGGCTATTAAGGAGAGGAACAGACAAAATGAGAAAGTGAGGAATAGAGAAGAGCAGGGGTTTCATTTGGGATCCTCTTTCAATCTCTTCTGACTGCTAGTAACTCCTGTTACTATACTCACGGCATGTGAGTCAAGGGTGATCTAAATTTGACCAGAGATTTAAAAACTCTAAAGTCAGTTCAACTGTACATCAGGTTGATTTACATACTATCTTAGTGGGGTGACAAAGAAAAAGGACATGTCTTTGTTGGTGATCAATATCACTTTAGTCTTTATCTTTGACTAATATTCAATATATTGCATTCAATCAAGAATCATAGAACAAGAAAGGTGAACCCTAGTCATGGAAAAAAAAATAATCAGTGAATGAATACAGACCTATACATGGAGAGTTGTAAATATAAACAGCAATAATAGGACCCCTCTAAAATGTCTTTCAAATATCTCTCCCTTTGAATGTTCACCGGCTTTTGTAATCACTTCTTCTTGAGTCCATATTCAAGAAGGACCTAGCAACTTCTAATGAATAGATCATTTCAAAAGTTCATTACTTTTAGGACTACCTTAAAACAAATGATGTCAGTATTAGTATTAGTCTCTCCCCCCCTCCCTTCTTCTCTCTGTCTCTCACTTCAACTACCACATGTACCCTGTCCTATGCAGAGTTCCACAAGGCAAGGAACTGAATAGGATTTTTAATCCATGGGTCTTGAAGAACTGAAGCCTTCAGTTCAGCTGATCATAAGGAACAAATTCCTGCCAACAACTGATTTAGTGAGCCTGAGAGCAGATCCTCCCTCATCTGGAGCCATAAGATGAGCCTATTGGAGACCATCCTGGTACACAAAAACTGAGATACTGAATATTTTTATTTGGAGGTGATAAATTTTAGTTAATTTGTCATGTAGGTATAGTTTGAAATACATAAAAATGGTCTAGAATACACAACATAGTATGTTAGCAGGTTTGTTGAAAAAGAAAAAAATGCATGTACTGGCTGAGAATTTTAGCAGAAAAGAGAAAAAAAAGAAAATACATTTTATTGTATTTAAGATTTATTTCTTTACTTCAAAAGTCAGAGCTACAGAAAGAGAGGGATAGACATAGTGAGAGATCTATCTGTCATTTCACTCCCCTGATGGCCACGATAGCCACTGCTCAGCCACACGGAAGCCAGGAGCCCAGAGCTTCATCTGAGTCTCCCACATGGTCCATTATTGCTGCTTTTCCCAGGCTATTAACAGGGAGCTTGATTAGAAGTGAAGCAGCCGGGACTCAAACTGGCACCTATATGTGTTGCCGGTGTCTCAGACAATGGCTTTACATGCAACACTGTAACATCCAGTCCACAAGAAAAGATAAAGATAGAAATTATATTTTTAGGGGTTTATTTATAAATTCCTACCTACCTTTATATTACTATGTTCTCTAAAAGCATATTATTTTTTAAAATAAGCTTTCTGTTCATTCAGGTAAATTTTTTTCATTCATCAAATATCAACAGTAAGGCAAACAGTGACAAATAAAATTTGTATTTTGAAATGAGAAATTAGATTCTTCTAGTACTCACAAGACTACTGTGCATGTGTACATGCAAAATTCTTATTGTTACTTTTCTACCAGTTGTTGTTTTAATAATCAATTGAATATATTTAAACTAAGTAAAAAGGTACAACATGCCAATTAGATTGACACTGAAATATCTTTTACTCTTATACTACCTGTATTTAAATATTTTACTGAAGAATCATCAAACATCAAATAACAATAGCCCATGCATCAGAAGTGTCATATTATTAGGCAATGAAAAGCAAGATGTCCAATATTGCTGCTATTATTTGATCCATGTTATTCACTCAATCCTATAAAAATAAGTATGAAAGTTTCCAATATGCTACTCTTTTCAGCCCTTGGGAAGAGATCTAAATTCACAAATACTCAAAATGGCACAGAAAGGTGAAAATAGAAGTGCCTAAGATCATCTATGATGTCTTAAAAAATGTGCCCAGCTATTCCTACAAAGTCAACTGTGTTTTATATTGGGCAAAAATATGTTTACATTTGTTTTGTTTTTCCAAATTGAAAGAAGACCCTGGAAATTTGAATGCAAAATTCTATTATTAAAACAGAGAAAGTCACATCTGGCATCGTGTTGAGGTGAATTAAGCCACCAACTGTGACACCTATATCCCATACAGGCACCAGTTTGAGACTGGCTGTTCCACTTCTGATCCAACCCTCTGCCAGTGCACCTGGTAAAGCAGTGGAAGATGGCGCAAGTGCTTAAGCCATGCACCCACGAGCAAGACCTGGAAGAGTCTCTGGTCTCCTGGCTTTGGCCTGGCAGAGCCCCAGCCATTGTGGCCACTTGGAGAGTGAACCAGCAGATGAATGATCTCTCTCTTTCTCCTCCCCATTTCTGTAACTCTGACTTTCAAATATATAAAAAATAAATTCTAAAAAATGCAGAAATTCATAAAATCATGCCCAAGCAGATTGCTTGGGGATGTTTGCAATGACAGTCATTTATTGAAATATATGTATCAATTGCTACTGAAAAAACTATATCATTTTCATCCAAAATGGTTAAATTACTTTTATATAAATTGAACATTAACTGAGGTAAGAGTTAACCTAAGCAACAACATCAAAAAACTTTGTTTTTCAGCTCATTTCCAAACAATTGTTAATTCATTAGTACTGAACACTTTTCCTAATGCAAGGTCAATACCTTTCCATCAATATATCTTCAGTTGGCACTAGATTGTTCATCTAAACATGCAATTTCATTAGTTTTTTTTTTTTACTACCACTTGTCCAACGTGAGAAGTCCTCAAAGTAGCTCATCAAACCTCATTATTTCATCACTATCTAATCAAATTAAATAGCTGATTATAGTAGCAATCACTATTCGTTTATCTCTATTACTGTCTGTAAACAGCTCCAAGCACTAACATAAGGAAGAATAACCACCTACCATGCAAATTTAGTAAATGGAAATGTGTATCTGTTTTTCTGTTGGTAAAGCAATTACATATTTATAAGTGATTTTATTTTAGCAGGAGGCCAAAATCTGAGATTTGGGCATTTTACTTCATGCTGAACATGATGGCATAATGATATAATTGAAAGAAAATATATTTATAGTGATATACACATCTTTGTGAGATATTCCAGAAAAAATATGAACAAAAATCAGTAAAATAGAAAATTTAAATTATTCTAACCTCGTAAAGTGAATGAATCTTTGCAGATTAAAAGAATGATGCTATTTTGTAATCTAGTGCAGTTTCCCATTTATATGCTTTTGATGACCAAAGTCAAATGAAGAAATCACTGTGTTGGGAGTAATCTGGATTTTATTTACTTAAATAAGGAAGGTGACAATGGAGACAATACTGAAATGGATCAGGTAAATGAAAGTGAACACACATGTTTTATTAACATGTTTTGGTCTCTAATTTTCTTCACATGGAATATCAGGAGTATAGACTCTAGATTGCCTTTTCTCAAAAAAATCTTTGAAGATGAAATCTAATTTTCCTAGGAAAATGAATCTAGAGTTAGTGATTGCAAATCACACATAAACTAAGTGCAGAACAATGATCAGATTTGTCTGATTGTTTTCTTCTTCTTTTTGGTAAAGATTTGTTTATTTACTTGAAAGGCAGAATGACAGGAAAGAGGGAAAGTCAAGGAGAGATCTTCCATCCACTGATTCATTCCCTAAATGGTTGTAACAGACAGAATTGGGCTAGGCTGAAGCAATGGGCCTTAACCACTGATTACTCTTGAGTAATTTCCCCTTGTAGCTTGTGATTGATTGGGGGGATAATATAACCATACAAAATTAACAAGCAGGTATAGCAATCTTGATTATCAGAAAAAAAATCTAATATTTGTTCCATAGGAATTTAAGTTTGTGCTTGGTAAACAAGTAATCCAATGCTCTAGGAAAGAGATTCTAGGGAGGAGATCGATGATGACTGATCAGTGTACAACCACACTAACTTAAGCTACTCTGGGAATTGAAAAAAACAGAGGAAGGATTATGCTTCCAGGGGCCTGACTGATGGAAATTTTCAATGAAGAAGTGGAAAACAGAATGAAGACACTCTGTGGGACGAGAGGAGAGAAGACAGCTACTGCTATAGCCAGCTGCGATCGTTCCACATCAAGGTAAGAAGAAATGACCATACACCCCACTGCTCTCAGTTTTAGGTGAGAAGGAATTTCACAGCCACTTACTGACTTTTTTTTTTTTTAAGATTTATTTATTTTACTTGAAAATCAGAGTTACAGAGAGACAGAGGCATGGGGGAGGGAAGAGAGAGAGAAAGAGAGAGAGGGAGAGAGAGAGAGAGAGAGGTTTTTCCATCCACCGGTTCACTCCCCAAATGACCACTATGGCTGGAGTTGCAGTGATCTGAAGCCAGGAGCCAGGAGCTTCTTCCCAGTCTCCCATTCAAGTTTAGAGGCCCAAGGACTTGGGCCATCTTCTACTGCTTTTCCAGGCCATAGCAGAGAGCTGGATTGGAAGTGGAGCAGCTAAGACTCGAACTGGCACCCATATGGGATTCAGGCATTGCAGGTGGCAGCTTTACCCACTATGCCACAGTACTGGCGCCACTCATTAACTTTTACACCAGGTTGAAGAACTAACTGGGATCTGAGCAAATGATGGATTTGGGGCAGGGAAACTGTCTTGCTTCCTTCTCCTCCGAGACTGCTGCAGAGCATCATACTCTGCAGTGAGAAGTCACACAATGAGCCTCTAATCTCCTGCCCCGCACCAATGTGTGGGGCAAAGAACAGATCTTTTGCATCCAGTAACTGGTAGTTTTGGGGCTTTATCCCCAGAGCTATGCTTATGCACTCTGTGTGAATCAGAGGAATTCACCTTCACTTCTTGGGGCTAACACCAGAAACAGTTACATAAAAAGGAAACCGGTTAGATTAGTATCAGACTTCTTAGTGGAAACCTTATATGCCAGAAGAGAGTGGGATGATATATTTAAAGTCTTTAAAGAAAAAAGCTTCCAACCAACAATACTATACCCAACAAAGATATCCTTTAAAAGGGAATGAGAAATATTTCCAAGCAAAAGCTGAAAGAATTCACCCACCATCAGACCAGCCTTGTGAGAAATACTGAAGAGCATCCGGCAAGATGAGTAAACATCAGGAAAAAACATGACACCACCAAATTCACCAACAGAGCAGATACAATCAGTATCCAATCAGCAAAGTGACAGGTCTTAGTTCTTATCTATCAGTACTAACCTTGAATGTAAATGGATTCAATTCACCAAGCAAAACACTTATTTTGGCTGAATGTATAAAAACCAGGATCCCACTGTATTCTGCCGACAAGAAACTTGCTTCACACACAAAGATAAACAGAGAATGAAAGTGAAGGATTGGAAAACATACCAGGCATATGGAAACCAAAAGTGAGCAGGTATTGCTATCCTGATATCAGATAAAACAGATTTTAAATGAAAAACTGCTAAAAGAGATAAAGAAGGACATTATATTTTGATAAAATGTTTAGTTCAGCAAAAAGAAACAACAATCATTAATACATATGCACCCAACACAAGACCAGCCAGATATATACAGAAAACATCGTTAGACCTAAAGGGAGACAATAGAATCCAATACAATAATAGTCAGTGACTTTCACACCCCATTTTCATGAATGGACAATCATTCAGACAAAATATCAGTAAAGATCCTGCATAGTTGAAACATACTGTTGAGCAAATGGTACAGGACATTTCACCCAACAGCTACAAAATACACAGTTCTCATCAGCACATGGAACATTTTCTAGGATAGGCCACATATTAGGCCACAAATCAAGTTTCAGAAAATTTAAAAAGATTGAAATCATACCAGGTATCTTCTCAGACCATAAAGGAATAAAACAATAAATTAACAATATGAAGAAAAATAGAATATTCATAAATGCTTGGAAATTAAACATGGTGCTAGTGAATGACCAATGGGTCACTGAAGAAAATAAGGAAATCAAAAACTTCCTTGATATAAATTAAAATGAAAACACAACATATCAAAACCTATGGGAATACAGCAAAAGCAGTATTAAGAGGGAACTTTATAGCATTAATTACTTACATTTAAAAAATTATCAAAGATATAATGATATATATTAAATATTTAGAAAAATAAGAACAGACAGAAACCAAAATCAGCAGGAGGTGAGAATAAGGATCAGAGCAGAAATAAATCAAATTGAAACTTAAAAATAATACAAAAGATCAACAAAATAACAAGTTGGTTTTTTAAGAAAAGCAAAATAGATAAACTTCTAGCCAGGCTAACAATAAAAGAGAAAATATACAAATAGATAAAATTGGAGATGAAAAGGACACATTACACATGAAGCCAATGAAATACAAATAATCATAAGAAACAACTATGAAGAACTGTATGCTAATAAACTGGAAAATCTCAAAGAAATGGATAAAATCCTGGATTCATATGACCTACCAAAATTAAATCAACAGAATATAGACAATCTAAACAGACCCAAAACAAGCAATGAGATTGACAGTAATTGAAAGTCTTCCACCATGGAGAAGTCTAGGACCTGATGACTTTATTACTGAATTCTACAAAACATTCGAAGAGAAGGAAGTAACTCTAATAGTCTTCAAAGTATTTCAAAATATTGAACAGGATGTAATTCTGGCAAACTCATTTTATAAAGCCAGCATTACTTTGATACCAAAACCAAATTCTACCGTTTGCAGCAAAATGAATGCTAATTGAGGACATCATGTTGAGTGAAAGAAAGACAAGTACCACATGTTCTTCCTTATATGTGGGATCTAACATATAGATAACCAACAAAAAGAAGCTGGAGCAAGAAATGTATGGATGCATCAGTATTGCTGCAAATATAGTTTTATAAGACCTTATTTTATATATTTGTCAAGCCAGTGGTTAAGAATGTCCATAAGCTGTATACTGGAAATTTATATTCATTAAATAAAAGTTAAAAAAAAAAAAAAGAATGTTGAATATTGGCCAGCGCCGCAGCTCAATAGGCTAATCCTCCGCCTTGAGGTGCTGGCGCACCGGGTTCTAGTCCTGGTCGGGCACCGGATTCTGTCCCGGTTGCCCCTCTTCCAGGCCAGCTCTCTGCTGTGGCCCAGGAGTGCAGTGGAGGATGGCCCAGGTCCTTAGGCCCTGCACCCCATGGGAGACCAGGATAAGCACCTGGCTCTGCCTTCAGATCAGTGCGGTGTGCCGGCCGCAGCGCGCCGGCCGTGGTGGCCATTGGAGGGTGAACAAACGGCAAAGGAAGACCTTTCTCTCTGTTTCTCTCACTGTCCACTCTGCCTGTCAAAAAAAAAAAAAAAAAAAGAATTAATGGAACAAGATTCTAGTTGCAGGTGTGTTAGGAATATTGTGACTGTAATTATAAAGATGCATTTTTAATGATTCAATTTTAGTTTCGGTTTCACATTGTTGTTTCCAGGGAAACAAAGAGATTCTACCATTGTACCATGGTGAATGTTAATACAGATGAAGGATCCTTAAATTACTGCAGCAAATGAGATTATGAGTCATGTATACATAGGACTCTGGTACAAACATAAAAAAAAGGCCATATTTCTTAATTCTTTTCTAAAACATGATTGATGCTTAACATTGGTGATTTTATAAATTCTATTTTAGGACGGCGCCATGGCTCAACAGGCTAATCCTCCTCCTTGCGGCGCCGGCACACCGGGTTCTAGTCCCGGTTGCCCCTCTTTCAGGCCAGCTCTCTGCTGTGGCGTGGGAGTGCAGTGGAGGATGGCCCAGGTCCTTAGGCCCTGCACCCCATGGGAGACCAGGAGAAGCACCTGGCTCCTGCCATCGGATCAGTGCGGTGCGGCGGCCGCAGCGCGCCGGCCGCGGCGGCCATTGGAGGGTGAACCAACGGCAAAGGAAGACCTTTCTCTCTGTCTCTCTCTCTCACTGTCCACTCTGCTTGTCAAAAAAAAAAATTCTATTTTAGAAATATGTACACAAAAATAATTTTACAAATATTAGAAATATAGCCATTAAAATAAAACTCTTAATAAAATTTCCCCATGTGGACATACAATATGTACACACATATAACATAGCATAATAGACCAATATAGCAATTTTAATAATAGCTTTTAAAATCTTTAACTCTTTTTGTAGATTGCCAATTGATTTGAATTGCTTTTTGTTTTTAGTAACCTCAGTTAAACATACTTTCTCTCAGTTGGTACTGTTAATACATTATTGGCTTCATCTGTTTACAGAGCCATCCCAAAGTACTGAATACAATAAAAGTGGCTGGAAAAAGTCCATAGGAACCTATAGGAGCACAGCTAAACACAGAGATTGTCCATAAATTTAAGCTGCTAAAATTAATCAAAGATACATTTTAATTCGTGTGACCTGAATCTGTGTATCATATGTTTTAAACGTGTTGGTAGAAAGAAACTAAAAACATTTTAGATGGTTGTGCTTAAGTTTACTGGCTAAACAAACTACACCATGTTAGATATTTAAGAGGTGTTTTCAAATACATGATTCTTAAAATTTATAGAAGGCATTGGACCTTCTGGTAAATGTTTTCTTAAGTTGTTATCTAATGGTTGAAACGGTTTGCTAAGTATTCATGTAATATTGCTATTGTCAGCAAGCGATCTAGGACTTGCTCCCTCATTTCTCTATTCTAAGCCCAAATTGTTCTTTCATTTCTCTATTCTCTTCAAGGTAGGAAACTAATTCTATTATGAAGGAATCTGTAGGACGCACAATTTAATCTTTAGACCTTATAAAAGAGATGGCTAACATTTTTCTGTAATAGCATAGCCAAAATAAGAACTTAAATAATAATCTCATAGCTAGATTCACATCGCCATCAGCGAAGTACACAGTAAGTAGAAAAAACCTCCCTTTCAGACCAAAGGGAAAGAAAGTTTTAAAGTGAGAATATAATTTTCCTCATGGGCATTGTCTACCTTAGAAAAACTACTACAGAACATGCCTGTGACTATAGACTTGTAGTTCAGGCCACCGAAGATTAGAGATGGGAAACGGGCACTCCCTTGACTTGCATCCTCTGGTCTGCTTTAACACAAACCAGGAGGAAAAGAAAGCTCGGCATCAGAAGCAATGGGAGGCAGGCCTATTAATGGCTGATCTGTACAGTGATCTGCCCTCAAGGAGACCCAACAGGCCAGTCCACTGCAGTGGCTTTCCATGTGGTAAGCCTGGGCTTCAGCAGAAGTCAGCTTGTGAAGAGCCCTGGCAGCTCTGCCAAGAGTTGGATCACTGGAAATGGACCTGCCTTGGAGTCGAAGGATGCCCAGGTCAGAGCCACAGATCTTATTGGCTCTAAGCTGAAAAGCCCTTCACTCAGCCAAATTCCCAAAGTGACCACTGCAGCTGAGGGGATGGTCAAGTAGGGTCAGCAACATTGCAGGCAGAACTGTGAATTTCTTGTTAGAGATGCCCCTTGCCTTTACCTGGCCAGCTCTCCTCCCAGGCCAGCCAAGTAATGAAAGTCAACAGAGTGCCTTTCCCTAGGAGGTTCACACCTCCCTTAGGATATACCCCATGTGAAGAGATAGATAGGTCTGGGCCTCTTAACTTACAAGGCCTAAAGCCCACCAGATTATTATCAAGCCCCTTCTATCAGGTTCTATTTGCCTCTCAGTCAGAAAAATTACTTGTAGCTTAGACAGCACCTTTCTTAGCTCCTCTAATAATGACTCTCTCCTTTGTTCTAGGCCCTGTCTAGCGTACTTGGGCCTCATTCCTTTGTAATCATAACCTCTACTCTACCACCAATGGCTCTACTCCCAACCTGTGTGTACTGATGGTCCTCTTCCCCACTTCATGCTGTATAATTGTTCAAACCTGGTAAATGCCACTCTTAGGATCATTGGTTACTATCCTCACTCTGTCTTTTATGACCTTGTCTAAATATGATCAGAGTCAGCAAACTTGGAAGGCTTCCATTGCCTTGGCAACTCATGACGACAGCCTAGGGTGGTTACTGGCAGCATAAACTAGAGTGTCAATTTGTTGGGTCAACAACAGGAGCCACTGTGCACTTGCTCCTCATGTGGGATCTCTGTCCTTAATGTGCTGTACATTGTGATTTAATGCTCTAACTAGTACTCAAACAGTATGTTTCACTTTGTGTTTCTATGTGGGTGCAAACTGTTGAAATCTTTATACTAAATTGATCTTCTGTATATAAAGAGAATTGAAAATGAATCTTGATGCAAATGGAAGGGGAGAGGGAGCGGGAGAGGGGAGGGTTGCGGGTGGGAGGGAAGTTATGGGAGGGGGAAGCCATTGTAATCCATAAGCTGTACATTGGAAATTTATATTCATTAAATAAAAGTTAAAAAAAAAAAGAAATATAGCCATCAAAATATCACATTAACATTTGAAGGCGGAGTCTTAAAAAATTGTCTCTATGTACTGTTTATCATTTTTCCAGGCACTTCTGTGTTATTTAAGTTTTTATTTATTTATTTGAGAAACCAGGATAATGAAAGATAATGCTCCAATCTGATTTACTCCTTAATGACCTGCAAAGGCTGGGATTAAGCCAGGCCAAAGCCAGGAACTGAGGACACAACTATTTCTCCTGCATTGGTGACAGGAACCCAGTTATTTAAGCCATCACTGTGGCCTCCTAGGATCTATATCAGAAACAATCTAGAGTCAGGAGCTGGAATTGGGGCTGAAATTCAGGTATTAATGTAAGGATGCAGACATCTTAACCACCAGGCTAAATGCCCACTCATTTTTGGATTATTTCCAGCAAATTTAAAATATATCTTGGCCGGCGCCGTGGCTCAACAGGCTAATCCTCCGCCTTGCGGCGCCGGCACACCGGGTTCTAGTCCCGGTCGGGGCACCGATCCTGTCCCGGTTGCCCCTCTTCCAGGCCAGCTCTCTGCCTGTGGCCAGGGAGTGCAGTGGAGGATGGCCCAAGTGCTTGGGCCCTGCACCCCATAGAAGACCAGGAGAAGCACCTGGCTCCTGCCATCGGAACAGCGCGGTGCGCCGGCCGCAGCGCGCTACCGCGGCGGCCATTGGAGGGTGAACCAACGGCAAAAGGAAGACCTTTCTCTCTGTCTCTCTCTCTCACTGTCTGTCAAAAAAAAAAAAAAATCTTAAATTCAATAGCAAATTGCTCAATATTGACCCTGAATAGCTAAAATAACTTTACAATAATCAGAATGCCATTACATACCTAATACAATAAAATGGATATTTATTATATAAACTGTATATCATGTTTATATTTTCTCACTTTCTCAAAAATATTTTTAGTTTTTCAGTTTGGATTGGACAAGCAACTTTCATACAATGCTTTTAACTGATCTTTCTCTTAACTCTTTAAAAATATCTAAGTATTTCTATTCTCACAAAATATTTCCTATTTATTTGCCTGTGGAAGAAGGCAAGATATTTACAGTTTCTCATATTTTTAATTTGGCAGCTTAATTCCTCGTGGTATCATTTAACTTCTTCCTCTATGCCTAATATATTCTGTAGTTTGATAGTTTCAGAAATTTGCTTAGGTTCAGGTTAAAATTGTTGGCATGAACATATTATAGCTGGAGCTGGAGAGCTGCTAATGTAATGTTGGAAAGTGTATAAAGTGCAGTGCTCTGCCTCTCAGAGATGTTTACGAGTGATACTGAAATTCAGGGGTTGGCAGCTAAGTTCATCTATCATAACATTTTTCATCATCCTTTCAGTTAATGGCTTCCCAAAAGACTCCTATTTTGTCTAGATAGCTCAATGGTCTTCCTTGCTTCCTAGAGCATTTGACATTAGAGCTTATAAATTTTCTGTTCCTGATCTCACACATGGTCATTATCTAAGAAACTTTGGTTCCTAGCATAAAGAAAGTCATTGGAAGATCCTAGTCTTATCAGTGTTGTCACTCATTATTATTTAGTTGTATATTGTTCCTTTTAGAAATTATAATTGGAAGATATTGTAAATATTTTTAGAAAGAAAAAAAATCATACTAATTCTCATACAGAACATTGCAGATTTCATTTCAATAAAATGAAATCTTTGTTTTCTGCTTACCATTGCAACAGATAAAACTAATAGAAAACATTATGGCAATGTTTTCCTGAAAATCTTACTAAGCAATTCAATATATTTTCCATAGAAGTAAAATATCATTTCATTTATATAAATATTACATATATTTCCATAAAGTGATTATATTGTTTATTCATGATATTGTTTCTACTTATAAAAATTTACATGCTTTTATAACATATAAGGCAATTATTGCACTATAATGCACACAGTAATTACTATATAAAACATAATAAAATGAGTATGCATAACATTGGCACAAACAACTTTGTGAATAGACCTAACTGATCCTTGCTAAACACTGACAGAGTGACAGCAAGCAAAAGGATAAAGAACAGATTACTCAAATAGTCTAAAGTATTTAATAAAAAGAATATATAGCTTTACTTAATAAGGTGGTGGAAGTAAGTGAAGTTCTTGAAGGAAATTTCTATACTGTTTAATTACTATATTTGCCATCAGAATGACTTAATTTATTCAAATATTTTCCACTTTCTTATACTTTATTAATAACCTCCAAGTAAATCAACTAACAATTTCATTTTTATGTTCAACTTTATTAATGTAATCTACAATATATTTAAAATATTTTATTTAATTTTAGGATTTTCATGCTAATGTTAGGTTGATTCTTATTCTATTAATTTTCTTCTTCCTTTCTCTGATTTGGTAATACATGCTGTGTATTAGCGTTTCCTCTTGTGTTAATTATTTTCTATATAAATTTAAATGTGTAATTATTTTCATATAATTTGAAAGGCAGAGTGGCAGAGACAGAGAGACAGAGAAAGGGCAAGAGAGATTTTCCATCTGCTGGTTCCCTCCTCAAATGCCATAAGCAACCTGGCAGAAGCTAGGATCCCAGAACTCCATCAGGGTCTCCAGTTGGCTGGCAGCAGCCCAAGCACTTGAGTCTTCATCTGCTGCATCCCAGGTGCACACTAGTAGGAACTGGGATCAGAAGTGGAGTAGCGTACTCAAACCTGGCACTCTAAATTGGGCTAAAGTGTCTCAAGTGGTGACTTATTGGCTGTACACACACCCGCCCCTTCATTAAAATATGTTTATAGACTATTGAATGATCAATATAGTTGAGTTTGTTGTCATATTTATGTCTGTTCCCTTATAACATTTTTCTAATTTTCTGTACCTATTCTCTTGTCTAATTTGTCTATCAAAGTTGACAAAATAAAATTAATTCTTTACATTTGTTTAATTTGTCTATAATGTATTTTTTCAGATAACTCCTCCAAATTGAAATTATTTTGGGAGGGAGATAGATGCATAAGTAATTGGATACAAAGGTCATGGTTATATTATTTTCTTGGAGTTAACATATCTACACTCAAAAATATTAATGAAGGAGAGTTCCACTCGCAGGTACCACTTGTCAGCCACAGACTTGCCCGACAGGATGGCAATGTGAAGACTGGAAGATAAGAATATATGAGATTGACTCCATATTTCCTAAAACCCTTTAATTGATTAATCCTGCTTCTGATTGTATGTTATATAACAAAATCCTCTTATTGTTCCTGTTTTCACCACTACAGCGCCCAAATTACCCAAGTGTTCCCAGTTGCCCTTTTTTTCTTCTGAGAATCACTGTTACCTTTGACGGTAAGATACTTTTATTGACATTGGTAATCAGTGTAAAAATAGTAAAATTCTATCAAATGTCAACACTCTATTAACACTAATGTTTCAGAAAACTTTATTTGCATCTACATCCTACTTTATATACAGCTTTAAAACTGTGATTCATCCCTTAACACAACGTGCACGATTGAAAACTGATAAAATGCATGGAGAGGAAGCAGAAATTGTTTGAATGTGAAAGTAAATATTTTCACTTATAGGAAGCCATCCTATTTCTTGTTTGAAGAATTGAACACACTGTAACATAATGTAATTTTTAAAAGTATAATGGCACACAGACATTTGTGAATATACTGCACCAATTCTGACATTGACAAATTGTCCAAGAGTCGATGGAATATAAATGGGACTGGCTGACTCCCCGATTCTATTGACATTAAGGTACTTTTAAAGTCAGAGAGCACAAATCATTTTTAAGCTAGTACTTGTTCAAGACTTTTAAATCCTGTTTTTCAAAGGACTCTTAAAACACAATATTGCAGTGTGCTATTATATAAAATTCCAATATGGAACCTAATATGAATCCAAGCACATAAAAATCATTATTCTAAGAGAGAATAGAAATGTTTATTGAGCAAGGAAATGACAGTCATGTCTGCTTCTGCACCAAGGAACAGTGTCTGAGTTAAGGATATCCTGAAGGTTCTGCAAGACCTATACATTTACCAGTCAAGCTATTATCAGTTTATTTCTGATGTCCTTTGTTTCCTTCCAAATTTGTGCATTTTATCATACCCTTCATGCCTTTTTCCCATCTTACTTTTAACACTAGAGGAAGTGTCAGGGTTTAATTTATTTGAAAAAATATGGTATTTATATATGGAAGTGTCTAAAGGTTATACTAAATCTGTGAGTGCCCACAAGCCTGGGAAACACCTAGAGATTTTTTTTTTTAAATTTTAAATCATTAGAGATGTGCTTCAGCTCAGGGATTATGGTTTTACTTGAGATGTCTGGAGCCCATAGCTGAGAGCCTGGGTGAAAATCCTGGCTCTTCTTCCAGTTCCAGCTTTCTGCTTGTGTATATTCCTGGAAAATAACAGCAATTCTTGGGTCCCTGCTACCCATGTGGAGACCTGAATTGAGTTCTAGGAACGTGGCTGTATTCTGGCCCAGTCCAATCTACTGTGCACACTTGGAGAATCAGGCAGTGGAAACATTCTGTCTCTGTCTCTCTCTTTTTCTCTCTCTCCCTTGAATAAATAAAAAATAATAATAAACAAAAATTTAAAATCAGTAATAGCTACACATTGTATCTCTATGGGATATACTCATAACACTTTGATTTTATATTTACCAAGTTAGAAAAAAAAAGTGTGTGAGAGGTTCTGTGTGTAACAATAAAGTTGATAGCATTTGGCACATGAAATTTTTCTTTATAGTGATAGAGGAGAAAAAGGTTTCGATGAATAGAAAAGATGTACTTTAGAAGGGAAAGCTATCAAGATCCTAATTCTTCACATTAGCTTTCCGGTTTTATTTTTTTTTAAAGATTTATGTATTTATTTGAAAGGCAGAGTTACAGAAAGGCAGAGGTAGAGGTAGAGAGGGATAGTGAGAGCAAGAGTGAGAGAGAGAGAGAAAGTCTTACATCCTATGGTTCACTCTCCAGATGGCTTCAACAGCTGGAGATGTGCAGATTCGAAGCCAGGAGTCAGGAGCTTCATCTGGGTCTCTGACATGGGTGTGGGGGGCCTAAGCACTTGGACTATCTTCTATTGCTTTCCCAGACCACAGCAGAGAGCTGGATCAGAGTGGAGAAGCCAGGACTCGAACCAGCCACCCTTATGGGATGTCAGCACTGCAGGTGGCGGCTTTACCTGCTACGCCATAGTGCTGGCCCCAATTTCCAGTTATAATGCTTGTAAAATCAGTACTCCAACACATCTGTTCTTGTTTATCAAAAACTTTCAAAGGTTTATTTTATGAAGAAAATCGCTGAGAATAAAAAATAAGTTGAGGGATATAATAAGAAAAGAAGTCCTAATTCATATCATAAATTAGAAGTTAAAAGAATGCAGCAATGGTATAATCACAGGAGGATAAATAAACCAGTGAATTAGAAACACAACATTAAAAATATGCTTTATTTAAGAAAATTTGCTTTTTTAAATAAAAACAACAGATTCTATAAACTTGATGGATCAATTAAATCTAGAGATTTTTTATTTGGCATTCAAGCATATTTAGCCACAGCAAAGAAATTCTCAGTAACTTCTCCTGGACATCTATGTTGATGCCTGTGAGGCACCTCTGAATCAACATGTCAAAATCCAGCATCTCTCCCCACAAGGTAGTTTTTTTCTCTGATGTTCCCTATCAGAGGTAATTTCACCATAATCCTTCAAGTTGCCAAAACTAGAAAATCTTTTGATGTTTGACCAATACAGTTTTTCTCTGTAGATGCATTTCCCTTAAAAATATTCTTTAAATGTATACCAATGAAAACTCTACATGTATAATAGAATTCAAAGGATAAGATGATCAAAATATTTTTTGATTGACAGTAGAGGTAATCTTTTCTGATTATACTTAAAGATGTTTATGCCACTGTCAGCTGTATACCATTTGGATTTAAAACCTGTCCACAGAAATTTATGAAGATGCTAAGATATTTTCTAGGGCAATTTCACCTGAGAGTATTAAAGTTGATGGTATCCTACCACTCTATTCCCTTCTAAAAATTTTCTTCAATAAGGGTGATTACATTTAGCCTATTTCATGAAGCCTTGCTTCAAGAAATTTAGTATAAAAGACTAACAATTTTTATGAACAGTTTTATATAGGTATAATTTATTTCTTTCAATCAGATTAAAACATAGATACTTCAGTACCATCACTACATATTTGCAAGTAAAAAACTCATTAAGAACATTGAATGTTAATTAAATGACAGATTATGATATATTTCATGTCATTAAGGCTTCCAATAACTATAAAGTAAAAGCAATTCTTATATCTATACAAAGTAAGGTAATTTTTTCAGTGCAGTTTAACTGGAATCCGAAATAGCTTTTTTCATTTGAATTTGGCAGTCATTTTGCATTCTTTTAACTATATTTTGATTTTTACAGGATGACAAATAAAAATGAAAGCATCTCTGACACCTTAACAATAGTGATACTAAAAGGTGCCAGCGCTGTGGTGTATCAGATAAAGCCATTGCCTGCAGTGCCAACATCCCATATGTACGCTGGTTCCTATCCTGGCTGTCCCACTTCCAATCCAGCTCTCTGCTATGGCCTGGGATAGCAGTAGAAGATGGCCCAAGCGCTTGGGCCACTGCACCTGTGCAGGAGACCCAGAAGAAATTTCAGGCTCTTGGCCTCAGATAGGCTCAGTTCTGGCAGTTTAGGCAATTCAGGGAGTGAACCAGGGGAGGAAATGTATGGAAGACCTCTCTTTCTCTCTGCCCATGCCTCTCTGTAACTCGGCCTTTCAAATAAATAAATAAAATCTTTTTAAAATTAAGGATACTAAAAGAAATACAGCAAGGATAATTTCTAACACCCTTCTAACATGCATATTTTGGTATCAGGGAATCAATTTTCCTCCAAAATTTTAATGTAATAAACAAGATAGGTAATAAATTTCTACAAACAGGGCAGGCACCATGGCTCACTTGGCTAATCCTCCACCTGTGGCGCTGGCAGTCCTGGTTCTAGTCCCGATTGGGGCTCCGCTTGCTGGTCCCGGTTGCTCCTCTTCTGGTCCAGCTCTCTGCTGTGGCTCAGGAGGGCAGTGGAGGCTGGCCCAGGTACTTGGGCCCCTGAACCCACAGGGGAGACTGGGGGGAGGTACCCAGCTCCTGACTTCAGATCTGCGCAGCGCTGGCCGTGGCAGCCATTGGAGGGGTGAACCAAAAGAGGAAGGACCTTTCTCTCTGTCACTCTCTCACTGTCTGTAACTCTCTCTCTGTCTCTCTCTCACTGTCTAAATCTGCTTGGCAAAAAAATAAAAAATAAAAAGATAATAAAAAATGAATCACATCGTGGCCTTTTGGCTAAGGTCAAGTAATAAATAAAATACATTTTAATATATTGCTCTTGACTGTGCTAGTTTATTAATATGAGTTATTTGTTTATAGTCTATCACATTTTTTATTTAGACAATCATGTATACAAATGAAGAAGGTTTATTTCTTCCTATCCATTCTTTAAATTTGCTTCATTTTCTTGCCTTATTGCCCCCACTTAAACATAAAGCACAGTGTTGAAAAGGAGTGGAAAGAATTGACAAATTTTCTTATCGTTAATCTAGGGTTAAGTATTTGATCTTTCATAGTCAACTAAGAGGTTTGCAGTAGATTTTTCATCAAGTACTTTACCATGTATAGAATGTGTTATTTTATTACCATTTCAATGGGAATTTTGTTTGCTTAGTTGTTAAACTAAGAATGGAGGTTAGATTTTGCCCAATGACTTTTTTGTGTATATCTAGGAATTGTCATAGATTCTTTTCTGCTTATTTTGGAGCATAGCCAATCACTCTGATTTCTTAATGTCAAAACAAAAGATTTGGCTAATATTTATTAAAATATTTTTTTCCTCTAACATTTTCTCTAGGGATTCAAATCATATGTGTTATTCTATTTAAAGCTGTTCCACTGGGGCCAGCGCCCTGGCTCACTTGGTTACTCCTCCGCCTGCGGTGCCAGCATCCCATATGGGCGCTGGGTTCTAGTCCCAGTTGCTCCTCTTCCAGTCCTGCTCTCTGCTGTGGCCTGGGAAGGCAGTGGAAAATTGCCCAAGTGCTTGGGCACCTGCACCCGCGTGGGAAACCTGAAAGAGGCACCTGGCTCCTGGCTTCGGATCGATATAGCTCTGGCCATAGCGGCCATTTGTGGGGTGAACCGTCAGAGGGAAGACCTTTCTCTTTGTCTCTCTCCCTCACTGTCTAACTCTGTCAAAATAATAAAAAATAATAGTAAAAATAAAGCTGTCCCACTGTCCCTAAAACTTTGTGTAAATTTTAATCCTTTTTTCTGTGTATTTAATATTGGGTAATTCATACTGCATTCTCATGTGTGCTAAGCTTTATTATGCCATATCTGGTTTTCTAACAATGCTATTTATTATATGGTTTTATTCCATCTCTCTCTTTCCCTGTCTTTCTCTTTTACCTCAGACATAAGTAAGTTTGAACTTTGTTTCAGGTTGCAGATAAGCTACAGAGAAGCAGTTTGGGCCTCTTGGTCTTCATTTTAGGGTTAATATCCAAAATACATGCATAATTCCTCCAAACTAATTTCATAAAAATAAATGCCCCAATTTAAAAACAGGTAGATAAAAATCCTGGACCAGGGCTGGGCCAATGCCAGGAGCCTGGAGCTTCTCCCAGGTCTCGCACAGGGTGCAGGGGCCCAAGCACTTGGGCCATTTTCTCCTGCCCTCCTAGGCACATTAGCAGGTAGCTGTATTGGTAGTGTAGCAGCCAGCACACATTTGGGTTGGCAGCCTCGCAGGCCAGCCCTGATTCTTATTTTAAAATGAGGTTTCATATACACAAGGTGGCAGAATAGTGAGGGCACGCACCGATAGTCTGGGAAAAGATAGTTTAATAAAAGTGGAGTTACTGTAGCCTCAGGAAAAGGCTCAGGAAAAAAATGCAGAGCAAACTCTCCCAGATCTAGTGGATGTGACACAGAGGACCTACGGGGAGAGCAAGGTCGCCCACCGCATGGAAGCCCAGCTGCCCCGGGAGCCGAGCAGCCGCAGAAGCCGAGCTGCAGAGCCTGTGTGCCAGCGCTGGGAGGGGAGGTGAGACAAAAACCCCCAGTAACCAGGGACATTGGTGGGGAAACACAGAAAGAGCCTACAAAGAACAAGGTCTGAAGCCCCACTGGGGAAAGTTCACCAGGCTCACTGGAGGAGAGAAAAAAATGAATAAATAAGGGGAACCTGCATGGACATTAGCCTCTCTCTCCACTCACCTTACAAAGCTGAGCAAGACAAAGAGCAGGCACCATTTTACGTATGTAAAGCGAAGCCTGCCATTAGCCAAGCATTAGCCTTTTTAGGAGATACTCGCAGAAAACTTACCAGGTTTGGAGAAGGACAGAGACATCCTAGTACAAGAAGCTCATAGAACCCCTAATAAACATGACCAAAAGAGATCCTCACCACGGCATGTTGTAATCAAACTCACCACAATGAAACATTAAGAAAAGATCCTAAAATGTGCAAGAGAGAAATGTCAGATTACTCCCAGAGGATCTCCAATCAGACTCACAGCTGAATTCTCATCAGAAACCCTACAAGCTAGGAGGGAATGGCGAGATATAGCCCAGGTACTAAGAGAGAAAAACTGCCAGCCCAGAATATTATATCCTGCAAAGCTCTCATTTGTGAATGAAGGTGAAATAAAGACCTGTCACAGCAAACAGAAATTGAAAGAATTTGTCACCACTCGTCCAGCCCTGCAAAAGATGCTTAAAGATGTGTTACACACAGAAACACAGAAACACGGTCATCAATATGAAAGAAGGTAAAGGAAGGAAACCTCACAGCAAAAGATCACAGGAAGGTCAAAGTATATATTAGAAAATATCTTTGCCAAATGGCAGGGCAAAGTTACTACTTGTCAATAGTCACATTGAACATTAATGGCCTGAACTGTCCAGTTAAAAGACACCGATTGGCTGATTGCGCTAAGGAACAAAACCCATCTGTTTGCTGCTTACAAGAAACACATCTTTCCAACAAAGATGCATACAGACTGAAAGTGAAAGGCTGGAAAAAGATATACCATGCCAACAGAAATGAAAAAAAGAGCAGGCGTAGCCATCTTAATGTCGGACAACATAAACTTTACCACAAACACTCTTAGGAGAGACAAAGAGGGACACTATTTAATGATTAAGGGATCCATTCAACAGGAAGATATAACAATTACAAATGTTTATGCACCGAATTACAGGGCACCGGTTTATTTAAAATACTTATTAAGGGACTTAAAGGGAGACTTAGACCCCAATACAATAGTACTGGGGGACTTCAATACTCCACTCTCAGAGATAGATAGATCAACAGGACAGAAGATTATCAATGATTTAAACGACACTATAGCCCAAATGGATTTAACGGGTATCTACAGAACTTTTCATCCTACATAGAAAGCATTTACATTCTTCTCAGCAGTACATGGAACCTTCTCTAGGATTGACCACATACTGGGCCATAACGCAAATCTCAGCAAATTCAAAAGAATTAGAATCATACCATGCAGCTTCTCAGACCATAACGGAATCAAGTTGGAAATTAACAACGCAGGAATCCCTAGAGCATATGCAAACACATGGAGATTGAACAACATGCTCCTGAATGAACAATGGGTCATAGAAGAAATTAAAAGAGAAATCAAAAATTTTCTGGAAGTAAATGAGGATAACAGCACAACATACCAAAACTTATGGGATACAGCAAAAGCAGTGTTAAGAGGAAAGTTTATATCAATAGGAGTCTACATCAAGAAATTGGAAAGGCACCAAATAGATGAGCTTTCAATTCATCTCAAGGCTCTAGAAAATCTGCAGCAAACCAGAACCAAATCTAGCAGGAGAAGAGAAATAATTAAAATCAGAGAAGAAATCAACAGGATTGAATAAAAAAAAAATTACAAATAATCAGCCAAACGAGGAGATGGTTTCTTGAAAAAATAAACAAAATTGACACCCCAATGGCCCAACTAACTAAAAAATGAAGGGAAAAGACCCAAATCAATACAATCAGAGATGAAAAAAAACATAACAACAGATACCACAGAAATAAAAAGAATCATCAGAAATTACTGCAAGGACTTGTATGCCAGCAAACAGGGAAATCTATCAGAAATGTATAGATTCCTGGACACATACAACCTACCTAAATTGAACCAGGAAGACATAGAAAACCTAAACAGACCCATAACTGAGACAGAAATTGAAACAGTAATAAAGGCCCTCCCAACAAAGAAAAGCCCAGGGCCAGATGGATTCACTGCTCAATTCTACCAGACATTTAAAGAAGAACTAACTCCAATTCTTCTCAAACTATTCAGAACAATCGAAAAAGAGGGAATCCTCCCAAATTCTTTCTATGAAGCCACCATCACCTTAATTCCTTAGCCAGAAAAAGATGCAGCATTGAAAGAGAATTGCAGACCAATATCCCTGATGAAAATAGATGTAAAAATCCAATAGAACGCAACAACACATCAGAAAGATCATCCAACCTGACCAAGTGGGATTTATCGCTGGTATGCAGGGATGGTTCAACGTTCACAAAACAATCAATGTGATACACCACATTAACAGACTGCAGAAGAAAAACCATATGATTCTCTCAATAGACGCAGAGACAGCATTTGATAAAATACAACACCCTTTCATGATGGAAACTATAAGCAAACCGGGTATGGAAGAAACATTCCTCAATACAATCAAAGCAATTTATGAAAAACCCTCGGCCAACATCCTATTGAATGGGGAAAAGTTGGAAGCAATTCCGCTGAGATCTGGTACCAGACAGGGATGCCCACTCTCACCACTGCTATTCAATATAGTTCTGGAAGTTTTAGCCAGAGCTATTAGGCAAGAAAAGGAAATTAAAGGGATACAAATTGGGAAGGAAGAACTCAAACTATCCCTATTTGCAGATGATATGATTCTGTATTTAGGGGACCCAAAGAACTCTACTAAGAGACTATTGGAACTCATAGAAGAGTTTGGCAAAGTAGCAGGATATAAAATCAATGCACAAAAATCAACAGCCTTTGTATACACCGGCAATGCCATGGCTGAGGAAGAACTTCTAAGGTCAATCCCATTCATAATAGCTGCAAAAACAATCAAATACCTTGGAATAAACGTAACCAAGTACATTAAAGATCTCTACGATGAGAATTACAAAACCTTAAAGAAAGAAATAGAAGAGGATACCAAAAAATGGAGAAATGTTCCAAGCTCATGGATTGGAAGAATCAACATCATCAAAATGTCCATTCTCCCAAAAGCAATTTATACATTCAATGAGATACCAATCAAGATACCAAAGACCTTCTCAGATCTGGAAAAAATGATGCTGAAATTCATATGGAGACACAGGAGACCTCGAATAGCCAAAGCAATCTTGTACAACAAAAACAAAGCTGGAGGCACCACAATACCAGATTTCAGGACATACTACAGGGCAGTTGTTATCAAAACAGCATGGTACTGGTACAGATACAGATGGATAGATCAATGGAACAGAATAGAAACACCACAAAGCAATCCAAACATCTACAGCCAACTTATATTTGATCAAGCATCCAAAACCAATCCCTGGAATAAGGATAGTCTATTCAATAAATGGTGCTGGGAAAATTGGATTTCCACGTGCAGAAGCATGAAGCAAGACCCTTACCTTTCACCTTACACAAAAATTCACTCAACATGGATTAAAGACTTAAATCTACAACCCAACACCATCAAAGTATTAGCATTGGAAAAACCCTGCAAGATATAGGTACTGGCAAAGACTTCTTGGAAAAAACCCCAGAAGCACAGGCAGTCAAAACCAAAATTAACATTTGGGATTTCATCAAATTGAGAAGTTTCTGTACTTCAAAAGAAACAGTAAGGAAAGTGAAGAGGCAACAGACAGAATGGGAAAAAAAAAATATTTGCATACTATGCAACAGATAAAGGGTTGATAACCAGAATCTACAAAGAGATCAAGAAACTCCACAACATCAAAACAAACAACCCACTTAGAGATAGGCCAAGGACCTCAACAGACATTTTTCAAAAGAGGAAATCCAAATGGCCAACAGACACATGAAAAAATGTTCAAGATCACTAGCAATCAGGGAAATGCAAATCAAAACCACAATGAGGTTTCACCTCACCCCGGTGAGAATGGCTCACATCCAGAAATCTACCAACAATAGATGCTGGAGAGGATGTGGGGAAAAAGGGACACTAACCCACTGTTGGTGGGAATGCAAACTGGTTAAGCCACTATGGAAGTCATTCTGGAGATTCCTCAGAAACCTGAATATAACCCTACCATACAACCCAGCCATCCCACTCCTTGGAATTTACCCCAAGGAAGTTAAATTAGCAAACAAAAAAGCCATCTGCACCTTAATGTTTATTGTAGCTCAGTTTACAATAGCAAAGTCCTGGAATCAACCCAAATGCCCATCAACAGAAGACTGGATAAAGAAATTATGGGACGTGTACTCTATAGAATACTACACAGCAGTCAAAAACAATGAAACCTGGTCCTTTGCAACAAGATGGAGGAATCTGGAAAACATCATGCTGAGTGATCTAAGCCAGTCCCAAAGGGACAAATATCATATGTTCTCCCTGACCGGCGACAAGTAACTGAGAACCAAAGGGGAAACTTGTTGAAGTGAAATGGACACTATGAGAAACAGTGACTTGATCAGCTCTTTCCTGTCTATTGATGTACAATGTAATACTTCATCCATTTTAGTTTTCTTTTTGTTCTAGTACAATTGGTTGAACTCTGTAATTAACACGCAATTATTCTTAGGTGTTTAAATTTTAACTGAAAAGTGATCCCTGTTAGGAGTTTGGAAAATATTATGCTGGGTGAAATAAGCCAGTCCCAAAGGGACAAATATCATACGTTCTCCTTGATCGGTGACAACTAACCAAGCACCAAAAAGGAAACCTGTTAAAAAGTGAAATGAACACTATGAGAAAACGGTGACCTGATCAGCCCTTGCCCTGACTGTTGATGAATAACTTAATACGTTATCCCTCTTAGTATGTTTTTTTGTTGTTGTTTATTCTACTTAATACTTTTGGTTGAATACTGTAATCAATACACAGTTATTCAGTTAAGTGTTGAAACTTAACTGAAAATTGATCGTTGTTAAATATAAGAGTCGGAATAAGAGAGGGAGGGGATGTACAATTTGGGACATGCTCAATTGGACTTGCCCCAAATGGTAGAGTTAGAAACATACCAGGGGATTCCAATTCAATCCCATCAAGGTGGCATGTATCAATGCCATCTCACTAGTCCAAGTGATCAATTTCTGTTCACAATTGATCATAATGACAGGACTAAGAGCCAAAGGGATAACATAAACAAGACTGGTGTCTGCAAATACTAACTGATAGAATAAAAAAGGGAGAGAATGATCCAACATGGGAAGCGAGATACACAGCAGACTCATAGAATGGCAGATGTCCTAAACAGCACTCTGGCCTCAGAATCAGCCCTTAAGGCATGCGGATCTGGCTGAAAAGCCCATGAGAGTATTTCAGGCATGGAAAGCCAAGACACTCTGGCAAAACAAACAAACAAACAAACAAACAAGAAACCAACCTAAATGAAAGATCTCTGCGATTGAGATACCAGTGGAGAGAACGGGCCATCAGAGAAGGAGGTACCTTTCTCTGAAGGGAGGAGAGAACTTCCACCTTGTCTATGACTTTGTCTAAATAAAATCAGAGTCGGCAAACTGCAACGGCTTCCATAGCCTTGGCAACTCATGACAAAAGCCTTGGGAGATTACTGACACCATAAACAAGAGTGTCAAATTGTTAAGTCAACAACAGGAGTCACTGTGCACTCACTTCTCATGTAGGATCTCTGTCCTTAATATGCTGTACATTGTGATTTAATGCTATAACTAGTACTCAAACAGTATGTTGCACTTTGTGTATCTATGTGGGTACAAACTGTTGAAATCTTTACTGAATATATACTAAATCGATCTTCTGTATATGAAGAGAATTGAAAATGAATCTTGATGTGAATGGAAGGGGAGAGGGTACGGGAGAAGGGAGTATTGCGGGTGGGAGGGAAGTTATGGGGGGGAAGCCATTGTAATCCATAAGCTGTACTTTGAAAGTTTATATTCATTAAATAAAAGTTAAAAAAAAGATAAATATCCTGAACATTTTCCAAAGAAGACCAAATGACGAACAGGAATATGTGAGGGTATTCAACATCACTAATCATCAAAACCACCAAGAGATCTATCTCCTCACACTTGTTATGGTGATTATATTATCAAAACAAAAGAAAGTATAGTAATTGCTGATGAGGGTATGAAGAGAGTAGAAAATCCTGTACATATTCACTATAAATGTAAATTGTTAGAACCATATGGAAAATATTATGGAGCTTTCCCTAAAAATTGAAAGTAGAGCTACCAAATGATCTAGCAATCCTTATTTTTGGTATATACCCAAAGGAAATGAAGTTATTATCTTGAAGGGATATCTTTTGCTACAAAGTTCATTGCAGTATTACATTATGGATATTTCTTAACAATCTCTGGAATTCATACACTGTACAGCTCCAAAACCCTGTTCTGCTAACTCATTCTCCCAAGACTTGCAGGTTGATGCATTTCCTCAAGTTGCAGAGGACTCTGTGGGATGCCAGTATTTTCTCTTTGTGAGCCATGGCCATGGATCTCTTTCAAGGAACAAAATTTTAACAATCAAAAGGTTCACCTAGCTTGCTTCTCACCACACAAGGCTAACAGCCCATGTTGTCTGAGACTAGCAGCTTATAAACCTTTGTTCCAGGTGATTGCCTGTTATTTGATTGTTTCAGGAAGAAGGGTCAATCCAATTCTTATTTTTGAATTGACCTTCGCTTCAAAGACTTGTTTCATCTTAATGCCACAAAATAGCCCACACTTTCTAAATCCACAGGTGTGGACTGTGCTTCCTTAAATACTATTCTTTTCAACTCCTTAAGTTCCAATCCTACCACTACCTTCTTCCTCTACTGAGGGGTTGAGCAAAGAAACAGGCAATAAATATTCCAGACTTTGCAATCCATGTGATCTGTGTTACATATATTCAATTCTACCATCAAAGCATATAAGCAGTCATTTTTAAATAAAAAAGCAGATATATCAATAGGCAATGGCAAAATATGTATAATGGCTAGGATATGATCTATTAGATCATCTCCCCTCAACACTCAGTAGCAATACTCATCAATTCACCTCATGTTCTATGTTACCTATAGTGTATTTTAATTTATCTTTGATCATCAAAAACTCACTAGAAGTAACTGTAGTCAAAATTAGCCAACACATAGAATCCTTACATTTCATAAACCATTTTATAATCTTGGTTTCTGCCACTTTGATGTTACTGTGTTCACTTTATGACCTCTTCCTTTCTCATAGACTTATGATACATGAGATACCTCAGGGTCATTTTTTTCTTCTATATTGTCTTATCAGACCTCCTCTGAAAATTCACTGATCTAATCCCAAGTATATTTTAGAGCTCAAGACTAATATACTTAAACTCCTATTTTGATCTCATTATATTTGTGTTTACTAGACATCTCACAGCTAAATATTTCATTACCAAAACATAATTATTGAAATATATGTACTCATTATCCAGTTACTGATAATAATTATCCCAAATCCATAAATTTTACATCAGCATAACCTTATTGCTAGGAGTCATTACATTATAACCATCAATCTATAAGTACTATTGTCTTGCTCCCATCCTATATCCTGTATTAAAGGATTTTTAGGGCTAGCCTTGGGGTGCAATGCTGGTATCCCATCTGAGAACCAGTTCAAGTCTTCACTGCTAAACTGCCAGTCCAGATTCATGCTAATATAGTGAGAATGATTCTCTGGTGAGAATGCACCAGAAAATGACCAAGAACTTGGATTCCTGTACCTATGTGTGAGACCAGGATAGAATTCCAGGGTCCTGGCTTTGGCCTGGCCCAGCTCTGGGAATTGTAGCCTTTGGGAATTGGAACAGCAAGTAGAAGATCTCTCTTTCTCTCTGTCTCTCTCTGTATATAACTTTGCCTTTCAAATAAATCTTTAAAAAAATCATCACTGTTATTGCCAGTATTCTTATCCAAGCAACTCATATGTCTACTACAGTGTACAAAAATCCCATCTACTCTCACCTCTATATAGTCATTGTCATGCAGATAGACAGATTGTTTAAAATAAATAATTGCAGGAATTGCTCACTAAATAAGCACTCTAGTATCTCTCAATCACACTTAAATAAGTACTCAGTTTCCTTCCAAAGAATCAAAGACTACATTATCTAGTTCCTACAATCTCTTCATCTTCACTTGCTACCATGTCGTTAGCTGTGCTCCAAACATCTGGCATCCTTCCTCTTGTTTAAATGTGTCAAGCATACTTTAGCACTGGGAAGTTTTTGCTTCTAAATCCAGTCCCAGTTGTCTCCATCAGATGCAAGGTCTGACTTTATTCAAACTAAAATCTAGCATTTCTTTTTTTTTTTAATTTTTGTGCAATTTTTTTAAACTTTTATTTAATGAATATAAATTTCCAAAGTACAGCTTATGGATTACAATGGCTTTCCCCCCCTAGCATTTCTTGGAAAGGTAAAATAATTTCAAAATTTTCAATTAACTTGTCTCTCATGGCACTTACCTGGGAACTTATTTATTACCAATTTACCTAAAATCTTACTTCACATCATTTGTCTCATTTTATCTGGCAGAGTTCCTCTTACAAGTGATTGTTTCTTCTGTAATCATACTCTATCCTATGAACATGTTCTACTTTTTTTTCAAATAATATTTGATAAATATCTTGTGTGAGTACCTAATTTTGTGCTTATCATCAAACCCATCACTGATGCCACACATCTAAAATAGCAACTACTTAAAGGCATGAATTCAATACATCTTGATCACTTCTGTTTCACTTCTGGAGTCTGTAAATTGCTTGGAACATTTTATACACCCAATGAATTTATGTAGAATAATAAATTTTTAATGGTCAACATCAGCATGGTCATATGTTATTAAAATATGAAAAATATTATCAATAGGGACAAATTAAATTCCCCTTGGAATGTCTAAATTTAAGGTATCCTTTTCCAGAGGGCTGGCATGATGGCACAATTGTTTAAGTTACTAATTGTGATGCTGCATCCAATATCAGAGAGCTGGTTCAAATCCCTGCTAATGGCTTCCATTTGTTTCCATTCTACCTCCTTTCTAATGTGCCTGGGAAACAGTGGATGATGACTCAAGTACTTGAGTTCCTGCAACCCACGTGCAAGACCCAGATGGAGATCCTGGCTCATGGCTTCAGTCTGCTCAGTCCCAGGTTTTTAGGCCTTTTAGGGAGTAAGCCCACAAGTGGAATATTTTTTCTTTCTGTCCGCCTTTCAAATAAATAAATTATTTAAAATGGTACAATTTTTCTTTAAAATATACGTGGAAAAATAAAAAGACAACTAATCATTTCTAGCTATGCATTTGAAACAAAATACATGGAAAATGTGATCCAAATTTGATGAAATTATTTCAAAAGGATTTTCATGACAGCCCTCTCATCACTGTATATTAGTAAAAAAAAAAAAGAAAACAGATTTTTAAAAGAATAAAAAAGATAATGAGGTAAAGGAAAACACAGAAATCATATTATGGCAAAGGGAAAAATACATTTGTAAGGAAACATATACACCAAAGAAATTGGATCAGGAGAGCCACATTAAAAAATAAAACTAGAAACACATGTAAAACCAAGGAATTGGTTCATACACACCCTCACAACTCTGATATACATGTATCTTTGTTTAATATGAAAATGTCTGTGGGATACGTTGTCAATTATACTTTTCTTCTAAAACATAACTTCTATTGTGTAAGTCTATATGACCTAAATTTCATTCTCTCCTGGTGTCCGTGAATAAAGAATAACTACTGTGACATAATCTTTAAAAATGTTATTCTATGCAAAATAGGAGTAAGTAATAGATATATCACATCTTCAGTAGATTTCTTTTGATAATTCAGTTTCTACACATCACTGTTAAAATGTTTTTCATAGATTAACTATTGCATATGCTATAGTGGTATTTTTCACTAAAATACTGACACACAGGAATAATGCTGAGAAGAAAAATGGGACACCTCAGTTGCTAGAGAATGACTTGAACGACAACTGGGTCATTTATCTTTCTTATTTGGAAATGAGTTTTATTTGTACTGTTCTACATTTGTACATTTTATAATCCCATGTAAGGCTTGCATTGTCTTTGGAAGAGTTTGCTTTCTGACAAATACTGATTGAAAGTTTATGGGAAAGCAGAGAAGAGATATAGGGATTTTATAGAGGAGGCAAATGCAATGAAAATGACATATGTACCTCCACAAAATATCTGATCCCTGGGAGTATCATTCAAACTGTTTGGACCTGCAGAAAACCCATGGTCTTCATAAATCTTTCCTGGTCCACACGACTATTCCCTTTCCTTTACCACGCTTAGCAGAGTCATTAAATCACTTCTCATAACTTCCTTGTCCTCAGAGAGGAAAGTCACATGGACTTAATAGGTTTTATACAAGTGCTTCCACTGCTTTTAGTCAGGTCCGGATAATTTTTGTTTCTACTCTCTGGTCTTCGCTTTTGCTTTCCTTTTCCTCTTTTCTCCTTTAGTGTCATTGTTCTCCTTTCAAATATTGGTATTTGATTCTCTATAATCTAATACTCTGAATATCCAAATATCACAAAGCATTAGGAACTATTAAAGTTTATGTCAATTTTTAGATTAGGAAAAATGACAAGATGAGGTGAGAAAGTAATTTATAGAAAATTGAAATAGAGAAAACTTGAAAATTATGTAATAAAATTGGATATGAAGATTGGGTAGCAGAATAATCAGATACTCAGATATTTAGATATTCAGATACTAATGGAAGAAAAGAATACAAATATGATGGGAATACAACATGGAGAGACGCATAGGAAAAAACAAGGCACATCATGTAATATTTGCATTTTGGGGCGCTTTGAGAATCAAAGAATTTATCAAGTGAGTGGTGTATGGTCATAAAAGATTTCTGGGCAATTTTGAATTGATTTTCCCTTTCTCAAGGAAGGGGAGAATTCTGCTCTTTTATTTATTTGAGAAATAAAAAGGCAAGAATAAAATAAAATAAGAAAATAGTTGTCAGTTTTCTGAGCAAAATTAAATATATCAAATCCAATAGTTTTCAGCTATACTTCTTTCATTAATAAAATGCTGTGAGTCTTTGTATGCATATGGTCAAGAATATCTACATACATAATTTTCCATATTTGCTTATTCCCTCAGTGAACATGTAGTACTTATTAGACACTGGATAAAGCTTGAAGAGATAAGAATCATTACATCCCGAGGCAAGTAAGTGATGATGCTATTTCATGCCTGAGGGGAAGCAGTGTTGATAATTAAGAGCTAGATGATTCTGAAACATATGTAAAAGATAGATTAAAAATTCCATGTGCAATATAGATACACAAAATTATATATGTTACCAAGAATTTTGGCAACACATTAAAACAAACACAATTGCCCTCCACTTTTGCCAAATTAAGTTGGAGGTTTACTTTATCTATTTTATAGAAGGCATAAAAGGTAAAATTTGGAAATAAGAATCTGGTCTAAAAGGTGAAATGTGGGTTTTTGACATATACTATTTAAATCTATAAAAACCTATGAGATCACACAACAAAGAGAAAATCTGGAGAAAAGATCGAAGATCTAATACCTAAGGCCCTTCAAAATTAAGAGGTTGAGGATAAGAGAAGAATTAATCAAAGTACACTGAGAAGGAGAAAGAGGCAAAAAAATAAGAGAGACAGAGAGAGAGAGAGAGAGAGAGAGAGAGAAAGAGAGAGAATCAGAAGAATGTGTTTCCCTTGGAGCTTAGTGAAGGAAATGCATAAAACAAGAAGAGTGATCAATCGGCAATGTCAAGTCCTGACTTGTTAAATAAGATGAGGACTAAAAATCAACAATTCAAAGAGATACACATTAATGGATAGACAACAGCGAAATAATAGTGACATAAATACACTGAAGATCTTAATGGGTTGTTGCAATTGAAGGACCAAAGGGAGTGTGCTGGAAAGGCTGGAGGAAATGATTAGGAAGTAAGATAAATGACCCTGAAATTAAAAATGACTACCATAGTGTTATACAAGTATAAGCAATATTCTATTTGTCAAAACCAAGTGTTAAATTATCAGAAATTTTGTAAGCTGGTTATAAAACTGCCAGTAACTTATAATCAATCATGATTGGATAATTTACATGATGGAAAAAAGAAACTTTTACAAATCTAAACTCTTTTCTTTTCATAGAACCACGTTAAAAACATTGTTTATCACATATTGACAATTGTTTCAGGTGTAATAATTACAAGCAATGCTAAAATAAGCTAAGAGATAAGCTAATAAGAGGAATTAGTAAAACAAATGGAAAATCCAAGGTATGCCAAGTGCAATCTGCAATTTGTGTATTTTTTTTTGTTGTTGTTGTTGAGAAAGGTCTGTCTTCCATTCGATCATCCCCCAAATGGCCGCTACTGCCGGCGCCAGGAGCCAGGTGCTTCCTCCTGGTCTCCCATGCAGGTGCAGGGCCCAAGGCACTCCTGGGCCACAGCAGAGAGCTGTACTGGAGAGGAGCAACCAGGACAGAATCCAGTGCTCCAACCGGGACTAGAACCCTGGGGTGCTGGCGCCACAGGGGGAGGATTAGCCTAGTGAGCTGCAGCACCAGCCATGTGTATTGTTTTTCATGTTTCCTGAAATAAAGGAAAAAAAAAAAAAACAACAACATAGACATGAATAACCATGAGTTGTAACCTTAATTGAACCAAAACTGATGAGATCTTTCTAGAGAGTTGGTAAATCATAATGACATTGAAGAACAATGTGTGATATACCTAAATAATATTTGGTTAAGAGCTGGGAGTGTCCATGATAAAAATATGTGGTCTAGGAGCTGGAGTTGTGGCAAAGCACATCAAGTCACCATTGGCAGTGCCCATATCTAATAAGATAGTGCCAGCTGGAATTCCAGATTTTCTACTTCCAATATGGTACACTGCTAATGTATCTCGGAAGGCAGCAGAAGATAATCCACGTGCTGGGATCCCTTCCACCATGTGTGAGAACCAGATGGTGTTCTTAGTCCCTGTCTGCAGCCTGGCCCACAGCTGGCCATTGTGGATATTTGGGCAGTAAACCAGCAGTTGGAAGATCTCTCTCTCTCTCTGCCTTTAAAAGAAATAAATATTTTTTAAATAAAGAAAGAAAATGCATGCTCTCAAAGTAGCAATTGGAGCAACCTATCCATGTGCACCATTTCTAGTCTTATCATATGAAAACAGTACAACATAAATATTGCTTTGCAGAAAAAAAAAAAGACCTAAATGAAAGATCTCTGTGAGATTCCAGTGGAAAGAACGGGCCATCAAAGAAGGAGGTACCTTTCTCTGAAGGGAGGAGAGAACTTCCTGTTTGACTATGACCTTGTCTAAATCAGATCTTAGTCGGCGAACTCAAGAGAATTCCATAGCCTTGGCAACTCAAGACAAAAGCCTAGGGTGATTATTGACGCCATAAACAAGAGTGTCACTTTGTTAAGTCAACAACAGGAGTCACAGGAGTCACTGTGCACTTACTCCCCATGTAGGATCTCTGTCCTTAATGTGTTGTACAATATGAATTAATTCTATAACTAATACTCAAACAGTACTTTACACTTTGTGTTTCTGTGTGGGTGTAAACTGTTGAAATCTCTACTTAATATATACTAAATTGATCTTCTGTATATAAAGATAATTGAAAATGAATCTTGATGTGAATGGAATGGGAGAGAGAGTGGGAGATGGGAGGGTTGCGGGTGGGAGGGAAGTTGTGGGGGGGGGGGGGAGCCACTGTAATCCAAAAGCTGCACTTTAGAAATTTATATTTGTTAAATAAATGTTGAAAAAAAATATTTCTTTGCAGAAAGAAACTTTGCAGAAGTGATCCAGATTTTTTTAAAAGATTTATTAATTTATTTGAAAGTCAGAGTTACACAGAGAGAAAAAGAGACAGGAAGATAGAGAGACAGAGAGAGACAGACAGGGAGAGATCTTCCATCTATTGATTCACTCCCCAAATGGCCTCAATGACTAGGGTTGTGCCAGGCCAAAGCCAGGAGTGAGGAGCTTCTTCTGGATCTCCCACACAGGTGCAGGGGCTGAAGCACTTGGGCCATCTTCTGCTTCTTTTCCAAGTGCTTTAGTAGGGAGCTGGATCGAAAGTGGAGCAACCAGATCTTGGACTGGTGTCCTTATGGGATGCCAACATCGCAGACAGCGGCTTTACCCACTATGCAACAATGCCAGCCCTGTGATTCAGATTTTTATTGGAAAAAGAACATAAAGGGAAAGTTCAGGAAAAAAAGACAGGATGTAGGAGATTATTCTTAAAATAAAATGTCTTATACATTTCAAAAGTCCCATGAATAAGTTTAAAAACTAGCAGCTAATTGGATGGGGGAATAGAGACTTAAGCATGTGACAATGAAGGAGATAGCATTTTCTCAGGCAGATAATTAGACGTGGGGGACTGGGGAGGGGCTACAAGAATTTTATTCAGGGCAGGGAAAAGGGACCTACATCTCCATCCAGGACCCATCCAAGTCCACCCACTTTACAGTTTAATTTGTGATTAATGTGCTTTGCTAGAATGGGGACTCAGTAACCTGAAAAGTCTAGTTTTAGCCTCATGCATAGGCTTCCCAAAGATATATAATTCTTAGATATCAATCACAAAAGTCAATCATAATAATTAATGCCACATCACTATTCAGTGTGCCTCATATTTAGGGATAAATCCCCAAGCCTGGAAGAAATGTAACCATGTGCTCTCTATGGGCCATTCCTCCTTTGAAACAAAATTCACTTTACTATACCTACAGAGGACCTCATTTCTCTCCACTGACGGGTATTTCCTTGCAATTCATTTTTGCTTTGCTAGCCTCGCGTTCATTGCTCTCAACTACAGTTCATTGCTTCATTGGGAAAAAGGAACTGAGGCAAGCCAGCCAGCACCCATGACAATTTCACTTGGAAGACTGAAGGTTCTTGGAATAACCAATATCAAAAGGAATAAAAGAGTTAATGAAATTAGTTACAACAAGTTCAAGATAGGAGGGGTTATAATGTTGTTATAAAGAGGTTCCAGATTCTCCCTCTTCATGCATTAAGATGTGATTATCAGTCTTTGGAGGCTTGGACTTAGGTCAGATTGGTGGTTCACTGGCTTTTGGGAGAGGGGAGAGGGTCTTACAGTGCCAGATTGTAAGACCCACCTTTCACCACTGATGATGAGGGAAGAATGTACGGTGTGGCCTTTATTCCCTGTGATCAAACGCGCATCTTGGCCTTTGAGACTAAGTGAATATAGTATTTTATCTTAATCAGCCATTAGAAATATCAAAACATTAGCCGGCGCCACAGCTCACTAGGCTAATCCTCCGCCTTGCAGCGCCGGCACACCGGGTTCTAGTCCCGGTCGGGGCACCGATCCTGTCCCAGTTGCCCCTCTTCCAGGCCAGCTCTCTGCTGTGGCCAGGGAGTGCAGTGGAGGATGGCCCAAGTCCTTGGGCCCTGCACCCCATGGGAGACCAGGATAAGCACCTGGCTCCTGCCATCGGAACAGCGCGGTGTGCCGGCCGCAGCATGCCTACCGCGGCGGCCATTGGAGAGTGAACCAACGGCAAAAAGGAAGACCTTTCTCTCTATCTCCCTCTACTGTCCACTCTGCCTGTCAAAAATTAAAAAAAAAAAAAAAAGAAATATCAAAACATTAACCAAGTTCTTTTAAAATGAATATTCCTTATAATATGAAAATCAGAATGGGTGTTTAAACTTGTGAACATTTCATTTTACTCCTAAATGTAACAGTGTGGCTCTTCAGGTAGTTGTTGATTGCCAGGGCAAGAGTGGTAATTGTGTTAAAGTACTCACCTTGACATGGGATAGGAAGGCCACCAGTTAGATCTACAAGTACCTTCCTACTTGTCAGTTAAAATGCTCACCTTGCATCTAGGATCAAGAAGTACACCAGCTAAAAAGAGATGGAAGATAGGAGATGGCTGTATTTCTGCCATAGGCCTTGCTCAGTGGTTTTGCTCCCATCTTTTCCATGCTCACATGGAGCTATTCCATTCTCCTGCTCTCCTAGTTTCAGATAGATCGTCCCAATCACAGGCACCATTTTTGGTTTTTCTGTTCTCCCTAGTTTATGGGCAACTGCTTGGCCCACTTATAGTGTGTATTTCTCTGTGTAGGGAAGCAAATGCTCACACATGAATGTATGTTTATTCCACCACTTCCAAATAAACCCTGTTCCTATTTACAGTTGATACCAGTCTCCATGTAGTATTTTTGTCTTTGCAGGAGGCAATGACCTGGACGGCTGCTTCACTTCCAATCCAGCTCTTCGCTCGCTATGGCCTGGGAAAGCAGTGGAAGACAGCCCAAGTGCTTGAGCCCCTGCACCCATATAGGAGACCTGGGAGCAGCTCCTGGCTCCTGGCTTCGGATAGGCATAACTCCAGCCATTGCAGCCATTGAACCAGCGGACGGAAGACCTCTCTCTCTCTCCACGTCTGCCCCTCTGTAACTTTGCCTTTCGAATAAATAAATAAATCTTTAAAAAAAATTAATGCATCGTTACCTACATCAACATCTCCTCCCTTCATGGATGCAATTCACTTTTTTTTCAGTAAAGTGTCTATGGAGTGCTTCCATACCCACCTTGTTTTCTATGCAAAGGCAAAATAAGGAAGCCTATATTGACTAAGGTATTGAATTGGATTACCTGTCTTGCTTAAAGACCCCAGTATTCTTAGGATACAAAGTGTTGCACAAAAAAGTGAAAGTCTTTTAGAAAGAGAGTTAAGTTCTTCCTGAGTTTCAAGACCAGTGTGCCTAAGGAAGGCTCTATCCTAAAGCTCATAGCAGGGCAGAGAAAATAATATAACACAGAAAAGGTCTTTTTTTTTTTTTGACAGGCAGAGTTAGAGAGAGAGAGACAGAGAGAAAGGTCTTCCTTTCGTTGGTTCACCCCTCAAATGGCTGCTGCGGCCGATGGGCTGCGGCCGACGCACTGTGCCGATTCAAAGCCAGGAGCCAGGTGCTTCCTCCTGGTCTCCAACACGGGTGCAGGGCCCAAGCACTTGGGCCATCCTCCACTGCCTTCCTTGGGCCTCAGCAGAGAGCTGGTCTGGAAGAGGAGCAACCGGGACAGAATCGGTGCCCCAACTGGGACTAGAACCTGGGATGCCGGCACCGCAGGCAGAGGATTAGCATAGAGAGCGGCAGTGCCGGCCAATAAATAAATTTCTAAGTTTTTAATAACAGAAGTAAACAGTTTATTTTTTGTTAAAACCTATGACTTTACACTCTAATGGCAATGATTAATAGTTAGCATGATTTATGCTTAGCAGGTACCTGAGTTATATTATCAAGTGTTATATTATAAATTTCATGAATATTTTGCCTTGCAAGTTCTTCCAGTATTATTTTAACTGTTAGATAAACGATTACATGTTATGATAAAATAATGGGATTTATATCTATAAAGTAAATGAAGTAACTCTTAAAATGCAACAAAAAGAAAACAAACAATTAATGGCAAAAAAAAATTAATAGCAAAAAACAGCAGCAGATATCTCACCAAAGAAGACATACAGATAGTTAATAAGTATATGAAAAGTTCGACATTATATGCCATTAGGAAGTTGCAAATTGAAACAACAGTGAGATATCTTTGAGACCTATTAGAATAGGTCTCAAAGTTCAAACATAGACACCAAATGCTGGTGAAGATGTGGAGCAACAGCAACTCTCATTCACTGCTGATATCCATACAGAAGTTGGAAACAACCCAGATATATTCAGTGAATGAATGAATAAGCAAACCATGGTTACTCCACTGAATGGACTAGTATTTAGCAAGAAGAGATATAAGTAATCAAGTATGAAGGGACCTTAATTTCATACTGCTGTGAAAGAAGCCAATGGAAAAGACCAAAATCTGTATCATTTCAACTATAACACATTTCAAAAAAGGAAAAGCTATGGAGACAATAAAAAGTTCAGAGACTGCCAGGAGGAAGTGATATGTGTATATACCTATAGGAAGAACAAAGAGTACTTTTAAAGCAGTGCAAATACAACATGGAGTGAGGCCAAATTTGAACTACAAAAGCTAATTCATAATAATTTATCAATACTGACTAATTAATTGCTGCAAATAAATCACACTAATACAAGATGTTAATGAAATGAGAATCCATGTGCAAGTTTAGTGGAAATGAAGAATATATGGAAACTCTGTGTAATTAACATTTAATTTTCCCATAAGCCTAAACTTGTTTGAGGAAACAAAATGTATTAATTTTTTAAAAAGTGAATGAAATAAATTTCTGCTGTTTATAAATTAGAACTTACTGTAGTGAATATTGTTCTTATTACAATACACAAACAATATCAGTGGCCATATTAGCTTCCTTAAACTTGTGCATACACACTAAAGCCAGTGTGTTGGAATGATTTTTATAAAATGGTGGAGGACAGACAGGGTCTGCTAACCAGAGTATCCCACTTACACATTCTTTTATCCAGTGGTTTACTGTGTCCAAAATGATTCTCTCCCTTAAAATGATTAAAACATTCTACCATGAGTCTGAATGTTGAGTGTGCTTCTCTGGTACTAAAAGGGTGAACTGAATTAATGACTGCTTGACCAAAGGCAGGAGTCATATTTACCTGAATAAATTCATAAATATGAACCATAAAGGTAATGGTTATGTAAATCATACAGTTGATGTTAATATTGAAGCTTGGATTCATTTTGCTCATCTAGGATTGTGTTGAAGTATGAGAGTAAGATGTCTACATTTGGGAGTCCATCCATGAATGACAACAGTAACAAAACTAAGAAATATTTTCAACACATAATCTTATAAATAGAGGTAATTGAAAAGAAAGGAAGAAAGATTCAGATAATCTGTAATATGCAATAAATATTATATACAACAATCTATACTATGCAGAATGTATTCTATATATTGCTATATGATGTAGGCATAAAATATTCATTGATTTTTGATGGTAATACATTACATACTAGTAGTACAATATAAAATATGTACAATATAAAAGATTTCATATTCTTTGTGGTCACAATCTTTTCTTAATCATAGCAGAGCTATTGACTACAGAAAGCTATAGGTTTGGAATACTTGCTATTGAACCCACCATCCTCTGATGAAAATGATAAACAGCTAATAGATAAATATTATCATATAGTTCGCAATTCTTAGTCTCTGTTTTTAACATTTTGCAATTTATACCTCTTTGAAGAATTCTGCCTTGATGCCTTAAGAGTTATAGGTTTCATAAATCTCTGTGACCACAGACGGAGGTACTGTAGTGACCACAATAATTCTTGAGACATTGATCTGAATATCACTAAATCTCTCAGACCTGTTTTGAATGAACTGTAAACCAGCTCTTCTCCATATTTCACTTTTGCAATTAACTACCTCAGATGCTCTTTGTGGGAGATGAGGTCTATATTATAAATTAATGAGGCCATAAGTAAAATCCAATGCAACATTTCATTGACTCAAATTGCCAGAATATTAAAATGTCTAGCTATTTTTTTTTTCTAGTAAGTTGTGAAAATTCTTTTGGCTTGAAACCTTTTAAATTTAAGTGAGAGTGCTCTTTTAATACACTAGGCTACAAAAACTTTGAGTATGATAACCACACATCATACATTGCTAGTTTTTTTTTTTTTTAAGAGAGATTTATTTATTTATTTGAAAGCCAGTGTTAGAGAAGGAGAGACAGAGCGACGTCTTCCATCCACTGGTTCACTCCCCAAATGGCTGCAATGGCTAAAGTGGAGCCAGGCTGAACCCAGGAGCCAGGTGTTTCTTCTGAGTCTCCTACATGGGTGGCAGGGGACCAAAATCCTGAGCCATCTTCTCCTGCTTTTCCCAGGCCATTAACAGTGGGGAAGTCGGGACACACACTGGTGTCGAAATGGGATGAGGTGTCACAGATAGTGGCTTTATCCACTAAGCCACAATGTTCAGCCCACAGCCACATTGTTAGTTTTACACCTTTGTTCTCCTGCTACTTTACTCATTTAAGATTTCAAGGAAGGTTTATTAATTTCTTAGAATTTCAGTAAAATAAAAATAATTATATAAATTCATATGCAATAAAATGCAAAGAGAATAATCTGTTTACCTAGAGTCCCACTGTGAAAATTCATTAATGTTTGCAAAATATATTTACTGTATAACTGTAATTGTAACTCCTAGAGAAATGCTACTAATCATATTAACACTATTTATGGGGAAATATTACTTATCTTGTCTGATGAGTCTTGAGTCTTCAACATTCTCAAGAGTGTCAACTGATATAACTTTAACAAAATCCTAAGAGAAAAGACATTATCTTAAGTGTCTGTGGAAGACAGCATAATTGTATTAGGGCTAGATGGAAAACATTTTCCCTAAAACAAGAAATTATTTTCTAAATTCAGGGGAAAAGAAGTCATTTGTACATCTCTTATTTTATAAATTATTCCCTTATGTATAAAACAACAATAAAAATTGTTTCCTGATTCACTGGGCCTACTTTATGTGGAAATTAAAAGGGCCGTGTAAATGCCTAAGTGTTATGCAGATAAAAAATAATGTTAATTTTAGAAAAAATTAGGAATTTTAGAAAGTTGTTTATATTCAACTCAACCTATAATTTTGCTTGTGCTGATAAAGGCAGAATAAAAAGCTTTTTTTTAATAAATGTTCAAAAATGGAGAAAGGATTTTAATGAATTACTACAAAGGTCTTGGAGCATATTTATAAGAAACACACATGAAAGTAAAATACATTGACTTGAGTGTTTCAAATCTTACATCACAAAATTTTGTAGTCCCTAACTCAGTAGATTTGTTTATTGAAATTATGCTTCCTTTTGTATATTATAATTTCACTCATTCTTTTGTCCCCCAATTTCTAGCTGCTTCAGGTTGTAAAAATTGATATGCATTATTCGTTGCTTCCCCTCTTTGATATTTATTTGAATATTTGTTTCCTATATTTCTATTCATTGATAAGTATTTTTAAGGTAACTCTGAAATAACAGGAATTATTTTAAAGTCTAGGTTTATGATAAATCACTTTGAAATGAGGATAATATGCTTCCATTTATTTATTTTATTATTTTATTTTTTAACTTTTATTTAATAAATATAAAATTCCAAAGTACAACTTTTGGATTATAGCGGTTTTTCCCCCCATAACCTTCCTCTCACCCACAACCACCCCATCTCCCACTCCCTCTCCCATCCCATTCATATCAAGATTAATTTTCAATTTTCTTTATATACAGAAGATCAATTTAGTATATACTAAGTATGTGGTGCTGACACCCCGGGTTTTAGTCCCAGTAGGGGCACTGGATTCTGTCCCGGTTGCTCCTCTTCCAGTCCAACTCTCTGCTGTGGCCTGGGAAGGCAGTGGAGGATGTCCCAGGTCCTTGGGCTCTGCACCTGCATGGGAGACCAGGAAGA
This sequence comes from Lepus europaeus, assembly GCF_033115175.1. Taxonomy (NCBI): domain Eukaryota; kingdom Metazoa; phylum Chordata; class Mammalia; order Lagomorpha; family Leporidae; genus Lepus; species Lepus europaeus. Next base: position 64,050,040 of record NC_084842.1, on the reverse strand, counting down.
AGCACCTGGCTCCTGGCTTCGGATTGGCTCAGCGCTCCGGCCACAGTGCGCCAGCCATAGCAGCCATTTTTGGGGTGAACCAAAGGAAAAGGAAGACTTCTCTCTGTCTCCCTCTCTCTCTCTCACACTGTCTAACTCTGCCTGTAAAAAAAAAAAAAAGATTTCAACAGTTTGCACCCACACAGAAACACAAAGTATAAAGTACTGTTTGAGTACTAGTTATACCATTAATTCACATAGTACAACACATTAAGGACAGAGGTCCTACATGGGGAGTAAGTGCACAGTGACTCCTGTTGTTGATTTAACAATTGACACTCTTATTTATGACGTCAGTAATCACCCTAGGCTTTTGTCATGAGTTGCCAAGGCTATGGAAGCCTCCTGAGTTTGCCAACTCTGATCTTACTTAGACAAGGCCACAGTCAAAGTGGAAGTTCTCTCCTCCCTTCTGAGAAAGGTACCTCCTTCTTTGATGACCTGTTCTTTCCACTGGGATCTAACTCACAGAGATCTTTCATTTAGGTCATTTTTTTTTTCCACAGTGTTTTTGCTTTCCATGCCTGAAATAATCTCATGGGCTCTTCAGCCAGATCTGAATGCCTTAAGGGCTGATTCTTAGGCCAGAGTGCTGTTTAGGACATCTGCCATTCTATGAGTCTGCTGTGTATCCCGCTTCCCATGTTGAATCGTTCTCTCCTTCATAATTCTATCAGTCAGTATTAGCAGGCAGTAGTCTTGTTTATGTGATCCCTTTGACACTTAATTCTATCATTATGATCAAATATGAACTGAAACTGATCATTCTGACTAGTGAGATGGCATTGGTACATGCCACTTTGATGGGATTGCATTGGAATCCCCTAGCAGGTTTCTCACTCTACCATCAGGGGTAAGTCCGATTGACCATGTGCCAAACTGTACATCTCCTCCCTCCTTTATTCCTGCTCTTATATTTAACAGGGATCACTTTTCAGTTAAATGTAAACACCTAAGAATAATTGTGTGTTAATTAAAGAGTTCAATCAATGGTATTAAGTAGAACAAAATAAAATACTAGAAGGAATAAAGTAGTAAGTTCTTCCTCAATAGTCAGGACAAGGGCTAATCAAGTCATTGTTCTCATAGTGTCCATTTCACTTCAACAGGTTTTCTTTTAGGTGCTCAGTTAATTGTCACCTATCAGGGAAAATAATTTGTTTCCATTTGTAAGGAAGTTACTAGGTCTGAATGATTATCCTATGTCAACCTTTCAAATTCATTGACTTTAGATGACCCTGATTTACTTTATTTTAGAAAACACTGTAAAGACCAATGTGTCCATTATCCTGTTGGATGTACTGTTTTTCAACATCATAAATAAGGCATAAACCCCCACATTGGAGGGAGACACATAATCATTGTTTACAAATGCTATGTGCCCAGAGTTGGAAAGTGTCTGTTATTAAAGTCCAGATACAAATATTTTAAGTTTTATGAGTCATATTTTCATCACATATTTTAACTTGACTGCTATAGCATAAATACATTCATAAGTAATATAGAAGAATGAGCATTCTTGTGTTCTAATGATACTTTATTTAGAGACAATGAAATTTGAACTTCATATAACTTTCAAAATTCCCAAAATGTAAACATTGGAGTGTTTGACCTAGCATTTTAGACACTGCTTGCTACACTCACATATAGTTTTCCAATACCAGGGTTGGAGTTTTGACTCCAACTCAGTTCCAACATCCAACTTATATAGGCCTTAGGAGGCATCAGGTGATAGCTACTCATGGGAAGATGTGGATTAAGTAACAAGTTTCTGGCTTTGGCCTGGCCCTATCCCATCTGTTAGAAGCATTTGTTAAGTGAACCAATGGATGGGAGATTCTCTCTCTCTCTCTCTCTTCCTCAAATAAATATTTTTTTTAAAAAAAGCAATACAGTATAAAACAATTCTGAGTTTATGACCTATATAAAAATAGATGACATGCTGGATTTGGATCCTCTGACTACAGTTGGCTGACAATAAAGATACATTATATAAGTTACAAATATGCACAAACAATTTGCATAATTTAGGTGCTCATGAGTTGACAGCATAAAATATAGAAAATTACATCATTGTTGGAATTAATGAGAGTTGGATTGCTAGAGAAAGTCAGATGATCTAACATTAAATGAATCTAAATTGACAACAGAAAATGAGAAATAAAACAGTAAGTTCTGTCCTCCACATCCATGGATTTTGTCTCTGAAGATCAAACCAACATCAGATAAAAAATATTTAGGGAGGGACTGATGAAAGCTACCATCTGCAGAGCAGGCATCCTATATGGGCACCGATTCGAGTCCCAGTTGCTCCATTTCTGATCCAGCTCTCTGCTAATGTGCCTGGGAAAACAGCAGAAGATGGCCAAAATCCCTGGGCCTCTGCACCATGAAGGAGAGACCAGGATGAGGCTGTTAGCTTTGGCTTGGCCCAATGCTGTTGTGCCCATTTTAGAAGTGAACAAGCACATGAAAGATCTTTCTCTTTCTCTCTGAATTTCTGAATTATAAATGAATAAATCTTTTAAAAAAAGAAAACATTTAGAGAAAATATTGCATCTGTACTTAATATATACAGACTTTATCTTTGTCATTATTGGCATAGTGTGGCTACTATTTACATAGCATTGTTTTGTATTAAGTGTCATAAATAGTCCTGAGATTATTTAAAGTACTCAGGATAATGCTGTAGGTTGTATGGAAATGTTATACCATTTTATATTAGGATCTTGAGCACATATGAGTTTTTGTATCCAAGGGGTCCTGGAACAAACTACTTGCAGAAAAGAGATGACTGATAGAAAGAAGGTGTAAAATACAAATTTCAAAGGCAGAAATGACTATGTCTTTGTTTAGACTTTATAACTGTGCAATTTGAATTTTGACTTTGCTTTCCAATTATTTTCAATTGTTATTCCACATATTTACATATTTCTGTTTTTAACCTCATCATAAAAGAAAGATGCTCAATGTCATTATTTAACAGTAAATGCAGGCCGGCGCCGGCGCCGTGGCTTAACAGGCTAATCCTCTGCCTTGTGGCGCTGGCACACTGGGTTCTAGTCCCGGTTGCCCCTCTTCCAGGCCAGCTCTCTGCTATGGCTCGGGAAGGCAGTGGAGGATGGCCCAAGTCCTTGGGCCCTGCACCCGCATGGGAGACCAGGAGAAGCACCTGGCTCCTGGCTTCGGATCAGCATGATGCGCCGGCCGCAGCGGCCATTGGAGGGTGAACCAACGGCAAAAAGGAAGACCTTTCTCTCTGTCTCTCTCTCTCACAATCCACTCTGCATGGCCAAAAAAAAAACCCAAAAAAACAAAAAAAAAACACAATAAAACAAAACAAACAAACAAACAAACAAAAAAACAACCAACAGTAAACGCAAAGAAAAATGTTGTGAAATGCACTATTAATATACTTAATTTCCAAAATATCTATTTGAAATAACATTTAGTGTTCCTATTAAATATGGACATTTAATTTCATTACTAGAAATCATTTCAAGAGTTTTCTGCTTTCTTCAGCGTGTTTTGAACTCATTGAGCATTTTCTAGTTTTATTTTTTTATTTTTGCCTCCACAATTGTATATGTATGGGAAAGCAGCAGAAGATGGCCCAAGTGTTTGGGCCCCTGTGTTCATGTAGAATACCTGGATGAATCTCCTGACTCTTTCTCTATCTCTTCCTCTCTCTCTCTCTTTAAATAAATAAAATAAATCTTTAAAAAAAGACTTCTTACCTTTTCAAAAAGTTACTCTAGCACCACATGAAAAAAGAAATCTGCAGAATTTAAATTTGTATATTATAGTTTGTAATGATGAGTATTTTTTAATTCTCAAGTATGTGAAATTTTTTGGTTCATGATATAAAAAAATATTTTCTCAGAACTTATTAGCAGTGTCAATGTTATAAAAGGATGTTTGGTGGTATCATATTTGATTTAGTGTCCCCAGGCTGATACAGGTGAAGAAGGATAGCAACTATTTATATTTTGAAAGTTCTGTGCTCTGAATGTCCCCTCCAAAACTCATGTTGAAACTTAATTACTGATGCAACAGTATTAAGAGGTAGGACCTCTAGAGGTGATTTGGACAGAGGGCTTCCCCCTCATGAATGAGGTTAAAGCCCTTATAAAAGAGGCTTCACAGAGCGCTCAACTCCTGCACTTCCACTTCCTGCTATGTGAGGACACAGAGTTCCTGCCCTCCGGGGCACGAAGTTCTCACCAGGCAACAGAATCTGCTCACACCTGGATATCAAGCCTGTAGAACTGTCTGTTATTAATTACCCAGTCTCAGGTATTTTGTTGTGGCATCACAAAATAGGCAAAGACAGAATCACATTCTCAAAGAACAAAAACAGCATCATAGTCTTCAAAAAACTTTATATAACTGAAGGTTACACATTAGCTATTAAATTGCATGCCATGATTCAAACCTATGTGGCATGACTCACGAGACCTCACACTAAATGACTGTGTGAACTATTCACTATCCAAGAAGTAAGTTAGACCCAATAATTCATCCTCTTTTCCCACAGAATTGCTTCCATAGTAGACATTCTGGGAATTTATTATAAACAGTATTTAATCCAATTGATTTCTGGTTCACAAGCATGTTGAATTTTGTTTATGTGAAGGTAAAAATATTCTGAAGTCTAAATACTATGCTAAGGATGAAAAAAATTAAAGAATTATCCTAGCAGAAAGATCAAGTATGTTGAGAAATTAATATATATATATATATATCAAATCTTGTTAAAACATTTTCTAATCACTACAGTATTTTATTTGGCGATTGTAAACATTGAAGTTTCTATGGTGATCTTGACTTGGGGGTGCAAGGAAGCTCTCTAGAATGCCTGTAGTTCTGTGTTGCAGTAATACTGAAAGGTTCCTCACTGATGCTAAAGTGTTTATAAAACCATTACTAGCTGAAGTCATGCAAGCAAACTGTCCACAGCCTCACTATGTCATAAAATATGCCCAGCTTGAAACAAAGAATATAAAATTTTTATATTTGTTTTACTACAAATGTAGCTATCAGATCACTGGCCTAAGCTATTTTTCTGCCTACAAAGAGATACAGTTTTCTCTAGAAAGTTATAAACATTCTCAAAATAATTTTATTTGCTCACAGTCTCCATATGTAGTAAGTACTCATTCACTCACACATGTATGAATGATTTGTTCCCTCAGAAATAGATACTTCTTCACAATATATATCAAAATACATCAGATTGATGTATCTAAATTAATTCAAATTACAGTCTTAGCCTCTGTAATTAGGGTCAACAATCCCAAACCATTCTAGAATCTTTTTCCAAGTGTTCTATGGTCTCAAAGACGATGCCTGTATTTTAGAGGAGTTCTGCATTATGCCATAATCATTGCTGCACACCCTTTTTATAATGTCTTCAATCTTTGCCCATTATATTGTATAGTATTAATAAAATGATACGAGATCACATTCCTGCTACATAGTACTTATTTAAATTAATTTTACATATAATATAAGAATGTGTTCCCACTAAATCACTGGATTTTTTTCTTCTACAGTTTCACTTTGAGTACATTTCAAAATATTTTAGCAAGCCATGGTTCTGAAAGTGCGCTAAAGAGAGATCATTGACTACTCTGAAGAGATCCCTCTGATGTGAACAGAGCGCCAAGTGGGCATTTACTGAACAGAATTGTCCCTTATAGCATTTAGTGCATTGTAGATGCTCCAAGCATCTTCAAATGATGAGAGTAGTAACCATGTCCCAGATACCCTGTTGTAGTTTCTCCCCTTGCTATTGTCTGCCTGCTGGGTACAGTACAAGATCTATTCTCACATTCCAAATTGCGTGGCTTGTAACTCTTGGTCTCCATGCTTTGGGAAACCATATTCATTGGTGTTTTGGCATTTCCTCCACTACAGAGATATGAGAATTGCTTTATATAAATGTTATCCTTATCCTCTGAAAACCATTTTACCAAAATCCCATCTAAAACTTCTTTATTTTTATTATGATCTGAAAGTCCACAACAAAAAGTAAAAATGTAAATATTCATTTTCAGAAGATAGAAAAAGCTACCAAATGAAACCTGGAAGTTTTATTCAGCTCCAATGCCTCAAGATATTATTAGTTTCTATGCTGGATGTTATAAATCACAAAGACATTTATCTTTCCATTCCAATTGATCAGTAGAAAGCTGAAGGGAAGCTTTTACATTATTACAAATTCCCAATATTTCCACTATAACAAACCTTTGTCTACTAAAAATCTCTAACACATTCTTCCAATTTTTTTTTTTTTGGACAGGCAGACTGAACAGTGAGAGAAAGAGAGACAAAGAGAAAAGTCTTCCTTTGCCGTTGGTTCACCCCTCAATGGCCACTGCAGCCGGCACACTGCGACCGGTGCATGGCGCTGATCCGAAGCCAGGAGCCAGGTGCTTCTCCTGGTCTCCCATGTGGGTGCAGGGCCCAAGGACTTGGGCCATCCTCCACTGCACTCTTGGGCCACAGCAGAGAGCTGGATTGAAAGAGGAGCAACCGGGACTAGAAACAGGTACCCAAATGGGATGCTGGTGCCGCAGGTGGAGGATTAACCAAATGAACCACGGCGCCGGCCCCTAAATATTTCTTATATTTCTATATAAATGTCTTTTACTTTTTAAATCTAGTCCTATTAAAATGAAAAGCTACTCCATGAATTCAACTTTCCAGGCTCTACATGGCCTGTATGGTAGATGGTTGAATAATGAATTCCACACCACTGAAAGTACTGTTGGAATGTTCAATATTTCATACATCTCATTTTCTGTTGTCTTTGTGGTGGGAAAAAAGAACATGCAGATGAGATTGCTAGAGGTATTTACATGCCAAACTCCAATGTAATCCACTGTTTATAGAATAAAGTAGGTGGGGAACTGTGAGATTAAATACAATCAGAAGGTAGTGTATCTAACGTACTCTAGACCTTCTGTATTTTTTTCATCTGTAAAGAAACTATATAAAGTGTTATTATTTTACAGATAAGGAAACTGAGACTGGAGAGATTCATGGACTTTTGTGAGGTTGCTTTGCATAGGTAGTAAATCTAAGATTCTAATTTATGTAGTCAGACTTTTATATGCAATGGTGCATTCAGAAGGTGCAGGGAAAGGAGATTTTTGGTCTCTGCTATCTAAAAAGCTTAGCAACTTTTTTTGCTTTTTCTTCAGTAGTTCATACCAGCATTGGAGTCCTTTGTATCTTACTCCTCTGGAGGCAAGACAAATTTCAGGTAACCTGATGAAGGTCAGAGCCATAGGGCAATTACTCTGATAAGCAGCACTAAATCTCATTCTGCCTTTACTCCTTTCACCAACTCTTGGTGCTCAAATAGCACCATTGCTATTGACATATCCTATTTTTTTGTTGTATTGTGCATTAGAAAATACAACTTCTAGATAACCAACTGAGAAAAGGAAATGACGAGCTGATTAAGGCTGCTTCAAGTGACCAAACACTATCACAAATGTCATACAGCAATTAATATTTACTGAATTTCACCAAAGAAGTCTTGGTTTATGCTATGTCAGATAATGAATCTAATAGCTACAACAACCAAACAAATAATAAATATTTATGTTACACAATTGAATCAGACATATCAACTTTAAACATATTCCTTTTTTTAGATTACAAGTAATCTAAGTTAATAAATTTGTTCTGATTCCTCAAAGCAACAGAAACTACTTATTTTTGTTATTGTCATTATCTTACTATATTATTATTTAAATCATAGAAAGCAAGTATGATCCCTCTGTTCTAATTTACAATGAAACATCCTACAGACTTACTCACACTAATTCAGAGAGGGTTTTCATTGATCTAGTGTTTAAAAATAAACCAAGGCAATTTGGTCTTTTTTATTTAGCTACAGAGATTTTTGGCTTCCATTACAGACATACTGTACTTAATTCTTACTCAAGGATTTCATTGGAATCGCATAAAAAATAGTAAGTGGGGCTTGAGAAGAATCCAGTTTAATATAAACTACTAGATATTTCTTTTCTCTGGCAGTGATCCAAAATTAAGAATAATTGCAAATGAATATTTAAAAGTAGTAAGAGGAAAATTATGAAATAGAAATCAAGTCAATCTTGATTCTTATAAAAATAAAAATCTAATTAGGAAATAGGAAAACACAAATTAAAAAGTCATACTATTTCATTTTTTGGAGAAACAGGTTTACACTGGGTAGATTCATTTATTTAATCTTTATTTTATACCATGCTCCTTATATATAGATAGCTATATGAGAAACTGGATTGAAAAAGACTTATCTGCTATGCAATGTTATTTCAATATTTTTGCCTGCGAGAGTAAAGTCACAAAGCACAATGCAGAAAATAAATGTTAGAGTATCTGTATCTCCTACATGCATTTATCTCCCCATAAGCAAATTTGTCAACAGCTTATCAATGTTTGGCATTGAAAAGGAAGATTTGAGAGACTGTTGGAAACAAAAGATAAAAAGTGTTGGACTCAACAAAATTCATCACCTGGAAGGTGAGCTCTGCTATGTGAGAAGAGAATCAAGTCTTCGTTGCTATAACAGGTGCTAAGGGAAAGTATAGTTTCTACCAAATTCCTCAATGGTGAAGCATAATTAAATACCCGGTTGTAAACTTTGCTGTAGATTAAGCCCCAAATATTTAATTTGAGGCCTCAAATTAAATGGACAACCTCTAACATAGAGTTAGTAGGAAAGATATGAATTGAATAAGGAGATTATATATAATCATATAGTGAAAACCTCCCCTTAAAGGGAAGCTGTTATATCTAATATCAGTGCCCGTACCGTGGGAACAGTAAATACTCTAGGGGTGTAATGGTATGAGAAAAAAAGACCAAGGGGTTGTAGTTTGTGATTGGATCCACAGAAAAGGAGCCCAGGGAAACGTGGACAAGAGCAGTCATGTGAATCTGGTGATAGAAGCTAAACCCAATCCTACAAGGTGCTTCCCTAGTGTTGTCAGAGGACCAAGGGATGCAGATCTGTTTGCCCTCAGAAATGTTCTCAAAGCAGTTCACATCATCAAGAGTGTGGGTACTGTGTCAATGTAACTATATGAAAAGACATGCAACACATTCATTTGCTTTGTTTGACAAATCTTAGCAGAAATAAACCAGTTGCTAGTAGTGATTTAGCATCAATGACTCAAAGTTGTAAGGAAATTCTTCTTTTTTTAACTTTTATTTAATGAATATAAATTTCCAATGTACAGCTTATGGATTACAATGGCTTCCCCCTTCCATAACTTCCCTTCCACCCGCAACCCGCCCCTCTCCCACTCCCTCTCCCCTTCCATTCACATCAAGATTCATTTTCAATTCTCTTTATATACAGAAGATCAGTTTAGTATATATTAAGTAAAGATTTCAACAGTTTGCTCCCACATAGAAACACAAAGTGAAACATACTGTTTGAGTACTAGTTATAGCATTAAATCACAATGTACAGCACATTAAGGACAGAGATCCCACATGAGGAGCAAGTGCACAGTGACTCCTGTTGTTGACCCAACAAATTGACACTCTAGTTTATGGCGCCAGTAACCACCCTAGGCTCTCATCATAAGTTGCCAAGGCTATGGAAGCCTTCCAAGTTCTCCGACTCTGATCATATTTAGACAAGGTCATAAAAGACAGGGTGAGGATAGTAACCAATGATCCTAAGAGTGGCATTAACCAGGTCTGAACAATTATATAGCATTAAGTGGGGAAGAGAACCATCAGTACACACAGGTTGGGAGTAGAGCCATTGGTGGTAGAGTAGAGGTTATGATTACAAAGGAATGAGGCCCAAGTATGCTAGACAGGGTCTAGAACAAAGGACAGAGTCATTATTAGAGGAGCTAAGAAAGGTGCTGTCTAGGCTACAATTAAGTTTTCTGATTGAGAGGCAAATAGAACCTGACAGAAGGGGCTTGATAATAATCTGTTGGGCTTTTAGGCCTTGTAAGTTAAGAGGCCCAGATCTATCTATCTCTTCACATGGGGTACACCCTAAGGGAGGTATGAACCTCCTAGAGGAAGGCACTCTGTTGACTTTCATTACTTAGCTGGCCTGGGAGGAGAGCTGGCCAGGTAAAGGCAGGTGGTATCTCTAACAAGAAATTGACAGTTCTGCCTGCAATGTTGCTGATCCTGCTTGGCCATCCCCTCAGCTGCAGTGGTCACTTTGGAAATTGGGCAGAGTGAAGGGCTTTTCAGCTTAGAGCCAATAAGATCTGTGGCTCTGACCTGGGCATCCTTTGACTCCAGGGCAGGTCCATTTCCAGTGATCCAACTCTTGGCAGAGCTGCCAGGGCTCTTCACAAGCTGACTTCTGCTGAAGCCCAGGCTTACCACATTGAAAGCCACTGCAGTAGACTGGCCTGTTGGGTCTCCTTGAGGGCAGATCACTGTACAGATCAGCAATTAATAGGCCTGCAACCCATGCTTCTGATGCCTAGCTTTCTTTTCCACCTGGTTTTTGTTAAAGCAGACCAGAGGATGCAAGTCAAGGGAGTGCCCAAGTCCCATCTCTAATCTTCGGTGGCCTGAACTACAAGTCTATAGTCACAGGCATGTTCTGTAGTAGTTTTTCTAAGGTAGACAATGCCCATGAGGAAAATTATATTCTCACTTTAAAACTTTCTTTCCCTTTGGTCTGAAAGGGAGGTTTTTTCTACTTACTGTATACTTTGCTGATGGTGAAGTAAATCTAGCTATGAGATTATAATTTAAGCTCTTATTTTGGCTATGCTATTACAGAAAAATGTTAGCCATCTCTTTTATAAGGTCTAAAGAATCTTCCATCTGTTGATTCACTTCCCAGGGCCCTGCAATGAGCCCAGGTCACCATCTGGATCTCCCAGGTGGATAACAATGACCAAGTGCTTGGCCATTATCCACTGCTTCCCAGGATGCACATTCGCAGGAAGCTGGACAGGAAGCAAGAAGTCAGTATTCCAACCTGGCATGCCAATACAGGGTATGTTTGTCCCAAGTGACTAAACCTACTTTGCCAAATGCTAGACCCTGGGTTAAATACTTCCTTATTTGTGTCTTTAATCACTGTTGGTTATATAATTGGATATTTATCTTCTTGAGAGTGAACATACATTTGGCTATTATTGTGATTGTGGTTGTGGCTTCTAGGGTTGATGTACTTCATTATTTCATGCTAAAATGTATTTAGAAAATTACACGGTTTTTTAAAGGATATTTTTTATTTATTTGAAAGGGTTATAGGGGAAGAGAGAGAGACACACAGAAGGAAAATAAATCTTTAATCCACTGGTTTACTCCCCAAATGGCTGCAATGGCCAGAGCTGGGCCAGGCTAAAGCCAGGAGCCAAGAGCTTCTTCTGGGTCTCTCATGTGCATGGCATCTTCCACTGCTTTTCGCAGGTCATTAGCAGGGAATTTCATCAGAACTGGAGCTGCCAAAAGTTGAACAGGTGCCATTATGGGATGCCTTCATTGCAGGTGGCAGCTTTATCACTATGCAACACAGCCAGCCCCAACAATTGCACATTTCTAATTCAGTCTATTGAAATGCCTGGGATTAGTACCCAAGTAGAATACAGATCTTGATCTTGAGTAAGTATTCTATCTTTCCAAACTGTATGGAATGCATGTAATTATCAAGATCTTACAGATAGGCAAATCAGGGCTGAGAAGTTCAAGTAACCATCTTTCCAAGGTCACGTAAGCAATAGAATTGAAAATAAAATATAGGTATATCTAATTCCATACCATGTTGTGCATTTATTTTGTCAGCTTCAAATGAGAAGGTTCAATTAAAAACTGGAGATGATTAAAATCAAACCCGAAGGGCCCACCTGCAATAAATAACTGTGACATGGGGGGTAGTTTCTTTGAAAATATGGCTAGAGTTTTTTTTTTTTTTTTGAAGACTTGTATGATAATCACTGTCTTTAGAAATTGAATACATTATTGGCCAGTTGAGCACAAAAGACAGCGATGCGTAAATGATGCAGAGTCCATGTGAGAATTTTGTAATGATTTTAACTAATTTCCTCTTTTCTTTGATTTTAATAGTAGCACAACTAATGAATGAACGCTTATTGTCAAACTTTTAGAAAAAGGATCTTATACAGACTAAGAAATCATAACTGTCCTTGTATTAGTTTGGTAGGGTTGAAGTAATAAAATTACCTACACTGGGTGACTTGGACAACAGAAATTTATTTTCTCAAAATTATAGAGGCTAGAAATCCAAGTTCAACTTGTTGGCAAGAATGATTTCTTGCAAGCCTTCTCTCCTTGGTTTGTGCATTGTTGTCTTCTTCCTGTGTCTTCATATGATCTTTATTTTCTTTGTTTGTTTCTTAATCTTTCCCTATAAGGATGCAGTCATATTGGATTAGAGTCCACCCTAATGATCTTATTTTAACTTGACTAATTCTTTAAAGGCCCAATCTCCAAATATAGGCATATTCTGATATAGTAAGTTTTAAGAGTTCAACATATAAATTTTTGGTAAACACAAATCAGTAATAATTCTTTTCAATTAGATAACTGTTCTGAACAATTTATCTCAATCCCAGGATATCTAAATTCAGAGTCAGAGCATATGGACACTATGAAGCCCACTTCCAATCCAGCTCCGTTCTAATGGCTTGGGAAAGCAGTGGATGGTGCCCCAAGCATTATTCCAGGTCTTTGCATACACTTTGGAGACCCAGATGAAGCTCTTTGCCCTAGGATTTGGCCTGGCCTAACCCTGATGGTTTTGGCCATTTGGGGAGTGAACCAGCAGGTAGAAGATCTCTTTCTCTGTAACTCTGCCCTTCAAATAAATAAATGAATTATGTTTTGATTCTAAGTAAAGTTCTAGGTACAGAGTTTTGCTTTACTTTTGTAGTTCCATTTTGCAAGTATAAGGCCTTTTCAAAGTGTCAACAAAAAATAGCATTTTATCAAGATTTTCTTTTGTTTCTAGCTAAGATTAATATCTCCTCATTGTTATATGACCTCTGAATTTTCTGTTTATCTGTCAGACCTAAAGCATATTTTCTTTGCTATATTCCTAAATTCCTACTGTAAATTTGCTGAGCTTAATATTTAGCCAATACCTGAGGAAAAGAACTGTATAACATAAAAGTTGAAATTCTAGAACTTGAATGAAATCTTAGGTGTTTTTGCTGAAGGGACAGCCTTAAACCTCTAGTCCATTCTATTCATAATTTATATAGAATTAAATTCCATTTTTAGAAATATAGAAACATGAATATGATTTTCAGCAAATTATAAAATGATTTCAATTTCAAAACAGGGAGTTTTGAGAGCATATTAGAGATAAAATTATATGTAATAGGTAAAAACCAAGAGTGTTGTTGATGATAAATATTTAAAAATCACAAAAATTGACAGCATTATAATTTTAAGTAACATATTTTAAATCCAAAGCTATAGTTTTAATATAGGAAGAAACAGTGATTTCAACTCTAGGACAAATGTATCACAATATTACATCAATTTGATCTAATAACTGTTTCCTAGTCCATACTAGTGAATAACTTAACTAAGATTTCTTACCTCATGATAATTGTAATAAAAACCTAGTTGTTGGTGTTGAAGATCATGAAGTGACTCTGTGACAAAGTGAAGGGAAAAGTATTGAATAAATACATCATCAGATGGTAAATATAGGCCTTTCCTTTCAGAAAGACATTATTGGGGCAGGTGTTTGATCTGGCAATTAGAACACTGATTAAGACACTGGAGTGTTTGAGTTCAATTCTTTGCCGCTTCTCAGTTCTAGTTCTCGCAGGTCATGGTTCAAGTAGTTGGCCACCCACATCAGACACCTGCATCGAATCTCTGTGCTTCCTGAGCTTGCTTCCAACGCAGGTCTGTGTGGCATTTTGGGAGTGAATCAGTAGATGATAGCTCTCTGTCTCTCCCTCTGTTTCTGTCACATATTTTCTTTATAAAAGAAAGGAATTTATTAATATTTTCTTTTTATTAAATATTTATTTGCTTAATTGAAAGGCATAGCTACAGAGAGGCAGAGGCAGAAAGAGAGGGAGAGAGAGAGATAGAGAGAGAGAGAGAAAGGTCTTCAATCCACTGGTTCATTCCACAGATGGCCACAAGGTCTGGAGCTACACAGATCTGAAGCCAGGGGCCAGGAGCTCCTTCTAGATCTTCATGTGGGTGCAGGGTCCCAAGGACTACCTGCTACACCATGGCACCAGCCACAATATTTTCTTTAGTTTAAAGTTTACACGGACAGTTCGTTATTTTTTTTCATAAGAATAAGGTAGTTCTGTAAGAGTAAGGAGAGAATAAGGGATAGAGATGTGACTTGAGACCCATAGTGTTTGTAGATCCTCCTTTGGCATTTTTGAATAATCTTATATTCTTTATGCACCAGTACCATGTATTCTACTAAAAACCTTGTGAAAACCAAAGTAGCATTATATTAAAATATAAAATATATTATTTTGATTCATTTGTCATAATCTCACTATTTTCTATTATCTGACTAGAATTTATAAAGCATTCTTTTAGTTTGGAAAGATCTCTACTTTTTATGTGAAAGAATTTCAAGGAGTTTAACATGTGTGTGTGTGTGAGAGAGAGAGAGACTTACAATGCACAATTTAAAAGCAGAACATTTTAACTTCAATATCTTATAATTTAGTATAATTTGTGATGCCCCCAAAGCATTGCAAAAACTTAATAAAGAATAAGTCTTTGACTCACTTCAATTGAATGTGTCTAAGCAGGCAAAAATGAGAGATCATTATATGCACTGGCAGAAGCATATTTTAAGCTGCAGTTTTGCTGAATTCTTGTCACCTTCCTCATGACAGCTATAACAAATAAAGAAACTGAGGATGAATTCATAGGGATAATTAAGCAGTGTTGATCTTAGGACAGTTGTCTTTTCAATGAAACGCTGATTGCATTGTTCCCAACAAAACTATCTCTGCGTGACAGAACTAATTAGTGACCATCTGAACTTACTTAGCCAAACGAAAAAGGCAATTAAAAACACCATCATCACTGGATCTAGCATTGAACAGCTGGTTTTATTGATAAGCAATCCAGCAAGTTAAAGCTACTTTAAAACACAACAGAACATAATCTGCTTCCTGAGTAGTAATTAGAGAATAATAAGAGAATATGGGATTACTGTTGAGAAACTGTAATTGTGATGCAAACAACTTTTAAATTACATTTTTCCTCCTGAATTCACATGAAAATAACGAGTGAAAGGATTTCATATTTTCTGAAACATTTTATCCTTTTAAGGGATACACATATCATACTGTAGAATTTATCAATGATTAGCAATCTTTCAGGAAAAGGATAAATTTGTGTGATATTGCACTTGATTTGGGAGAGCAGAGATGATGTCTTATAGGAAACATGAGGGCAGTAGTAATCGCACCTATTGTAGAATATGAGACAAACTCTGGAATGTGCTTGTAGGTGTAGTGTGTGCATGAGGTCTTTGGTTGCTGCTTCTAATAAGGGAAGGTTTTTGTTTGTTTGTTCTTCTTTAGTTAAGTGAGAAATAAGACCACTTTCTTGTCAATCATATGAGAGTACTTTAATGGCAAAAATTAGAAGATACGTTTTTTTGGTTCATAAATCTTTTAAATCAATGATTTTTTTTTATTAAAAGACAAATCCATGAATTTTTGAAGACCTCCCCATATAAGTGATCTCAAAATGTTTTTGAACCAAATAAACTTATCTTTTAATTCCAATTCCACAACTTTTATGAAGTATGCTCATATTTGGTGCATACTATATATAAAAATTCAATTGAAAAGTTAATCTCAGGGTCAACACTGTGGCATAGCAGGGAAAGCTGTCACCTGTGGTTCTGGCATTCCATATGGGCGCCAGTTCAAGTCCTAGTTGTTCCACTTCGGATCCAGTTCTCTGCTATGGCCTGGGAAAGCAGTAGAAAATGGCCCAAGTCCTTGGGCCCCTGCACCCACATGGGAGACCTGGAAGGAGCTCCTGGCTCCGTATCAGCACAGCTCAGACCATTGTGGCCAACTGGAGAGTGAACCAGCAGATGGAAGACTTCTTGCTCTCTCTCTCTCTGCCTCTCCTCACTCTGTGTAACTCTGACTTTCAAATAAATAAATAAATCCTTAAAAATGTTAATATCTCAGTCTCAACTAATCTATGTGCCATTGACTATTGCATGTTTGGAACTAAACTTGTCATACTCAAATTGCTTGAGCCTTTATGTTTTAAGTCACATAACTAGAACACACTTTCACTCAGAGAAGAGATGTTAATACAATATTTAAGCATAAGATAATTCATTTAAGTTTCAAATCTTAGGTTATATATCTGAAGAATGGGTGAAATGAGATATTAACAACTTTGGATGATTGCTGACATAAATTATATGAAGAGAAATGGATAAATAATGGTCACTCAAAGCTAAAAATTTACCAGGTATTTGTCTTTTAAAACTATAAAATTGTTAATTTATAAGAAAAAGTTCATTGACAATGTTATATATATCTTTTTGACAGGCAAAGTTAGACAGTGAGAGAGAGAGACAGAGAGAAAGGTCTTCCTTTTTCCATTGATTCACCCTCCCCCCCATGTGGCCACTATGGCCAGTGTGTTGCGGCTGGCACGCTGCGCCAATTCAAAGCCAGGAGCCAGGTACTTCTTCCGGGTCTCCCATGTGGGTGCAGGGACCAAGCACTTGGGCCATCCTCCACTGCCTTCCCGGGCCACAGTAGAGAGCTGGACCGGAAGAAGAGCAACAGGGACAGAATCCGGCTCCCCGACAGGGACTAGAACCCGGGGTGCCAGTGCCACAGGTGGAGGATTAGCCTAGAGAGCTGCGGCGTCAGCCCATTGACAATGTTATTAAGGAGTCTTTCTCAAACTTTCTGGTTTTATTTTGTCTGTCTTGTGTGATTTTTTACTTACTTCGTGGTAAATACATTTAAAATCCAAAATGTATTTGAAAACCACTGCAAAGAAAAATGAAAGGTAGAAAAATAAGTTCTTAAACTTCAAACTGTACATTTATGGCATCAATAAACAAGGATATAATATTAGTTCTTCACCACTGACTTACCACAAGCAATTAAGTTCCTTCCTAAGGTAGATACATTTATTGAGCACTATTTTTGCAGAAGCTACCAATCTAAGCATTTCATGCATTGATTTATTTAACTCAGATTAAATATGGCAGATTATTCTGATAGTGCCAAGTTACAGACAAGGTAATGGAAGTTAAAAAAAGTGAAATAACTTGTTCAAGGTCATAGAGGAGTAAGTGAAACAGCTAAGATTCCAACAGCACCTCTCTTGCAGATTAAGGCAGAAGAATTGCCTATTTATTCTTTCAACAAAAACACATTGAGCAAATTTTAGGTATATTGTAGTTAATGGGAATATAGTAGTCAATACTATGGACAAATACTAGCCCTCATAAAGTTAATTTTTATTTGTTTAAACCAGGGATTGGAAACCTTATGTAGAAAAATATTTCATTTTTGCAGAAATATTTTAGGCTTTGCAGGCCGTGTAGCCCCTCTCACAGCTACTCATCCTGGCCATTAGAAAGAAAAAGAAGACAAGACAATTTACAAATGAATGTGTATGCTATTTTCCAGTAAAAAAAATGTACAAAAACAGATGGAGGGCCAGATTGGACCTGTAGGACACAGCTTTCCCACCCCTGGCACTGAAGACGCCTACACCAGATAAATGAGTGCAGGTAAAATATAAGTCATTTAAGAGCATGTGGTATGGAGAAAAACAGAGGCAAAAATGAGAGAGTACATGAGTGAGTTTATAACGTTAATATAGGGTGGTCAAGAAAGAGTTCTCTGTGAAAGCTGAAACTCAGTCAAGATCTGAACAAGTAGAGGAAACAGATACATGGGTGTTTGGAGCTGGTGCAGGGGAGAACATTTGCATAATTCTGAGGTGGGAGTACAGTGGATCTGAGAGTGGAAGAGTGAGGTGGGTTTGTCAGGGAGGTTGTGGTGCTGGGGGAGGTCAGAGATAACAGGACAGCAGATCCATAAGGTCAAAGGAAGTGCCTGGCTGTAAGTCAGGTGCGAAGCATTGGAGAATGTGCAGTAGGGCAGTGATAATTTGGCCTCTTGTAGATTCTAGAATGGTCACTCAAACTGCTGGGTCAAGAAATGAGGGCAAATATGGACAGACAGGAAGACCAGTAAGATCTCTTGAAATTTCTTGAAGAAGTTATATTTTAATGAATCATTTTAACAAAGATCTTCTCATTCATTGCCCAAAAAAGTAAACACATTGCACCATATACAGCACTTCTATATGCCAGAAATCACACTAAGTACTGTTGTCACCATAAAAAAGATAGTATTTCTCCCTCCATATCGGTTATTAACTAAGCACAGATCTTCTTATAGGGTACATTCTGAGAAACCCTGAAACTCTTGTAAGTAAAAAATGCTTTTAATTCACCTAAACTATTGAAGGTCTTGGCATAGTGTAGCCTACGTTAAATATGCTCAGAGCAATTGCTTTAGCCTGCAGGTGGGCGAAATCATCCCACACAAAGACCCTTTTTTAATGAACAAGATGCTGAATATCCCATGTAACTTAATGAAAGTGAGAAACAAAATGATTGAATGGATGTACCTCCAAACAATTGTAAAGTGGAAACAGCCTAAGTGTTACCATTGTAAGTCAGGGACTCTCTACATTTGATCATCTACCTCTCATAGTAAAAGTAGGTCCTCTTTTTTATTTAACAAAAAAAATTTCAAGGATTTGTCATTTCAGGAAAAAAAAGATTATTATTCATCAACGAGACACTAGGACTACAGGAGTGCATCTGAGGAGCATCGTATCCTCCTCTGACTTCACCCATGCCAAAAACTATACATCTATGGTGATCTAGTGGTTGTCATTCACAGGGGAAAAATAAAGGAGTAAAGAAGATGGTATTCTGTGGGTGGAGTGCCAGAGCTTCGTAGTGATTTATTCTTGGCAGACTTTACAGTCTCTGCATCCGGGTGGATTTATGGTTGCAGCTTGACGGCAGGCCCTTACTCATGAAGGCCCTTCTTTGTGGTCAGCGTGAGAAAAATTTCTTCAGTTGTTAGCAAGCAGAAGGGGTTAGTGAGATCAGCTCTTGGCTGAACTTCAAAGAGATCATCATCATCACTGACTGGTGTCCTAAGCTGATAAAAGAAGCAAGGTTTCCTGTTGCCAACCAATGGAACATTTAGAAGAGAAATGCACGATAACACTTTTATCTGTTTCTGAAGATGTTTATCTATCATTCTGAATTAAAAACCAGTGGCCTATGCTGTGGCATAGCAGGTAATTCAGCCCCCTGCAGTGCCGACATACTATATGGGTGCCTGTTAAAGTCCTGGCTGCCCTCTTCCAATCCAGCTCCCTGCTATGGCCTGGGAAAGCAGTAAAAGATGGCCCAAGTCCTTGGGCTCCTGCACCCACATGGGAGACCCAGAAGAAGCTCCTGGCTTCTGGCTTCGGATCAGCACAGCTCTGGTCATTGTGGCATTCTGGGGAGTGAACCAGCGGATGGAAGACCTCTTTGACTGTTCCTCTGCCTCTCTGTAACTCTGCTTTTCAAATAAATAAATACATCTTAAAAAAAAAAAGAAATAGAAAAAACCAAGGACATTACCCTTATAAATTGGGACTGAAATGGGCCCCTCCGGGCCAGCACTGTGGTGTTGTAGATTAAGTCTTCACCTGCTGTGCAGGCATCCCATATGGGTGCAGGTTCGGGGCTGGCTCCTCCTCTTCAATCCAACTCTCTGCTTATGGCCTAGGAAAGCAGAAGATGCAAGGGCTTGGGTCCCAGCACCCACCTGGGAGACCCGGAAGAAGTTCTTGGCTTCTGGTTTCGAATGGGCCCACTCTAACCTTTGAGGCCATTTGGGGAGTGAACCAGCAATGGAAGACCTCTCTCTTTCTCTTCCTCTCTCTCTCTGTGACTCTGCCTCTCAAATAAATAAATAAATCTTTAAAACAAAAAATAAATTGAGCTTTTAATGACTTTTTATGCGTACATTTATTGTCTAATAATAATATTGCTCTTCTGTTGTCTTTACTAAAAAGTCAAATATGAGGGTACATTGAAAAGGTCAGAGAAAATAGAACTAAGTGGCAGCCTTAACATAAAACTCATAAAAATTATGAAATGAAACAATAGGTTATATATTTTAAAATACATACAAAACACATAAAAATTTGAAATAGAATTTATGAAATAAATTATAAATAAAAATAATAAAATGAAACTTTTCAATTATACCATAATTAAAATTTCTGAAGGAATTTTAGCTCATAAATGCATATTTTATATGTATATATACAGCAGTGTGTTCTCTATTAGTTCTTGAGAGTCTTATGTATTTTATAAAAACCCTGATTATTATGCATCACTACCACATTATAGTGTGTTACATTTAAATCTTAGGAATCAAAAAGGTTTGTGTCACAACATCAGACTACCAAGTATAATATAGTATAATAGTATATTATCCTTAATTCTAAAATAAAACTTTCTTTTTCTATAATAATTTGGTAAATACAATGATTTGGACGTTTTGTTTGCTTTTTTATCTAATTGAATATTTTTCACTTTCCAGATTTGTAGAATTTAATTGGCATTATTTTACTACTTGACATTCAGATCATAATTTTCTTCATTAAAATGTTTGTGTGCATGTATGTATAACCAACGTACATTTATGAATATTAATGCTCTGCTCTTTTGATTTTATTACATTCTACACCTAGTGAGTAAGTTACCTTTCTATTTTGCCTTCACGGTTTTAAGCTTTATCAGCTCACTGATTTCTATTCTTTGTTTTTCTCTTTTGTTTCTTCCCTGACTCCTCACCTACATACAGACATGTCAGAAAATTCGAGCTATCCCTACGCTTCAAGACAGGCATATTGTGATCTAACAAAAAATGCAAAATAATAATAATAATAATAGGAAAGTTGTAGGTTACCTAAAATTTCATCTACAATTTTAAGGGAAAATGTTTTAGATTTCTTTTTACTTGTCCAGCATGTGAAAACTTGAAAGTTATCACTTCTATCCACATAAAAGGAAAAAGACGAACAAACATGAAATCTGTAACTATTATGAGATCCATTAGAGAACTAAAGTCACTTGGTAAAGTACTGTTCCTACAATTAGAGGGGTGGATACAAAGAACACAGCATCCCTGTACAGAACCCCAGGAGCAGAAATCTGTGTCAGAATCCACACCAAAGAAAAACTGACAAATTGACACCATTGACAAATTGGTGGAGGCTCAGTGTGGACAAAATGAGCATTTAAACAAAACTCCAATGGGGCCAATTTGGGGGTTGGGGGGAGGGGTCCCAAAATTTTGTGAGTTTTGTTTCTAGAGGCTCTACCAGGGCAGACAATCCAGATGAAACAAAAACCCTGTGTTCCAGCAGGTGGTGGAGGATAGTAGCTATTTTGAAATAAGCTCAAAGCATTCTGTTCTCCCTAACAAGGTCTACCTTAAAGATAAATTATTTATCAATGTTTAAAGAAACAGGGTTTTTAAACAAAAGCTTATCAAGTTGAGAGAAAGGAAATACTCAGCTCCAGGCTCTTCTAGACTTTCTGTCTTGCCTAAGATCAGAAAAAGAAAAGATAAAAGCAAAGCTGAGAAGCATTTGTGAAGTCCAGGTTCATCAGGTCACTGAATGATTAAAAACTGTTAATGGGACAGTGGAACTCTTTGTCTCACAATCTACTCACTAATAAGAACTGTATAACAAGGAATACAACTGAAAGAGCTGCATGTTCTGGACTTTTTTTTTTTTTTTGACAGGTAGAGTTACGGACAGTGAGAGTGAGAGAGGGACAGATAGAAAGTTCTTCCATCAGATGCTTCACCCCCCAAATGGTCACAATGGCCAGAGCTATGCCGATCCAAAACCAGGAACCAGGTGCCTCTTCCTGGTCTCCCACGTGGGTGCAGGGGCCCAAACACTTGGACCATCCTCCACTCCCCTCCCGGGTCACAGCAGAGAGCTGGACAGGAAGAGGAGCAACTGGGACTAGAACCTGGTACCCATATGGGACGCTGGTGCCTCAGGTGGAGGATCGACCAAGTTTTGGACATTATTTAAACAGAAATCTCTGGGGTAACTCAATGACAAGAGGGACAAAAATAAGGACACCAGAGGAAATGTTTGCCTGTGACATCTACAGCGACATCCAACAATAAACACAGATTATCTTCAGAAACCCAGGAAGCACAGAGTGAAGTGAAATATTTAACATACTGAAACAAAAATCAACTCAGAATTCTATATGGAGTGAAATGACCCTTCAAACGTGAAGAAGAAATGAGGACTTTCTCAGTCAAACAATAATTGAGGCAATTTTTCTCTTGCAAAAAGAAATTATTTTGGAAAGGAAAATGATATGGTCTAAAACTGAGATGTACGTGAAAGAGAACTGAGATGTACAGATAAAATAAAATATTTTATTTTTGCTTATTCCTAATTGGTCAACAGAGAAAATAATTTACTCAAAAAATGGTAATAATTTTTTGGTGATTGTAGTTTATGGACAAGTGACATTTAGAAGGGACAGGAGAGAACAGCTGGGAGTACTCTGTTGTAAGGTAGCTGCACTACCAATGAAGGCACATAGCTTTATTTGAAAGAGGACTTGCATTAGTCACTACTATGCTTTTGACGGCAACTTTTTTTCCTGAAAAATTTCTAAGAAAGGAAAAAAAAAGTGGAATCATATAAAAAAGGCCAACTAATGGCAGTGAAAACAATAACAACAAAAATAGAGTGGCACATAAAAAAGACACTAAGAACAAGGGATAAAAATAGAAAATAGTAATAAATAAGACACACATTATTGAGGTTATATCAATAACTATTTTAAAATGTTTTATTTATTTTCATTTTATCTGAAAGGCAAGGAAAACAGAGAGACACATGGAGATTGAGAGAGGGAAAGAGAGAGAGAGAGAAAGAGATGACCCTTCTGTTGGTTAACTCCCCAAATGCCTACAACAGCCATTGCTGGGCCAATCCAAAATCAGGATCCTGGATCTCAGTCAGGATTTCCTGTGTGGGTGACGGGGACCCAAGTACTTCAGCCATCATCTGCTGCCTCACAGGATATACTTTGGCAGGAAGCCATACTGAAGACAGAGCTGGGACTCTAACCCAGGTGCTCGAGTAATATGGAATATGGGCATCTGGACCACTGTGCCAGATTCCCAACTCCAACAGTTAAGTGGTATAAATACACCAATTAAATTTCAGAGATTGAGTGGGAAACAAAATGATTACTGAACTATGCAATATCCTTGAAAAAGCAAAAATACAGACAGTAGAAAAAAAATCACTAGTTTCCAGCGGCTGACCGTGAGAAAAGATTGAATAGGTAGAACAATGGGCATTTTAAGGGATTATAAACTGTTCTGTATGATAGTTTAAAGTTAAATACATATTCTATATTTGTCAAAACCCATAGGTTGTATAACTCTAAGAGTGAATCCTAATGTAAACTGTAAGCTTTAGTTAATAATAACCAATCAGTACTTGCTCATCAATTGTAATAAACATAACACATTAATTCATGATAATAATAAAGAAAACAGGAGGCCCTGATAAAAAATATCTGAGAACTCTCTGTACTTCCCACTCATGATTTGGTAAGCCAAATATTGCTTTTAAAGTCTTGTGATTAAAAAATTACTTGTTTGTTTTGTTTTTAGCACTTGAAGAACCTCTAGAGTTCAAAACTTGCTTTTTCTTCCTATCCCCCACAGTCCTGCCATCTGAGTTTCCTTAATTCAAGGAGCTGGTTACAATAGCTATAGGGAAGTGCACACTTGTTCCACTGGATAGAGAAATATGAGTTCAAGACAACGGAATTCAGATCTTTGCACTGAAGAGATAGAGTTGTTCCAGTACAGGAAAGGTAATGTTCATTAAGAGAAGAGAAAAAAATTATAGAATTGCATGGCTTGCAGCATACTTAAAAACAGTTGGCATTTTCATTTTCTGGACCATTGTCATCTATTTGGAGTCCACCTACTTATAAATGGGGCCCACACTATACATATACACTTTTATAGCTTTTTCTTGATTAGTTAAATGTTTGATTACAAAACCGATTTTCAGTGGGCACAACACTTTGAAAAGGATTTAGGATTTTTTTAAAATTATTTATTTATTTGAAAGTCAGAGTTACACAAAAAGAGAAGGAAAGGCAAAGAGAGAGAGAGAGAGAGAGAATGAGAGAGAGAGAGAGAGGTCCCCCATCTGCTCGTTCATCCCCAATTTGTCACAAAGACTGGAGCTGTGTCAATCCAAAGCCAGGAGACAGGAGCTTCTTCTGGGTCTCCCAAGTGGGTGCAAGGGCCCAAGGACTTGGACCATCTTCTACTGCTTTTCCCAGGCCATGGCAGAGAGCTGGATCAGAAGTGGAGCAGCCAGGACTTGAACTGGTGCCCATATAGGATGCCAGCACTGCAGGTGGTGGTTTACCTGCTACGCCATAGAGTTGACCCATTTTTCTTTAAATGATTAAATTAAATTATTATATCTGAATATAGATTGAAGATTGATTATGTAGTTCAAATTCTGATCCTCCAAATTTTCTGATTAACACCTGTGATATCAATGTCTTCCCTTTCTCCCGGTAGTTATTTAAGTCTGTCTTGTATATATGGCATTTGTCTAATTCTGGTTTGGGACTCATTATTTTTATCTTCGTTGACATATAATATTTATACATATTTATGAGGTATAATATGTTTTGATGTATGTACAAATTGAACATTAACAAGATAGTTAACGTATCATCACCTTAAATCTTTATCATTTTGTTATGATGAATGTAATCAAAATCATCTCCTAAATATTTTGAGGTGGATAACACACTATTCTTAATAATATTCAACTCCTATGTCACAGAAAACCAAATGTATTCATCCTACCCAATTGTAACATAGCATTTGACTAATCTGTCCCCATTTCCCTACTCTCTTCAGTCTCTCATTACCACTGTTTTATCATCAACTTCCATGAGATTGCGTTTATAAAATTTCAGTTGTAAGTGAGGTCACATCATTTGTGTAATGTGTACTTCTGATCATAGTTTTCACTGAATTTTAAATCCAAATTTTATGTCTCGTTACTCTCTACGTGGAAGTTCTTTTCATTTCCATTGTGCTTAACAATGTTGATAAGGCACTTGATTTTGAAAAACAACTATTAACTTTAGACCTTGTCTTGCCAAACTTTTAACACCAGAAATTCAATATTCTATCACATACAAATACTCCATATTTTAGTTGTGTGACCTTGGGAATTTATTTGTTTACTTATTTGTTTATTCACCATGGTATTTTCACATTTATCAAATGACATGGACACCCAATTTGATTGTTTTTGTGAGAAGTAAATAAGATAAAATATGCAAAAATGTCATTTTCTTTTAGGATAAATCTAATATTTACCATTTTAATAAATGTTTTATTTTGTGTGTTGACATGTAATATTATCAGTACAGCATAAATATTATATAGGATAAGGTGATTTATCTTGTTAATTTTGTTTTTTTATTAGCACATAAAATAGAAATTATAAAATGATTTTAAGGTTATCTACTTCAAAAATTTTACCTAGTGCGAACTTCTCTAAGCTTTTGAGAAATCTGTACCAGGAAGCTCTGCATGGTTATTGTTGTGACTTGAAACTCCTGACTTCTCAATGCATCCCATCCCATTGTTTTTCAGTTCAAATTATGAGATGTTTCTTAGCTTGACCTAATAGAAGTGTTTTTTCTCCATTTCCTTTTAACAGTAACTTATTACTCTCTTTCCTTAGGACACATTAAACTAATCTGTGTACAATTCCAAATGGCAGATTGATGTGAAAATACAAGAGAACATTATGTCAGGTTGTTCAACTAGGAAAGAATACATCTAATTGCTCTCATCAACCCATTTTCTTCAAATATTTCAATCTGATATCTTAAAATGAAGGTTGATGGATTAAGACTGGAGATTTTATCTAATTAGGGCTTCTGGTAAACGGGGCTGGTGGGAGGTCTTTATGTCACTAAGGAATTACTCTTGGAGGGCGGGCGGTCTTCATGAGAGGTTTGATTACTTTTTGAGTTCATGTTCACCTTAGGTTCTCTGCTTCCTTGTTTCCGTCTCATCATTTGATCTCACCTCTACATTTATCATGAATAGCCTCCACAGATGTCAGAGTTTTGAGCTACCTGATCCTGAACTGTAGCCTCCAAACTATGAGCTAAAATAAATATGTTCTTGCCCAAGAAGCTCCTCTCCAGTATTTTAGTTAAAGTAACAAAAAGAGGACTAATGCAATTTTTCAGCTAACAAAAAATTACAAATTAAAATGAGTTTAGTTTAACTCATTTATTTTTTGAAAATACAAGTTGGATTCTGATATTATTTTCACATTCAGTATTGTTACTACTTCCTATATCAAAGAACATTGACAATTCTGAGATCACTTTGTAAAATTGTAGCAATACAAAAGGTGGGTAAATCAATTTAACCAAGCCAAGATAACTACTTTACCCATCTTTAGCTATCATTTATCTTCTTTAATATTGCTTTTTCTATTTTTAGCTCAGTTTTAATTTTTCAATTCCATTTGGAATGCTGATACTTATGTTGGAATACTTACAACTTATGTGTCTTTTGCAATTTATACTGGAATTATGAGACTATTGACTCACACTTCTTTAATGGGAACAATCACAATGGCTGCACTTTTTAAAATCTGTTTTCCTTTGTGTATGATTTTATATTAAAGTAAGGGAGTAATTTATATGTACGACCAAAATTTTTGAGCCATATCCTTTATTTTTCCACTTCAGGTACAGAGTCAGAAATTTAATTATCCTAAAATGTCTCTTTTCTTGTTCTAGTTCAAATAAAACTCAATTGATGTATTATAGAACATATGGCTTAAAATTCAAATGTTTCTAAAACAGATTTTTTTATTCTATCTCTCAATTACCAATAAACTTGTATAATTTCACATTTGTATATTAATCAGACTTCTTATATCTGCTAAAACATAGATATATTTCACATTGCTGATGCTTATGACATGGTCTTTGCACTGAAATGATACTTGATGTAGCATGTTCAATAAATATTTCAGGCACTGAAAAGCTTGATTGAGCTTATTGTAACATACTTTATTAATAAAATAAAAAATTAGGTAAATTTATTCATTAAAAACATTTCCTCTTTTTCTGGAACTGTGGTAGGCATTATTGGCTATATTTAACACTTCAAGATATGATATGTTCCTTTTTTCTCAAGCACTTACTATGAACTGTAAAAATACATTACACAAACTTTTCTTGTTGGTCTAATACTCTGACAATTAGATATCATACATAAACAAGAACATGCAGTACAATTTTGAATGATGGCTCCTTGGCCATTGTACTTTCTTACATATTTATATTTCTTACTAAAATATTGCCCAAACCTATTACAGCTGCCTGAAACCCTATATTCATGTCATTTCTTCAAGTAAATCCTTCATCCCCAGTAACTAAGGTTAATGTCTCTTGTTATACATGTTCATAATACTCTGCACTCAATGTGATGTCCACAATTTAGTTACCTGTACCTTATTATATAATATCTGTCTTGTCTTCTAGTGTATATGCCACCAGAACACAAGATCCATTCTTGTCTAATACACTTCCATATTCTTCATTGTTGAGTAGAATGTCTGACTCCATAATAGATAATTGAATAAATGTAGAATTGGGTAGGACACATAGCATACTATTTTCATGAACACTTTTTTGAGATAATTGGAAGTTAAGAGTTGTAGTGTATCCTATTCTGATTCACTAATTATTGATCTTTTCTCAGTTTGCCTTTTTTATCTTTCCCTTTCCTTCTCTGTCGTATAAGTAACTCTAGCATAAATCTCCAAGGAAAAAGGGGTATCTTCCCAGTAAACCATAATATAATGTTCTCTTCAAGGAATTTAATGCAGTAAAACAGCATTACCTTTCTACAATTCATATTTGAATTTTCTACATGTGTTATTGTAATCCTCCTGTTTTTCTGACTCCAGGATCTAAACCAGTATCATAGAGGCTTAGTCAAACTATATTTACTATAATTATTATTACTTAAATAACTAATATTTTATTTTACTCTTGAAATAATACTGACTTAGAGCTTACTTTTCCTCTGAAAAATATAGCTATATAGCTTACTCAAAACTTTTGAACTATTTTGGGTTCTCTAGTACATAAATTACCAAATAAATGAGCAACCTGAGGGCAAAATTTACATATGTCTTTATTTATCGTGCTGGAGTAGGAATATTTTAAATCCAGGCTTTCAAAAAGTCATTACTAATGTACAGCACATTGATATTAAAATATGGTTTCTCAAATCAGGACTTTCAAAGCTGACCGAACATTCACAGAGTCCTGAGGAACAGATTAGAAACTTTTCACATCTATAATTTTCTCCTTGAATTACCTTCTTGAATCTAAGTTTACCCTCAGGGCCTTATGGAAAGTTAAAAAAAAATGCCAAAAAAATCATACAATGTGAAAAAAAAGTATCACTTTTTATTTCCATTTTTGATACTGTAGAGCTTTCTCAGAGACATCAATGTCAAGGAGAGATATAACAGGAACTGTCCAAAGAACTTGCGCTGTTTTAACTCAGCACCAGCTTTTTAAAAACTGCAAGAATAAATATTGTTGCATTGAAGAAGCATTTGTAAGAAGTGAGAATAGATGTTTCCATCTGGCCCATTTCACATTCACTGTGAACAGCTGGATATTATTGAACAGGCTTTGCCCTTTACTAGTAAATCCTGCAGCTAATCTTATTAAGAACCAGAGGAAACGGAAGTTATATAGAAATCAGAAGTCAGCTCCACACTGGAAGGTTATAAGTGGTTTTCTTTTTTGTTAAACGCTTTCTCTGTGCTTGATTATGGAATTTATCTTGTTGAATTAATTATATTTCAAAAATTGAAAAATGTAATCACATGGGTTACACACTACAGATCCAGCTAACAGAGAACCAGTTTGTCAAACACAGACCAATTTGCCTGAAACGTGCTTTACATAATATTGTGGCACATTGAAGATTCTTTTATGTGCACAAAGCATTTTCCTTTTAACATTTTTATGTATATATTATTTATTTGAGGGACAGAAGCAAAAGATAGAAAGTGGTCCAATCCAGTGGTGTATTCTCCAAATGGCTGCAATAGCTGGGGCTGGTCAGGGGATGAAACCTAGGAATAAAAATCCCCATTTGGATCTCCCAAATGGGCCGCAGGAAATCAATTTCTTTAGGTATCACCCTGCATTCCTGGGTGTGCAATAGCAGGAAACTGGATTCAGAAACCAAAGCTGGGCATTAAACTCATGTACTGTTAGGTATGACACAGGCATCTGAACTCTCTATGGCAAACACCTACTCCAATAGATTTTCTTAATATGACCAGGCTTGGTTAGAGGTTAGGGATAGAAAAGAATGATTCAGTAAATTCTAAGGTGCAATCAAGTCACTCTTTTATTCATGACCCTTCAAAGTCTCCCATTTTACAGAAAATGAAATAAAATGCTCCTAAAACAATTCTCAGAGTCCTCTGTTATCTGTCCCTATTTATTTGTTTAAGTTCACCTGCATCTAATGCCCACTTCTTGCTACTCTTGGTTTTAGCTTTGTATTCTTCTTAGCTTACTCAAATGTCCCCTGCTCCCTGAAGCTAACCAATGCCAGCAGCCATGTTTAAAATTAAGTCTTTGTTATTTGCTGTATCTTTTACCCCATAGCATTCATTGTGATTATGACACCTGACAAAGAGTAAGTTAGGCTGAAAGTGAGCAATGCATCTTGTTAATTAAGTTAATGAAAATTTTAATACCAGATTTTTAAAGCATCACACCTAATCAAGACAATAAGGAAATTAATCATTTGATCATCAAAGGGATAACAAATTTATAAAAGGACTACCACCTAATAAAGAGGCAGCTTGTCTGAGTATGGTGCAGAAAAACATAATTTTCAAGAAATTCAGCCTAATTAGGGTTAAACATTAGAATGGTAGGTGAGTTATGAACTGTGCCTCAAAAACACATATGCATGTCACTAAATTTTACTGAAATTAACATGGAGCAAAAATTTATCAGCAAATTGTATGTGATTAAATGCAAAGCTGCCTCACTTAGCACTTGGATGAAGTGCTTTCCTTATAAAAAAAAGTAGTTATTCAAACCTGAAGATTCTAATAATTCCTTCATCCTACTAACTTATGAATAAATGGACTCACAGGTAAATGTTTTTTAAAGATTTAGTTATTTATATAAAAGGAGGAGTTAGAGAGAGAGAGAGAGAGAGAGCGCTTGAGATCCCCCATTTGCTGGTTCATTCCCCTCAAAGGCTGCAACTGCCTGAGCTGGGTCAGCCTAAGACAGGAACCAGGAACTTCTGGGTCTCCCAAGAGGGCACAGGGGCTCAAGGACTTGGGCCATCTTTAGCTGCTTTTCTAGTAGTGTTAGCCAGGAACTAGGTCTGACATAGAGCAGCTGGGATTTGAACTGGTGCCCCATAAGGGATGCTGGTGCTATAAAACTCAGCTTTACCTGCTATACCACAGTGCAGGCTCCTCACAGGTGAATTTCTTAGTGCAGTTATAAAAATGAAGATGGACAATCAGAGAAAGGTTTTCCTTAGTATTATAGACTAGTCCCTGTGGATGGTAGAATAATAATTAGTATAATGGTAAACACAATCATTGAAAACATGAAAATTAAAGGGAAACATATGGTCTAAATTTCTTCCAAATATGACTTATTTGTCACTGTATAAGTGAGCAAAAATTTTTGAAAGATATATTCAACATTTTTTAAAATATGGAAGGTGGAAGTCTTTACTATGATACTTTTTTTGAAAAAATGAAATATGATGAATCTATAAAACCCAGAATGCTCCTGGCTTTAGAGGTAGGAGTAAAGAATTAATAATTTAAATTTATATAAGGGGCTCAAGAAACTCAAAAACAACAAAACACTCAAGTTAAGAATGGACAAAGGACATAAACAGGCATTTTTTTGAAGGATGGAATACAAAATGGCCAAAAAAATGTTCAGGATCACTAGTCATCAAGGAGATGCAACTAAAAACAGCACAGAGGTTTTACCACGCCTCAATTAGAATGGCCATCATTCAAAAATTAAAAAATAACAAATGCTGGTGAGGATATGTAGAAAAAGGTACCCTAATATACTGTTAGTGGAAATGTAAACAAGTACAAACATTATGGAAGACAGTATGGAGAATCCTCAGAAATCTGAATATTGATCCACAATATGATCCAGCCATCCCATTCCTGGGCATTTATACAAAAGAAATGAAATCAGTATATGATTACAAAAATAATGTAATATATATGAATGAAATTGATATCTTGAAAATTGATTATTTTTAATCTTCTTTGTCTATCCTCCTGCTGCATGGTGGTCTTTCTACTTTATACTTGCTGAATTCTTTATTTAGTAGAGGATATGTCTTTGATTGTAAATTGAAATATGCAGGGACAGAAGTGAGTAATATCATTATGTGCTTAAACTATATAGACTATATATAAAGTATATTCTCTTTATATTAATTAAACTACATTTACTGGCTAAATTCAAATTATTGAAAAAACTTGCATAGCCTTTAAGTTTAGATAGGGAGAAAATATGAAATATAATTTCATTCATTATTAATTTCTACCATATTTGTGAATGGAAGGTCCATAAATCTCAATTGAAAGGAAGAAATAAGGGACTGTTTTTGAGTGTATGCGTGGGTAAATTTGAAATGAAGAGAGGATTCAACAATATGGCAAGATTGACATTTGCTGTGCATAACTGGTAAGGCTGCCGCCTGCAGTGCCAGCATCTCATATGGGTGCTGATTCGAATCCCGACTGCTCCACTTCCAGTCTAACTCTCTGCTATGCTGGGAAAGCAGTAGAAGATGGCCCAAGTCCTTGGGCTCCTGCACCCACATGGGAGACCCGGAAGAAGCTTCTGTCTCGTGGTTTCTGATTGGCACATCTCTGGCCATTACAGCCATTTAGGGAGTAAACCAGTGGCTGGAAGACCTCTCTCTCTCTCTGCCTCACCTTCTTTCTCTGTGTAACTCTGACTTTCAAGTAAATAAATAAATCTTTAAAAAAAAAGATTGACATTTGCTAACTAAAAGGTAAGTACCTTATGCTATAAACACAAGTAAAGTCAAATATACAATAAAAGTGAAGTCTAAGCATGTACTTTGAAAAAACAAAAAGAAATTATTATAACTTGCTATATGTCTATTCATAAAATATTATTATTTTAGATAACAATTACAATGTTTTTATTAAACTTTATGTCCAAATAATAATAATGCATTTTTTATGCCCTTATATGCCTACTCAGGAGCTTAGCTACAACACAGAGATACCTTTGCCAACACACACACAGACACACAGTCATTCACACAATCAACACTCACTGGCCACAATTTCTGAGATTTTTCTTAAAGGGCCTCAGGTGATTAGTATTCCTTATTTTCTGTCACAATTTCCTACCAAAATGTATCATCAAACTGCCATAATGTCATGATCCTGAGCCTTGAATAACAAAGAACCACCTCCAGGTTTTCACAAGACTTCACAGAAGTTAAAGATACTAAAGGCAAGAATATCTGTACACCTCTTCATACAAAGGGTATGTATTCAAGTCTTTGCATTAATGTTCAATCCCTCTCCCCCATCAAAAGTGCTCTGAGATGGGGTAGGCATTTGGCACATCAGTTAATATGCCATTTGGGACAGATGAGTCTACTGTCAGAATGCCAGGGTTTAACTCCAGTTCAGCTTCTAATTCCAGCTTTCTGAGACCATGCACTCTGGTAGGCTGCAGATGATGATGGCTCAAGTGCTTGGTCCCCACCACCCACACTGGAGACAGGAATTGACTTCCAGGCTCCCAGCATCCATGTTGCCCAGCCACATCTGTTGTGGGCATTTGGGACGTGAACCAGTGAATGAAAGAGCTCCATCTTTCTGCTTTTGAAGAAAAAAAAAAAAAAAGAAAAGAAAAGAAAATGCTCTGAGCATATCTATTAGTGTGTGCTCAGCTTTGGCTGTCCTTGAAAAAATGAGAGAATATTTCTCCTACTGGCCTCATTTTAAGTAATTATCTTCATCCTCATTTTCTTCCTCAAAATAAGACTCTTTGAAGATATTCAATTGCTTAAATAGCAAATCCCTTCATGAAATATCGAATCCATATGACAAGGTTCAATTTTATCTCAGGTTAGGTCAATTATATCACAACATGTTCTCAACAGAGTTCTTAAATACTGTTTCTTCTAGGCCAGTGAGTGGCCAGTTCATATGGATATGTGCTGTATATAAGCTTCACTGGAGGTTAAGATGTAGCCTAAAATGCCTGTGGTATCTGCAGCTTCATCACTCAATCTCTATTTTAACTCACCTCCTGTGAGCAGCAATTTAAATAAGAAAACATGGACACCGACAAGAATATACCATATTTACAGCTTAGAAAATATTGGAAGCACAGCCAGGAAATAGTTGTTTTTTTTTGTTTGTTTGTTTGTTTGTTTTTTTTACTTTGTTGTTACAAAAAGATTCAACTGCACCTCTTTTGCAAGAAAACTGAATTAATTATGTCATCAAACTATAGCTTAGCTTCTCCACCAAAATCATCTCTTATTAATTTCAGTTTTGAAAAAATGGTGTTTATATTTTTGGAAATAGTGACTTTATTTGGAATTTTTGAATAAAATAAAATGTCTCCAAAGAAAAAGACAATCTTGTAAAAACTGAAAACGAAGTTTCTGATAAAATATTTACATTTTCAAAAATCTTGTGTATAGGTGTATGTATCATATTTCTTTAGTCATGCACCCCTTGATAAACACTTAAATTGATTCTGTATCTTGCCTATTGTGAGTACTGCTTCAATGAACATGAAAGTGCAGAAATCTAAAAAAAATCTTAGGACGCATGTGTTGATTCTTATACTGATTATGTTACTATTGACTTGAAAAAATACTCTTATGTTTTCTAGTCCTTCATATTGTTACTTTATCTTATATTCAATTATTGTACAAGAATAATCAACTCTAGTTTAATATATGTGCCTGGATGAATCAATGAAGAAGAATTTGTATATGTATATGAAAAAATGTGAGAACTCAAATTTTCATCAATAAGACATAAGATTAACATTTTAATAATCATATCCCTCATCTTTTTGTCATAATATGTACATTTGCTTCGATATGAATAATTATAATAGTAGACATAAATTGAAAATTTTATAACCTGTTTTTTTACTTGGATACTGAGATTCTTTAATATTAGGTGATAAACAATACTCACATATTTCATTTAGATTTTTATTTGAAATATTTATAATAGTTTGTAGCTTTTATTTTATTCACTATGTAATTTTTGAACTTTATATTTATTTAATTATTTGAACTTTATATGTATTTAATTATTTCAAAGAGCAACAGAAAAGAGAGAGAGAGATAGAGAGAAGATCTATCTGCTGGTTCACTTCCCAAATGGCCACATAGCTGGGATTCCATCTTGAAAGACAGTGTCTCAATTATGTTAGCCACCATCTGCTGCCTCCAAGGTATGTATTATCAGGAAGCTGGACTGAAAGGAGAGGTGAGATCCAATCCCACTTCTCTATTTGGGATGTGGTCATCCCAAGTAATGGGTTAACCTGCTCTGCCATAACACCCAGCTCAGGTTCCTCTTAGGTATTTTATTTATGCATAAAGCTTTATGTAAATTATCTTTTTTAAAAAACTTTTATTTAGTAAATATAAATTTCCAAAGTACAGCTTATGGACTACAATGGCTTCCCCCCCATAACTTCCCTCCTACCCGCAACACTCCCCTCTCCCATACCCTCTCCTCTTCCATTCACATCAAGATTCATTTTCAATTCTCTTTATATACAGAAGATCGATTTGGTATATATTAAGTAAAGATTTCATCAGTTTGCACCTACACAGAAACACAAGGTGTAAAAATACTGTTTCAGTACTAGTTATAGCATTACTTCACATTGGACAACATATTAAGGACACAGATCCCACATGAGGAGTAAGTACACAGTGACTCCCGTTGTTGACTTAACAATTAGATACTCTTGTTTATGGTGTCAGTAATCTCCCTAGGCTCTAGTCATGAGTTGCCAAGGCTATGGAAGCCTTTTGAGTTCGCTGACTTTGATTTTATTTCGACAAGGTCATAGTCAAAGTGAAAGTTCTCTCCTCCCTTCAGAGAAAGGTACCTCCTTCTTTGATGGCCCATTCTTTCTACTGGGATCTCATTCCCAGAGATCTTTCATTTTCTTTCATTTAGTTTTTTTGTTTTTGTTTTTGTTTTCGGTTTTTTGCGAGAGTGTCTTGGCTTTCCATGCCTACAATATTCTCATGGGCTCTTCAGCCAGATCCGAATGCCTTAAGGGCTGATTCTGAGGCCAGAGTGCTGTTTAGGACATCTGCCACTCTATGAGTCTGCTGTGTCTCCCGCTTCCCATGTTGGATCTTTCTGTCCCTTTTTTATTCCATTAGTTGGTATTAGCAGACACTAGTTTTGTTTGTGTGATCCCTTTGACTCTTAGACCTATCAGTGTGATCAATTGTGAACTGAAATCGATCAGTTGGGCTAGTGAGATGGCATTGGTATATACAACCTTGATGGGACTGTATTGGAATCCCTTGGCACATTTCTAACTCCACCATTTGGGGCAAGTCCGATTGAGCATGTAAATTATCTTAATTTCCTTCAGTCAAGTTCCTTGCCAAGAATTAGCTGAATTAAAGGATACAAATAAAATTAACATTTTAGTTCCTTTAACTCTGTGTGCAATTATTGTTTATAACTAAGAGTGTAAGAATTTGATAAGATTGGGGCACTGAAACAGGGGCATAAATTTGAATTAGTTCACTCGATGTAGGTTGTTTTTTTGAAGATAGTCCAAGAAAATTTGCCTTGCAACATAGTATTTACAGGGAGGTAGGAATACCAAGGACAAGGAAAACTTCAGAAGAGTCTGAGTTGTGTTGTGAAGGAAGAAAGACATCTGTTGTTTGAATACAAAGACTTTCTTTTTTCCCCCTTTTCTCTATTCCTGACCTTCCCCTAACCATCATTATAAAAGCTCTGGCTGGCCAGTGCCATGGCTCAATAGGCTAATCCTCTGCCTTGCGGCGCCAGCACACCCGATTTTAGTCCCGGTCAGGGCGCTGGATTCTGTCCCAGTTGCCCCTCTTCCAGGCCAGCTCTCTGCTGTGGCCCTGGGAGTGCAGTGGAGGATGGCCCAAGTGCTTGGGACCTGCACCCTATGGGAGACCAGGAGAAGCACCTGGCTCCTGCCTTCGGATCAGCGTGGTGCGCCGGCTGCAGAGCGCCGGCCATTGGAGGGTAAACCAACAGCAAAGGAAGACCTTTCTCTCTGTTTCTCTCTCTGTCCACTCTGCCTGTCAAAAAAAAAAAAAAAAAGTTCTGGCAACTGTTTTTCGGGGTGGTAGTTCCAATAGGGATCAACACTTTTCCGCTGTCTTTTTCACTTGTCACCAATAAATAAAGCTTTCCTGTGGGCAGCTCCCAGTTAAGATTGATTATTTAGTAACACCCCAAGAGAAGAGAACTTTGTGCCTGCTAGCAGTTCCATTGGTAGATCATAACAATATTTGCTTCCCAATTATTAATATTTATGTGCTGAATTGACTGGTTATATTTGTATTATAACATAAGACTATAATTTTAAAAAATACAAGGTTTTGTATTAATGTACTAAACCTTACACTAGTTCTATGTGAAAATCCACTCATAAAGGAAGCAGTCTTCCCACTCGCTCTTCTCCTATTTATTGGTCTTCTCCAGACAATGAAAGCATATGTACACATGCAAGAACACACATTGATGTGAACTAAATAGATTCCATTCTAGTAATCAACTGAAAATTGAGAAACCTGGAAAACTCCCTGATATTCTGACTAGGAAGAATTCTTCATTTCTGTTTTTTCTATCTGTTAAAAAATATTGTAATAAAAAGGTTTCTATTAAGCCTTTATGTAATAGAAAGTAGTAATTTACTATTTATTCTTTATTGCATTTGAAGTCTTGGTTATTTATTTAATTGGAAGACAGAGAGACAGAGACACTCAAACTGTACATTTAAATTTGTCAATAGAAATAACATTCCATTAGTTATATATTTAAGTCAATTAACACTTTTCAAACAATCATATACAAAAATATTTTAATCCTCTAAATAAAATACTCTGCCTAAAATATTTTCAACTATGCTTTCTGTTTTTAATATTTTTCCTTGGATACCCAATGATCAGGATTCTATTACTAGCAAAGAAGGGATTCAGGAAAACTTTGTATGAATCTCATTCTCCAAGGCTTTCTCTATATTTTCCTTCTGTGTGGTTCTGTTTCTATACCTGAACACACTATGGAGACTTTCTTTCTCTCACCTCTTTGTTTGATAACAAATAAGCAACAGCCAAATGACATTAGAAATCAAGACTCCTGATTTCCACAATCAAGATGGGGTTTTTTGGAAGATTTATTTATCAAATCCATGAGGGTACTTCAGAAAATTTATGGAAGACATGGATTAGAAAAAGAAAAAAAAAACTGTGTATGCATGTTAAAGTTTGCAGTAAAATAAACATTCCTTTTAATTACATTTTCCATGAATTTTTTGGAGTACTGTGTACCTTATAGTAAACATACTAATGGTTTTTGATGGAACAAGGACATAAATATCAGAGCTATTTGAGTTCCTTCTTGAAAGCAGGTGCAATCTCCCGAGGTCTCCCTAGTCCCTGCACTCTTTCTCAACCAGCTCAATCCCATGCCCTCTATTCACCACCTCACCCTCTGCACTTTTTTTCAGCTAACTACAGAGAGGAAGCTAGCCATGCTATACTCCCTCATGACCCTTATCTGGTTTATGCTGTATAATCTCAGCCTGTAACTAAATTCGTGCCCTCTGTACATTAGCCATTTCTTTTCTTTCCCTTGAAGAAATTAATTTTGGTTGTGTTTGCATCCTATCTCCTCTCTGTTCTGTCTTATTTCCTTCCAGTTTTAAGTGATTGATATTTTATTTCCCTCTTAGCAGTTGGAGAACAAGTCCTCTGATGATGTTGTTGTATTAGCTAGTGTTTGAAGAATAGCTGTTGAGTCCTTCAATCCAAGGATATAGTTAGTCTTTCCACTTTGTTCAACTTTCTTTTTGAGTTAGTAGCTTTACAAATTATTGTTATTGTACCTTTATTTTTTAAAAAGTACATTTTGGAGTACCTGGAGTAGCAGTTCAAATGAAGTTTGACGTGCCACATCCCCTTTTCAAATTCCTGAGTCTGATTCCTGTTTCCACTCCAGATTCTAGCTTCCTACTAATGTGCTTACTAGGAGTCAGCGGGTCATGGTTGAGAGTTGGGTCCCTGAAACCCCATATGGGAGACTTGAATTGAGTTTTATATTCTTTAGTTCAATATGTTTATACCAATTGCGAAGTCTAAAAATTACGTTTAACTTCATACTTAGGAGAACATAGCTGTGGGAGAGTAGCCTCAAATTAGACTACCTGGAATATCAATAAATACACCATCTGACACAGCAGAATAAACCCCATTCCGTAAACGTAGATATTTCTATCTTGAAAAGACTTGATGCCTATTTAATACTGTGTTAAGTTATAACTAAAGACATTAACTTCTCTCAGTACATGGTGATCAAATATTCTCATAGTTCATTACCAATTGTAAGATCCTGGAGACCAGTGTAAAATGCAACTTAGATCTATTGGCTGTTTGTTGATAAGCTTTAATTTAGTTGAATTTCTTTTCATTTAGTGAATTTTGCTTCCTATTACAGACTTTAAGTTTCTTTAAAGATGTCACAATGAATTTATCACACAGCACCAACTTCTACTAAAAAATAAATTTGAGGAACAGATGGAGTCTGTAGCACACCTGCTCTTTGCGCATAGGTGAGAGTTCAGGCTGAAAGAGAAAACAAAGTATAGGTGACCATGAATTCCTGCTGTAATTTTGACTTCTTGT
The DNA here is from genome assembly GCF_033115175.1 of Lepus europaeus. Lineage (NCBI taxonomy): Eukaryota > Metazoa > Chordata > Mammalia > Lagomorpha > Leporidae > Lepus > Lepus europaeus. Next base: position 64,010,768 of record NC_084842.1, on the reverse strand, counting down.
TATCTGTAGTAAATACACTAACCTCATGAGGAGTCTGAAGTATTGACATCAAGATGCAATGTTATGGGTTTTTTCTCTCTCAGAGGCAAGGGTTGAAATAATAATTGAGGGTTTCGAATGGAAACAGGAAGGGGTTGTTTCTTTATAAATAAATAAAGCACATGTTAGTGAATCTGGAATATTAATCAAGCCTATAGAAATTAAAGCCTTCTGTTTCTTTTCAAAGCATGTACAGCTCTCGTTGCAATTAAGAAAAAAGTATAAATTGCCTATATAAGAATAAAAACTTCAGCTTTCGTTTTAAAGTTAAAAATAGAGGAAACTTCAGAGTCATCGTTTTCTAATCTTTTTTGTTGAATAATCCCATTTCTAATGCACAATTTCCATTGGAAGTTAACATTTAATTATACAAAATAAGAGTTGCTTTATTTTTTTGGGAACATGGGCAAAGCCACTGTTCGTTCCCTTTCTCTTTTGATCTCTGACTACGTAGAGGCACAAAAAAGCTTTTGGAAAATTGGAGTTAAATTATAAAATTTTAAAAATACAAGCTTTGTGTCTCAACATAATTTCCAACAAGTCCAAGGCATTTTTGTAAGTGATGATACAAATTACTTAGTTCATTTCTAAAGAAGGAAAGGTCTTGGGAATCTCGCTGTGTCAATGGAGTCTTTTCTTACATTATTAACTGAAGAGAAATGGGTAGCATTTAAACATTTTTAAGCTTAGGAAGGAGTAAAAGATCAGGAGAAGCCCAAGCAATATTTTTAGGTGGATTTCTAATGATTTTCTATTGACACACATACATTATTGCCCCAGTTTTTTGAGAGAAATGGGCAGGAACATTGGCATAGTAGAGAAAAACTCTCTTGATGAAGATTTCCTGTGTATATTTAAGTTGAAGTTCTGGCTTTCTCAAAATAGTCTCATAATAAGCAGGTGTTCCTGTTTTTGGGCTTCTAGAAAGTCAATAAGCCAAATACATCGAACGTCTCCCAAAACTTTCCATGACCTGTGCTCTTAAGTGCTTCACTGACGTTACTTGGTAGATGTTGCTTTGATTGTGTTTTATCTTTAGGATCACACTGGTAAAAATATTTTTCATCTCCTTTTACAATTTTATTTTTTTAGGAAATGGTCTAGGATCTTAATTCTACTTGTTAAAAATTTTCCTTGAAATATTTGTTCTTGTCTGCAACTGATCTGGACTCCATAGTTCTGTCACATAAGAACAGAACATTTCTTTCATTTTATCTTTTTCAGTCAACACTATGAAAGCCATGAGATATCTGTGGTGTTGGTTGTTGTTTCTGCTCCTTTTTGTATGTCCTTTTCAATTAGGGCACAAAGAAGATTAGTTGTTTCTTGGAAAAATGGTGTGGATTAATTCCATCTTGAACGTCATCTGAGCCCTTCTCAAAATGAGAGCTTTACAACAAGGATGTGAGTAATTGGGACATTTCAATCCTTATGCCAGAGGGAGAGAAAGCGAGAGAGGAGAGAGACAGGGGTGATATTCGATAGCTTTCAAATATGATCTTCATGGCTCACTGACTATTGTGCTTTTAAATGTGATCTAGAGCATTTTTGAATAGCAGTTTTCCTTTTACTCACAAGTAGCCCTTTTGCAAGTTAAAGAATAAAAATGGAAAAGCCATGTAATAAAAACCCTTAGGACAAATCCAAGATAATCTTAAAAGTAATGCTGCCAACTCAAAAGCAAAATATTTTTCCAGTAAATCAAATGGTATGAGGATTTTGGATCAAGCATAATCCTGTCTGTAACTCCTAAATATAGCAATTATCATAACATTTGTAATCTATTAATCAATAAGACAATAAAAATAAGGAGGCAGAGGCAAATCAAAATTTAGGAATCCCAAACATGAGGAGACTGTAGCTTAATAATCTCCATATTATGAAACTGAAAGAAACTATCTTGTCAAAATTCATTTTATGCAATTCATGTCACACAATCAATAGATTATGTGGAATAATATATGAGGATATTTTAGAGTTCATGTGAAAATGGAGTTAAAATTAGTGTATTTTAGTGCAAAAAAGTAGAATATGTGTATTTTTTTTGCATAAAATGCTTATTTCATGAACTTTTTGATGTCCCCTCATACATGAAATAATTACAGTATACCTGAAACCCTTACTGAAGGATAACATAGAGCCAAGTATTGCACTACCATGGTTACTTTAATAAGAATTACATTTATTGCTTAATGAGTTTTGAAATTTACGTTATGAGGATTTTATTGCATTTATTATTGAACATTAAAATAAAAAGATACTAGTATTTCTATATAAACAATTGTATAGGATAATTTATAGGCAATTAAATAGCACATCATTAAAGTTTATATTTCTAAAGTTTTATACTTTATACTGTTACATATTTATTCTTACATTGTTGTACTCTGGGCATTCATTTTGAAGATTAATGTTTATGATTTTAAAATTTGTTGCATTTTATGAATTGGTTCATATACTAAATCATAGTAAAAATGCCTGCTTTCTGAGCCTTGAAAGCTTGTTCCAGTTTATAGAACAAAGCTGTTTTCATGCCTCTAGAACACTGTATTACTTTGCATTTTTATGTACTGTTTAGAATTTTAACCAAACTTTTAAGAGGATGATTTTAAAGTGTCTCATCGCATAGTTATTCCTCATATGATATAACTGGATATATGAAAGCTTGAGTTTGTGTTCTTATAAATTAAAAATTACTATTAAAGATATTACAAATTAAATTGATTTGGATAGATTACAAGCACAAAAATCATGAAAAGAGGCAAACAGTTTTTTCATACCAGAAAGTAGTCTAGTATTTGTGCGTATTGCCATCAAACTATAACTATTGAAAACTTTAAAAATCTTGCTATGTAACCAATGATCTGTTTTTCTTGTTTCACTTAGTGTTATCTAAATTCCTCATTTTATTATTGCAAAATATGTACCTATTCATTTGTCAAAAAATATGGACAATATGTGGTTAAGATATTTCCTGCTCTTCAATATTTCATATACATATACACATATACATATAAATCTTTTAAATTGCTTGACAAATTATTGTAAAATATACTCTTTTGCCTAAATTCTCTTTGTACTAATGAGAAGGATTTTAGAATTCATAGATGCCTTAGCCATGGTTCCTTCTGAAAAAAAGAAAATCTGCTGCACTACTTACATGCTAATGCCTTAATTGAATGTTTAATCTCTGAGTAGCAAGGAAGGGAAACTGGAAGTGATGCAGAATAAAAGTGTAGGTAAATAAGAAGTGGTATATTGCTTCATATTAAAAGGCATCTAGTGTCTTGAACATACATGATATTCCATAGAGTCCATGTGGAAGCACTGGACGGTGAAATAGTCTGACAGAAAGAAAGGGGAGAAGAATGTTTTTGCTAGTGCTTCTCTCCCTCCATTTCTCCTTGGACAACATTTGTCATATTAGATGTTAATGTCTCTATTGTTCCAGGATTTATCAGCTAGACCCTCTGACAAAATCCTAGGAATCCAGATCACATGTTATCTGGGATTATTCCATTTGAATTGAGTAGTGGTACATGCCAGCATTCCTGGGACTGCTCATTACCTCTGCAATGGCTTCTATCATGGTGGGCAAAAGAGAACCCACGAGGAGAACCTAGCACCCAGTAAGGGTAGCTACAATGGCCAAGGTATATGAGATGAGGAAGAAGTCAAAAATGGTCAACAGCCTTGGAGGTCAATAAGTTTGACTGAATACACTGAACTTTCTGATTTAGTACTAAATCTGATAACAGGTATGGAAATTCTATTGCCTTTTAATACAACATTATTTTCAAAATATACTTTTCTAAACATGCAAAAGTACCTAATAAATATTACATATTTTTGTTAACTCAACCAATTTCTCTCTGAATCAAACCAATACTAAATAGCATTTTAATTAAATTTACAGTTTTAGTATGAGAGCAGATTAAAGTTATTCTGTTTATTCATCTAGGCCTGCAACTACTTATATTTGTATAAATATCTCCCCAAATTGTCTAAACTACTTTTCTTATAAGCATAAAACTGTAAAATCTGAACCAAAAGAAATAAACTCACATACACAGAAATTTTTGTGAATCAACTTTGGATCAAATTTCCCTAAGGAGCTTTATGTCATTAACAAATACAGTAACAATAAGATGATTAAAGATTAAATGACAAGGAGGAATTCAATTTTATTTATTTTTAATATATATATATATATATATATATATATATATATATATATATTTGAAAGGCAAAGAGAGAGACAGAGAACTACTATCAATTTGTTTACTCCCCAAATGCCTGCAAAAACCAGAACTAGATCATGTTGAAGCCAAGAGCCTCAAATTCAATCCAAATTTCCCACATTGTGTGGCAGGTACCCAACTACTTGAATGATAACTTGCTGCCTTCCAGGATGCACATCAGCAGGAAGCTGGAATTGTGAGAGGAATCAAACTCAGGCACTCCTATATGGGATGTAGGCATCCCGAGCTTTGTCTTAATTGCTACTTCAGATACTCACTCTAAAACATACTTTCTATTAAGCTGTACATTATTTCAAAACTTACTACTAAATCATTCAAAAGAAAGTTGAAAAAATGGAAAATCCAAGTATGTTCTTGGATGGAAGACTTGACAAAATAAAAACAGAAACATTTTTCTAACTATTCTATAAATTTTATCTAACTCAACAATACAAGTGAGATTGTTCAAAGTTAATAAGATATATAGACAAGAAAAAATGAGCACATATAATCAGGAACTGTACTGTTGTGTAGTCAATTACCATCAAAACTCTATGGATCCTGATAATCAAAATTTATTCATATTCGTGGATCTATAGGTTTGTTGAGTTTTGGTTGTCCTGTCAAGTAGGGTGGCCTCAAATCAAAATCAGATCCAAGGATATTCATCCCAGCCCTAAGTGAAGAAGCTACACTACCTAAAATTGGATGTCACAAAGCAGATATCAGAAGATCAACAGAGGCTTCTAAAGACATTGAATCAGAACATACTTTTTTACTGCCTTGGACATCACAATTGATGAGATCAAGTTACACAGACAGGCTTATAGATGTGAGGGTATCACACCACTCCAAGTGAGTAATGTCAAGGACTAAGAGGGAAAGAATTCTGTACTACACATAATTTTATTTATTATTTATACAAAATTCATATATGTCATAAATACAAAAATCAAGAACATAGTGATTCTCCCCACCCTACCCACCCTCCCACGTACACTTCCATCCTTCTTTCTCCTTCTTCTTCTATTTCCATTCTTATGTTTTACTAATATCTATTTTCAATTAAGTTTGTACACATAAGATTAACTCTATACTAAATAAAGATTTCAACAAATAGTATGAAAAAAAATTGTTCTTCACAGTTAAGACAAGGGCTTTTCAAAATCATCGGATTTCAAAGTGTCAATTTCACTACTATAGACTACATTTTACTTGCTTTATTAGTTATCACAGATCAGAGAGAATATATGGTATCTGTCCTTGGTGGACTCGCTTGTTTCAAAAAGAATGATGTTTTAAAATTGCATCCATTTTGTTGCAAATGACAGGATTTCATTTTTTACTGCTGTGTAGTATTCCATGGTGTACACATTCCATAATTTTTTCCAGTCATCAGTTGATTGACATTTGAGTTGATTCCATATCTTAGATATTGTGAATTGTGTACAATAAATGTTACAATAAATGTAGATGTACAGATAACACTTTCATATGCTGATTTCATTTCCCTTGGGTAAACTCCCTGGAGTGGGATGGCTGGGTCTTATGTTGAGATTCCATATTAAGATTTCTGAGGTATCACCATTCTGTTTTCCACAGTGGCTGTAACAGTTTACATTCCAAATAACAGTGAATGGGGTTCCTTTTCCCCCACATCCTAGACAGCATTTGTTGTTTGTTGATTTCTGTATGAAAGTCATTCTAACAGGTTGAGGTGAAACCTCAGTGTGGTTTTGGTTTGCATTTCCCTGACAGTTGGTGATCCTGAGCCCTTTTCATTTGTCTCCCAGCCAATTGGATTTACTCTTTAAAAAATGCTTGTTCAAGTTCTATACCCATTTCTTAACTAGCTTGTTTGTTTTGTTGTCATAGATTTTGTTAAGTTCTTTATGCACTGGTTATTAATTCTTTATCAGTTATATAGTTTGCAAATAATTTCTCCCAATCTGTCAGTTGTCTCCTCACTTTGCTGAGAGTTTCTTATGCAGGGCAGAAGCTTCTCAATTTTTAGATTTTGGATTTGATTGCATATGACTCTGTGGTCTTTTCCAAAACTCTTTGCCTATACCAGTTTTGCAGGGTTTCCCCAATGTACTCTAATAATTTGATGATATTGGGTGGCAAATTAAGGTCTTTGATCCATTTTGAGTGGATTTTTGTGTAAGGTGCAAGGTAGGGGTTTTTCTTCCTATTTACGCATCTGGAGATTCAGTTTTCCTAGCACCATTTGTTGAAGAGCCTCACTTTGCTGCAGGGATTTATTTTAGCTCCTTTGTCAAAGGTAAGTTGGTTGTAGATATGTGAGTTGATTTCTGGAGTTTCTATTCTGTAATATTGATCTATCCGTCTGTTTTTGTACCAGTACCAGGCTGTTTTGGTTATAACTACCTTGTAGTATGTCTTGAAACCTGGTATTGTGATACCTCTGGCTTTGTTTTTGTTGTATCATTGCTTTAGCTATTTGGGGTCTCCTATGTTACCGTATGAATTACTGCATCATTTTTTCTATATCAGAGAATAAAGTCCTTAGTATTTTGATTGGTGTCACATTGGATTTTAAATTTCTTTTGGTTGTATGTACATTTTGATATTGATTCTTCCAATCCATGCACATGGAAGATTTTTCTATTTTTTGTATCTTCTTATATTTCTTTCTTTAATGTTTTATAATTCACATCTTAGAGAACTTTGATGTCCTTGGTTAAATTTATTCCAAGGTATTTGATTTTTTGTAGCTATTGTGCATGAGATTGACCTTAGTTCTTTCTCAGCTGTGGCATTGTCTGTGTATACCAAAAATTGATTTTTGTGTATTGATGTTTTTATCCTGCCACTTTACCAAACTCTTTAATGAGTTCCAGTAGTCCCTTAGTGGAGTCTTTTGGATTCCCTATATGTAGAATCATGCCATGTGCAATAGGATCATTTAACTCCTCATTCCCAATTTGTATCTTTTTGATTTCTTTTTTCTTGCTTAATGGCTCTGGCTAAAACTTTCAGGACTATATTGAATAGCAATGTCAAGAGTGGGCATCTTTCTTTGGTTCAAGATCTTAGTGGGAATGCTTTCAATTTTTTCTCATTCAATAGGATGCTGGCCATGAGTTAGTCATAAATTGTCTTCATTTTTTTGAGGAATGTTCCTTCTATACACAATTTGCTTAGAGTTTTATTTTATTTATTCATGAAATGGTGTTGTATTTTGTCAAATCCTTTCTCTACACCTATTGAGATAATCGTAAGGTTTTTGTCCAGCACATGTTTAATGTGATGTATCACATTGATTGAGTTGTGAATGTTGAACCATCCCTGCATACCAGGGATAAATCCCACTTGGTCTGGGTGAATGATCTTTCTGATGTATTGTTAGATTTGATTTGCTGGTATTTTGTTGAGGATTTTTGTCTCTGTGTTAATCAGGGAATTTTTTTAAGCTTAATAAATCATTTTGTGCCTCCAAAGCATGACACATATTTTCTCCTTTGTACCCATTTAACTTTCTCTACATTTTATCACTTTCTTAGTATCAGCTATGGACAGTATTCTTTTAAGATATTGCTGCTTTATTTCACAGTTCATTTCATGAGAACACAAATAATTTAGTAATTATTCATTTAATATTATAACTATTGCTAGAACGTTACATAAAAGCAATTTTTTTTTACAGGCAGAGTGGACAGTGAGAGAGAGAGACAGAGAGAAAGGTCTTCCTTTGTTGTTGGTTCACCCTCCAATGGCCGCCACCGCCAGTGCATCGCGCTGATCTGAAACCGGGAGCCAGGTGCTTATCCTGGTCTCCCATGGGTGCAGGGCCCAAGGACTTGGGCCATCCTCCACTGCACTCCCTGGCCACAGCAGAGAGCAGGCCTGGAAGAGGGGCAACTGAGACAGAATCCGGTGCCCCGACTGGGACTAGAACCCGGTGTGCCGGCACCGCAAGGCGGAGGATTAGCCTAGTGAGCCGCGGTGCTGGCCGAAAGCAGTTTTGTTTATCATTTTCATCCCTATATCCCCAGAAACCACTTCAAAAATCTATTATAAAATGAGCACTCTCTGCCTATTCTAAAAAAAACCTTTGTTGAAATAATGTATATGCTGGCCAGCACCGCAGCTCACTAGGCTAATCCTCTGCCTAGCGGTGCCGGCACACCGGGTTCTATTCCCGGTGGGGGCGCCAGATTCTGTCCCGGTTGCCCCTCTTCCAGCCCAGCTCTCTGCTGTGGCCTGGGAGTACAGTGGGGGATGGCCCAACTGCTTGGGCCCTGCACCCCATGGGAGACCAGGAGAAGCACCTGGCTCCTGCCTTCGGATCAGTGCCGTGCACCAGCCGCAGTGCGCCAGCCACGGCAGCCATTGGAGGGTGAACCAACAGCAAAGGAAGACCTTTCTCTCTGTCTCTCTCTCACTGTCCACTCTGCCTGTAAAAACAGAAATAATGTATATGCTTTCTATGACAGATGGTCATTTTCAAAAAATTTTTCTACTATTTATGACTTCTACTGTACTATTTATTCATGAATATATGCTTTATTATCCCTTCCTAAATTGCATATTTTCTAAAGAGTTATTCATTTATTTGAAAGTTTTTTTTTTTATTTGACAGGTTGAGTTACAGACACTGAGAGGAAGAGACAGAGAGAAAGGTCTTCTTTCTGTTGGTTCACTCCCCAAATGGCCGCTACCGCCGGTGTTGTGCCAATCCGAAGCCAGGAGCCAGGTGCTTCTTCCTGGTCTTCCAAGCAGGTGCAGGGCCCAAGGACTTGGGTCATCCTCCACTGCCCTCCCGGGCCACAGCAGAGAGTTGAACTGGAAGAGGAGCAACTGGGACTAGAACCCAGAGCTCATATGGGATGCCTGTGCTGCAGGCAGAGGATTAACCAAGTGAGTCATCAAACCGGCCCCTATTTGAAAGATTTATATATAGAGAGAGACACATAGAGTGAGAGAGATCTTCCATTATTGTGTCCAGCATGGCAGGGTGTTTTGTCAACCTAATTGAAGAATAGTATCCCATAAAATGAGGAAGCAGAGTCAGATGAAATGTTTCAATGTGAGGAAACCAGGGGGCACTCCATTCATGATTGTTGGAGCCCCAATGTCGGAGTACTCCATGTTTTTATTATTAACAGTCATATAATTAATCATATGAAATGGAAATTTCATGAAAACAGGATCTTGTGATGATGAAGTTTAAACATAATAAACAAGGGAACAATAAGGAGTTTCAATGCTTCCAAGAAATATGTGTTTGCTTAGAAAGTAGGACTAAGAAAACAATATGTTGAGGAACCTTAAGGGAGACTAATTATTCACTGGGGTGAAATAATCCACTTGCTGCTTACTGGAGCCCACAGCATTTCCTTAGGTTCTCCAGAATACATGCCACATGACCTTTGCCATTGTTGCATAACTTTACCAATTACCTTTGCAATTTAGCTTAGCATGTCTTCATCAGAATTCAGGCCATATAGTGGTCCCCAACATTTGATCTTCTTAAGACTGTACATACTCTAATCTTCACTTATACATTAGCAGGAATGTCCCTCTGCCTTCTCCAGAGTAGCACAGTCTCACTAACTTCACAAGCAGCAGAACACATGCTTTGATTTGTGGGTAAACACAGTGTCCAGAATCAGCAAACAATGCCCTGAGTTGTACCTTTAGCTAAATTCCTATTGTAAAAATTTCAATCACAGCTGACTTCAAGCTATGCAAGAGATGTCAATGAATACATAATTAAGAACATGTGCACAATAAATTCTCATAAGGCAGTATAAGCTGAATCCAGCATACCAGTGGGAAAAAAAAATCCATGCACACCCTATATCTACTTTAGTTACTATAAAGGGTATGAGACGTTCTAGTCATTTATTGTCTTTCAAACTCTGACTTCCATTACATTAATCCCCTAGTCTCTGTTTCCCCAGGGCTTTCCTGTCTCCTAATCTGATTTCTCCCAACTTTGCCAACTCTTTAAGCTCTTTCATTCTGTGTTCTGAAAAACTACAAAAATTATCAGCAAAACTTCCCAACTCTTCAACCTTGTCTATGACTGATTATTTCACTTTTCCCTATAACTAAAATCTGTTCAGAAAATTGCTTCTCCTGAAGTCTTTGACATTGTGTCTTTTTTTTTTCTATTTACATGTCAAATAGTATAATAAAACTCAATCTTTCTCCTCATTTACAACTCTTGGCTTCTTTAAAATATTTATTTTTATTTATTTGAAATGCAGATTTACAGAGAGGCAGAGAGAGAAAGAGAGAGAGAGAGAGAGGGAGAGGGAGAGAGAGAGAGGGAGAGGGAGAGGGAGAGGGAGAGGGAGAGGGAGAGGGAGAGGGAGAGAGGGGGAGAGAGAGGGAGAGGGAGAGAGAGAGAGGGCTTCCATCCAATGGTTCACTTCCCAGATGGCCACAATGGCTGGAGCTGTGCTGATCTGAAGCCAGGAGCCAGGAGCCTCTTCCAGTTCTCCCACATTGGGGCAGGTGCCTTATAAAAATCCCTCTACTTTTTTCCAGGCTATGGCATAGAGCTGGATTGGAAGTGGAGCATCAGGGTCTTGAACCAGCACCCATATAGGATGCTAGCACTGCAGGCGGTGGCTTTACCCACTACGAAAAAGAGCCAGCCCCTGTCTATTGCCTTTTATAACTTCTTCCTTTTAACAGTATCTTGGAATTTCTATACCATGGCCACATCTTTTCTCTTTATCTCAGTCACTTATTCCCATAGTGTAACCAAATCAGCAGCATCAAATAAAATGTCTGAAACAAAACATTTTTTCCAAATATGTTGCCCAAGAATGTGAACAGGAACTACATATGGCTGCTGAGAATTCAAAATATTGATAATGTTACTGAGACTCAGTTTTGTTCAGTTTTCATTTAACTGGCTACAGGGTGCTTGTGGCTACCATATGAAATACTACAGCCTTACTTAGATCAGATCATTTGGAGCTTGCATCACTTTCAGATACACCCAGAACACCATGCAGTTATGAATAAATTAATCGGATTGTTGATATAGATGCCAAAGTAGACCAAAGACTTCCAGCAGACCACCAGATGCAGGTAGGTGAGACTGACACAGACTATTGCTCATTGCCTCAGAAGAATCAACTCTGCACAATAATTTTGATTACTGTGGCCTCTATCAATACAGCACACACTCATTTCTACTTCAGTTTTCTATACCTAAATCCATTGTCTTCTCACAGTTGCTTCAGAATACTCTTTTTTGTTTGAAAATAATTATTTTCTGAGTCATTACCACCAATCTATTTCCCCATAACCAACTTCAGAGCATTCTTTAGTGACAAATGCCCTGACATTTTTTTATCACAGACTTTTAAGTCTGGAAGCACATTTATGATCATAAAAGGTACAAAAAATCATATTGGATGTTTTGAAAGGATCATCCTTTGTTGAATATATATATATATATGTATATATATATTTTTAACTTTTATTTAATGAATATAAATTTCCAGTGTACAGCTTATGGATTACAATGGCTTCCCACTCCCATAACTTCCCTCCCACCCACAACCCTCCCCTCTCCCTCTCCCCTTCCATTTGCATCAAGATTCATTTTCAATTTTCTTTATATATATAAATTTTTAATGATTTATTTATAAGTCAGAATTACAGAAAGAGGGACAGAGTCCACCTGCTGGTTCACTCCCCAAATGACTACCATGGCCAGGGCTGAGCCATGTCAAAGCCAGGAGCCAGGAGCTTCTCCTGGGTATCCTATGTGGATTCATGGGCCCAAGCACTTTGGTCATTCTCTTGTTTTCCTAGGCAAAGTCTAAGTGAGCTGGATCAGAAATGGAGCAATTGGAAATTGAACTGGTGCCCATATGGGATGTAGTCACTGCAGACAGGAGTTTAACCCATTAGGCCATAGTGCTGACCGCTAGTCTGTTTTTATAGTTAATATTGTAACATTTTATAAAATACCTTTTGAGTTAGTATAACTTATTAGACATACAAGGATTGTATTTTTATAGAAAATTATATCCTAATTGAAAGGACACAAGGAGAATATATGATATGTTAAAGAAAATTATTAACTACTTCTTGTTGTGTATGTAGGTGTTATGTCATTAGTAAACCAAAGAAATTGCTAATTTTCCTAACATTTTAGTTATATTCTAAAACAATGTGTGGTTTAGGTTTCTTTTTCATTTCCCTGCAAACCTATACCAAAGTATAGGTGCTTTTTCAAAGGTGGTTCTGAAAGGTAGTTAGAGAGAGAATAGATATAGCTCTCAGATACTGCATAGGATTCTATAAATTAATAAAAACATAAAACAATAATAATATATAAAAACAAGACACTACAGGAAAAAAATCTCAAAATGCACAGCAAGCGTTTTAAAGATACAACTAATTTATCATTTGTCTACAGTATTACAAAGTACAAATAGTATCTGTAGAAAGTCTCAAGTCTCCACACTGTGCTAAGGAAAATAATCTTGCTTTACGGAAAAAGAAAAAAGAAGAGTTAAAACAACAATAACATCAATAACAACAGCAGCAAAAGAAACAAAGCTTCCCATACAAATAAGATATACTTGTCACACAGGATGGTCTAGTTACAGCAATTGTGGTGGAAGGCTTATACAGCTACCCAACCGAACACTTATTTACTTGGCACCCATTTCCTAGTGGAGCAGGCTCACCAACTTGTAAACAGGCAACCTGCCATCTGAACAGATGGTGGTGAATATTTGCAGCCAAAAGACCATGAATGAACATCAAATGTGTTTGCTGAGGGCAGGAGTCCCAATCAAAAACGCCCAAACAGCTGTCTGTCCTAAGGTTATGAACCCAGAGTTGAAGGCATCTGCCACTCCTAATCTATCTCTTGGTGAAATTTAGTTCTTGCCAACCCCCAAGTTGTCTTCTTCCTTTCATAGCAAATAACCCATAGGAGATATTCTTTGTGTGCTGGACTGTATGTGTATGTGTATATTCACATTTAGAGTAGTTTTTTGACTTGTAAATATGCTCATAACAGTCAACATCTTGGATGTATGCCCGCAGGAAATAGCACGTATGCACTCAAATCTCACATTGGTGGATATGTGTTACTATTGCTGTCATGATTATTATTTATAGTCTCAAATCTATCTATGACCCTAAAAGACCTCTAATGTAAGCGGGCCTATTGGACAGTCAATACCTCTACTTTCCTGAGTTGGCAGAAAGAAAAACAATCTGTTTTGTCTACATCCATTTACACTTAGCTTTTAGGAAAGGTGACAAAATTAGAGGGTGATGATTTTATTATTTATTAGAATCTGTTCCTTTATTATACTTTTCATATTTTCTCCAAAAATAACCTTTAGAAAAAAGAGCCAGTTCCTTTTATTTTTGGTCTGCTATACAATTGCACTGCTATAGCCATCTAAGAGACAACTGAAAAAAACATTTTAAGTCTTTTAAAGAATTTCCAAGATATTTGTCATGCTGTTTATATTTGAAAATGTTATTACAAAGAAAGTTAAGAAAGTTGTCAATAGACAAAGATAGCAAACACATTAATATACTAAACCACAATAAAATTTGATCTGTATATAAATATATGCAATGTAGATGAATTATACAACCTTTTAAAAATAATACATTTATCAAAATCTGCATTTTCTTTAACATTAGTATGTTATTTGGCAAGGGAACTCTGAAGCCAGAATTTACCTCAAGCCTCAATAGTAATATATTAGAACATATTAGAAGTATTCCTATAAAAAAGCAAGAAAAATACAAGATACCAAATAAGCTTAAGAACATATTAGGTTTCATATTGTTCTATCTTTGCACATTATAATTAACAATGAGAATACACAGAAGAACACTTTGAAAACTGACATATTATTATGAATAAATAGCTTCATATTGTTTTTGTAAAACATTTATGCATGTCATAACCTAGCACATCACCCACTCACTACAATGGCAGTAACCTTCTACATCTTGTCATTTATTATATGTCTTCGAATTTATTATTTTAAACTCAAGAAAATCATGTAAATTTACTAATAAGGAGTATAATGCCATATAATTTATTACATTTACATGTAAAACTAATTTCTATCTTATAATAAGATAATTACCAATTATAAATATAAAACTAAGTGTACATCTTAATATTAAAATTTTTATTAAATATTTACAAAACATAAATATTTACATGGTTATTTGAAAGCCAGAGTGAAAGAGAGAGAAAATGGGAAAGACAGATAAAGAAAAAGATCTTCTATCTGTTGCTTTTCTTCCTAAATACAAGCAACATCCAGGCCTAAGCCAGGTAGGAGGTAGGAGTCAAGAACTCTATCCAGGTCTACTATGTGGGTGGGAGAATCCCAACTGCTTGGGTCATCAGCTATTGCCTTCTTAGGCATATTAGCAGGGAGGTGGATCAGAAAGTGCAGGAGATGGGACAATAACTGGCCTTCTGAAATGCTTTACAGGAATCCCAAGCAGCTGCTGAACTCACTTACCATGATGAACACCCTATGAACATTAAAATTTATTAACCTATTGTAAGTCAGAAGAAATATGCTTAAACATGTTAACAGATTTAAAAACAATTAAATCAATAGAGATGGAATAGTCTCAACTTTAAGATGTCAATTCTTTGAAATTTAATCCTAATATAAAGAAACAACTATAATAGAATATTTTTATTAATATATAATATAATTTTTTGACAGGCAGAGTGGATAGTGAGAGAGAGACAGAGAGAAAGGTCTTCCTTTTTGCCGTTGGTTCACCCTCCAATGGCCACTGCTGCCGGCGCATCGCGCTGATCCGAAGCCAGGAGCCAGGTGTTTCTCCTGGTCTCCCATGCGGGTTTATATAATATAATTTTAATTAAAATATAATATCAGAAAAATAAAAATATGTTAATATCTTGAAAAAATTGGAACAGAATAATAAGGGAAGATACAAACTATCAAAAATTCAAATGATATAAAATCAGCATAATTTAAAATAGACCCTGTTGGTATAGGATTGGGTCTTCAATGAGTAAAGGAGATGTGTAGTAAAAATAAGCAGAGCAACATATGAAGGGTCTTTAGAAAGTTAATACAAACTTTTATTGTGCAAACATTGTGCAGGGCCATCACTGTGGCACAATTGGGTTAAGCTGGTGCATATGATACCAGCACCCATTATGAGTGCTCCTTAGAGTCCAGGCTGCCCATTTCCATACTAATGTGCCATCGAAAGTAATGGAAGATGATCCAAATGCCTGGGTTCCTGCCACCCATGTGGAAGACCAGAAAGGAGCTCCTGCCTCCTGGCTTGGCCTGGCCTAGCCCTGGCTGTTGTGGCCATATTTGGAGTGAACCAGTGAATGGAAGAACTCCCTCTCTATCACCTTCTCTCTGTACCACTGACTTTCAAATAAAATAAGTAAATACATTTTTAAAAGATATATTGTGCATGGATTTCAAAATCTGTTTTTTACCAAAATATATTTTATTTTTTAATTCCATTTTTCAAGGTTATTTTGAAGTACTGTTTCAAAACTAATTCTGGTTTTGATAAAGAAGACATCTCAAATCAAGGAGGAAAAAAGTTTATTTGCTGAAAGAGATAACTGGATAAAATGAAATAGAATAAAAATATAGTAATTTTACTTCTTTTATTTATTTATTTATTTTTTTGACAGGCAGAGTTAGACAGTGAGAGAGAGAGAGAGAGAGAGAGAGAGAGATTGAGAAAGGTCTTCCTTTTTCTGTTGGTCCACCCCCCAAGTGGCCGCTACGGCTGGCGCACTGTGCTGATCCGAAGCCAGGAGTCAAGTGCTTCCTCCTGGTCTTCCATGCAGGTGCAGGGCCCAAGGACCTGGGCCATCCTCCACTGCACTCCTGGGCCTCAGCAGAGAGCTGGACTGGAAGAGGAGCAACCGGGACAAAATCCGGTGCCCCAACCAGGACTAGAATCCGGGGTGCCGGGGCTGCAGGCGGAGGATTAGCCTAGTGAGCTGCAGCGCTGGCCTAATTTTACTTCTTTTAAAAACACACAAGACAGATTCCATTCCCTGTGGATTAAATATTGAAATGTGAAGTTTGAGAGCTGAGAGTGTTCAAAAAGGTGTTCTAATTTATTAATGGGGAAACGGTTTTTTAAGTGACATGGAAACCGCCATGAACCATAAGTGGAATGGAAACAAATGAAACTTTAAAATCCTTTAACTAGTTATGTAATGATAGCTTTTTAAAATAACAATCAATCTTATGCCACATGGTTACATTTCAGATAATGATGGACCACATATACAATAATGGACCCATAAGTTTATAATGGAGCTGAAAAATTCCTACCAACTAGTGATGTCATAGCCTAATGTATCACCACGTATTTGGGGAGATGTTGGTTTAAACAGACCCACTGTGGTGCCAGTTGTATAAAAGTACAAAGTATTTAATTATACACAATACATGATATAAATAATTGATCACTATAATAAATGGCTATGTTACTGGCTTAATTTTTCACTGTATTTTAATAGTTATTTTAGAGGATACCCCATTAAAAATAGGAAGAATACATGTTACTCTGGCAGCAGTCTCCTACCACTCATGCTTACATCTCTTGGTTCATCAACAGGCTACATCTACTCACTTGGGCCATCTAGGTTTGTGGGAGTACCCTGGGATGTTCACACAGGATAAGATCATCTAATGACATGTTTCTCAGCAGAAGTCCATGAGATCAAGCAACACTATTCACTGACTTCACAGAATAAAAAGCTTATTGTTAACTTTGTGTGGGGGCTACTATGTTGTGATTCCAGGTTTTGGAATTCTTTCATCTCTCTCCTAACTAGAGTTTTGTTTTTTGTTTTTTGTTTTTCTTAGCCATCTTAATACTCAGCAAATTAAACTGGGAGTTAAGAAATAGAGTGGCAAAGGATCATCTATTTTTTAAACATTCAGTTCTGTAAAGGACCTATGTCAATTCTACTTGCATCCTCTTGGGAAGTCAGTAGATAATGGTCCACTTACATGCTCCCCTGCCATCCATATGGAAGACTCAACATGGACTTCTGGGCTCCTGGCTTTGGCCTGGCCAAGATCTAGCTTCTGTGGCCATTTTGGAAGGATGCCAATGGATGGAAGATTTCCTTCTCTCTCTCTCTCTCTCTCTCTCTCTCTCTCTCTGTATGTGTGTGTGTTTGTGAGTGTTTGAGTGTGTCTGTTCCTCTCTGTCACAGTGCCTTTCAAACACACAATTGAATAAATAAATATTTTTTTAAAATCTTGCAAAACACAAATTAACCATTATAAATCTGATCAATACATATGATATATCGCTAAAAAAAAGAGAAAAAATCATTAGGAAAACAGAGAAAGTACTTCAAAAAGGTAGTAAAAGGAAGAATTATGTATGATCAATAAATACATGAAATTTTTCATCTAGTCAAGTATGTTTAACTAAAGGGAGAAAAGTGAAGGTTTTGGGTGATTCATGTTTCATTGTCCAGGTTGATAAAGAGCACACATCTTAGTGATTCACAACTAAGGGGCAGTTTTCACCACTTTTCATAAGACCATGTATACTTACACATATATGCTGAGAAAAAGAGAAGCAGATGGATGTGCTCCACATATCTGTCAGGGTATATCTAAACAGTAATGGGAAAACACAAGAGACTAAATAGGTTAATATCTTTCTGCATTTTTATAATTGTTGGACTGCTTTTTGTAGCATGCATGTTTTGATATTGTAATTCACAAGTTGTGCTTTCCATATAAACAAAAATGCAATAATCTGCACAAAATTATGAAAACATATTAAAACTTTGAACACATGATTATATTTACATTTAGTCAAGGCTTAATGCAATGTTTCTCAGAGTCCAGTTTATAAAGCAATAATTTATAGAATATAGTCAAATAAAGACTACCTAGTTCCATTCCCAGGGTTAGAATCAAAATATCTAGGGATCAATCCCTGAATATTATTGTTAAAATGTGCTCCAGATAATTCTTATGCTAGTATTCATTGTGGAATGTGCTTTAAGGAATATTGTCTTGGTAAATAAAAATAAAATTACATAAATAAAACTGATGGTTTTTTTGTAATTTTATTTTGTTATATTTGAGTACACACTCATTAATTTCAAAACAAACACACTCCACAGTAATTATTTCTCTTAATGATAAATTCCTAAATTATTATGTAGAGAATCTGGGCTCATATTCAGTATATTCATAGCATAAAGATTGTGTTGAAAATAAATCACCCCTTCATAATAACTGTTTTTCCTAAACTTACCTCTGTCTGTATCAGTAACTGTGAACTCTATTAATGCACATAGGACAAATCTCACTCATTTACTGATGCACCCTCAAAGTTCTGCTGAGATCTGGCACATAACAAATGCTGAAAATTATTTGTTGGATATGAGTAGAGCTGGAATTATCACTAAACAAATGAATTCATACTTCTTACAATGATATCACTTCATTTTACCTATGCATTCTATTTCTTCAACTACTTCAGCATTTTGAGATACTTTTTCCTTTGTGAAGTACATTAAATACAAATGCACAGAAATATTATTTTAAAGGTTAGAAAGAACAGCAAATTAGCAAATGTTTTCTTGACTTTTTTTTTTTTATTTTTTGCTCTTACTGGTACAATAATTTATCAAAGAAAGAGTCAGAGGCAACACAGAATTGTCTAAGAGAGAGAAGCTTAGATTTGACTTCATGGATCTGGATTCTAGACTCAAAAACTCCTAGACTTCATGTACCTCTATATTCTATCTATAAAATGGGAATGACAATGATGTGGATATAACAGTCATTGGAAACCATGCCTACCATTTATTAGGCACTAGAAAAATGATCTTCAAATACATTCTGGGTGGTATCAATGAAAGTTCTTTTGTATTCATTATCATAATATATGTTTACAAAACATAAAAAAATTCCATCAGTTTGGATTCTGAGATTTAATAGACCATTATAATATTATTATATGTCCAATGTAATTCCTGCTTTTAACCGATGAAGCTGTTAGTGGGTGTGTTTTTCTGATCCACTAATGTCCAGGTTTGCTTTTTTTCATTAGCAATTCAAACACTTTTATCCTAAGTAAATTCCTTCACAGACTTTAAGGTTCTTATGTGTGGTGAGAAAATGCAAGTAAATAAATGATTGTACAAACATAATACTCATTTATATTGACAGATGACATGAGTTCTTTCTGTAAAAAATCCATCGCACAAATTGTAAATTTCTATTTAAAATGTTTGCTTTGTGTGTGTGTGTATTTATGTATGTCTACATGTGTCAGCTGGCTGTTTGTAATCATTTCCCTTATTTTATTTTTATTGAGAATAAAGGTTGAAGGCAATGGCCAAAAACACCATGTCTTTGTTAGCCACAAAAAATTAAAATTGATAACTAGGATACTGAAGAATAGAACACTGATGCCAAACAAGATCAAATGCATATTTAATCCTCATGACTATAATAGAAGAAAGATCACTCAAAATCTTGATAAAATGTGTGCTTTAAAACTGTGCAGAAAGATAAGCTCATTTTTCTCCGTGTCTCTGGAAGTTCTGCAGTCTCTCAGCTTCAGCACTGAGTCACTGCTTCTGCACCAGCTCAGCTGTTTTCTACATGGCTAAGACTCAGTGCTTTTGCTTCTGCCTGAAATGGCTCAGGAACCAGGAATTTATTGGCAGAGAAGGAAGGTGAAAGTGGTGGGGGAGATGATGACAGTCCCTGACACAAAGGCAAGTTTCTCTTGAAGTTAAGTAACTTCATTGGCTTGGGTATTTTATGGCAGTAATTGAGTATTACCCATAGTGCCAAGACAAGGCAAGGAATAATGCAGAAAGAAACAATAGAAAAATACTGAAACGATTGCTTTTAATGCCTGAGGCATACATCAGAAGTTGTTATTTCTGATGACCATTTCATTTGTTCCAATGAGAAACTCAAGTGGGACCACAAGTTTTTCTCTCAATGTTCAACTTTTGCCTTTACTTCATGCAGAGTATTAAATGTTAGCAAGTTTTCAAAATTTAAAGTCATACTTTCTGGAATTGTAGCTGACTACCTCTGACATTGTTTTGGTCCCCTTTGTCCCTTAGAGATACCTGAAGGTGTGTATGTGTGAAAAAAAAGAGCAATTGTGATACAGCGACTTCAGCTGGCACCTGCGATACCTTCATCCCATATGGAAGCAAATTCAAATCCCATCTGCTCCACTTCTGATCCAGCTCTCTGGTAATGTGCCTAGGAAAGCAGAAGAATATGCCACAAGTGATTGGGCCCCTGTACCCACGTGGGAGACCTGGAAGAAGCTCTTGGATTTGGGCTGGCCCAGTTGCAGCCATTGTGGCCATTTGGGAAGTGAACCAGCTGGTGGAAGACCTCTCTCTCTCTCTCTCTCTTTCTCTCTCTCTCTCTCCCTCTTTCTCTCTCCCTATATCCCTATCTCTATATAAATATATTCCATTTCTATTAAATATAACTCTGTGATCAGGTTATTATTCACTTAGTTAACTACTTGATGGTTAGTCTGTATGTATTTTCTTTGTTATCAATCGAAATTATGTTCTGTTCATTCTGGTTAATTCTGATTATTTTCTCCATTTCTGTTTTTTTTGTTTCAAATTTGGGTACTTTCAAGCTAAATGTGCAATATCTCAGATTGAAACAAGTGGGATAAATTTTCAGACTTGTCAGTCTTTCTGTATTCCATTATACAAAGAAAAACGCACACATTCTTGTTCGATACAGCTCAATAAATGTGTTTTTTTAAGAATTATTAATTTTTTAACTTTTGTTTAATAAATATAAATTACCAAAGTACAGCTTTTGGATTACAGTGGCTTTTTCCCCTGCATAACTTCCCTCCCACCAGCAACCCTCCTATCTCCTGCTCCCTCTCTCATCCCATTCACACAAGATTTATTAATTTATTTGAAAGCCAGTTACAGGGTGGGGGGGGGGAGAGGGAGAGAGAGAGAGAGAGAGAGAGGAGACAGAGAGAAAGGGGTAGACATAGATGAGAAAGAGAGAGAGATCTTCCATCTGCTGGTTCATTCTCCAATTGGCCACAAGGGCTTAGGCTGGGCCAGGCTGAAGCCAGGAGCCAGGCGCTCCTTCCAAGTCTCCCACATGGGAGCTGGGAACCAAATACCTGAATCATCTGCTGCTTCCCCAAGCCATCATCAGGGAGCTGGATCAGAAGCAAGGCAGCCCAGATTAGAACTGGCACCCATATGGGGTGCAGGATTTGCAGGCAGTGGCTTAATGCTCTATACCACAACACCAGCCCCTGGAAATGTGCTTTTAAACCCACTTTTATTTTATTAATTGCACAAATATATATGGCACTATTTCTTATATATTAATTATTTTGTAGAATCTCTTGATTGAAAATTCTTGCATTAGTTTCAACAAAAGTTTTGTAGAATGTGGTGTCTTTTAGGCTGAATGTTACTAGAAGATACTTTGATTCTTTTCTCTCCTTGAAACCATGAGTCAAATACATTTTTATCTATTGTAAATAATACCGGTTTAGCTTTCTATCAGAATCATGAGGACCCATGTTTGTTCGATTGGCATTTGTTCTGTTTTATTTATCTGTGTAGATCTTGCATAAGAAAAATTGTGATTAATAGGAAGAGATCACTACCTGGAGATAAGTTAACAACTGGAGGCCAGACTCTGAGCAAGAAACTGGCATACAAATGTTTGTGCATGATAACAAACGTTTTGTTAATAACCAGTGATTCTAATAATCATACTTATTTGTCCCCTCTAAGTGTGTCAGCGTTAGAAAAGAAGGCTTTTGCCAAAACTCATGACATTTTTTAATCTCAACTAATAATATTTAAGCTGATTTTCTCAAACATTGAATGCTTACAATTTACCAGGTTTTGTTCAATGTGATATGTATGTCTGTGAATGTGTGTGTCAACCAATCCTCATGCTCAAATTATGAATTTGACAATGTTATTATCTCTACTTTATGGATTATTATTCTGAGTAGCAGTCCTAGATTTCAGAGCCATCACATAGTGAAGTTTCCAATCCATGTGTCAGAATCTCTATGCCACCCAATGAAACAGAATTCAGCACAGAAATTCCTAATGTATTAAATAACTTCTATCTTTCAAAACAGTTCAATAATTCTTACTATGCAACTTGACAAATAAAAATCAATGGACTATTTTGACAATTCCTAGGAAAGATGAGAGTAGAATTCCCTGGTTAACTAATCATGAAACAGTTTACAAAACCATAGCAACAGAATGACAAATTAGCTGGACATTTTATACATTTTTGGGAAGAGATAAAGGTTTGTAAGTTAAGGATACAGAATTTATGATATTAAAAGAAGGGTAATATTTGAATGTTAAATATTTCAAGACCTCACATTTATATTTAATTCAAGAAGAAAAATGACTATCAAGATTAATTTCACTAGAAAATGGTATCTCCTTATTTTGATATTAAACTAGTAATAAAATACTACATATTATTATTCTCTAATTATTTTTAATCCCCACTTTATATTAGTAATTATTTAGAATTATGTTATCTCAACTGTTAACAGGAGTGAGAATACTCCTTCATCAGTGGATTTTCATTTTATTTGGGAATAAAGCACAGACAGTAAAACCATAGGGATGCTACTGTATTAGGTAAGTTTTATTGGCTACTTATCACATCATAGATGATTTTCTATTATTTACAAGTATTCCTCCATGTGATTTTCACAATCACATTTTCAGGTGGAAATGTTCTTATTCATAATTTTTGATGAGGTACCTGACATACATGCATAATAAGTAGTGAGTTCCTTTCAGGTAATTATCTTTAATGATCAGACTTTGGTTATCTTTAGATTCACAGAAATTAGGTGGATAGTAAAGAGAATTTCTATATTCTCTTTCTGCTTTCTCACAGCTTCTCCTATCATTAGCATCTGGTTTAGTGTGGTGCATTTCTTTGAATTGAAACAGTTTTGATCTGTTATTATTAACTGCATATTGTGAATTGAAATCTATAGTTCACATGAGAATTCACTCATGCATTGTCCATTGTTATAGGTTTTAACATGTTGAATGACATGTATCCACTCTTTAAATATCACAAAATAATATCCCTTCTCTAAATATCCTGTGTTCCATCTATTCATTTCTGCTGTCTTCCCTCTGGAAACCATGGATCTTACCTGACCTGTAGTTGTACCATTCCTGGATGGTAGTCCACATAATAAATAGTGGTTAATACAGTATATAACCATGGCAGACTGGCTTTTTCACTAAACAATGTGCATGTAAGTTTCCTCCATATCTTTTCATAGTTTGAAACCTTATTACTTATTGATAAATAAATAATCCCTTGCATGTATATATCACAGTTTGTTAATTCATTTACTTTTTGAAGGACTTCGTGGTTGTTTTCAGTTTTTGTCAATTATGAATATGCTGATATAAATAGTCATTTACAGGGTTGTCTTCCACTGACTTGAATAACTGCTAAGCAGCACAATTGCTGGATGATACGATAAGACTTCATTTAGTTATTCAGGGAATTTCCAAACTGTCTTCCACAGTTGCTGTCTCATTTTGCAGTTCTACCAGTAATTAATTAGGATTCTTGTTGCTCCATATCCTTGTAGCATTTGGTGTTGTCATTTGTGTGTGTGTATGTGTGTGTGTGTGGTTTTAATTAATCTAATAGGAATATTTTTGTGACTCATCAGATTTGTTTGCAATTGGCTAAAGACACATGATGTTAAAAATTTTGTTTTAAAATTGTAGTTTTTGCCAATTAATACTTAATAATTTTACTCATTAATAAATCATGTGTATTGTTTAATGTTTTAATTGTAAACCACCAGGAGTGATGAATTTAATTATGACCAATGTTATAGAGTGTGAGCCTGTCCCTTTTCTGATTTGACAAAGACAAAACTGGGACCAAACTAGGAACACCATACATAAGGAATTGGTACAGGTAATTGTATCACTTAGTTGCTTCCTAAAACTGGCTGGAGTTTTTGCACCGGCTCCTAGTTTAATTTATTTTTCTTTTACACTTATCTTTTGCTTTACATCTGAGATAAAAATTAGAGAGTGTATTTCTGACTGATAAAAGCAAGGTCATATGTTTATACTCTAACTGAAAAAAGAAGCCTGGGAGGTGAGTCAATGAATTGCCATTTTAAGCTGTTTTAACACACATAAGGAAATATATTCTTCAAACTTTGAAAGTTCAGATGTTTACTGCCCTAAAAGTGTAAAAATTTTATAAAGTATGGTATAATTCAAATTCATTTTCCTAAAACTATTTTATATCACACTTTTTATTACTGTTATCTTAGAATTTTTATTATTGTAAATCAAAGGTAATGCCCATAAATTTCTTGCAATTAGGAGATTATCCCTTTGTAATTTTGTAGTGTAATTCAATGATCAAGAGTTTATTTCTTTTTTTTTTAATTTTTATTTTTTGACAGGCAGAGTGGACAGTGAGAGAGAGAGACAGAGAGAAAGGTCCTCTTTTTGCAGTTGGTTCACCCTCCAACGGCCGCCGCTGCCAGCGCGCTGCAGCCTGCACACCGCGCTGATCCGATGGCAGAAGCCAGGTGCCTCTCCTGGTCTCCCATGCAGGTGCAGGGCCCAAGCACTTGGGCCATCCTCCACTGCACTCCCTGGCCACAGCAGAGAGCTGGCCTGGAAGAGGGGCAACCAGGACAGAATCCGGCGCCCTGACCGGGACTAGAACCCGGTGTGCCGGCGCCGCTAGGCAGAGGATTAGCCTAGTGAGCCGTGGCGCCAGCCAAGAGTTTATTTCTTCATTCATTACTATGAGCTTGACCATGTTGCTTACTTTGCACAGTAGACTCTTAGCAAATACTGTAAGCAGAGGTTACACAATAGCTTGTGCACTAGGGTTCACTCTCAGTGATCTTGAAAACTTGTTCTAAATATATTGTGAAGGATGCTGAAGGAACTGCCACAGAATAAGTGGTATACATTACAGCCATTCCATTTCACTACCAGAGATGGGGAAATGCATTAGTGAGATGAGATTGTGACAATGGAGTAACTAAGGGCTAACCCAAATTGCTAAAACACACAAAAAATAAAGAAATAAAGTTTTTTGTCTTAACTTATCAATATTTAGGATACTTTGTTGTATAAATGGTATCTAGTAATTTATTGTTTACTTTTTTCAAATATATCAGAGTAACTTTTCTCTCTCATTTAAGTTTATGCTTATCTGATACATTTAAGGTAAATAAGTAAAAGACCATTGATCAATATTTTAACTGTACATGACATATATTGGACATGGATTATAAATTATCTATGTTGAATAAAATATATTTTCTAAGATGAAAACATTTCATTTTTAAAAAAGATGAAACTTTATTACATTTAACACTTTACACAGATAACTGTGTGAAAAATTCTATATATGCTTTGTTATTCACATTTAAATTAATTTCAGAAGTCAAAGTTCAGAAAATAAATGACAATTTTTGCTCAGAAGCAAGTGATTATTTCCAATAGAGAAATGAAAAAATGATAGGGGCCCTAAATGCTTGTTAAATCAATCATTCAAAGCTTCCACAGCATCTACTGACCAAGGGGATTTCAGTGGGTATAGCTCTGCAGGCAGTGTGTCCTACACATTCTTCAGAAAACACTGGTGAAGTAAGTTGCTGTCACATTAATACTATTTAAACTGTACTGAAAATTCCTGTGAATAATTTTCTAAATTGAATTTATTAATTAATTATAAATTACCTGCTCAATTCTATTGATACGGAAAACTAAAATATTTTCCCAAAATACCTTTCTCCCAAATTGTGCATATTGAGTAAGACTACTAGTCATTATGCAAAAGTTCAATAAACTATTTTAATACATGTAAAGTCATTTTATTGGAGAAAAATCATTAAACTGTATTTCTTAATTTTCTAGGCTATAGTTACTAACAGTAATTATAGATGAGAAGTAAGATTTTTGTGTTTTTTTCTATCATATTGTTGATCTTATGTCCTCATATGCATATTTATATTATTTCAATCAAGTCCATATAGCAGAATTAAAATTTAATAGATGTAAAAATTTGTTTAGCATATATAAGCTGTAAACACAAATCAACATGAATAACAGAAAGTAAATTTTATAGATACAAAATTTTTGGCAATAAAATTTCTTTGGTATATAGCAAATGTGGAATAATTCAAATTTGTACAAATTTTAAAAAGATCCTATTCAGCCAAATGAATCCAAAAGTAAGAACTTAAGTTATTATCTAGTACAAATATTTTAACACTATGATTTGAAATATTTCATTATTTCTGCCTGTCTAGGTAACAGCAAAGCATAAAGAATAAACAAATCCTATGCTAGGAGAGAAAAATCAAAATAATATTTACTCAAGAAATGTTGAAAGGGCCGGCACTGTGGCATAGTAGGCTAAGCCTCGAATGTGCGCCAGCATCCCATATGGGCCCCAGTTCAAGTCCTGGCATCTCCTCTTCTGATCCAGCTCTCTGCTATGGCCTAGGAAAGCAAAAGAAGATGGTATAAGAGCTTGGGTCTCTGCACCAGTGTGAGAGACCTGGAAGAAACTCCTGGCTCCTGGCTTCGGATCAGCTTCAGCTGTTGTGGACATGTGGGGAGTGACTCAGCGGATGGAAGACATTTCTTTCTGTCTCACCCTCTCTCTGTCTGTAACTCTACCTCTCTAATAAATATATAAAATGTTTTAAAAAAAGAAATGCTGAAATGATAAATTGGCTTTTGAAAAAAGTGTTGATAACAGAAACTCAAACGACAATGTAATGGATATGCCATAAATCAAATAAACTGAATACTATCACTATATTTGTGAATCAAAATTAAAAGTTCATGGAAAATAAAGTATAATTGTATTTTGATGCAAACGTTTTTTGAAATTTATGCAGTTTTTTCATAGCACATATTTCCAACAAATATTCTGAGAACGTTTCCTGCACTATAACTAGGATATTAATCATTTGGTTCACTTAGAATAATGATCACTTAACCACACTTATCTTCAAATATACTTTACAAAAACTCAATATTTATATGTAAATCCTTTCTATTTTAATTTAAATCTACTCTTAAAATATTTTTATATCAAAGACAAAGTGACAGAGAAAGTACAGAGAGAGAGAGAGAGAGAGAGAGAGAGAGAGAGAGAAACATTCTATGCACTTTTTCACTTACCAAGTGCCTGCAGGAGTAAATGCTGGGCCATGTGGAAGGCAGGAGCCAAGGTCTCTCCCTGGATCTCATACATTGGGTGGCAAGAATCCAAGTATATGGGACATTATCCTCTAACTCCCGAATTGCATTAGCTGGAAAGTGGTATGGTGACATGCAGCCCAGTCTTGAGTATAGACATTTCTATACAGGACACAGATATTAGCCTGCATCTTAATGGCTACGCCAAATGCCCACACCCCTTTCATATTTTGTTCTTTAATTTTAAATATCTAGATAGTACTTCATATAATTGTGTATGCTAAAGATGACTCAAAATACATAAAGAACTATATGATTTGTGAAATTTGTCAGTGATGAGCTTATCAATATCATTATGTTCTAAGTGGATAGACAGCCAATAATCCAATAAGGATCTTTAATATAATACATATAGGTGAAACAATTGATATCCAGAATTATCAAGATGCTTATAAAGTTGAGGACCTGAAGTTGTAATACACATCTTTTGATCAAATTGGTTGAATTTTTTCCTTCCATTTTTCATCCCCATAAAGAAAACAAACTTCATATATTTCATGGAAAGAATTCTAAAAATATATTGATAATTCCTTCCATCCCTCTTTCTTTTTTAATTTTTATTATAACATAAATTTAATTTACTTTATATGCATAGGCTTAATGTTCCACTAAATATAGTATTCAACAATTGTAAAGCAGAAAGACTACTGTTCCATAGGAATATGGACAAGGACCATAACAATAATCAAATCCTAAAATGTCAATTTCACTCATATACATTTTTTTTCTTTTATGTATTAGCTAATACAAATAAAATAAAGTATATGATATTTGTCTTTTGGGGTCTGGCTTATTTCGCTAAGCATAATAGTGTCTAGTTGCATACAATTTATTGCAGCAGATAAGATTTCATTCTTTTTTATGGCAGGTATTATTCCATTGTGCATACATATCACATTTTCTTTATCCAGTCATCATTTGATGGACATGTCGGTTGATTCCAGTTCTTGGCTATTGTGAATTCAACTGTTATAAACATGGGGTACATAAGTAATAATTTTCCCTGTTATTTTTTTCCGTAAATATTCCTATTGTTTACTTTGGATTTTATTTGTACTTTTACTGGGCTATTTTCTTCTTTTACCTTCTTCTGCAGTGATGATCATGTTCCCACGTTTCCATGTGCAGCACATCCTGAAGCATCTTTTGCAAGGCTGGACAGGTGGTGACAAATTCTTTCTATTTCTGTTTGTTATGGAAGGTCTTTTTTTCACCTCCATTCATAAATGAGAGCTCCACAAGGTACAGTATTCTGTATTGACAGGTTTTTTTTTTCTTTTATGATTGGGGATATATCTTGTCATTCTCTCCTTGCCTTAGGGTTTTTGATGAGAAGTCCACTGGAAGTCTAGTTGGAGATGGTCTGAACATAATATGGTATTTCTCTCATGCATATTTTAGAATCTTTTCTTTATGTTTTACTATGGAGAGTTTGATTACAATGTGTCATGATGAAGATCTTTTCTGGTCACGTCTATTAGGAGTTCTATATGATTTCAGTACTTAGGTGTCCCTTTCTCCAAATTAGGGAAGTTTTCTGTTATTATTTCATTAAAACGGCCTTCTAGAATTCCTTCTCCCTTTTCATGACTTCAGGAACACCTACAACTGATATATTAGGTCCTTTTATATTTTCCTTTATATTCCCAACAGTGTTTTTTAGTTTTATGATCTCTTCTTGTATTTTGTCCGACTATAATTTCCTGTGATTTTTCTTCTAAGTTGGATATTCTTTCTCCTGCTTCACCGATTCTGTTGTTAAGGCATTTTTTATTTGTTCTATTGAATTCTTCATTTCCAAGAATTTATTTTGCTTTCTCTTTAAGATCTCGATTTCATGGGAGAAGTTCTCTTTCATGCCATGCTCAGATTTCATTAGTTCATGCGTTTGCTGCTGATTACTTCTATGTAAACTTACGATAGATTTTTTAGTTCCATTTCTTGCATTTCTTCAAACTCTTCATTATCACAATCTAGTATGAAGTGTTATATTCTTTTGGGAGTGTTATGTTGTGTTCCTTATTCTTGTATTGTATTTCTTTTTGTTTTTGCTGTGGATGCTTTTATCTATGGGCTATGTGAGGATTGGTGGAGTTTCTGCTTTCAGGGACTACCTAGAGGTGTGTGGTGTGTATGGCCAGGGAATTCTGTTTAGTGCTCCAAGGTAAATGGAGTGTTAAGGTGACAATCAGGTTGGACGTACTGAATTTCTCTCTCTCTCTCTCTCTCTCTCTCTTTCTTTAATAAGAGGGGACAATTTTCTTCTGTTGGCATAGACTCAGCTCATTTCCTCTCCTCAAAGGAGATCAGTGCCTGGGCACTAACCCCAGAGGGTATAATATTCATCGACACTTCTGCAAGGACCACACAAAAGATCTGTGAAGTCCTTGATGTAAACAAATTCCCCAGCAATGACCCTCGCCAGTGAACCAGGGAGCCCTGAGCACATGGAGCCCCCCACAGTGACTGCCCAAAGTCCCAACCACACCCTTAGCCTTCCCTTGCAGCCTCAGTGTTTTCAAAGCCCTGCAGTCTCAGTGTTTTCACAGTCCTGGCACACAAGCCTCCCACAGCCACAAGCACTCACGATCCTATCAGTTCTCCCTGCGAGAATCAGGAGTTTCAACTTGGCTGGTTGCTGGACGTGGACATGAGCTGGCACAGCTGTTACATATATCCAAAATGGTGCCCACTCTGTATCAGCTTGTTATAGGACGCCATTGCAGGGTGATAGGGGAGAGAGAAATGTGACCCCATCCAAGCCAGATTCCCTCCAGGCTTTTCCTGCAGCTTTATTGCCATGGCTTGGGCTGCTGCAGTCTGGTCTCACCTTTCTCCAAAGCTGGTATGGAAGCTCTCGGCTGCTGGGGTCCCTCCACGTATGTCTGCTGTGTCAGTCTTATTTGCATGGAGTTTCTTCCTCGTTTTCTTCCCAGCTCTGCCCTGAGACTGCACTCCTTCCATTTTTTTAAACTATCTTCTCCTAGACTAGAGCAGTAAGCTCCCTCCCTCTCTTACTATCTTAATCCTCCTGTGATTCTCCTTATTGACAGAATGTCCCACCATATCCCCAGGGCCAGCCACCTTCTCAACAGAGGTCAGTTCATACTCTGCCTCAACCAGCTGAAAATGGCACTTCGGTGGGTGGTGGGGAGGGAGGCAACTTACCCACCGGTCACAGAGCTAAGTGGGTTCCCTGCCCCACACCAACTCTCCAGGTTTCACTGAAAGTCATAGAGAACAGAGTTCTTCCTCAGATAAAATCCAGTAGTGGCACATGGCTGCAGCAGCCTTCACTAGCCTTGTTTCGGGAAAAAAAAAAAAAAAAAAAAAAAAAACAACTAGAAAACTAAAAAACTTCCTTCCTTCACTGGCTGCTGGGTACTTTAGTGTATGGAGGAGAGGAAAGCAATGTGTTCTCACTTCACAGATCAATATGGGAGCGCTGACCCTTGCCAGCTCTCAAGACTGGACTGTAGGTCAGTGGGGACCATGGGGCTGTCCCTCAGACAAAATCTCCAGTGGTGCCCAGCCTGCTGCAGTCTCCTCTCACCTCACTCTGCGAAGATGGCATCCCAGCAACCACCAGCTCTGCTAATGAGTGGCAGCACACTTCCAGCTGCTGCACGTTTGCACAGTCCTAGCTGCTGTTCTACAGGCTTTCCATGGAACGCTTCTCTCCTACTGTCCTTGAGAATGCAGTCCATCCCCTATTCTGCTGGTGTCTCTGTGTTCAAAAACCAGCATATCCTTTCCCTATTCAGCCTCCTTATATTCCCCCTTATTTTTCTAACGAGATCATATGGCCTTGTGTAGCATAGGTTGTATTGTGCTAAAATAATTAAATTTAAAAATATAGGTATGGGTGATGATATTAATAAATGGAGAATCCTATTGAAGTTATCCTGCTATGATGAATCATAGCCATAAATAATTTTGATGCTAAAAATATACCCAAAGAAAATATGCCTTTCTAGTCATAAAGTGGCTCCCGGAAAGGTAGGTAAACCTAATGTAAAATTGCATTAAAACAAAATGAAGCAAAGCATGACAAAGAAGTTGTTGGGCCTAGCTAATGCACAGTAGACTCTAACATGGTTTCCCATTACAGAGTGCAGACAAGAGCCTCAAAAAATTAAATATAAATGGTCTATTTAGTTTTTTTGTCTCATCATCCTCTTAAAAATCTGTACTACTATTAAGAGAACAGATTCCATATATTTCTTAAGTAATAATTATAAGAAATATTATAGTAATTAAAATACTTATAAGAAATTTAAATAATTATCAAAAAATAACAATACTCCCCTTGCTTCCTCTTTCCCTTCTTAACCCCCCTTTTCATTTTTCTTAATTTTTGCAAAAACATAATTCCAGCATATTCTGTGATAAAAATCTTAGTTTTAAAATGCTGACAACACAATAAAGTCAATCTAGATAATTAATTTCTTTGTATTTAGTGACTATTGTGCATGCTAAATGCATTATAGCACACTAACAACCTTAAAGAGTGCCTAGGAGTAAAGTAAAATGGGGGAAAAGGGTATGTTGCACTGTTTGTACCAAATTATTGTTTAGCAGCTTCTTCACTGTTACTAATGGATTTGTTAGGACATTATCTAAGGTGTGTATAAGACGCATCCAAAAGTGTGCTTTCTTCTGTTTCTTACACTAAAATTTTATGACATTTATATTTTCTCTGGGAACTTTGACAATTATCACCAGAACTGGCATATTTAATATACTCATTTTGCATACTAACAGGAAATTGTAAGTAACCACAGGTCACTGTTAACGAAACATTTTCACTCAAAAGAATGGACTAATCTAAAAGATATTAAAAAGTATGACACAGAAACTGAGACAGAAAAATCATGCAGTGCTGTGAGACTTATTAAAAACTCAAGAACAGCAAAGAATAGTAGCTCCAAATGAACTAAGATAGTGAATTATCCAGGATATTCCATTTCTCAGAAACTTGAGTGATACATTAAGCTTTATGAAACAAATGTAATAGGCTATGTTTCTCTTGGGGAATTTACATGTCATTCTAAGTTATTCTAATATAAATAATTTTATAAGATTATCATGAAGATAATTAACTGGATTTCAGTTATCTTTTCTATCATCCAGATTATTACCTAGAATTCCACAACTGTAATGTGACTAACTTCTAGGCAAGCACAAAATGATTTTGTAAGGCATCATTCATATTTATGATCTATCTGTCTAGAATGCAAGAGTGAAAAGAATTTTTTTTTTTTTTTTTGACAGGCAGAGTGGGCAGTGAGAGAGAGACAGAGAGAAAGGTCTTCCTTTTTTGCCTTTGGTTCACCCTCCAATGGCTGCTGCGGTTGGTGCGCTGTGGCCGGCGCACTGCGCTGATCCAATGGCAGGAACCAGGTGCTTATCCTGGTCTCCCATGGGGTGCAGGGCCCAAGAACTTGGGCCATCCTCCACTGCACTCCCTGGCCACAGCAGAGAGCTGGACAGGAAGAGGGGCAACCGGGACAGGATCGGTGCCCCGACCGGGACTAGAACCTGGTGTGCCTGCGCCGCAAGGCGGAGGATTAGCCTACTGAGCCGCAGCGCCGGCCGAGTGACAAGAATTTAACACTTGAACTTCTAAAAGTAATTTCCAAGATTCATATCAAGTGTTAAGTTTTTACAATTATTTTCTCCAACATTTTAAAAATAATCTTGAGAAATTCAATCCACTAAAATTCCACTTGAGTCAGTTTAGTTGCCTTTGATTTGGTTACATTAGTAGAGGATTCTATTTGGGGTTGGGGGTTATGCTTGGATAAGACTCTAGTTAATCATTTAGATACTTAAATGTTGTTAACTCAAGGGTTTCTGACTGTCATCTAAAGAGCTTTTTAAATTCTCCAATTCATTGATTCTCTACAAGACTTGAATACAATGAAAGTTTTTTCTGCTCAGTTTTATGCTTTGTCAAAAACATGCATACTTTGGGGGCAATTTTCATTTATAAAAGTTGATTTAAGTCTACATACTACATGGGTTTAAGTACCTATATTTTTCTGCTTAAGGTCCAAAGGTTCTAATCACAGATCCACAATTGTTCTCAACCTTCATTAACAAAAATCATATTAGACTGGTGGAAGCCTTGCTTAATCAGGCTTTGCTAAAATTACTTAGGTTATCAGAATGAAAGAGCAAAGAAGCTAGAAGGTGCTCGAGGGAGCATGTGGCCTAATGATATCATTTTTCTGACGTTAAATTTAGGTAGCATGGGCAGTACTTTGGAACATGAAAGCTGAGGTTTACTATTCGATTTTAAGCGCTGCAGGTTGAGGATTTCAATTATTGAAAATAATGAAATTGCCATAAGTCAATTTCAGCAAGGCTGTCCCATTTATTTAAATATATATAGTCTTGCTTTCCAGCATTTAAAATGTCCAAAGATATTTAGATTTATGCATATTGTTTTTGTTATATTAATGCCATGAAAAAGAGATATATGAAATCTAATAGAGTACTTATAAAACAGATCACACATTATTAATATTTAAATACAAACATTAACTCTCAATACACATTGTATTTATGCAATTATGATTTAGTCTCTCTAAATGTTAGAAGCAAAATAAGACACCATCAAAATCCAAGCACTGTACATTTTATCAAACATAAACAAAAAAATACATATACACACACATACACACACACACACTAAAACTTCAGAAGTTTGTGAAACACAGAATTCAAAGACAAGCTGAAGGCCAGTGTTGTGCTGTAGTGGGGAAAGCCACAGCCTGAAACACCGTCATCCCATATGGGTGCTGGTTCATGTCCCAGCTGCTCCATTTCCAATCAAGCTCCCTACAAATTGTATAGGAAAAGCCGCAGAAGATGGCCGAATACTTGGGCCCCTGCCACTCACGTGGTAAACTCTAATGAAGCTCCTAGCTCCTGGCTTCAGCCTGGTGCCATTCCTGCATGTTGCAGCCCTCTGGGGAGTGAACCAATGGATGGAAGATTCTCTCTTGCTCGCTCTCCACTCTCTCTCTTTGTAATCCTTTAAAATAACGAAATAAATCATTTTTTAAAAAAAATAAAAGCTTGTTTGTCCCCTATATTTTTGAAATACATGAATAAATTTTAATATGAAGTTTCCATAATTTTTTGAGGTTCGCTCATTTATACATACATGCTTATGTTTTCCCTTGATTAAATAAAATAATGTATGCATGTGTATGTTTTATATGTTTGCATATATGTGCAACTATTGCATAAATAAATATTCATGTTAAATATTACTTTAATTATTATTATACATAAGGCATTAAGAGAATTTCTAAGAGGCTTTAAAATGTTAAGACTAAAGTTTTTTGAATTGGTTACTTTCTGAACACCTGTATATATTTGTATGAGAGCCAGCAGAAAAGGATGTACTGTTTTAGTGAATTAAATATTACAGGATTCAGGAAGATAAGTTGTAATTGCTAGGGATCCATAAACTTTTAGATAATTTCTCATGAAAGCGGTAATGTTTAATATTAAATATCATCTCTCTATTTCATTCTATTTCAACTAAATAAATAAATAAAAATTTAAATTGTTTGAGTGTAATGTATGATATTAGTTTGTCATCAACACATTGATCATTTTGTCCTTACCAATTAGCCGTATAAAAGTCACACAGCATCTGAAACTAATATCTTTAAATAATCACATAGAAACTGCTAGTGCAGTTCGTAGGAAAATATTTCTTGTCACAAAGTTGAATGTGCAAGCATAAGTTTGATGTGGTATCGATGTATCAAAATAACACATTTCATGCTGTGTGATAAAATTTTCTCTACTGTCAAACTCAGAAAAATAATATTT
This sequence comes from Lepus europaeus, assembly GCF_033115175.1. Taxonomy (NCBI): domain Eukaryota; kingdom Metazoa; phylum Chordata; class Mammalia; order Lagomorpha; family Leporidae; genus Lepus; species Lepus europaeus. The sequence continues at coordinate 63,975,281 of NC_084842.1, read as the reverse complement.
TAACAGGTTTACAGGAAAGCAAAGCATGCTTCATTATCACTTTGACTATTTCATGAGATCAAAGGAAGCATGCTTTTTTTCCAGGGATGAATCTGTTTCATTACTGAAAAAGTTGTTTAAGTTTGAAAAGGTCAACATTGCTGAGATAAATGTATTTTTCCTTAAAAAATAAGAATTTCCAAATTTTCTCAGAGTGAAATCCCATAATTTAGTAGTCACAATAAAATGGTATTTTTAGCTATTCCATTTTGAAACAGTATTTTGAAAATAAACATTACACATGTTTAAACACAAGTTAAAAAGCCAATACTATTAAATAAGATCAAATTTAGTGTCTCAAGTATATGTGGTATTAAATCCACAAGAGTGTAAAATATTTTGATCTGAATCCAAAATTTGCCCATCACTGTGATGAACCACTTTTTCTAGATCCTTGCATTAATTTGCTAGGAAGGCCAAAATCACATACCACAGGTTGGGTAGAAATTCATTTTTTTCCTCAATTTTGAATACAAAAGTTCCTCAAATAAGTTACTGGTAGTGTTTGGTTTCCACAGAGATCTCTCTGGCTGACCTGATGGTGGTCTTCCCTGCATGTTTGCATTCATGATTTAACTGTGTCTTTCCCTATCTCCTCTTCTTATCAACACATAAGTCTAATCAGATTAAGGCCACTTTAATGACCTCATTTTAACATAACTATCCTTTCAAGGTCCTATCTCCAAATATAATCACATTTTGACATACTAGATGTTAGAATTTTGTATATGAAGTTTGAAAAAACATAATTCAATTCATTACAACTCTATATTTTCAGAATAAAAAAAAGCCAAATAGTTATTTTTAAAAATTACACTAATGGGGCCAGTGCTGTGGCGTAGTGGGTTAATAACATTGGCCTGAAGTGCTGGCATCCATATGGGTGACGGTTCGAGACCTGGCTGCTCCACTTCCGATCCAGCTCTCTGCTATGGCCTGGGAAATCAGTAGAAGATGGCCCAGGTCCTTGGGCCCCTGCACCCGCATGGAAGACATGGAAGAAGCTCCTGTCTCCTGGCTTCAGATTGGCACAGCTCCGGCCATTGCAGCCAATTGGGGAGTGAACCATCAGATGGAAAACCGCTCTCTCTCTCTCTCTCTCTCTCTTTTTTTTCTCTCTCTCTCCCTCTCCTCTCTCTGTGTAACTCTGACTTTGAAATAAATAAATAAATCTTCAAAATAATTACATTGGTATGAACACAAAACAGAAATACATTCAACTCCCAATCCAACTTGAAACTTATTATAATTATTTTAACTTAATATAATTATGAAGAAAATTTTCTGAGATGTTTTGAGCAATGAAAAGTTAGTTTGCATTGTAATGCCCATAAAATGATTACTTAACTCTAAATACTTTCAAAATAATTTATAGCAATATAATATTATATTGAAACAAAGTTTCAACATCAATTAAAAGCCAAATTAACAAGGTAAATATTATAGGTCCTTACCACGATATATCTCCAATTGTTTCCCAGTTGACTGACACTTGATTGATTCCTTACTTTATTTGAATTTTATCTCTCAAACCACATTTTGCTAGCAACATATATACCACTTTGGAGAAGGCTAGTCTGAAATAAATAAAATATTAGTGACAGACAAGTATCTCTTAAAAGTCTGACATGGTATGAAATAAAAAGAGGAAGGTGACATAAGATGGATACCTATTCAGAATATTGAAGACAATCCATTGTAAACTGGTTATTACTAAATTACTAAATGGGCACTTAACACAAGCACTCATGTCCAATGTTACTGATACCCCTTAAAATTTTCCAGGTCAGACTCTTCTATAAACTAACAACAGCAACAAAGAAGGTATAGCTATCTAACAAGCATTAGAAATTGTCATACTTGAGGATGATACTTTTTTTAACATGTAGTACTAAGAGAAGTAAGAGGATATATAATGTAATTTTAAAAATTTGAATAAATGAAATATTATTACTGTAGGTAAAAAATGTAATAACCTTACTAAGAATGTTCATTTTATTTTACATGACTGCAGTTCATTTTAAACATATTTTCTTAAGAAATAAAATATCCCAGCCGGCGCTGCGGCTCAATAGGCTAATCCTCTGCCTGCAGTGGAACCTGCACCCCATGTTCTAGTCCCTGTCGTGGTGCCAGATTCTGTCCTGGTTGCCCCTCTTCCAGGCCAGCTCTCTGCTGTGGCCCAAGTGCTTGGGCCCTGCACCCGCATGGGAGACCAGGAGAAGCACCTGGCTCCTGCCTTCAAATCAGTGCGGTGCACCGGCCGCAGCGACCATTGGAGGGTGAACCAACGGAAAAGGAAGACCTTTCTCTCTGTCTCTCTCTCTCTCACTGTCCACTCTGCCTGTTTAAAAAAAAAAAAAAGAAAAAGAAAATAAGTAGAATATCCCTAACAAATATTGGAGATAATGCTGCATTTTTTCTGACTGTTGGATATTGTAAATATGATACTTTCATTCAAACATGTGAAAATTATTTTCATTCATACAGCGAAAATAATTTTTAAATATGAATTTTAAAAACATTATAAAGGCAGTACAACATTTAAAAAATTTAATTGAAAACATCAATAGGTAATATTGCTAAAAAAATTAAGGAGGGAGGTGGTCAGAGAAAGAACTGGCCACAACAGAGAATAAGGTTTATATTAAGATTTCAATTGCTAGCCAATTTTAGTCTTGTTTCCAGACAAAAGAAATGATTTATGTCCCAAAATGGATACCTAAATATGCATGATTTAACATATGACAATGAAGACTAAACCAATAATTGGAAACAATAGATTGTTAAACATATAGTCCTTGAGTGACTATGAAAAAATTCATATCTCAGTTTATATAATAAAACAAATTTCATTATAAAATATCAAAGAAGGAAATATAAGTGACAACTCATTTTGTTTCTGGATGGAAAAGGATTTTAATAGAAAAAAATGTAAAGGAATAAATTGAAAAATTTTGGTTTTTTCTTCCTCAAACTCTCATATTTTTTTTTTTTTATTTTATTTTTGACAGGCAGAGTGGACAGTGAGAGAGAGACAGAGAGAAAGGTCTTCCTTTTGCCGTTGGTTCACCCTCCAATGGCCGCCGCGGTAGCGCGCTGCGGCCGGCGCACCGCGCTGTTCCGATGGCAGGAGCCAGGTGCTTATCCTGGTCTCCCATGGGGTGCAGAGCCCAAACACTTGGGCCATCCTCCACTGCACTCCCTGGCCACAGCAGAGAGCTGGCCTGGAAGAGGGGCAACCGGGACAGGATCGGTGCCCCGACCGGGACTAGAACCCGGTGTGCCGGCGCCGCAAGGCGGAGGATTAGCCTGTTGAGCCACGGCGCCGGCCCAAACTCTCATATTTTGACTTTATTTTCAAAACACGTGTATTACTTACCTAAAATTTCTTCTCCATCTTTCCTACAACTGCCAAAAAATATGTCTACAGCTGAACTATGACAGCAATCTCCTAAGTGATTTTCAGTTTCCTGAAAGCTTACCCCATTGGTCTTGCTATAGCCAATTGACACTCTAAAACATAATAGTGATTTCTTGACATTTAACACTCACTATGGGCTATGTGCATTTCTGTTTATTTTTTCTATAGTAGTACTTTGATCTTTTATTTTTAAAGACATACTAGTTTATTTGAAAGGTAGAATTTTAGAGAGCATGGGCAATAGAGAGACAGAGGCAGAGACAGAGAGAGAGAGAGAGACAGAGAGGTTTTCCATCTGCTGGTTCACTCCTCAAATGGCCACAACACTAGTTATGGGTCAGGCTGCAGCCAGGAGTCTGAGACTTCATCCAGGACTCCATGAGGGTAGCAAGGATATAAGACCTTGAGCCTTCTGCTGCTGCTTTGCCAAGCACATTAGCAGAGAGTTGGATAGGAAGTGGAATCGCTGGGACTTCAACTATACCCATATGGGGTCCACTGTGCCACAATGCTGATCCCTCCAATCGTACATGGATCTTAAGTTATGGACCTTATTCCCAAATTAATAAACTTACAGTTAAGTAATGTGTTAGTTTATTTAATATGTGCTAATTTAACAAAGTCTTAAAGTTGGAGAGTGAAAAGGCAAGATTTACAACCAGGCAGTTACATGCAGAGCCTACAGTCTAACCTCGGTACTGTACTATATCTCTTAGAAGCAACTTTATGATTTTAGCCAGAATTTATAATTCAGCTTTGCGCAGCCTATCAAGCTCTACATGCGGTGACTGCCTGCCTTACTCTAGCTCATTTTCTAGAACCTCCTACCCACTCATTCATCTACCTTCAAAAGTACCATCCTTCCACAGGTTTCCTTGCACTTGCCACACCTGTTCTCACTAAGTATCTTCCCTTGGTCTTCCCTTGCTCTTTCCTATCCCTTAAGTATTAATTCCTTCTAAATAAATTATCCTATATAAAGTAACTCCTACTCTTTATACAAGGGGTTATTACAACAACCTGTTTATTCTTCATAGTACTCATCGGCATAATTTTCTTTTCCTATTTGTTAATAAGTTTACTTTTTGTCCTCCCAAATTAGAATGTAAACTTTATGAAGTCAGGTGCTTTGTTGTTCCTGATTAATTAGTCTGTGACCAAGAACAACTTTTTAACAGATATTAAATTAATGAAGGTGTTAATGAGTGAGACATCGAATAAACATGTAAAACTGTTGTTTGCTAAAGAAAATGCCATTAGGATTCTCAAACTCTTCTCAATTATTCTGTAAACTTAATAATACTCAAAATAATGATTATTAATTAAAATATAAAATAATTTTGAAAGAAATTATTTTCAACTTTGCACTATAAAGAAATAAATTCTTTATGTGAAATTTTAGAATTCATTTACATATGAAGCATCAATACTCCACATTTATTTATTTATTTATTTATTTATATTTTTAAATTTAAGAGTCAGTGTGACAGCGAGAGGGAGGGAGGAAGGGAGAAATGGAGAGAGACTGAAAAGTCAACTACCATTCACTGGTTCACTCCCTCAAATGATTATAATGGATTTGGATAGGCCAGGCTGAAATCAGACACTAAAAACACAATCCAGGTTCTCCATGTGGGTAACAGGGACTCCATCAAGTGACCAGTCACCTGCAGCTTCCAACGACTTGCATTAGCAGAAAGCTGGAGTCAGATGTAATTGGCATCAATTCCAGACACTTCTACAGGGAATGCAGGTGTTTTAACATTTTATCTTTTATTTATTTTTTTTATTTTATTTTTTTTTATTTTTTGACTCCATCAAGTGACCAGTCACCTGCAGCTTCCCACGACTTGCATTAGCAGAAAGCTGGAGTCAGGAGATGTAATTGGCATCAATTCCAGACACTTCTACAGGGAATGCAGGTGTTTTAACATTTTATCTTTTTTATTTATTTATTTTATTATTTTTTTTTAATTTTTTGACAGGCAGAGTGGACAGTGTGAGAGAGAGAGAGACAGAGAGAAAGGTCTTCCTTTTGCCGTTGGTTCACGCTCCAATGGCCGCCGCGGTTGGCGTGCTGCGGCCAGCGCACCGCGCTGATCCGATGGCAGGAGCCAGGTGCCTCTCCTGGTCTCCCATGGGGTGCAGGGCCCAAGCACTTGGGCCATCCTCCACTGCACTCCCTAACCACAGCAGAGAGCTGGCCTGGAAGAGGGGCAACCGGGACAGAATCCAGTGCCCCAACTGGGACTAGAACCCGGTGTGCCGGCGCCGCAAGGCGGAGGATTAGCCTAGTGAGCTGCGGCGCCGGCCGGTGTTTTAACATTTTAAATGACAGACTAAATGCCTGTCCCAATACTCCTGGCTTAATAATGTGTAAAATGATACTAAAGATTTATGTATTGCATGCATGTTGAATAAGGGTATGAAATAATTTAAATTACAAGTATCTTCCCCTTAAAAATTTATATTGTCCTGATTGAGATGACAGAAAATACAAATAAATAAGTATACCCCAATATATAAATAAATCTAAAACAGTCCAAGTAATAAGGAATGATAAGGAGGAAAATAAAGTAAGAATATAGAATGCATAGATGTTTATCAGAATAATTGATAATATTTGCTAAATATATACTCCTAAAAGCATGTATCGTTTTCATAAAAATTTTTTCATTAAATTCACACAAAACCTATGAAGCAATTTATAGAATCTTAATATTTCACACATCGAATCTGAGTAATAAAACGATTGAGATGTTTGCCAGTTGCATTCTCCACCAAAATATAGCCTGGATGCTCCATTCTTAAAAAGTAAGTGACTACATCAGTATATATATAGTATATATATACTATATATTATATAATAATTATATATATTATATATATTATATATAATATATATTATATAATTATATATACTGTGTATATGTATATATGTATATATACATATATGTATATATGTATATATAATACATATTATAATATATATTATAATATGTATTATAAATAATGAATGAGTGAATAATTAATTGCATATTTTCTATTTGGCTGAAGTCATCAAGTTATATTCAAAATTATTGTGTTCAAATTTCTTTTTTTATAAACACAATAAAATCATATTCATATGAATTAATCTTAAGTTTCTCTTTAGAATATGAACAGTTATATCTTATTTGCTCTATTGAGCATTTAGAAATGAGGTATTTATTTTAATGTATTCAATTATTTTAACACTCTTATGATGAAAGTCTAATGTTCTATGTTCAAAATTACCACACAAAACATCAAAGTAAACATTTTCATTCTTGGAAGATTATACTTATAATTCATAACTACGTAAAACAAAGTCATCTAGAATACTCTATTCCTTCAGGTTTTACTAACTTAACTCTGTCCATTGCTCATTGTGAAAACACCTGCAGGGTGGGCATTGACAGAGCCATTAAGACCCCCTTAAAATGCCTGTGTCCCATTATCCTGGCCATCCTTGGTTGTTGCAGGTGTTTGGTGAATGAGCCACCTGAGGAAAGATCATTATTCCTTTCTCTCCTCTTCCCTTTCTTTCCCATCCTCTCCCTTCCCTCCCCACCCCTCCTTCTCATTTCCTTCCCTTGCCTTTTTTTCTCTACTCTATCTCTCCAAATTGAAATTAAAATTAAAAGTGCACATTTCAAAATAAATGAAGCCATGATGCTTGTTTTTAGCCTTTGTTTATACTCTTGTGGAATGGTGCTCTTCCTAGTTTTTATTTGTTGAATATTATGGTTAGTGGTGAATTAAGCCTGTGATTATAGAGTGATTGAAAGTATGCTTTACAAAATTTAAAGAAAATAAAAAAGGAAGGAAAGGAGAGAGGGAGGAGTGGAAGGAGGGAGGAAAGGGATTGAGGGAGGGAAGGGGAAGGGAAGGAAATATGGTTATTTTCTAAGAACCGTACCTACGAAATACATGAAATTTGTCATCTTAGTATTAAAAAAAGAAAACTATAACATTGATGGTTACTCTGAACGTAATAGCCCATTTTCTTTAGTCTTGTATTCCAAATCAGAATCGTTCATAGGTAATCAATGGGAACAAAAAGAAAAGGAAGAAAATAGATATACAAATACTGATAGAAGACAGAACAGCATTTTTTTTTTCTCAAACTTTTTTTATCTCAAAATGGGACTGTTCCACCACTAAATTTAGAAATATCTATTTGTGGAAAACAAATTTAGAAAAACATGTATTACATATGTTTGTGTTGCAAATGAATAAACCATGTATTTCACTGAATGAGTAAATACGAAAACTGGACAAATAAATATAAATTATATCATTTCATTGTTTTATTCCGATATTTTGAAAGAGATAAATTCAACATTGTAGAAAAATGTATTACAAAAATGTATTCCAAAGGTAAATATATGAATGTGAATATAATTGTGTATTTATAATCATACTGGGGCATGAAATCTCCCAACAAAATAATATTATAATTATAATTAAAAATAAATATCTAATTATACTAGTTTCTATTAAAACTGTTAATGCATCAGATGTACCTAGGGGGGAAAAAGACACATTATTTTCATTCTGATGTGTGGCCAAGCTGATAAGAAGCAGTTAACAATACAGAATTGTAATGTGTTGGTTTTATGTAGCAGGGATGTGAGAATGAATTCATTAAAGGAATCAAAGATACCTATTTTCAGTTATTTTTCTATGTTAACAAATAAATGCTGTTCCAAAATGTTCACTATGCTAAAATAGAATCTAATGGCAATTACTAACCTTTGTATCTCATTTAAAAACTTGTATTAAAAATAATGAATTCAGGCTTTTCATAAATACTTCCATTTTATAATTTCTCTTGTAAGAAATACCTGTTCATATAAAACTATAAATACAGATGACAAATTACCAGGACACTTTTTCTCCCTAAACTTAAGCACTATCATTTATTATTCCAGATCATTTTCTTATCCTACCTATGACCCAGTATATTTTTAAGAGTAATAAGAGTCAAGTTGAAGCAAAGTAAATATCAGTGGTGCTTTGTCCTTCTTCCCTCTGTAGGAATGGCTCACTTCTTAATCTGTACTTTACATAATATACAAAGAGCAAGGGTGCTTCATGCCTCCACCTTGTGTCCCTTGGAGATGTAAAGGCAGTGGTGCCTTTGCAAAATCATCTCTATCTAAATACATTTTCCCTGGAATCCTTATAATCAGTAAGAGATATAACCATGCCCAGGCATGCTAAAAGTATGCTTCTTTTACTTCACTTACCTTTATTTATTTTACAATGAGACAACATAATTTTCTTTAACTGCTTTCACACCAGCATTGATGAAGACAGACCAGATTTGGGGACACAAACATAGTCAATATAGCAAACGTTCAGCCTGTCCTGATTATTACAAAATCAGAACAGAGAGCATATTTGCAAGAAATAACAAACATGTTTTTATTTTACATGTCGAAGGTGTATATAGAGGGTTCAACAAATAAATAGTGGAAAGATCATAGGAAAATAACATGGGCTACACAAATAATTCCAGGAAAAATGTCCAACTTTACTCATATATAGTAAATTTTAAAATAGACATTAGTGAACAATTCAATAATATTGATATATGTGTTATCAAAAATATATTACTTCCCCTTTGCCTTCAATATCCTTCATGATTACCCCTAAGCTAAAAAACAAATAACTGTTTTATTCTTTACTTATAATTCTGCTAACTTCAGAATATACATAAGCATTTAATGTATAACTTGGGCACAGGAAGAAATTAGTAAGACTAAATAATACCAACATAGATCAAAGGAAAGCATTTTTTAGACTATGACATTTAGGATCACTCAGGTCATAGCTGATATTTAGCTGTGAGTTCAGAGATCAGTCTTCTTTGAGAACTTTGTGTAGAACAAGTCTGTTTGCTTTTTTCTGGAGGTTTCTGTGTGTTTGCCTTCAGAACATGATTGCTGCTCTTAACAGAAAACTGCATGCCACCAGAGAAAGAAGCTGATCCTGTCTGGATTCTTTTGTTAGTATTTTCCTTCAAATTTGCCCCAAGGTCTATTCAGGAGTTTGTCTGAACTCATTGTTCCTAAACAGGAGGTGACAAAATAGACCTTGCAACAAACTTCAAAATCTTGTCTACAGCAAGATTTTGAACAGCCAAGGGGTTCAGTACATCAATGAATAAATTATTCTATAATCATTCCTTTGAACATTTACCAAAAACAATTTAGTTTTACTGTGGAAATAGAGTAACAGTAGCTAATGAAAAAAAAATTCTGAAATTTCTCTTTTGTTTTAAATGAACATAGGAATTGATAGAATGCACATGGAATGATTTGAAATCTCATTTTCATTATTCAGTTTAAAAATATGATTAACCTTAAAAAGATATGGATTATGTTGAGACTCTAAAACATTGTTTTTTTTTAAAGATTTATTCATTTATTTAGTTGAAAGGCACTGTTACAGAGAGGCAGAGGCAGAGAGAGAAAGAGAGAGAGAGAGGTCTTCCATCTGATGGTTCACACCCCAAATGGCTACAACGGCTGGAACTGTGCCAATCCTAAGCAAGGAGCCAGGAGCTTCTTCCACGTCTCCCATGTGGGTGCAAGGGCCCAAGCACTTGGGCCATCTTCCACTGCTTTCCCAGACCACAGCAGAGAGCTGGATCGGAAGTGGAGCAGCGGGACCTCGAACCGTCGCCCATATGGGATGCCAGTGCTTCAGACCAGGGCGTTAACCCACTGTGCCAAAGCGCAGGCCCCTTAAAACATTGATTTTTATGGAGAATGTTGTAGCTTATAACTTGAAATTTGTGACCTTATTGAAAGGATACAAAATTCCAGCTCCTAATGCTTAGTTTCTCTAATACAGAAAAGTTCTACAGAACACCTCAATGTAAACACATATGTATACCAGAAATTATCTATAATTAAAGTGACAGATTTTTGGAAGGGTGTAGAATAAAGGAACACATACTTAGTTTTAAGCTTGTTAAAGAGAGGGATGGTTTTTTATGATGTTTTTAAGAAAATAAATACCTACTGTGCTGCTAAAATGGCAGAATAAACAGGTGGTTCATGAATGTAAAATTATTTCTTTTAAATGTTGCTTTCATTTATTCCATAATGCATTAAAGGTCTGTTTTTGTTATCAAAGCTTAGTGGAACAATTTACTCATCAAATTTAATTCTAATAGTGCAGAGTTTCTTACCTTCTGTTCATTTGAATGTTTTGATTCCTGCAGTTTATGTTTAAACAACTACTTCTTTCCTGTGCGATTGCTTTATAAACTCTCAGTACCACAGAAATGCTATTATATTATGGATAAAATAAAGAGGAGGGGCTAGGAGAAGGTCAATAATATTCCTTAAATTGTTCCTTGCCTAAGAAAATAAAATGAAATTATTTTGACTGTTGGAAGTATCAGGACTCTTTTGAGTCAAACTCCATTTTCCATTTGTTTACTGTCTCAGAAAACGTGTCAACCTGATTTACATGCAGACACCTCGTTATAATTTTGAGTGTATGTGAGTGTTTTCATAGTTGTAATCTTCCAGTACAAGGTCTAGGTTTTGGGATGCATAAAGTACATATTTTATGATATTATAAAAACAATTTCTAGAAATAAGGATTCATTTTATTTAAGCAAATATCTATCTCACATTCCAGGACATTCTCTGAAAACTCTAATTACAAAAAACCCTTTTAGGGGCCAGAGCTTTGGCACAGCAGGTTAAAGCCCTGGCATGAAGCTCCAGTATCCCATATGGGCACCGGTTGAAGACCTGGCTGCTCCACTTCCAATCCAGTTCTCTGCTGTGGCCTGGGAAAGTGGGAGAAGATGGCCCAAGTCTTTGGGCCTCTGCACCCACATAGGAGACCTGGAAGAAGCTCCTGGCTCCGGATCGGCTCAGCTCCAGCTGTCTGGGCATCTGGGGAGTGAACCAGCAGATGGACGACCTCTCTCTCTGCCTCTCTTTCTCTCTCTGTGTAACTCTGACTTTGAAATAAATAATTAAATCTTTTTTTTTAAAGCCCTTTTAATTTTGTGTGTCCACGTGAGAATTGTCAGAGCTTTCACAGAAATCTCTGAAAAGTTACTTGTCTGGCAAGTGTTCTTGTTATTGGGATGCAGAAGCTCTCTAGGCTATTTAGAACATGGACAAGGCTGATTACAAATAAATGAAACAACAACCAAAGAATCAAAGTGGATTGTTTTTAGACTTGATTTCTTATACCAAGTATAATTTTCAAATTTAAAACTCGAATACTTACTGTATTTCTCTGTCTGAGTCTTACAACTTAATTTTTAATAGTAGCAGCATTGTAATTTAGGTAGGATGAACCATTAATGAACCAATTTTTAATATTTTTTTTTTACTTTTATTTAATGAATATAAATTTCCAGTGTACAGCTTATGGATTACAATGGCTTCCCCCCCCCCCAATAACTTCCCTCCCACCCGCAACCCTCCCCCCTCCCGCTCCCTCTCCCCTTCCATTTGCATCAAGATTCATTTTCAATTCTCTCTATATACAGAAGATCAACTTAGTATAAAGATTTCAACAGTTTGCACCCACACAGAAACACAAAGTGAAACATACTGTTTGAGTACTAGTTATAGCACTAAATCACAATGTACAGCACATTAAGGACAGAGATCCCACATGAGGAGCAAGTGCACAGTGGCTCCTGTTGTCAACCCAACAAATTGACACTCTAGTTTATGGTGCCAGTAACCATCCTAGGCTGTCGTCATGAGTTGCCAAGGCTATGGAAGCCTTCCAAGTTTGCCGACTCTGATCATATTTAGACAAGGTCATAAAAGACAGAGTGAGGATAGTAACCAATGATCCTAAGAGTGGCATTTACCAGGTTTGAACAATTATACAGCATTAAGTGGGGAAGAGGACCATCAGTACACACATGTTGGGAGTAGAGCCATTGGTGGTAGAGTAGAGGTTATGATTACAAAGGAATGAGGCCCAAGTGCACTAGACAGGGCCTAGAACAAAGGACAGAGTCATTATTAGAGGAGCTAAGAAAGGTGCTGTCTAAGCTACAAGTAAGTTTTCTGATTGAGAGGCAAATAGAACCTGATAGAAGGGGCTTGATAATAATCTGGTGGGCTTTAGGCCTTGTAAATTCAGAGGCCCAGACCTATCTATCTCTTCACGGGTCTGGCATTTCATAACACCTTCCCTTATATGCCAGTTGTTTAAAGTGTCATTACTTTATGTGATTGTTGCATCTACAGTTAAAAAGCATAAACTGAGGATAACAATTGTATGTCGTTTATTTTTATTGTCCCTTAAATTAATAATATTACAGCTTTTAATATTAAACTGTAAGTACTCCATGAATATTGGATGAATGGAAATAAATAATGCATAGCATTTATGAGCTGAGTATTTAAATATGATGCGAGTTTAGTCAACAAAAGGAAGTGTGATCACGTTAATCAGCCCTGAATAGGTCTAAAATGGACTTGTATGGAATAAATATAGTGAAAAGAAGAAGAAGCAAAGCAGGAAAACGGGAGGAAAATGAAGGAATTGGACTGAAGCAGTGAGGCTGAGTCTAGCCAGGCAGTAGTGATGGTGATCAGAAGTGGGACAGGCAAAGTGGTGGTGGACAGCAGAGGAGAGGACAGTCCTAGGCAACAATAAACAGAGTCCTAAGGTCAAGGGCAGTCTTGAGTGATGGACTCATCCTAGGGAAACTAATGTAAGTTGAAATATCTGCAGTACATCCTGAGTGCCAATGGTCTAAGGATTTCAGAGTGGGAAAAAAAAAAAGAAGAAGAAGAAGAAGAAGAACAAAATGATTGCAACAGAGAGACGGAGAGAAAGCCACTAAAGAATGAAGAATCCTAAAAACAGCCCTGATACTTGAAACCAAAAATTTCTACCATTTCAAACATCACACTCCCCTCTCCTGAAAAAAATGGGCCAAACTGATCTTTCTTCTTCTTTCCTTTCTTCTTTCCTCCTTCCCAACTCCCTAACTCTTGCCTCCCAACATCATTTCCTTTCTTGTTTCTTTCATTCTTGTCTCACTTTCATCCTTTTAAAGTCAATGATTCAGAATGAAACATGCAATTTCTAACTGACTTTAGACAAAAACATCAAATCCCCTAACTCTCCCTCTGCAGCTCCATGTCTCATTGGAAGAAATCCCATAGATTTTTAATTTGCACACTGGAGTTGAATTTGTAAAATTATTGATATGACAAGTGTTAATCAACATTTTGGAAACCTTCCTTTCCTGAGACATAGTAACTATGGGCTATTAAAACAGAAGAACGTAGTCTCAAGGGCAACCAGCAAAAATTAATTTACTGTTTCTTAATTGGAAAATTAAATTAAATACTATTACTGATCCCAAGGGCAAAGTAATTTGAAGCAGCCTAATGTAATCACTAAAATATTGGAGTGTCCAGTATATAAGTATTTTTATGAAAGGATGTTTGTTTTTCTTCCCTGGTCCTCTTAGGTTCTAAACAAATTTTAAAATAGTCTTATTAATCAGTATGATAGGCAGAATAAAGGCCTCCCCAAATCTTTACCCTAACCCCTAAAGGTGTGAATGTTTCCTTAAATGGAAGGGGAGAATTGAGGTTAATAATGGGCTCAAGGTCACTGATCAGTTAATACTAGAATGAGGAGACTACTCCGGATTATCAACCAGGGAAACACATATGATACAGATTCAGTGTAACAAAAAGGACCTTTGAACATGGGGAAGGGGAGCAAAAGAGATTAGGGTGATGCCATGTGCAATGGAGTGGATCTACCATTGCTTTTGAAGTAGCAAGGGGGTGCAAGTCAGGGAATTCCGTGATCTCTGAAAAACAGCAAAGGTAAGAAGACAGGTTCTCCCTTAAAGCCTCTGAAAAGAACCTGTACTGTCCAATGCTTGCTTTGCAGTCAGTGAGACACATTTTGGAATTTTAACCCTCAGAATTGCAAGACAATGAAATTGTGTTGTTTTAAATCACTACATAATATGATAACGGTTTGTCACAGCGTCCATAGGAACCTAATATATTCTGTGTGGTTGTTATGAACAATAGAAATGGTTGAGTCACATGAAAAAATAATCAGGATTAGTAGCCATCAGGGAAATGCAAATCAAAACCACAATGAGGTTTCACTCACCCCAGGTAGAAAGGCTTTCATACAGAAATTAACAACAAATTCTGGCGAGGATATGGGGAAAAACGTACCTTATTCCACTGTTGTTGAGAATGCAAACTGGTATAGCCACTGTGGAAGAGAGTATGGAGATACCTTAGAAATCTGAATATAGACCTACCATATGACCCAGCCAACCCAATCCTGGGAATTCACCCACGGGAAATGAAATCAGCATTTAAAGAGTTATCTATACCCCCTATGTTTATTGCAGCTTGATTCACAATACCTAAGACATGGAATCAACCCAAATGTCTACCAACTGAAGACTGGATAAAGAAATTATGTGATATACACACCGTGGAATACTACACAGCAGTAAAAAATGAAATACTGTCATTTGCAACAAAATGGAAGAAACTGGAAAATATCATACTTAGTGAAATAAGGCAGTCCCAAAGGGACAAATACCATATGTTCTCCCTGATCTGTGGTTACTAAAAGAGCACCTAAAAGATAATTTAGAGGTAAAATTGACACTTTGAGATGCAATGACTTTGAACAGCACTTGTCTCAACTGTTGAAAAACAGTTTTATTTGTCATACTATTTGTTGAACTCTTTACTTAGTATAATTGTTTGTATATAAAATGAATTGAAAATAGATCTTAGTAAAAAAATAGAATGAGAATAGGAGAGGGAGGAGGAAGAAGGGTGGGGGGGCAGATACAGTGGGAATAATCACTATGTTACTGAAGTTGTGTTTATGAAATGCATGAAGTTCATATTCCTTAAATAAAAGGTTCCTGAGATAAAAATGACTAATAATAAAATATATCTGAAGTATATCAGTTTGAAACTAATCACTGATCTGATTAGTACATTTGATAACAAATGCATTGCTATTTAATTATATTGTGGGTTTTTGTGAATATCTGGTTGCTATATATGTCTAAAGAATTTACATTTGAAGCTACTGAGTAGTTTTTTTTTTAATTTTTTTGATTTTTTGACAGGCAGAGTGGACAGTGAGAGAGAGAGACACAGAGAAAGGTCTTCCTTTGCCATTGGTTCACCCTCCAATGGCCGCCGCAGCTGGCACGCTGCGGCTGGCACACAGTGCTGATCGGAAGGCAGGAGCCAGGTGCTTCTCCTGGTCTCCCATGGGGTGCAGGGCCCAAGCACTTGAGCCATCCTCCACTGCACTCCCTGGCCACAGCAGAGAGCTGGCCTGGAAGAACCGACGCCCCGACCGGGACTAGAACCCGGTGTGCTGGCGCCACAAGGTGGAGGATTAGCCTGTTAAGCTACGGTGCCGGCCACTACTGAGTAGCTTTGTCCCAAATTATTCAAATCATATTACTAAGAAAGCATTATTCTTCACATAAGCTAGAAAAGATAAAAATTTATATTTTTCTAGCATATATTCCCCATTTATAAGATAGCTTTTTTAAAGAATCAAATATGTATTACATGAATATATTTTTAAAATATTTTGGAAGGCTTTTATTTAATAAATATAAATTTCATAGATATAGCTTTAGGCATATAACAATTCTTCCCTCCGTACCCACCCTCCCACCCCCACTCATCCCGCCTCCTATTCTCTCTTCCATAGCATTCTTCATTAAGATTCATTTTTAATTACTTAATTATCTTTATATACAGAAGACCAACACCATACTAAGTAAAGATTTCAACAGTTTGCACCCACACAAAGTATAAAGTACTCTTTGAAGACTAATAGACAGAAGTCAGAGTTCTTTCATGTAGGCCATTTCTTCCCATAGTATCTTGGATTTCCATGCCTGAAATGCTGTCATGGGTTTTTAGCCAGATCCAAATGACTTAAGGGCTGATTCTGAGCCTAGAGTGCTGTTTAGGGCATTTGTCATTCTATGAATCTGCTGTTTGGCCTGCTTCCCATGTTGGATCATTCTCTCCCTTTAAATTTTATCTATTGTCATTAGCAGAAATTTGGTCTTATTTATTTATTTATGAGCCCTTTGACACTTATGCCTATCTTTATGATCAGTGCACTTAAAATGATCACTTTAACTAGTAAGATGGCATTAGTTCCACCCAGTGGGATTTGGAGTCCCACGGCAAGATTTTAGCTTCACACTTAAGAGTAAGTCCGTGGGAACATGTGCCAAACTGTACATCTCCTCCCTCTCTTATTCCCACTCTTAATTTTTCCTGGGATCAACTTTCAAATGATTTAATCACATTTTTTTAAACACCCAGTATTTACTAAGCACAATATGGGAATTTGCAGTCACCAAACAAAAGTTCTCATCCTTAGTATACCAAAGAAGAACAGCAAAATCAACAGTAATGTCTGGATAAAAGAAAGACAATACTATTTATCCAAAGTAACTTCAGAGGGACAAGAAAAGTTTCTGGGTCTGGCACTGTGGCATAGCAGGTAAAGCTACCACCTGCAGTGCTGGCATCCTACATGGGCTCCGGTTTGAGTCCTGGCTGCTCCACTTCTAATCCAGCTCTCTTCTATGGCCTGGGAAAGCAGAAGATGGCCCAAATCATTGGGTCCCTGTACCTGAATGGGAGACCTGGAAGAGGCTCCAGGCTCCTGGCCTAGAAACAACAGAGCTCCAACCATTGTGGCCAGTTGGGGAGTGAACAAGTGGATGGAGGACCTCTCTCTCTCTGCCTCTCCTATGTGTAACTCTGATTTTCAAATAAAATAAATAAATATTTAAAAAAAAATTTTTTTCTCATATCCAGTGTTTGTATTTCATCATTTTTATCTTCAGCAGTGCAGACTTTTCAGCATTACCAAGGAAAATATTCCTATCGCTTTCTGAGGGCCTATTTGTGTTCAGAATGTTTATGTAAATTTCTAGCTTTCCTTAATTATAATCCTATGTTCCAAAAGCCACCATATTTTCCAGAGAAACTTGATTTGCCTCTGTCAAACCATAGCTAATTGTTTAGATAAGTCACAATCCCAGTGTTTTGCTACATAAGCCATATGTAACTATATACAGGGCATGGGGATGCCCAATGTTTCTTTTGAGATTACTAATAGTGATATAAATATTCAAGTTCAATCAGAAATAGGTTTGATCAAGGCCGGCGCCGCGGCTCACTAGGCTAATCCTCCACCTTGCGGCGCTGGCACACCGGGTTCTAGTCCCGGTGGGGCACCGATCCTGTCCCGGTTGCCCCTCTTCCAGGCCAGCTCTCTGCTGTGGCCAGGGAGTGCAGTGGAGGATGGCCCAAGTGCTTGGGCCCTGCACCCGTGTGGGAGACCAGGATAAGCACCTGGCTCCTGCCATCGGATCAGCGTGGTGCGCCGGCCGCAGCACGCCTACCGTGGCGGCCATTGGAGGGTGAACCAATGGCAAAAGGAAGACCTTTCTCTCTGTCTCTCTCTCACTGTCCACTCTGCCTGTCAAAAAATAAAAAAAATTTAAAAAAATAAAATAAATAAAAAGAAATAGGTTTGATCTGATGGGCTATGCAAGCATAAATCCTTATCAAATATCATAATCTATATGTAAGGATTCAAAATTATTCACCAAATAATTATAAATGTAAATAGTACTTTTTTTCTAATCCTGATGTCAATGATTATTTTTAATACTGATTCTTTTGCTTTTAATAAAATTTTGTTGCAATCTATATGAAAACAAGTAATTACAAAAGCTATAATCAGAATAAAATTCAAATTCATGTTTTTACAATATTGGCCTATAAAATTTGATAGGAAATACAGGCTAATCCTCCTCCTGCAGTGCCTGTACCCCGGTTTCTAGTCCCAAACGGGGCTCAAGATTCTGTCCTGGTTGCTCCTTTTCCAGTCCAGCTCTCTGCTGTGGCCCGGAAAGGCAGTGGAGGATGGCCCAAGTCCCTGGGCCCTGCACCCACTTGAGAGACCAGGAGGAAGCACCTGGCTCCTGGCTTTGGATCAGCGTGCCAGTCGTAGCGGCCATTTGGGTAGTGAACCAACAGAATGAAGACCTTTCTCTCTGTCACTCTCTCACTATCTAACTCTGCCTGTCAAAAAAAAAAATACAGAATTTCATCATTTTATAGTTAATTTTCCTTGTAATGGCCTTAATTAGGGTTTGGTAGAATCTATGACCAATAACCAGCAAGCTGTATTGTGTTGATCTCATCTCAGTAGAGAGTGGCTGCTTTCCATGCTACTCTATCACAAAATAAATTAGCATATGGAACAAGGTGTGATGGTAGAGAAATTCACTTCAATTAAACTTTATACTATAACAATCCTTCTCTTTAGATTCTGTATACTCAAAGTTAAGGGAGATTATATAAATAATTCTCTAATATTAATTTACACAGACAAGGAGACATATTTATCAATCATATTTTCATGCTCACACAGTAATAATAGTAATTTATTTACAAATTATATAGTAAGATATTGAATTGGCTGCTTTAGCAGAGACCAAATAACAATAGCTTTAGTAACTGAAATCATCTCTGTCATATATCAAAGACATGAATATACTTTTAGTCTTATTTAAAATTTTCATATTAGCTTAGGTCTATTTGAATGAAAAAATCAAGATAATTTCCTACTTAATAATGCTGGAAAAAAGTTTCTATCATCTGTTCGTCAGAATTCTCTTATTTTCCTTTGTAATATATCAAAGACTTATTTTTATATAACAGGATTATAGAAATCTTAGTACTTTACTTGGCTTCTATTTATAAAGCCATATTACTTCATGTTGCATTTTGGAGATTTTTTTCCGTTCATTTCCTCTCTTAATCAGTTGCATTAGTCTCTGACATTTTCTTCCTGTCTTCAGTTTTCCTGGGCTTTCCTCATGCCATCCCTGAAATGCCTTCCATATCCATTTTTTTTTTTGAATAGTGAAATCATTTACATTCATTAAAACACAGCTCAAAGGTACTTCCCTCTGTGAAGTATTCACTATCCTCCTGGACTGCTAAGGTTGCCAGTTATGATGCAAATATAAAAATACTTTAATAGTTCTTTTCTACCTGTCATGGTCGTAGCTTCATATGTGTGCCTCTGCCCCGGAAGGTGAATTATTTAAAAGGGAGGACGCAGTCTTATTCATCTCACTATCTCCAGTCCCCTGCACAGTGCCTAGAACACTCTATCAATATCTATTGAACAAATTAAGTACTTTTTTCAAAATTCTAGGCATATACTTTTCAATTTAATAGCTTGCCTTTATTCTGGTGAGATTTTTGTAGTGAGGTGAGATATACAGGTCATTCAATGTCTTGAACCCTTCCAAATCAGTTAGCAAATACAATACCTTTAAAAAAAACTCTTGGTGACAAATATATTTACTTATGAAATAATTTCCTTTCAAGCATCTGTTTTCTATCCCTATGTACTGACTGCCCACTTCATAAGTTATGCTAAGGAGGAATAGGATTGGTTCACTCTGAATACGATAAACTATTCTTTATGGAACAGTTTAAATGGTTTTACTTGTATGTTTATAATCTACTCTGGGTTTTTTAAAATGATTGAGAGACTGAGAGACAGGGAGAGGCAGACTTCTGGAGTGAATTCCCATTTGCTGTTTTTTGTGTTATTTTTCTTTCCCAAATCACTACAATAGCAGGTGCTGGCCAGACTGAAGTCAGGAGTCTTAAACTCGATTCAAATATCTCCCTTGGGTAGCAGGGACCCAAATACTTGGACTCATCTACTGCTACCCAGAATATGCATTAGCAGGAAGCTAGAACTGGGAGCAGAATCTGAACCCAAACCAAAGCATTCTGCTTTGGGATGTGGGCACCCTAACTGGTGTTTTCACTGTCTGACCATTACCCACCCCAATCTTTTCTGTTTTAAGTATAGAAGTCACTGACTCTGTTCATACTTATTTATAATTATAAAGATATTTTTCTTGCTTCTTGGTTGATGAATAAGTAAAATTTATACACAATAATTTGGCATATAATAAAGATAAGTGCTTCATTGGCTGCTTCTTATGAGCAAGACAGACTGACTTAAATCCTAGCCATGACACTCACAATGGTGGTACCTGTGAAGAAGAGAGTAAAATGTTCCTAGATCAAATTCCTGAAAAAAAATTGCTAAATTTTTCAGACTAGCCAGGCTGTAAATAATTGAAAGAATGAAAAGCAAAGTTGTATCTGTAAATGGAATGGTGTTGGAAGAATAACAATGCATAACAATGGCTTTTTTTTCCCATTCATGTGTTCACTCTTTTAAATATATCATGAACCCAGTATCGTCAAAATTCTGACTAGGGTTTATGAGCATTGTACCAAATTATGGAAATGTTAATATTATTAACTACAAAGAATAACATTAGCACAGTCGTGGAGTAGGAAATCCATGCTCTCATCTCCCCATTAAAAATAACAATTAGCCACAGTAGATGAAAATAGCTTAGGAGAGGCAGCTGTTCCTTGAATAGAATTCAATCACACAGTAAATGGAAAATATCAAGAAGAACTATACAAAAATGATTATTAGATCAGATTCATTCTGCCTTTATCATCCCATGACAAATCCCACACTACTTAGAA
Source organism: Lepus europaeus (assembly GCF_033115175.1). Taxonomy (NCBI): domain Eukaryota; kingdom Metazoa; phylum Chordata; class Mammalia; order Lagomorpha; family Leporidae; genus Lepus; species Lepus europaeus. The sequence goes on along the minus strand of NC_084842.1, from coordinate 63,954,131 downwards.
GTAGAGGGAATTCCTAGGAATATAGCTTCCCCCAACAGGGCAAAGGACAACATGATAAACAACTAGTTTCCCCAGTACCCAAAGGTCCTGCTTCAGTTTAGCCCAATCACTGGGAAGATCCCGGGGTGACTGGCACAGCTGACATATTTGGAGACAGCAAAGAACCAAGAAGAGAATGGAGATTTAATGCCACCCAGGTGGAAGAAGCCACCAGTGGCCTACTGTTCTTTGGACTCCTTTAGCTTTTAGGGACACAGTTTTTCACCTTCATAGTCTCCAAATCCTGAACAACTATCCCTCTTTTACCACATCTCTGCATCTGCCACAGATCCCGGCATAGCAACCATATGTGTGCTCCCATATACAGCCCAGGCTGTATGCTAGCCTTAGCTCCCAATGCTTCAAACACACCATGATGCATTCCACTGCTGTGTATGTACAAGCAGCTTTCCTAAATCCAAATGCCACCCCTCACCACTGGGGCAAGTACCTGAAACCCACATCCATCACATCCATCCTTGCTGCTACCACTAGGCTGTGGTATTTCATCTGTGCTTCCAGCCAGTTCCAAATAAAGCCTTTGTCTTGCACCACTACATTCAGTCTCGCAGCTAGCTCCTGCAAACCCCCATTCTTGACACCAACAGACATCATGCATACCCTCGCAGCCATCCCGTTCAAACACACACCTACTGGCTCTGGCCTCCACTGCGAGTTACCCTGGTCCTTCACCGCACACTCTAAGTATTCCTAAGAATCTTCACGTGCCACATACCCACTGTGGACCTCCAAGAGTTCCTGTTGCCAAGGACCACACAGTTGTAGATGTTAAAGATGGCCAATTGTCTGTGTTGATGAGACAATAGGCACTCTGGAGTCACACTTCCCCTGCTCAGTGCCTGGTGTCAGAGCACACTCCCCCATACTGCTCTTCCCTTCCAAAGCTCCTACAAATACAAGTCTTTTCTTATCAAATTCCACCCTTAATGTCTGGAAGAGGTAACTAATTTAAATCACCTATACAAGGTTAAGGATCAAAAAATATTAAACAAATATGAATCCACCAAAACAGAACAATAACTTCCAGTAACTAATATCAAAGAATTAAGATTCACAAATGACCAAATAAATTAAGACACCTGTTCTTTTTTTTTAAGATTCATTTTATTGAAAAGCAGAGTTACAGGGAGGCAGAGGCAGGGACAGAGAGAAAGAGAGGAGAGAGAGAGAAAGAGAGAGAGAGAGAGAATCTTCCATCTGCTGGTCACTCCCCAAATGGCTGCAACAGCCAGAGCTGGGCCGATCCAAAGCCAGGAGTCAGGAGATTCTTTTGGGTCTTCCACATAGGTACAGGGGCCCAAGGACTTGGGATATCTTCTAACGCTTCCTGAGGCCATAACAGAGAGTTGGATTGGAAGTGGAGCAGCCTGGACTTGAACTGGTGCTCATATGGGAATACCACCACTGCAGGTGGTAACTTTACCCACGATGACACAGCGCCAGCCCCAAGACACTTGTTCTGATGAGGCTCAGTGAACTACAAGAGAAAGCTTATAATCAATATAATGAAATTAGGAAAAAAAAAAAAACTCAGGAACAAAATGGAATTCCAATAGAATTAAAAATCTAGAGAAACACGTTTTAGACTTGATAAATAAAAATGTTAACTAAAAAATGTTAACAGAGAACTTTGATGACTCATTACATCAAGCAGAATAAATATAGTAAATTTACTGTGAGGGCATTTGAAAATATCCCCTAGAGGAGAAAAAGAGGTAAAGAATGAAAAGGAATAAGAAAGCCTAAGAGGCAGCATCTGCATCATATGAATTACAGAAAAGAGAGAAAAGAAAAAATTTACTTAAAGAAGTGATCATAGAAATTTCACCAAATATGAAGAGAAATACAGAAATTCAGAAACAAGAAGCTCAATCACAAGGATTCATTATAATCAAAGATAAAGAGAGGCATCAACAAAAAAGTGTTTCATCAATACCAAAACAAAACAAAATAACAAATAATATATTAGTGGGGTTCATAGAAAAAAAAAGTTGCAGGAAGAAGTGAGCTGACATATTCAAAAGGTGAGAAGTAAGCTGACAACTTAGACTATATTATCTGGTAAAGATGACTTTCCAGAGTGAATGACAGTATATATATATATATATATATATATATATATATATATATACTGCTGGGATAGCAGCAGAAGATGGCCCATGTGCTTAGATACCTGCACCCATCTTGGAGAATCAGAAGAAACTCTTGGTTCTTGGCTTCAGCCCTGGTCATTGTGGATATCTGCGGAGTGAACCACCAGATAGAAGATCTCTCTCTCTGTGTTTGCGTGTGTGTGTGTGTGTATCTCCCATCTCTTTTTGAGTCTTAGTCTGCCTTTCAAGTAAATTTAAAAAAAAAATAAAAATTAGAAAAAGAATATGAAGCATGGCTTTGTCAGTATTATCCCAAGGACAAAACACAATCAAATCTATGGCTTCCAAGATGTCAAAGTGGTATATTCAAATTAAAAGCAGAATACTTATAAGTATCCATCACGGCAAAAGTTTTTTTTTTTGCGATGGTCTAGTATTTTGCTTGTAAACTTTCTGGTGGACTATAGAATGACAACATCTGCTGTTTCAGGATTTGCAAAAGTTAATAAACCTTAGCTGGAAAACACCTGAGAAAGCTGCCCCTGGAAGTCCTTCTTCACCACTACAATGCTTATGTGCATTGCTCTATCAAACCATGGCAATTCCTCAAGACCTTCCAATAGGAAATCATTAGACATCCACATTACATTCCTAATTTAGCCCCTTCTGATTTATTTTTGTCTCCTGATCTTAAAATCTTTAAAATATACCTATTTTTCCTCAGTTAATAACAGAAGACTGCACTGAGATAGTCAAATTAACAGAACCCTCTATTTTTTAGAGATATACTAAACATCTGGTATTAGCACAAAAATATCTTAAACTTGATGAGCTTATCACTTATCTTCAGAAATAAAATTTGTATTTTTTCTTGTAATTCCACTTTCTGTGAGTTATTTAAACATTTGTTTAGCATATTCAAAGTGTCACTGATTTATGAGTATCCATTTTATCGTTTTATCACTACCTTATGCTATTGACCCATGGACAAAAGTTCAGTGCAAATTTCTGTGAAAAACCTAGTTTGGAGTTTGAAACTTGGACTATGTATCCAAGAAAAATATTCTTTACAATCATAATATTCAGTCTTGCCAGCAACTGGCCACTGTGACCTGGAAGATATATGACACAAGGCACATGACTGAAACAAAAGGAGACTTCAAATAATGCCAGTTTCTCCAAATCCCTCTATTCTCACAAATCTGTGGATATAAGAGAAGGTTGTAAAGATAAAAATTACTGTACTCTGAACTCAATTTAGTATATGAGGCCTCAACAGTGCCATGAAATCAAACTAAAATATAATATTCCTGCTTCTTAGGGTGAAGCAAGAAAGGTAAGGTTGAGAGATTCGTGCTAATCTATATTAGAACAGTTTTTTTTTTCCTTTTTATTGTAGATGTAATGGTTAATCATTTGGTGACACGCTAATGTCAAACACAGGTACCAATGCGCCTTCCCATTAAGATTATTCTGTGTTTAACAGAATTTATAGAAATATACACAAATACATAAAATACAAAAAGAACATTTTTAGTGATATACTGAAAGTATATGATATAAATTTTTCAAGCTAAAAAAGACTTATTTGTATTTGATACCTGATTTATGCACAGATAAATGGATCTGGAATTCCTGGCACTACTGTTTCTTGTAGCCTAAGGCAAAGACATTATCTAAAACAAAGAAGTGATATATTACAGTGAAAAATAGCATTTGTCTAAAAGTTATGAGATGTGAGGCCCATACCTTGCTTAAACCAAGATAAAAATGAAATATGTTAATTTTTTTCTGTGTTTCTTTACTATGTTTGCAAGATCACAAAAGTTTCCAAGTTTGTAATTTGGTATTATTTTTTTTTACAATGTGAGTTTACTTACAACTGTAATACTAACATCTTCAAACCCTAATTTATTATATTTGACTTTTATAATAGTTGCCTAAGAATTTTTGTCTCCTTTCTCTATAATGATCTTTCGAAGAAACAACTCTGCCATGTTAACTCATCCTTATAAACATCAACGGTTACACACACCAGAGTGCTGTTTTGAATTTTCAGCAAAGCATGGAAGACCATCAATACCATTACCAATGCCTGCTTGGCCAGTCATATTTCCTTCCATTCTCTATCTTGTATAGGACACTCCAGAAATATAGGTCTACTTTCTGTGCCGTCTTTCTAAAAGCAAACAGTATACAGTTTCCTTTATTTGGATAACAACTACTGATTATGTAGTTTAACTGAACATTTTTAATTCTAAAGCAATTATCCATTTTCTTACATATGTTCCTCATAAACTCATAGAATTATGATACATTCTAATGTATTATAATTATGCCAATTTTAAGAAGCAATCACATATGTTGTTATATCCTTGAAAAATGTATAGGAATGAAATGGTCATTTGTGATATGATTGTCATTTTTAGCTTGTGATTATATTCCTGCGGAACTATGATCTTCCTACTTTTTACTGTTGAATATTATGATTAGTGGCAAATTAAGATTGTGAATATGCAGTAGATTAAAATTATGTCTTTGCAAAAACTGATGATGACAGGGAGAGAGTGTACAGGGAGGAAGTAGAGAAATGAGAGAAATATGGTTGTCTTCTTGGTACTGTAATTATGGAAAGCATAAAATCTGTTTATATTAATTTAAAAAATTTAAAAACTATAAAAAAGGAAAAATGTGAAAAATACAAATACAAAAGAATGCAATTGTGATGTATTATTTTCCATCAAGTTTCTCTGAATCTACTAGTCACTATATTGTGCCTTCTACCAAATTAGTCAGTTCAAATAACAATAATCAGAACATATTTTAATTTAAAAAGTGAAATTATGCTATTTGCAACTGGCACAATTTATCTTCAAATTCTATCTTTTGCTCAATACATTTTTTCATTCTAAAAATGTTTAAAGGGGGCTGGCATTCCAACCTGCCATATTTGGTAAGAAGCAAGTTTGAACTTAAGTTGTATTTAAAATATCAAAAGAAGTGATTCATGATGTCCACCTGACCACACCACCACCCTGATAGAGCTGACGACAGGAGACACATTTGTTTTCTGTAGGGACTCATTCACAAAGTGGTTTTGAACCTGAAAGCAAATGATTATTTTTTCCTCATTGCTTTCACACACAGACACAAACACACACACAGATATAATCCATATAATAATATTTGAGCATATAAAATATGTCAGTATACTGTCTACATTTGCTCATTATAATTATACTCTTTATTTTATAATTAGCATATATTTATAATTCAGAAAAATGTAGGTATATCAAATATTAAATGACACTAATGGAAAATTAGAAAGCAGGTTAATAATTTATTATTCTCATTATGTATCAAGGTTTGTTTTTCTTTTAAAGGCTTATTTATTTATTTGAAAGCCAGAGTTACACAGAGAGAAAAGGAGAGGCAGAGAGATAGAGGTTTCCATCTGCTGGTTTGCTCCCCAATTGGCAGCAACAGCCAGGAGCCAGGAGCTTCTTCTGGGTATTCCTATGAGGGTGCAGGGGACCAAGGACTTGGGCCATCTTCTACTGCTTTCCCAGGCCATAGCCGAGAGCTGGATCAGAAGTGGAGCAGCCAAGTCTCCAACTGGGGCCCCTATAGGATACCGGCACTGCAGGAGGTGGTTTACCTGCTATGCCACTATGCCAGCCCCAGGTTTGTTTCTCTATTTTTCGATTTTTCATTCCCTCTTTATATTAACAAGTCTCACATCAAATACAATGCACCAAAAATAGATGAGAGACATGATCTATTTACATTCAAATTCTAAATTCTTTCCCTCTTCCTTTTTTCCTTTGTTTCTCTCTTATTTTAAAGTTGTATATCAAGTCTTCTCATTACTTTTTATGTTTTATTTCTCTAAAAAATTCATTTATTTGAAAAGCAGAGAGAGAGAGAGAGAGAGAGAGATGAAGATAGAGGGATATTACACCTGCTTGTTCACTCTTCAAATGGTCACAGTGGCAGGTCCTGGGCCAATCCAAAACCAGAAGCCATTAACTCTAAAATATAATGCAAGTATAAAATATAGTTGGTATAAATTGAATATATAAAATACTAGCATTGTATTCTTGCTCAAATATGATACTATTCCAAGTGAATACAAATACAAGAGCAGAAGACATATCATAATGAAGTGAAGGTAAAATTAATGCTTTCCAGTTTTACTCCTGGTTCTCGCTTTTATGACATAGCAAAGATATCCCCAAATGAAATTACAGCAGAAGTCTGAGAAATTAAAACATCTAGCTCCCTTATTTTATTTCTCTAGTTTAAAGGAATGAAATATTGTATTGTATTCTTTGCTGATATGTGTGTAAGCTCTTTTGGCATCTTTCAAGTCCAGTAGAAAATTCTTCCTCTCTTGCTATTTGCCATTAAAAGCAGTTCATGGGTTTGGAGCTGCTGGCTCTTTAACTTATATTCAGCTTCCACAAGCCACCACTCGCTCAATTAGCTCTTACCTCTTGATTGCAGAAACTATCTTGGGCAACCTTCAATCATGCTACAAGCTATTTCAGAATTCAACGTATGTCTCTATTCATTAAAGGAGGATGGCATTTTGGGGATAAGTCACAACAGAAGACGAAGCCTCAGTGTTCTGAGGACATTCATGAAAATGCCACATCCCATTAGAATGTTCATCTGCAGTCTTAACATTAAATCCTTCGATTCCAACATATCACCAATGGATTTTTAACCACTGGCATCGAGAGTATCCAGATGGTTTAGGAATACATATTAAAAATTAGCAAAGAAATGTTCTGGGAGATTAGAAGGCAAACCAAGCTCATTTCTTTCTTTCTTTCTTAAACAAACAAACAAACAAACATTTATTTAGTTAGTTGAAAGAGTTACACAGAGAGAGAAGGAGAAGCAGAGAGAGAAAGAGGTCTTCCATCCAGTGGTTCACTCCCCAGTTGAGTACAACTGCCAGAGCTGTGCTGATCTGAAGCCAGAATCCAGGAGTTTCTTCTGGGTCTCACATGTGGATGCAAGGACCGGACAACTTGGGCCATCTTCTACTGCTTTCCTAGGCCATAGCAGAGAGCTTGCTCAGAAGTGGTGCAGTCGGGACTTGAACCTGTGCCCATATGGGATGCTGGTTTTGCAGGCAATAGCTTTACCCACTATCACATAGTGCTGACCCATACAGGCTCATTCTAAATATTTTTCATTTTCTCAAATTTGAAACATCACAGAAGTGGTAAGCTGTTCAGTTTTTTTTTATTCCATCTCTATAATCATTTTAAATAATCATTACATGATTAAATATGTGAAATTCCTCTGTTTGCATTTTATTTTCAAGTTGTTAGGTGTATATCTACCCTGACCTCACCAAACAACCCTCTTTTAATATGAAAAACATAATTACATGCTTTCAAAAGTGAATGGAGACTAACTTGTTGAAATATTTCTTTTCCTGTAAATAATACATTGTTAATTAATCTTATATAAATACCAAAACACCAGCAGCCCAGAATCTCAAATGTGTGTTCATTGTAGAAACAATGGCTTCCTAAATGGATCAGAAAAATAGATACTTCTTTATATATAATTCTAAGAGGAAAAACTCAAAGTTCCAAACAAGAAAACCTCATGTAAAAATCTTGAAAGATGTACTTCAAAAGAAATATTTAACATGAGGGTCACAGATTGTCACAGCCAAATCTTAATATTGAAGTAGAAATAAAGGATGAGGAATCAATAGGAAAAGCTTATTGTTCAGTAATAATTTTATTATAATAATTACTGTCTCCTCATTTAAAGGTCATAGAAACAGTTAACAGAAAGGTTGCTTCGGAAGCATATTAGCCTACTGGCTTTTTCTGGAGGTTAGGTTTAAGAGTAGTATATTGTAAGGAAGAACAAAATAGTGCTTGTGTGAAATTATGTTCTCTATGAAATTGCAAAACCTATATATACTGCCTTGTCTTTTCTAAGTCTTTAAGTTACAAACACAGCTGTATTTTCTTTTTATTTCTCCTTCTTTCATTTCTTTCTGTGTTAGCAATAGTGGCATCTGGAAGTGATATATAGTATTTCAATGACACTATTAAAAATAAATACTATTAGTATTGTTTATTTACAATCTCAGCTTTCTTTTTGTAATGCATCTAACTTGTTTAAATTAAATCATTTTGTTTTATCTATATATCTTGCAATAAAGAATATGTAACATATCAGTGTTTTCCAGTATTTTGTGTTACCAATTACTGAGGAAACATATTGCCTCAATTATATTATTGTTAAAATTTTGAGTTATGTATAATGAAATTTTTAAAATTTTATTTACAAAGCTTAGTTTCTGGGATATATCTGCTATTTAACATGTTTTTAATGTAAATTAACAGTGATAGGATATAAATCAGATTGTTTATAATATTTATATAACTTCACTTATTTATAGAATTTCTCTGCTTATTTACTTATTTATTTATTTATATTGATGACCTTTCATGTTGATTAAGTGCTTGAGAATGAATTTATAGAAATCATGTAATCCAAACAGTGCATTTAAAGATTTCAAATTTTTATACACTATTCTTTTTTCTCATTATTTATTAAAATGGGAATGTTAGTAAAGATATTAAAGATTCAGCATAAACCAATGAGGTGATGCAGAAATAAGATTTTAATTCCTGTTTTATATAAATTATTTTGTGTTTAAAAATATGTATTAAATAACATGGAGACTGAAAATTTCTCATTGACATAGTTATTAATATTCAGAGTGGAAAGAGAGAACAAATGAAATCCAATCTTTTAAAACTCATTATCTACTGTTACTTTAATTTTTCTATTATAAAAATATAATTCTAACATGTATGTCTACAAGTTTGTGTCATTGATAGTTAAAATAATATAACTTGCCTATAAATATTATATGGATGATTTATATAAGAAAAATAGTAAACTTTAGAACAGGATTGGTTTGAACTTTAGCATTTTATCCATTTCAAAATTGCACTATATGCTTTAGAATAAAAGCATTATTCTGTTATTTTTTCTAAATTAAAAATTATTCAGTGCAGAAGCAGTTAACACACTCCCTCTTGGAACATATCAGTTTTTCAGAAACATTCAAACCACCATGGAGCAAATGAGAGATATTTGAAGTGCCAATCAAGGAGCTGTTCCTAGATCTTCCCACATATTGGAAAGTTGTTCATTCACTAGAGGTGACAGATACAGATTGTGACAAGCCTCATATTGGGACTCCAGCCCGAGGGGGTATCACAGAGTGAAATGAGGAATAAGAAATTAATGGAGGGAGATGTCACTTGCCAATCTGCCTTCTCATAACTCCTTTCACTTTGGACTACAGTTCACAGTATTATTCAGCAACAGACAATGGGCATATGTGAGATTTGTTTTTATATTTTAGATTCAAGTTGTTAAGACATGGTGCTTGTATTAAATAATTAAAGAATTAATTAAGAATTCTTTTAAGTATTTCAGCAAACTAGGACTTTTATTTATCCTCTAGTGAACATTAAATTTAATTGCACAGAATAAAATTAGAGAAAATTTGAAAGAGAATTTGTAGCTTTAATTTGAACGCTTAGCACTTAGTTGACTGACATCTGAATGTAGCTTTTTTTGGAAGAGGTAGATTCATTTATGACCTATAAATTTCATTTTTCTTGAGTGTAATCCTCTGGAGCTCTTGTTGTCTTTCAGAGCATATATATTTATCATCCTACACAATTTGCAGTTGACAGATTTATATGTTGTATAGTAAGGTATTTAAAAACTGAACTTTCTGAATTCCTCGTGTATCACTCCGACAATCTACTGTGAAAGGATCGTTTCAATAGACATGAAATTTAGGTGAAAATGGTAATAATTAAATATTCCTGAGACATTTTTTTACAACTGTAATCTCTTTAAGTAAATAAACTATACTTTGTACCAGATATAGGTGCTTTATTTTGTAAGTTATTCTATTAAAGATTTATTTAGTTATTGTTCTTTGTTAGTGGATGAAAAAAATTTAATGCAAGGATTGCACAAGTACACAAACATTTATCAAAGGTTAGCAGAACATGAACAACCAAAACAACTAGAGAAAAGTAATAAAAATATGCTTTAAAATATTGGCACAGCTAATTTTGTATCCTACAAATAGAGAACATATCCTCTTTCACCTTGCAGGGAAAGTTTATAAAATATTTCTTTTACAACTATTTATATCCGATAGTGATCAAAATAACTGAACATAGAGAATTTCCAGTGAATTTATAACATCACGGGGTTAATATATACTTATAGTCTTACTTTGATACAATATACCTAGAAATGAATAATATTAATTAAATCACAATACTCAAGTACTCTATTTTTTTTTAAATGCATGTATTGGTTCCAATAAGAAATTAAGCAAAATAAAAATACTTGATAGAAATATAAAATCTAAATATAGAGATGTACCTCTCTGGAAAAATATAACCTGAAATATTTCATTCATATGCTATAAGGTTAGTTTTTATCCTTGAGTTTAGAAAATTTTATTTTTGAAATCAATAATGTCAGTAGAGTACATAATAAAAATTAAAGTGAAAAATGAAAAGCAAACTCTCAAATTAGTTGTAAGCATAAAAATACATGAGAGGTGACATCAGCAAGATAATGGAATTAGAGGTTTCCCACTCATAACCCCCTAGCATGAACAAGTTGGGAGCAATTCATGGATTAAATGGCATTATATGGGAGCTTTGAGATCTAGTTACTAGATTGCCATAGCCCCATGAAGCCCTAGGTTAAAGAAGACCCTCCATTTTGAGAAGACAGACCCATGCCTAGGTGGCAGGCTTGCACTCTGGTCCTTGTTGTTGAACTCTTTACTTAGTGTAGGGCTAATTTTATGTGTGTAAAGTTTGAAAAAACATCTTAGTAAAAAGTAAGAATGAGAATAGGAGAGGGAGGAGGAAGAAGTGCCAGTGGGAAGGAGAGTTGGGTGGCAAGAATCACTATCACTAGGTTCCTATGTATTTATGAAATGCATGAAGTTTGTATACCTTAATTAAAATTTTTTAAAAAAGAATTAAAAACCATACTTCATATTAAAAAAAAAGACTCAATTACAGCTCCTTTGGCTTTGTTGCTAACAGTGACACCATCTGCCAAGGAACCCTGGAAAAGCCAGGTACACCAACACCTTGGGTAATAGACTGAAAAATATTCCACCGGGTAGACTCTGAAGTGGTCCAGGATTCATGTTCAGGCCCTCTCAGCTGTGTCTGGGAGCAGCCCTGCACCTATGGAACTGATATTGCCCATATTTTCAGAGATTGTCAATACAGAGATTTTCAAAGATTGATTAATCCAAACTACCCAAAGCCATTTACAGGTTCACAGCAATTCTTACTAAAATTCAAGTGGTATTTTAAGCAAAAATAGGGAATAAAAATCCAACAAATTCACATGGAACTATTAAAGAATCTGACTAGTCAAGCAATGTCAAACAAGAAGAACCAAAGTGCCAGACATCAAACATGATGACTTCATAATATATTACAAATCTCTACTAATAAAAATAGTGTGATAATGACATAAAAACATACACAAATAGAATAGAATAGAATAGAATAGAATAGAAAGCCAAAAATATACCCAGGCATCTACAGTGGTACTTCATAATCTTTTTAGCAAAAATGAAATGAAGATAAATATATTTTAGTGTAAAAATTGAAACTACTCTATTTTTTTATAATATGAATTTGCTATGATCTTTCTGCATGAACACTCGTACATTCAATCAAACTCTGATAAAAATACCAAGAGCACACAAGGGGAAAGAATAGGCTAGTCAATAAATAGAGCTGCTATAACAAGTTTGCTCCTTATAAAAAAATAAAAATTTATCCCTGTCTTATACCACAAACAAGAATCAACTCAAAATAGATTCATGACTTCAATGAAAGACTGGAAATCTCAGTAGTCTTAGAAGAAAACATAGGGGGAAATTCTTCATGATATTGGTCATGTTAATAATTTCTGTTATGACACTAAAAGCATGTGCAACAAAATAATAAGTAGATAAGGAAATATAAAAATAAAAGGCTCTGTAAAGGAGCAATCAACAGGGTGAAAAAGATATCCTATGGAGTATGATAAAATATTTGCAGATGTATATCCAATAGAATGTTAACAGCCAAAATACTTAAGAAAATCACACAACTGAATAACAAAAAAGCAACCAAATTTAAAAAATTGACAAAAGACCTGGCTAGACATTTTTCCAAAGGGGAAAAAAAAATAACAAAATACCAACTAATGAAGCTAAAGGTGTTCATAAAGCATCAGAGAAATGCATGTCAAAATCACAATGATATCCCCTCATCCCTGTTGGGATGGCCATTATTAAAAAGTCAAGAGATAACAGGTTGGCAGGGGTGTGGGGAAAATAGCCTAATACACTGTTGTTGGGAATGTAAGCTGACATTTTAAAAAAGAATGAGACTCAGAGGCAGAGGCAGAGAGAGAGAGAGAAATCTTTCATCCCCTGATTCACTCCCCTAAATGGTTGCAGTGGCCAAGGGTGGGGCAGACCAAAACCAGGAGTCAGGAGCTACATCCAGGGCCCCGATGTGGATGCAGGGCCCCAAGCAATTAACAGGGAATTGGATAAGAAGGAAAGTAGCCAGCAGGGACTTAAATCAGTACCCATATGTAATGCCAGCATTGTAGGCAATGGCTCTACCTGCTATGCCAAAGTGCCAGGCCCGTAAATTGGCATTTTTATCATGGCAAACAGAATGGAAGTTCCTGTAAAAATTAAAAACCAACTGCATGATATCTATTTTCACTTCTGGATATATATTCTTTGGAAATGAATTCAGTGTCTCAAAGCAATATCTGTAATCTACTCAAAATAGCCAAGATGTGGTAACAAACTAAATATTCATTGACGGATAAATGGATTAAAATGTCATATATTGTATATTAAAAATTGGTAGTTTCCTTAATGCAATTACCACTTAGAAAACATTATAGAAGTAACTTATCTACTATCGATCACTACCCAAAAGAGCCAAGACAGAGGAAACAATTATAAGTAAACAATCTCATACTTATATGAAGAAAAAAAAAAAACAACTAATGGAGAATTGCATTATGGAACAAATATGTAAACTGTAGCAAGAATACATTTGTAAATATCAAATCAAAACAAATACCATTAAATTAAGATTTTTAGATTATATAAACTAACTCCAAATATTATGTCAATATGTGAAAATGACTAAAAGTTTCAGACAAAAAAAGAGCTTACTACAGGAATTTTTCCTTTCCCATATTAATTAGTATTTTTGAATGTTTACTTCTTAATATACTGTGACTATGATGTAAAAATGAAAATTTAGATTACTGTAACAAAACAAAATGGGACATAATAATCAAACTTAAATATTCGAAACTTAAATCTGTGCAAAAATATACTCATTAAATAATTGCCAGAAGTCTAATTGGATTTTTAGTTGAATTAACTAAAGTTGAATTAACTTTATATATAAAATATTTTTAAATTCAAAATATCAATAATTAGTTTTTCCTTCGTGATATATTCCTTCTATTGTAAATTTATATGCAAAATAAAATTGTACAAAAAATAACATTTCATTTTTAGTCACCACCTTATTGCAAGGTGTTGATTTAAACCACAAATATATGCCTCTTATATTATTAAATCACATCAGAATAATGAAACCTGAATAAAAATAAAGTATCAAGAAATTCATTATAATGTTTATGAAATATGAGATGATAGAGCAATTTTCCTCGGAGAATGGAAATGTTTTGACTTATACTCACTGATATTCAGTTAATGAGACATGTACCAAATGCTGATTTCTCTGCTACTTTTCAAACAACATCTGTCATTTAAATACTAATAAAATAATTTTTGACATGGGGAAATATTAAATATGCACATTTTCTCAAATTATTAAACAAGGGTATTCCTTATGTTTCTTTTTCTTTCCCTTTTTTTCTGCCCTCTCCTCTGTTCCCCCTTACTTTCTTTCCTTCCTTCTATTTTTCTACCTATGGAATATGAACATCCTCATTATGGTAGCATTTATATTGAAATACACCCTATGTTAGTAGAAGACAACTCAATGTTCTTCTAAATTACTGTCTTCCTTTAACTTTTTCACATTCGTTGCTTTACATCATTAATGATACAAGCTTGGTCTGCACAACTATATATTAGTGGTTTTTCCTCAGATAAGAAAAAAAAGTTAATCTTATCTCAGAGAAGTATAAATATGAAGCAGAATTGTTAAAATTATCTTTGAACTAATTTTTAAATATTCGATGAGTAAAGGCAATGATTTTCTTAAAACATATGTCCCCAAGGGAAAAATTAGTACATTAAAAACATAACAGCAAATTGATTGACCCAAGGTATAAAATTGCAAGTAGAAGAGGGAAAAAAGGGCAACGAAATAATGCAATATGCATTTACCTCAGTAACAGAAGGTGATTTAAAATAAACTTCTTTAGAGTCGTCCTCAAATCATTCACTGAGAGCTTGAATTCTCTTACTGGAGCCTTGCTGATACTGCTTTGGAGGCACACATGGTTTTTCACATGTGTATTCTTCCATGCTGCGGAAGATGAAACATGCAATTTTACCATAAGTTGTGCTTCAGGTAGTCTTTAACAATAAAACATTAGACCTTTAATAAAAGGTGCATGCTCTGTAACTAGTTTTCTCTACATTAAGTGAAAAATGGGGTAAAAATTAATTTTAATTTAATATTACTTTGCTATTAAACATTAGCAAAACATGCAGAAACAAAGAAAACAAACATAAGTGTTTCCAATTAAGTTATTGCCCAATAACATTAACTATACTCTTAGTGTTACTGTTAATTCTATAATATTCCATTAACCATCACTATCCCTACTATTTTGTAGCTAGCTTTATATCTTTTTGTCTCCTCTCAAATCTCTACCATTTTCTCCCCCATTGTTTTCTCTTTTACTTGATATTATTGCTTCCTAATAGAAAGAATTGTTTTATTATTATTTATTTGAAAGAGTTAGAGAGAGAGGTAGAGACAGAGAGAGAGGTCTTCCATCCGCTGGTTCATTCCTCAGATAGATGCAAGGGCTGGAGCTGTGCCCAAAGCCAGGAGCCAGGTGCTTCTTCCAGGTCTCCCACGTGGGTGCTGGAGCCCAAGGATTTGGAACACCTTCTACTGCTTTCGCAGGCCATAGCAGAGAGCAGGATTGGAAGAGGAGTAGCCAGGACCAGAACCGGAGCCCATATGGGATGCTGGCGCTTCAGGCCAGGGTTTTAGCCTCCTGTGCCACAGCGCCGGCCCCTGATAGAATGACTCTGTCCTTTGTTCTAGACCCTGTCTAGCACACTTGGGCCTCATTCCTTTGTAATCATAACCTCTACTCTACCACCAATGGCTCTACTCCCAACCTGTGTGTACTGATGGTCCTCTTCCCCACTTAATGCTGTATAATTGTTCAAACCTGGTAAATGCCACTCTTAGGATCATTGGTTACTATCCTCACTCTGTCTTTTATGACCTTGTCTAAATATGATCAGAGTCGGCAAACTTGGAAGGCTTCCATAGCCTTGGCAACTCATGACGACAGCCTAGGGTGGTAACTGGCGCCATAAACTAGAGTGTCAATTTGTTGGGTGAACAACAGGAGCCACTGTGCACTTGCTCCTCATGTGGGATCTCTGTCCTTAATGTGCTGTACATTGTGATTTAATGCTATAACTAGTAATCAAACAGTATGTTTCACTTTGTGTTTCTATGTGGGTGCAAACTGTTGAAATCTTTATACTAAATTGATCTTCTGTATATAAAGAGAATTGAAAATGAATCTTGATGCAAATGGAAGGGGAGAGGGAGCGGGAGAGGGGAGGGTTGCGGGTGGGAGGGAAGTTATGGGAGGGGGAAGCCATTGTAATCCATAAGCTGTACACTGGAGATTTATATTCATTAAATAAAATTAAAAAAAAAGAATTACCAAGACAAATTGTCAATACTACCGCTATCACATCTGAACCCTTACCTATCTGCTCAGATATTTGACACCCCTTTTACTTAGATGGCTGTCCAGATTCCTACCCAAGGTCAGACTCTGTGAGGCTGATTCACTGCGTATCTTCCATACTTGCTCCTACAGATGTTCATATCGTACTCCCCTGTCTTTGGTATGTTTCATCAGCCTTCCTCTCTTTACTAATAGTCATGTCTGTATATAGCTCTTTGTCATTTATCACATTTTAAGAATGAAAATAAACAAAAGTTCCCCTAATCCTGTCCCAGTGGCCTCTTCATTTCTCTACTATAACCTTACTTGAATTTTTGTTCTGCACTGGGTGTCTCCAGTTCTGTTCTTTCTATCACAAACACAGGCTTTCGCATTCTCCCTCATGGCTTCTCTGTTCCTGCTCTTTTCAAAATAATCATTACTTCAAAAATAACTAATTCAAAAGAGAAACTTCTTCATGACACAGATTGCTCTGTTTGTTTGGTTTTTTTCTGTTTTGTTTTGTTCTAGGCATTCAAGATTTAAAGGTGTTGATTTTCCTCGAGACTTGTTTCTGTTCATTTTCAGTCTTTGTGTGTCACATTTTGCAAGCCAAATGCCAGATTCATTAGTTCTGCCAAAATTGTCCTATTGTCACCCATTCCCAGATTGTCCAACTCATGGCCTTAAATTCTTTATGTACTCTTGATTACATATGGTTTCATCTCTTGGCAACAGCTTTTTTTCCCCTATAATTACAGATGAACTTATACAGCTATTACTTCAGTATCTTTTCTTAATGATCTAATAGTTATCTCATACTTAGTAAGTTATAATGAATTCTGGCCATTACTTCAGAAAAGTGCAGAGCCACATAATCAGCAAATGAGCTGATACAAGAAAAAAAATGCTAATTTTAATGTCAATTTTAGCAAAGTATTAGTTGAAGCAGAAAGGAAGGGAGGATTATTTTAAGCTTGATCTACTAACTGCCCAGTCTCACTCATTTTTGTGAAACTGTGCCTGCCAATCATTCTGGAACTTTATTAACAGGTAAGATAATGTGGAGCACTCATGGGTAGTGAGTATTCAAGTGGAGAATAATAACAGATCCTATTCATACTTTATATTTTCTATAAGCCTTTGCATATGCACCCACCGCTGTAAATTAAGTAAGTTTTCTGAACTCTGTTCCTTTACGATTTAGGAATCTGTCTCCTTCCTATTTTTTGTCTGAGAGCATTTCTAACACTGTGTTAACTTGTGCAGCTACATTCAGCCAGCATCCTTAAATATGGATGGCTTTTCTACACCAATGATGGAAGGAGGTTAATGGCTATAACTTCCTCACACTTAATAGAATTAATCTGAGATTTGTTTTATAGCTTCTAAGAATTGCTAATGGATGGCATCCTGTTGGTCTATGATTGTTAGTGGACATTCTATTGTATTTCTCCATTTTTCTCATTGATTTTGTCCATCTCTTCCCTTTTATTTTCTGGGATTACAAATACGACTTGCATCCAGCTTCTTGATTAAGTTTCTTTTAAGGAGAAAATGTCTGTTGAGTAAAAAAAACTAGGTAATATTTGCCCAGTTATACAAATGATGGCAAAGATTCTGCTAGTTGAGAAATAAGAGTAAGTTATTTCAGATTAGGAAAACAGTATATGACAAATTAGTGAACTAAAACAAAATTCCCAGGAAACAGTGAACCAGTGAAATATCATTGTAGTAAGTGATGGGAACAATGACATATGATTCTTGAGAATTAGGCAGAGAGTATAGTTCTATTTCGGTTTTGAATTAAGTGCAATAGGAAATCATTGTAGAATTATCAGTACAGAGAGAGATAAGCAAATATAATGCTCCCTTCTTTACTGTAATATATCAGGAGAGACTAGAATGGTAGTATATCCAAGGATAGAACCAGGCCATCATTGAACCTAGAAGTACATATAAAGCTATTGTAGACTGCAATCAATGGCACTTGACTTTGAAGCAAACATAGACACTAGGAAGAAGACTATGTCCTAGAAGAGATAGGAAAGCCAGATATTTCTCTGTAGATAGGTTAAACAGGAACATAAATTGGTACATTTCTAGGTATGGAAATTCAATGTTGCAGTTAATATTTACAATATTCAGAAATTTTGACATACCATGTGTACTATGTTTTTTCTGTTTTTAAAGATTTATTTATTTATTTGAAAAGTAGATACAGGTAGAGAGAGGGAGATCAATCTTTCATCCTCTAATTCACCTCCCAAAAGGCCACAATGGCTGAGAATCAAACTTAAACCAGGAGCCTGGAACTACATCTAGGTATCCAATGTGAGAGGCAGGAGCCCAAGCAGTTAGGTCATCTTCTGCTTCTTTCCAGAGCACATTAGCAGGGAGCTAGATTGAAAGCAGGGCAAACAGGACTCAAACCAGAACTCAGATATTGCATGCTGGTGATGCAAGTGCAGCTTAACCTCTGCACCAGAGCAGCAGCCTCAGTATTCTATTATTAGCAATTTAACAAACGTGTGAAGATATAACATTTTCAAATGTATTAATTTAATATAAATATGTATTTCATAGGAATATAATTATGTATATATAGTAGAATTATACTATGTATGCATATACTTATATAAATGAAAATTATCCATATACATATATAAAGATGCTGTTTGAAAATATGTGAAGTTATATATCTATAAGAATATTAACTGATTTCACAAAGCACAGGACTACTATCAGCCCTTATGTTTAGATTCCCTAACATTCAAGAATATTTATGAAATAGTATATTATTCAGTTGTTACAAAAAAAAAAACTGACCTATACCAATATAGCTCAACTTCCAAGGTTTATTACTGGAAATCATCAAGGAGCAGAAAATTTCATACCGTTTTGCATTTTATGTGTAATGCCAAATTATCTTTTACACATAAAAATGCAAACTTTAAGTTATTATTTAAGTTAATGTCAAAAATCAGTTTTATGAATTTGGATTATTTATTATTTAAGTGAAAGTGAAAGAGAAAGCTGGAATGTCACTGAAACTACAATAATTTATATATATTATAGTAATAATTTAGAATCTTGATGATTCCAGTTTGTTTAGCATTTAGGTATTCTGTATGCATACAGTTTCCTCCTCAGACCATTCATAAAGAAATGTGAATGAGTATATGTTAATCAGATATTTCTAATCACTTGCAGGTGTTCCCCCTTCATTTTTCTATTTCCTGTTTGCTATCTCTATAGTTTCTATTTCTTTTCCTATATTCTCTTTATCCCCATTCCCATGCTTGCCTTAAACATCTCAATCAATGTTTACTTACTTTTAAGTATTCTCCTAAAATTAACTATCAAACTTCAATTTATCAGTAGATGGGAAATATATTAAAGAATAAATGCCATATTTCAACACAATCCTTTTTTAAAGATTTATTTATTTATTTGAAAATCAGAGTTACAAAGAGAGAGAGATCAGAAACAGACTTTCCATCTGCTCACAACAGCTAGAGCTTGATCAGGCCAAACTCAGGAGTTGAAAATCCAAGCCTCTTACATTGAAGGCAGAATCTCAGATACTTAAAGTGATCATCACCTGCTACCTCCCAGGATACACACTAGCAAGAAACTGGAGCATTAGAGTAAAGTCAGGACTCAAAGCCAGACAGAGATGCGATGTGGGTCTCCAAAGCATCCTAATCACTGTGCCAAAGATCTGTCTCTGTTGGGTTAGTATTGCATACTTCTAGGAGAGCATTTACCCCTATCTTAGATATTTACTTTTTATAGTAAATTAAATTTAAAAATTAAAATAAAAAATTAAATTTGTTTTTGTTGGGTTTGCTTATCTGACAGGCTTTATTTTCAAACTATAAATTCATCTATCATATTTATAATTCAAAACAAAAAGTTATAATCGTACAGATGTGAATAATTAATCAAACATTACGTTTGGAAGCCTGGTTGCATATTAAAACAACAGAGAATGTGTATTATATAAATTGTTCTAATACCTCAAAAGTACAATTTGCAAAATGAAATGGAGAATAAGACAGTATTATTTTGAAAAAGAGGCTCTTTGCATCACCATCTTGAAGTCTTGTTATGGGATTAATTAGAAATAATGAGCTTTGTGTGGAAACTTTTTTATTGTGTCTCAAAGGGATTGTAAATAATAGAAATCTGAAGAGCTAATAAGAAATGACACTGTATTACATTATATAGAGAAACACTAAAGAACAATTGTTGGGTTTTTTTCCCCAATTATACACCAGCACTGGAAAGGAAAAGAAGATATTGTCACAAATTCTCTTTCAATTACAACAATATAAAACACAGCACTTTAGCTAGTTAATTGCTGTCATGTCCTGGGGTAAAGAAAAATTGTTTAACAAAAGATAATAGTCTTTTCACATACTAATAAAAAATTCTTGCTCACGTGTCAGACCATCTCTTCTTACCTCACTTTCACAAGTGTGATTCTTAAAGACAGAAAAGCAATTTTACAGCTGTATCAATGCCAGAGGTCATATCCCTTTATAGATTATGATTGTTAAAATAATCAAAAGTGAAAGAAAATAATGTGAACTACTTTATGGAAATAAATTGTCATAGATAGATACATGTTCTTTTTGCCAAGAGGAAATAAAAAATTATTCCTCTTACTCACATTCAGCAGAGGTCAAGGGATTAAACTGGTAGTTGAGTGCAAATGCTCTCATCCCAGACCGAACTCTGCTCTGTAGTCATACACTGTACCTTCTCTGTCATGAGATGATTTAGAAACGTTGAGAATAAAAGCCAATTTTAAATAATGTTTTTCTTTATTTACTCATCATACTCAATGACAGAGATATCACAGAATGAAGAACAGACATGTGAGCTTGCAGCTCCTCAGTCATGAACTTAGCTATGACACATCTTTAGGATTTTGAAAGGAAAGTAAACCCTTAAGTTGTCAAAATAACTTAGGACTGTAAACAACAATCAGATTTCACTCATATACATTACATTTTTTGTACTTTGTACAGCCCTGTTTATACTTTTGAGGAACAATAATTTTTACTACTTACTACTTGTTGAATATTTTATTTGGTAGAGGGTTAAGATTGTGCTTATAAAATAAACTTAAAGTACATTTGTGTAAAAGTTAAAAGAAAAAATAAGACAGGAGGAGAAGGAATAGTAGTGTATTAAAGGGAGGGAGAATAGTGTGAGGAAGTATCATTATGCTCCTCAATCTGTATATATGATATACATGAAATTTGTTCACCTCATATACATAAAAACATTAAAAATTATTAAAAAACAAATTAGGAAAACTGGTTTAATTAAGCTAAGAAAAAGTTTCTTTAAAATATAAATTTCTTGGCATAAAGTTCTCCCCAAAAATAATGAGTGGCATTTACCAAATTGATACTTTCATTTTAGGATATTGTAAAAATACACACACACAAAAAGAAACAACTTCATATTTCTGTAGACAGTAGTTTTTTATCACTATTTAATTCTATTTGAAAATGTATCTAAATAGGATATCTAGCCACATCAATCTAGAATATACATTAAAGCACCCATTCCTTCATATACCTAGAAATCATGTGTAATACACGAAGCCCAGTGCAGATTTACTGAAATTATAGTAGTGCAAGATGAATGGGGTCTCCATGTCTGGTGAGACTTAACAGTCATTAAACAATGAAAAAATATATACACAAGGTACTGTAAGACTCTAAAAATAACACAAAGTTGATACTTCAGATGGAAATTGAAGTCAGATGTGAAGAGGCCTCTTTGAATTATATGGTTTAGAAAAGACTTCTCTGAGCAAGGAATAATGAGAAACGGCTTGAACTAAGAGCTCAGGGTGCCTGCTTATGACATGGGCTATGTTTCCCCTGATGTGTGCAAGTATGTTTTCACAATACCATCCTCTCATCCATTATGCAAGCATCTGTTCGAATTTGGCTGCTAGCAGAAACAAGCTGAACACGTGTGTGTTTGTATGTGTGTGTTGTAAAATGGTTTGGTAAGGATAATTTGCTAGTTGTTTGTACTCTTGATTCCAATTAAGAAAAAAGTCCTCTTTGAAGAAGTCCAGCTTCCCTGGTAGAGACCATTATTTACATAATGTAAATGCATATTCCTTTAAAACTTAATGCTGAGATGCTAACCCTAATTACTTCAATGGAAATACCTTTGAGACCTTTTTGTAAAAATTTAAGCCATGCATTGTTATTCCAGAACGAATCCATCTGATTTTCAAAGGGTAGAATATGACGAACTGGCAAGTTAATAAGCTCCTTTAGTGGTATTTATATGCACTAAATCTGAGAATCTCTGCTAGAAGTGCCATATGCCTGCCATTCTATCTGATGCCTCAAGTACATGGTGATCTTTAGATAATGACACACATGTGATTCGACTGTTTCTTCCTCCAAACATGATTAACTGACAGTAAAATCTAAGGGATTCACTTTCTTATTTTGTTGTGATTCTTAGTTTTTTTTTAATAAAAACTTTATTAAATGACATTATAAAGAATGATGTACTGCAAAAAATATGAAACATTTAAATTGGAAAAATATGTAAAAATAAATAACGTTTAAAGTATGTTCAATCCCTTAGTGACTCTTGCTCCTTTTTTATTCTGAAGAGCTTCAGGACTTTATTGTAGGAACCAGTTCTCCTTTTACTAATTTAATATTTGAAGAGAGAATATATCCCAAATATGATATGGAGATATAGTGTACATGATTCCCTCCGAGAATTTTGCTTCAATATGATAAGTTTAGATCAATGGTACCCAATATGTGGTATGCACAAGTGCCTGTCTATGAACAGTTTTTTCTGGCTCACCAGAAAATGAACTTGTGCTAGAAATAGAAAACAACCAATGCTTTCCTCTTCCAGAAAGTCATGTTTCCAACCACCTCCACTCACCTCATGGATTGCCAAAATATCAGTGAAACTAACCAGCATGGTGTATTAAGTATCAGAGTTTATTTATAATTGGCTGCACACTTCTACTTAGGAACCAATAAAATACAATTGTAGACCAATCTCTTTCAGTAGCATAGACTCGAACTATCCCATATGTAACACATTCATTGTATTCTTTGTTTATTTATTCAAAACTGAGACTTTCAGTTTTGAAAAACTTTCAATTTCACTTTTTGTAGAAAATTTATGTTTATTTATTCAAAACTGAGACTTTCAGTTTTGAAAAACTTTCAATTTCACTTTTTGTAGAAAGTTTGTGAAAATTTCTAAAAAAAATTTATTTTCTTTTGAGTGTGTGAAACTCAAAATTATATTTGTATAAAAAGAGAGAGGTTAAAAAAACAGGTAAAATACTAATAAGTTTTGACACATAATAGGTGCTTATATTGTGTAGACATAAATCAATCTGTGTATGTCCCTACACAGAGACAATGATTAGGTCAATAAGGACATTTTATTGGCTGTTCCAGAATTTATGCAAGATGTTGAATACATGGTGAAAAGCACATGACACTCATCTTCAAGAGTTATGAGAGAGGAGCTGGTGCTGTGGTTTAGTGGATTAATCCTCCACTTGCAGTCCCGGCAACTCATAAGTTTGAGTCCCAGCTGCTCCACTTCCAATCCAGCTCTCTGCAATGGCCTGAGAAAGCAGTAGAAGATGGCATGAGTCCTCAGTTCCCTGTACTCACATAGCAGACCCAGAAGAAGCTCCTGGATCATACCTTTGGATATGTTCAGCTCCAGCTGTTGTAGCCATTTTGGGAGTGAACCAACTGCAGGATGACTCTCTCTCTCTCTCTCTCTCTCTACCTCTGCTGTCTGTAACTCTGCCTTTCAAATAAAATAAAGTAAATCTTTAAAAAAAAGTCTGACAAGAAGTGTGATAGTGAAGAGAAATCAAAATGAAATGAAGAACTCAATAGATCAAATGAAAAACACATTAGAGAGCTTTAAAAACAGGGTCAGTGAAGCAGAAGAGGGAATATCGGACTTAGAAGACAGAGAACAGGAAATTATACAGTCAAACCAAAGAAAAGAAGAGGAAATTAGAAATCTAAAAAAATATTGTTGGGAATCTACAGGATACTATCAAAAAACCCAACATTCAGGTTCTAGGAGTTTCTGAAGACATGGAGAGAAAGGATTAGAAGGCCTTTTTAGTGAGATACTAGCAGAGAACTTCCCTGGTTTAGAGAAGGACAGAGACTCCTAGTACAGGAAGCTCATAGAACCCCTAATAAACATGACCAAAAGAGATCCTCACCACGACACGTTGTAAT
Source organism: Lepus europaeus (assembly GCF_033115175.1). NCBI lineage: Eukaryota > Metazoa > Chordata > Mammalia > Lagomorpha > Leporidae > Lepus > Lepus europaeus. The sequence continues at coordinate 63,929,644 of NC_084842.1, read as the reverse complement.
CAAACTCACCACAGTGAAACATAAAGAAAAGATTCTAAAATGTGCAAGAGAGAAACGTCAGATTACTCTCAGAGGATCTCCAATTAGACTCACAGCAGACTTCTCTTCAGAAACCTTATAGACTAGAAGGGAATGGTGAAACATAGCCCAGGTACTAAGAGAGAAAAACTGCCAGCCCAGAATATTATATCCTACAAAGCTCTCATTTGTGAATGAAGGTGAAATAAAGACCTTTCACAGCAAACAGAAATTGAAAGAATTTGTCGCCACTCGTCCAGCCAGGCAAAAGATGCTTAAAGATGTGTTACATACAGAAACAAAGAAACACGGCAATCAATATGAAAGAAGGTAAAGGAAGGAAACGTCACACAACAAAAGATCACAGGAAGTTCAAAGCATATATTAGAAAACATCTTTGACAAATGGCAGGGCAAAGTTACTACTTGTCAATAGTCACATTGAACGTTAATGGCCTGAACTATCCAGTTCAAAGACACAGATTGGCTGATTGGGTTAAGGAACAAAACCCATCTATTTGCTGCTTACAAGAAACACATCTTTCCAACAAAGATGCATACAGACTGAAAGTGAAAGGCTGGGAAAAGATACACCAAGCCAACAGAAATGAAAAAAAAAAAGAGCAGGTGTAGCCATATTAATATCGGACAACATAAACTTTACCACAAAAACTATTAGGAGAGACAAAGAGGGACACTATATAATGATTAAGGGATCCATTCAACAGGAAGATATAACGATTATCAATGTATATGCACCTAATTACAGGGCACCAGCTTATTTAAAAGACTTGTTAAGGGACTTAAAGGGAGACTTAGACTCCAATACAATAGTTCTGGGTGACTTCAATACTCTACTGTCAGAAATAGATCAGAGCCGACGCTGTGGCTTAACAGGCTAATCCTCCGCCTTGCGGTGCCAGCACACAGGGTTCTAGTCGCAGCTGGGGCGCCGGATTCTATCCCGGTTGCCCCTCTTCCAGGCCAGCTCTCTGCTATGGCCCAGGAAGACAGTGGAGGATGGCCCAAGTCCTTGGGCCCTGCACCCCATGGGAGACCAGGAGAAGCACCTGGCTCCTGGCTGCAGATCAGTGAGATGTGCTGGATGCAGTGGCCATTGGAGGGTGAACCAACGGCAAAAAGGAAGACCTTTCTCTCTGTCTCTCTCTCTCTCACTATCCACTCTGCCTGTCAAAAAAAAAAAAAAAAAAAGAAAGAAATAGATCAACCAGACAGAAGATCAACAAGGAGACAGTAGATTTAAATGACACTATAGCCCAAATGAATTTAACAGATAGATACAGAACTTTCAATCCTACACGTAAAGAATTTACATTCTTCTCAGCAGTATATGGAACCTTCTCTTGGATTGACCACATACTTGGCCAAAAAGCAAGTCTCAGCAAATTCAAAAGAATGAGAATCATACCATGCAGCTTCTCAGACCACAAAGGAATGAAATTGGAAATTAGCAACTCAGGAATCCCTAGAGCATATGCAAACACATGGAGAATGAACAACATGCTCCTGAATGAACACTGGGTCATAGAAGAAATCAAAAGAGAAATTAAAAACTTTCTGGAAGTAAATGAGAATAACAACACAACATACCAAAACTTAAGGGATACAGCAAAAGCAGTGTTAAGAGGAAAGTTTATAGCAATAGGTGCCTACATCAAGAAATTGGAAAGGCTCCAAATAGATAAGCTTTTAATTCATCTCAAGGATCTAGAAACACTGCAACAAACCAGACCCAAACCTATTAGGAGAAGAGAAATAATTAAAATCAGAGAAGAAAGCAATAGGATTGAATAAAAAAAAATACAAAAAATCAGCAAAACGAGGAGCTGGTTTTTTGAAAAAAATAAAAAAAATTGACACCCCATTGGCCCAACTAACAAAAAAATAAGAGAAAAGACCAAAATCAAAAAAAAATCAGAGATGAAAAAAAAAACATAACAATAGATTCTACAGAAATAAAAAGAATCATCAGAATTTACTAGAAGGACATGTATGCCAGCAAACAGGGAAATCTATCAGAAATGGATAGATTCCTGGACACATGCAACCTACCTAAATTGAACCAGGAAGACATACAAAACCTAAACAGACCCATAACTGAGACAGAAATTGAAACAGAAATAAAGGCCCTCCCAACAAAGAAAAGCCCAGGACCAGATGGATTCACTGCTGAATTCTACCAGACATTTAAAGAAGAACTAACTCCAATTCTTCTCAAACTATTCAGAACAATCCAAAAAGAGGGAATCCTCCCAAATTCTTCCTATGAAGCCAGCATCACCTTAATTCCTAAGCCGGAAAAAGATGCAGCATTGAAAGAGAATTACAGACCAATATCCCTGATGAACATAGATGTAAAAATCCTCAATAAAATTCAGGCCAATAGAATGCAACAATACATCAGAAAGATCATCCACCCAGACCAGGTAGGATTTATCTGTGGTATGCAGGGATGGTTCAATGTTTGCAAATCAATCAATGTGATACAACACATTAACAGAATGCAGAAGAAAAACCATATGATTATCTCAATAGATGCATAGAAAGCATTTGATATAATTCAACACCCTTTCATGATGAAAACTCTAAGCAAACTAGGTATGGAAGGAACATTCCTCAATACAATCAAAGCAATTTATGAAAAACCCATGGCCAACATCCTATTGAATGGGGAAAAGTTGGAAGCATTTCCGCTGAGATCTGGTACCAGACAGGGATGCCCACTCTCACCACTGCTATTCAACATACTTCTGGAAGTTTTAGCCAGAGCCATCAGGCAAGATAAGGAAATTAAAGGGATACAAATTGGGAAGGAAAACTCAAACTGTTCCTCTTTGCAGAAGATACAATTCTTTATTTAGGGGATCTAAAGAACTCTACTAAGAGACTGTTGGAACTCATAGAAGAGTTTGGCAAAGTAGCAGGATATAAAATCAATGCACAAAAATCAACAGCCTTTGTATAAATAGGCAATGCCACGGCTGAGAAAGAACTGCTAAGATCAATCCCATTCATAATAGCTACAAGAACAATTGAATACCTTGGAATAAACTTAACTAAGGATGTTAAATATCTCTACGATGAGAATTACAAAACTTTAAAGAAAGAAATACAAGAGGATACCAAAAAATGCAAAATTTTCCATGCTCATGGATTGGAAGAATACACATCAGCAAAATGTCCATTGTCCAAAAAGCAATTTATAAATTCAATGTGATACCAATCAAGATGCCAAAGACCTTCTTCTCAGAATTAGAAAAAAATGATGCTGAAATTCATATGGAGACGCAAGAGACCACAAATAGCTAAAGCAATCTTGAATAACAAAAACAAAGCCAGAGGTATCACAATACTAGATTTCAGGACATACTACAGGGCAGTTGTAATCAAAACAGCATGGTGCTGGTACAGAAACAGATGGATAGACCAATGGAACTGAATAGAAACACCAGAAATCAACCTAAACATCTACAGCCAACTTATATTTGATAAAGGATCTAAAACCAATTCCTGGAGCAAGGACAGTCTATTCAACAAATGGTGCTGGGAAAATTAGATTTCCACGTGCAGAAGCCTGAAGCAAGACCCCTACCTTTCACCTTACACAAAAATTCACTCAACATGGATTAAAGACTTAAATCTACGACCCGACACCATCAAATTATTAGAGAACATTGGATAAACACTGCAAGATATCGGCATCGGCAAAGACTTCTTGGAAAAGACCTCAGAGGCACAGGTAGTCAAAGCCAAAATTAAATATTGGGATTGCATCAAATTGAGAAGTTTCTGTACTGCAAAAGAAACAGTCAAGAAAGTGAAGAGGCAACCGACAGAATGGGAAAAAATATTTGCAAACTATGCTACCGATAAAGGATTAATAACTAGAATCTACAAAGAGATCAAGAAACTCCATATCAACAAAACAAACAACCCACTTAAGAGATGGACCAAGGACCTAAGTAGACATTTTTCAAAAGAGAAAATCCAAATGGCCAACTGGCTAAATTGGCAAAGAAAAAAGCCATCTGCAACTTAATGTTTATTGCAGCTCAATTCACAATAGCTAAGACCTGGAATCAACACAAATGCCCATCAACAGTAGACTGGATAAAGAAATTATGGGACATGTACTCTATACAATACTATACAGCAGTCAAAAACAATGAAACCCGGTCATTTGCAAAAAAAATGGAAAACATCATGCTGAGTGAATTAAGCCAGTCCCAAAGGGACAAATATCATATGTTCTCCCTGATCGGTGACAACTAACAAGGCACAGAAAAGGAAACCTGTTGAAGTGAAATGGACACTATGAGAAACAGTGACTTGATCAGACCTTGTCCTGATTGTTGGTGTACAATGTAATACTTTATCCCTTTTAGTATATTTTTTGTTCTACTTACTACTATTGGTTGAACTCTGTAATCAACACACATTTATTCATAGGTGTTGAAATTTAACTGAAAAGTGATCCCTGTTAAATATAAGAGTGGGAATAAGAGAGAGAGGAGATGTCAATTTGGAACATGCTCAACCTGACTTGTCCCAAATGGGGGAGTTAGAAATGTGCCAGGGGATTCCAATACAATCCCATCATGGTGGCATGTACCAATGCCATCTCACTAGTCCAAGTGATCATCTTCAGTTCACAATTAATCACACTCATAGGTCTAAGAGTCAAAGGGATCACACAAACAAGACTATTGTCTGCTAATACTAACTAATAGAATCAAAAAGGGAGAGTATGATCCAACATGGAAAGTGGGATACACAGCAGACTTGTAGAATGGCAGATGTCCTAAACAGCACTCTGGCCTCAGTATCAGCCCTTAAGGCACTTGGATCTGGCTGAAGAGCCCATGAGAATATTTTAGGCATGGAAAGCCAAGACACTCTGGAAAAATAAAAAAGGAAAGAAGAAGACCTAAATGAAAGATCTCTGCGAGTGAGAACCCAGTGGAAAGAACGGGGCCATCAAAGAAGGAGGTACCTTTCTCTGAAAGGAGGATAGAACTTCCACTTTGACTATGACCTTGTCGAAATAAGATCGAAGTCAGCGAACTCAAGAGGCTTCCATAGCCTTGTCATCTCATGACTAGAGCCTAGGGAGATTACTGACGCCATAAACAAGAGTGTCAAGTTAAGTTAACCACAGGAGTCACTGTGTACTCACTCCTTATGTGGGATCTGTGTCCTTAATATGTTGTCCAATGTGAAGTAATGCTATAACTAGTCCTGAAACAGTATTTTACACTTTATGTTCTGTTTGTGTTCAAACTGAGGAAATCTTTACTTAATATATACTAACCTGATCTTCTGCATATAAAGATAATTGAAAATGTTTCTTGATGTGAATGGAATGGGAGAGGGAGCAGGAGATGGGAGGGGTGCAGGTGGGAGGGAAGTTATGGGGGCAGAAGCCATTGTAATCCATAAACTGTACTTTGGAAAATTATATTTACTAAATAAAAAGTTTTAAAAAAAGTCTGAGAGAAGTACAGTTTATAACTAAAATCCTATAAAATAGTGGAACTGGTAGTGTTGTTAAAAAGATTAGAGACTAACTAAAGTAAAAATAGCTCTTAAATGTTACCATATGTTATTGTCTTTGAAAGACAGCAGTACAATCTGGATGAAGAATTACCGATTAGCATTATTATAAAAAGATCTATAGTTGATTACTTGATAACCCAGTTGCTAGAACCAAACAAAAAAACCAATCTTGAGGCATCCACTATATATTTTTATTCACCTGAAATATCAGTGTATAGCTTTTTTTCTTTGGGAATTTTTCCCAGTCTAGTTTAATGGATAGTTTTATGCTAGGAATTCTGAAAGTCCTGGAAGTTGATTGTATGGATATTTCATGTTATAACTGTCCAGTCTCAAGTGTTCCCAGCAGTGATAACAAAAACAACCCACTATCCAGAACCAAAAATCATGAGAAAGAGAGAGAAGGAGAGGGAGAGGGACAGAGAGACTCCAAGATATTACTATGAAAATACCTATCTAGCCCTCAGAACTCCCTTCTTTTCTACCTCATTGTGAGTATAATCTAATGTGTTTCTTGTTGATGTTGCTGATTAGTAGTTAAAGAAATCTGATCTAACTCTCAGAAATCCAAAGGGATGAAAATGAATGACTGCATATTAGTTTAGGCAGAGGTTTGAGGATGTAATTTATTTATGAACTAATGAATTAATTCATGAGAATCTGGATGTGGTTAGGGGATTAAGGTTCTCCACTCTGTAATCTTTGCTTGGAAAACATATAGTTTAGAGCTTTCAGCCAGCTGGTAATTAAGACAATTAAATGAAAGCCAGACTGGTTTCTTTTTTATACTCACATTCACCTCAAAGCCAAATGTGAGGGGTACATTCTACCTGTCAAAACTGATATGCCTTTGAGAACAAACATATTTTACAAAAAATATTCTAAGTTTATTACAAACTACATCCCTGTTCACTATTCAGACCAAGCTTTTCCTTCATTCAGAAAGCAAGACTATGAATATGAATATATGATTATAAATTAATTTCCTGAAAAATTAATAAAATGCGATGTGAAACATCAGCTTTTTGTAAACTAACAAGTGTATATATGCACAAACATTCCAGCATCTAGCCATTCTTATAAAACTGCTGTTAATGAAATTCATCTTTCAAAGATGTTGCATGAACAGTATTTTTTTCATTAAAGAAAGCAGTTATAATGAGAAATGGTCAAAATCTCAAGGACACAAACTTTGAGGAGTTGTACTTGAAGATCTGTAATATATTTAGAGAGGAGAAGGAGTAAAACAGTTAAGAAAAGGCTCATATCCCAATTAGTAGATAAATGTGTCTTTTATACATGGTTTGCATTATTAGCAAATGACTTGAATTTCTGCCTCCGTTCTCAGTTTAACATCCATAATCACCATCCACCTGGAAATGTGTCACTGCTAGGCAACTGGTAAGTGACAATGATTAGAAGAGAGAAATGTCATCCTGTTTCCCCACAAAATTTTAGTGGGTCGCAACATCCTGAAATGTAGTATGAAAAATATAACCATATAACTGATATTGCTAAATGTGAAAACATCCAAAACCAAGTAATATAGACAGATCAAAATCATCAATCATGGCTATTAACATTCAAAGTTGTGGACTTATATTTTCTTAAAACCTCTGTTCAAATTCCAAAGAATTAACAAAGTTAATCTCTAACTTAAATTACATAGAGCTTTAGCTGCACTGTATAGTGACACCTTTACAAAACATTTGTAGTATGGAATTATTATCTGCATATATATTCCAAATACTCAACAAGTCATACAGTTTCTTCAGGAATGGTATCAGTTCTTTATCTTTCTCAGTCTTTTACATATGGAAATTATTAAGTGAAGAATTTCTGATTTAACAAATAAATGAAGGAAGCAGTGCATTACCTAACAACTGCAGCTGAGCTGTAAGATTATTGTCATTAGGCTGGTAATAGGGTCCAGTTATAGGGAACACATGGAAAGGTTTGGCAGGTGGCTGCTTGGAGGCATTTCAACTCTGGAGGTTTGAGCTGGTGAAAGGCAGAATGAGGGCTCTTGCTGCCTTGGGGGAGGCTGTTGAGGACATAAACACTGGAAAGAAGAGTAGGGAAAAGGGAGGCAATGAAATTGCTTCACCTGTTTTACAGTTTTTCTTGGAATTGGCCCTGAAAATGGATTTCAAAAATAGAAAACCATTTTATGGATATATATTAATCATGATTATAGCAAAAATAATAAATTATACTTGTGTTTTGATGGGCACTCAGTGTTCTTGCCTAAACAATGCACTAGAGTTTTATTTTTGCTTTATTATAATGAATAAAGCTATATGATCACTTCAATATCTCAAGAGTTTCTCGTGTTGCCAGAATGCTACATTTGCAATGTCTTGTAATAGCAACAACACAGTTCTTTATAGTGGCAAGGAGCACAGACTCTAGATTCAACCTGGGATCCATCATTTATTATTTGAAGGACAAGAGCAGCAGACAGCACTGGGCATGGAAATTGAGATAACGGATGTTGAAGAGTGATGTTTAGACTTGGGGCTACAAAATGTAGTTAGTTTCTCCAAAAAAGAATGAATGGGATGGCTAAGAAGACAACAAAAAGACTAATGGGATGGATCTCAAGCCCAGCAAAGACATAGTCATTTATTCTCTTAATTCCATATTAAATTTGAAGACATATTTGTCTATAAGATGAAAACAAAATGGAAATTGTCACTGTGCTTCTGTTCAATGAATATGCCTACATGATGTGTTTAATTAATGCAGACTCTGAATTTCAATACAGAATAGTCATTGTAGAAAATTCAATGCTTTGTCCATAAAAATAAATATGTAACTCAATATTGTACTATGCATGAAATCTAATTTCCCTTCCCCATTGTTTTTGTTTATTCTTGCACTTTTTCCCCAGAAATTTTATATTTAATCATGGGCAATGCAATTGTAAAAATCAGTATATCAGTGCAACTGGAAAGAAAATCACTAGAATGAACAGGAAGTACCTCAAGTCTGCCTCCCTTGTATATTCAAACCTGGTTGGAGGCAGCGGAGATATGAGTGCTATTTTTCACAATTGAAAGAAATTTGCATAAATTATCACTCTGAGACTCATGGGTCACTTTAAGTTAAAAAGTAGTTTCATTTGAATGATGCAAATGTAACAGACCATATTGAATTTTATTTATTTTTCTCTCTACTTGTATTGTAGCTTCCTCAGGAGTATGCTCTGCCATTGTCAAATATAGAGTGAAGTGAAAATGAATTCCTTCAGGCAACTTGCTTCCAAGTAGGTTGTTGCACTTTGCTTATACTGAAAATTAAATTGCAATTAATATTATTAGGTCAAAATTATTTTCCAGAGCTTGGAAGACAGAAGAGGTGGAAGGAGACAAGGAGTACTGTGATAGTAGGCCTGACTTCACATGGATAGGGAAATAGGGAAAGATGAAGTCCTTTAATTTTGCATCATGTAGAATGCAGAACATCCCACAACAGCTCTCCTCTTCAGAGTTTGTTCTGGCCCATAGGAACTTCTAATCAATCCATGATAAGGTGCAGTTCCTCCCAAACGCAGATCTCTTCTACTGTCTCGGACCACCCTCTTTTCCTTCTGATATGTGAGCAATGGTTGGACAGCAGTATTTTTCAGCAAAATATCCCAAACTTTCTATATGGTCACATAAAGACCTTACTCAATCTTCTTTTATAATCTGAGGGATAGCCTTATCTAATAACAGCCAAAATATACTCAATTTCCAGCTTAATTGTTACTGCTCAGGAGTTCCAATTCCTAATGTAGAAATGAGGACTCATAAAATATCTTTCTTGGGGTGGCATTGTGGTGTAGCGTGTTAAGCCACTGCTCGGTTTGTGTCTGGCTGCTTCAAGTCCAATACAACTCCCAGCTAATGTACCAGGGGAAGCAGCAGAGGGTGGCCCAAATCTTGGCCCCTGCCCCCATGTGGAAGAGCCAGATGAATTTTCTGGCTCCTGGCTTCAGTCTGATCCAGCCCTAGCCATTGCGACAATAGGGTGAGTGGACCAACAAATGAAAGATATTCTCTCTCTCTCTCTCTCTCCCCTTCCTTTCTTTCTGTAACTTTTTCTTTCTGTAACCTTTCAAATAAATAAATAACCTTTTTAAAAATAAACAAAATCACTCCCTGAGTGGTTTAAATATGAAGAGAAATTAAAAAGCATGATCTGCAGTCCATATGCATGAATGTCTGAAGGCTTGTATAGATCTCCCCAATCTGTCTCCTTACAGAAAAGCTCAGAAAGTTTAAATTAGCTTACCCACAGCCACAGAGCTTCTTTAAGGCAAAGTCTAACACACAAAGTGAATTTTCTAACCCTAAAATTGTTAAATTTTCTGTTTGATCACAATGACTTCAGATTACAGAAACATAAAACAAAGGCCAGAAGGTATCAGGTGAAACCAGATAAAGAACATGATTTCAGGTCACCTTTTTCATTTACAGTTTTAACATCTTCTGTGTGAAAATATGCAATTAGGTAATGGCTGGGGTGACAAAATGTGTTTATGCTTGATGTCATTTTGCTTGCTGTTTCCTCTGGCTGGTACTCCCCTTTCCCAGATGTCTGTGGGAATCTACCCCTAATGTTTCTTACCAGTAAGACTCCCCAGGTCTCCACTACACTAAATAAAACAGTAACATTACCAAAAAAGAGGCGACCCAATTCCCCTTACCCAGCATAACCCTTATTATCATTTTATGTAGTCCATATCAATTGTATTGCCTCTTTATGGATACTAGAGTATCATTTGCATCAGGAAACTTGGATAATTTCCCTGATTACTATGTCCAGCAGCTAGAACCATTCAAGGCGCATGTTGCAAGTTCAATGAATGCTTCTTGGATAAATGGGTAAATAATTAATGATGATTGTAACCTAGTCCATGGACATCACATACATAAATTATAACAACATAAAGCAGAATGTCACAAATCGAAAAAGAAAAAAATTATATGTAGAATAGATATCAAGAGAGTATTAGTGGTATTGGTAGGCTACTACTGGCCATTGCTGTGGCTCAGTAGGTTAGTCCTCCGCCTGCGGTGCCGGAATCCCATGTGGACACAGATTCCAGTCCAGGCTGCTCCTCGTCCCATCCAGCTCTCTGCTATGGCCTGGGAAAGCAGTGGAAGATGACCCAAGACCTTGGGCCCCTGCACCCACGTGTGAGACCCGGAGGAAGCTCCTGGCTCCTGGCTTCAGATCGGTGAAACTCCGGCTGTTGCAGCCATTTGGGGAGTGAATCAGTGGATGGAAAACCTTTGCTCTGTCTTTCTCTCCACTGTCTGTAACTCTGCCTCTCAAATAAATAAATAAAATCTTTAAAAAAAGGCAGAGAATATTAGTGGTATTGATAGGCCACTATTTAAATGCAATTATTAAGGCATTTATTAAGCAATGATAATAGAACACTGTGGAAAACCACATGAAAATTAATGAAATAAAACTGCAGTTTATATTAAAAGCAAGAAATGAGGACATTTATTTTCAAAACAGCAAAATACATAAGTTCATAGCATACACTAAGGAAAAGACTATTTGGTATTGAGATAGTTACGTCTTCTTTGTACATACAAGTTTCCATTGAGAATACATGAATAATGTTAATAAGTTCTTCATGTAGTGCTTGAGAAAATTAAATGAGATAACCCCAATGAGTTGCCTGGCCCACAAGAAATTACTAATAAGTGTTTATCTTTTTCAGTGTCACATAGAGTTATCCATCCTGATCTAGCTCTAGAAATGGCCTTGCTTAGAAATGCATACTTTTTTTCTCACAACATCTGAGAAATCAAATTATAGTTCCAATTATAACGCCTAAAAAATGTATGATATAATGAATAAAGTGGCATTTATATTCATACTGTGAAACTTCATGCATTCTAATGAAATAAATGTGACATATTTGACTGGAACAGATATTTAATTTTATATAAATATATAACTCTCTAATAATATTTAGGTATTAAAATAGATATATCAAATCATGCTCTACCAAACAGCATTAAGCAAATTTTGTTGTACTTGTTAATTAAAACCTTGAAAATGTTAACACCAGACAGTTTAAGTGTCAGCAAACTATGAACATGCCTAATTAAAATTTAAAAGGAGTATTTGCCTGATGGTTTTCACAAGAAACGTGTTTACAGTTCATGTAAAAGCAGGACTGACATCCAGTTAGAATGTACTGATGGCAACTGAGTGTTTCCATTTGCCTGTATGTGCTCTAAGATGTCCAAAATCAAGAGTGATTCTATAGCAAAAATGTGCGAGTCAAGTGTTAACATAACCTGTGACCAATTTTACTCCTTAAATCTACCTCCAATAGTCAGTTTCTTACCCGAAACAATTGGGATCATTTAGTTATTGCAGTTCCTTCTATAGGATATTCCTTCTTCAAAAGTATGATAGCATAATTTTGAATTATCCCATAAATTTATTTTGTTTTCACATTTAAAGTTTATTTCAATGTATTAAGAACTTTAACACCTTTGATTATGTTAAAGTTTGAAAATGTATTTTACACTAGATTTCTTTAGCTTTAAAATGCTGTTGCAACACAGTAATGACCACAAAAATATATTGAAAAATAGCACTACCTTTAACTGCAAAGGATATAGTGCAAATTTTATGTCTTTAACAACTGGAACCAAATGGTTTTTATAACGTATTTATTTATTGTCAGTGTGCAAAAAAGATGTGCTTTAATTTTTTATATGTAGATTCAATATTAATAGAATTTATGCTTGCCAATCATTTAATGTTACCATAACAGGATTTCTCATATTTTCTCTCATACATGAGAAAAATTAAGACTAACTAATTAATTAAGCCTAATTAACCAGTGAATTAAGCCTAATTCTTTATCTATTCTATTTTTACTGTTGTTTTTCCATGAGTATATTTAATTAATTAATTTAAAAAGTATATGAAAGTCAGAGAACCACAGCCAGAGCCAATGATAGAAACAAAGAAACATCTCTTATCCATTGGTTCACCCACCTGATAGCTACAACAGCTGTGGCTCAACCAAGAAGAAGCCAGGAGCTGGGAGATCAATTTGGGTCACTCAAATGGGTGAAAGGGATATAATACACAAGGCATAATATGCTGCCTCCCAAGATGTACATCAGTAGGAAGCAATAATTGGAAGCAGAACTGGGACTTGAAATCAGGCACTCCAATATGTGATGCATTTGTTCCAAAGGGCATTTTATCCAGTACATCAAGTGTCTGTACCATCAAATTACATTTAAATCAATGAAAATACTAATAGCTTTTGACACATGTGTTAGATATCATGCTAAACATATTTAATCTACATATATTCTTATGATAATTTGTTTGCTTCTTGTTTACAACAGAGCTACTGTTAATGACCTGGCATCCCTCTATTAAACATTTACAACTGCAGTGGTTGAACATTGTTACTTTGGATATGCCATTTTTGTTTGTAAATCACAGGCTTTCTTATTTAATTTCAAATGGACATGTTACTTTTTCCCAAAAAGCTAGTATAAAATTCATTATTCCAGGTCCATTATAATCTAAAAACTGTACAAATATATGTAGAGATAAGGCAAGATCAGTTTTCATCTTAGTGGTTCATAAATTTAAACTGATAGGCAGAACAAATTGAGGAGGTGAACTTCTGAATTTCATATTAGCACACTGAATTTAATTTCTAAATTTATTTTACAGATATTTTGAAATTCTAAAATATGTTTAAGGAATAAATGTGAGTCCAAGAAAACAATTCATAGAAGTCCTTTAGACAACCATTGCTTACGTTTAAGATAACTATACCAGGAGCAAACATTTAGTTAAGAAGACTGCATCCCATATTGGAGCACTTGGGTTCAATTTCTGGCTTTATTTCCTAACTCCAGCCTCCTGCCAATGCAAATTCTGGGAGACAGTGGGTAAAACTGAAGTGATAGGGTTATTTTTACCTACATGGAAAACCTGGATTGAGTCTCGAGGTCCTGGTTTCATTCCTACCCCAAAAAGATCAGTGGAGGTATTTTGGGAGTAAACTAGAGGAATGGAATTCTCTCTCTCTCTCTCTCTCTGCCTGTCAAAAATATGTATTAAAAAAAAAAAAACTATTATGTTTTAATTCACTGTTTCAGGAGTAAACTCTTGCACACATTTGAAAGTTATCCATGTTGGGTTGTCAGGTAATCATTGTGTTTGTACAGTCTTAAATCAAGGTTTAATCTCTTTGAGGGGATGGGCTTCCCTCAATCTTAGTTAAATCTTCTTTCAGTTTTATATCCTTTACTAAGTCTACCCCATGAGTTTACTACGGTGGCCTCCTCTGGTGGCCTGTGTTACCATTTTGAACCATAGACAGTCTTCAGATTTTTATTCAAAGAGAAGTTGGCTATTGTCACTATGCCTTGTAATGGAAAACTTGGGATAGAACGTCCATGTAGGCAACTTGCTTTGTTAAAATGTTTAAATAATGAAAATACTGACAACAGTACTCAGTACAAGTGCTCAAATGAAACACCCAAGAAATTGTTATATGATTTAATTCTCTTGGCAAAATATTTTAAAAAGAACATCCTCAAAGCAATTATATATTGATTTCAAGTATGTATCTTGCTACTTCTTTAAACAGAGATTTCTTTAAATCCCCAGGATAAATGAAGCATATGACTGATGTGAACACCTTTAGAAAACTTTATTTTTGTGTAACATATGGAATTTGTGCATAAGAAAAATGCAATCCAACTTGGCTTAAACATAATAAACATTTTTCAAGTGTTAATGTTAATAAATGAGTGAAGTTTGTGCACCTTAAATAAAAGATTTCTGGGGGAAAAATAAGATAGGTGCAATAGTAGACCTGAATATCTTAATTTGTTTTTTTCTTCCAGCATTTTCTATATAACAAGAAACATGGTCAGTTGCAGTAGAGAGGCAGGCATCTTCTACCAGTCAGAATCATAGTAGAAAATATCATTTTTGTTAATGCAAATCAATGACTCATTCCTGAATTAATCAATGGAATGGATTATTCAATGGGATAGATTTTTTTACCATCTTCAATTACATCTTAGCAGAATTACTGAATTCATAGTCTAGGTATGGAAGAAATTGTCAAAGCTCAATTAGATCGTATCAGTAGATGCTACAAAGTCTCATTTTATATTAAAAACACAGTGTTGTTAAAGAGGAGCAATAGCATAGTTACCTCCTTCACCTCACAGTGCTGAAATCTGATGTTTATAAACAATGCCTTTTTTATTAGGTTGTGAATTCCAGTTCACTGCCAATTAGCTTTGAGTCATCAACATCCACTAGTGGATTTGGCATATATATGTGCTTATAAAAACAATAACATTCAATAGAGCATTAAGATTGAGTAAGCTGTATGCTTCAATAGTATTGCCTTAAATTCTTTTTATTTTGGGGCACAATAGTTATGTTATGCTATTTACTTCTTAGTTCTGAATAATATGGATTATTTTATATATTTTATTTTTCAGTACTTTCCTTGTTAACAATCCTAATGTAAAAAGCATCCTAATCTTTCTGGATATGAATCAGCAATCAGCTTGCATTTCAGTATAATTCAGTAAATGACTAATCTTTCTTTGGGCTTCTACATTTATGTTTTTAGAAGAACAAAAATATTAAAATAACAACAATTATCATTTAGATAAGCACTATTTCTAAGCTTGTAACCCATCAATAGAAATTATAAACAGGAATACTTCTAGGAGGGACTTTCACTTCAAAGATATTATCAGGCACACTAAGAAATGATGTTTCTTAACAGTTGGGAAGCATCACCAACACATGTGTTGTTAGCACTTAGTAATAATTAAATTTTCACCAAAGCAGGTTACAGTATGAAACATTATAAAATGATTAAAAACTTTCACCAAGTAGTGGTGATGATTTATTTATTTTTATTTTTTTACTTATTTACCTATCATTATTTATTTTTGTCTAGAAAAAGGATTAGCATTAGATGTCTAAATAGCTTCATAATTGCAGCATTTTTTTCTTCTAAGGCCTGAATAGCTTCAAAATTTACAAATATTATTGCATTTCAAATTCTTATTTTTTTGCCATATCAAGTTATATCTGAGTTATATCTCATATGTTGAACATCTTTGATGTGGCCTACTGCCTTTGCTTTTACTTCCTATCATTGACTCTTCATATACAATCCATGACTAACATCAATTATCAAGAAATGTCATGGGCAATTTCCTTAGATATTATGTTAGACTGTTGCAAAACTGTCTAATTGTACTGACAGCCCTTTTCTCACTTTGCAGATTTCTAGATATGAATTACTTTACCTGAAGTTTCACAATGAGTACAAGAGCATTGTGCTGGAATTTGCCTATTTCCCTAAATACAACTACATTAAAATAATTATAACTACAGTGGTCCATTTTATGGTGTGTACTACAGCCCCAAGTGCTGAGGACATAGAAATGAGTATTAGTCAAGGCATGCAGGCCAATTTGTGTGAAAAATAAGCAGAATTAAATGTGTAGAAAAACTAATACTAGACAATTTTATACACGTAATTTTCCCAGTGTAAACTATGTGAATTGCCTTTAACTATGTAAAATTCTTCTATTGAATATTTTAAAATAATATGTCTAATATGCTGTTATGAGGAAAATACATATTACTTCATCATTTGGAAAGTTAGTTTAGAAATAATCATTGACAACACTGAAAATTATATAAATGCATTTAAACAGATGATCTTAAATTTTATGTTACTATGCAACTATATATCTTTTTGAATGTTCTTTCCCTGCATACAAAAATGACAGTAAAAATACAATCAAAAGCTGTAGAAAAAATATTTCTTAATCCACTCTATTATCTATGTATACAGTTATTTATGTAGGAAAGACATCCTTGGGAAGAGCCTGGCTTAATAAAAGTGCTTTTTGAATTTGAGTCTGGGATTACTAGTGGTAATGCTGGTGGCAAACATAGCTTATGAAGAAAATTACTGGACAAGTCTAGCCCTCTGCATGTTATTATAGGAAGCAAAATTATCCTTCCCTTGGCACATTTGCAAGAGGCAGCTCTTAGAAAGTATGCTCTCTGCAGACTATTGAAATGAACACACTGATCTCATGCAAAGAACCTTGCAGCTGGTGCCATGGGAGAAGACAGTCAGATCTTTTCTAATGGAAAAATGAAGTCAGACCAAGCTTGCCTCCTTTCTTTACAAAATGTAATTATGTAAACTACAAAGCTCCATTATAGACAATGTTTATAATTAGTACTATTTTCCCTTTAATTTTAAATAAAGCATGTTAGTTGTGAATGTCATGCCAACACATTTCCTACAGATGCTATAAACAATGAACAATCAGAAATCCATTTGTGTTGCTTTTGTGGTTATTATTTCAAATTGTGAAAACTCATAATAAAAATCAATGTAATGAATAAACACCATTATATGTTGATAAACATCATACTCTTTTAATTTCAGACAAAGCCAATGAATATTAATCAGAACTTGACTCTGCAATGATGACATCAAATGGGATTTCCAATACCTATTTAGTTTCTCTGATAGTTCAGCTCTAAAAGGACTTCAGAAATAACTTATTGTATTCATAGCCCCATACATTTCCAGATGGCATTAACTTATGTGTAAATTACCAAGGGTAGTATTGATTTTGCAATGAATTGGCAATCAATTGATTTTAAGACTCAACTATCCCTCAAGCCAATGATTAATCTTTCATGGTGTCATAGTCAAAAGTTATAATTTTTTTCCATTTTTTGATTTAATATTTTGACTAATATACAGTGACATGATTTAATAGTACAAGATATAAATTGTAAACATGTATAAATTTACTTTTCATATTCAAATTAATAGTAAACATTAATTTGATTTGTGAAGCACATGTACAATTTGAATACTAGTGTCTCCATTATACAGACTTGACTCTACTGTAAAATCATAAGCAGTCAAGTTTCTATCTCTGCTCCTTGGTTTTCCCATCTGTAAAATGAGAAGCATTCAGCAAGCTCAAAAATGGCTTCTTGTCACAGCATTCTATCATCTGTACATAGGTATAGACATAATCAACCCTATGAAGTTTGGTTATGACTCTGTCTGTATTAGATTTTCAACTTCTGAAATACTTGAAACTCGCTGAAGTAATTTCACTAAAATAGGCTTTACACTGTTATAAGAGATAACACTATATTTATAATAGAGATGTGGTTGTAATATTAGACAATCTTAAGGCTTTGTTTTGAATGACTCATTTAAGGTGTTTAACTCACATCTAAATTTTTTTTAATATAAACAACTAAAAACATTTAAGCTCTTGGCCATTTGGTTCTATTCAGCCAATTAAGTATTACCAAATGGAATGGATTTTATTTAAAAATTGACCAGAATGCTATATATGCCTATTTTTAAAAATACATCTCTATATAACACTGCCACAAATACCTGCAACAGACAGAACTAGGCAAGGCCAAAGCCAGGAATCTAAAACTCAATCTGGTTCTCTTTTGTAAGAGACAATAACCCAACTACTTGATCCTAGCTTGCTTGCTACAAAGATCTGCATCTTCAGGAAGTTGGAATGGAAGCAGAGCCAGGACAAAGACACAGGCATTCCCCGATGGGATGGAGGTATCCAAAGAGGCATCTTAACTGCTGCACCAGGCACCTGCCATTGGCATTTCCTAGGTCAGAATCACCCAGCCACTATCGGTCTAAGAGCATGTTTTCAGGAATATGAACATAGCGAGAAATGATTTCATGGAGCTACATAATTTTCTAGGAAAAGAGGCTGCCAAGAACTGCTAGGTTCGCTGTGGATAGCATGGCTCTGTGTGCTAAGATCTTATTAGAGTTATTATGGAATTTTGTGATAGCATCTCTTATGCCTCAAATTCAGCTCCATAGCAAGAAGATTTTTAAAAATGTCACAATAAATTTGTTCTATTTCTCAAACTTTATCTGAGACTTGGAATGACTTTAACTAAGCTCCACATCAGACCCTATTTCTATAAAAAGCAAAACTTCCATCACTTTTCATTTGTGGTGTATTTGTGACCTGGCAGGCCTTCCTTCCCTCTCGATGATAGACTTTATTGAAAAAAAGTAAAAACGCTGGAAGGTGAAATACAATGCAGACCATCCCATGGCTGACAATGTCATTTTTGCTCCTATTGGGATTTCCAGTTTGTCAGAAATAGCCAGAAGTCAAGAGAACTATTTAAACTATGTATATAGCCTGCATGCCAACTGGGGCCATTGGGTACCCAGGAAATCTATCAGCAGTGTCAAGTGTTCCTTGCTAAACAATACCTGCTGCCAGGATGTTAGCACTGTCCAAGGAGAAATACCTAAAAGGAATTGTGCTCCTGGGGTCTATCTCTATGAAAAACACGGCCTCTGCAAACCCGAATTTCATCTGCTTACACAGAAATTCAAATTGCAAAATGTTCTGGTATATGTTCTCAGGCTTTGCAATAAAAGCTCAGTTCTTTTTGATGGAATTTTGAAGTATAGTGCTGATGTTTTGACAGAAACGATGTGTCTCCAAAGTTTCGCTTCATGCGTTTATATTTTGTAGCCTTAAGTGAGTATATTCCAGATCATATTTCCTTCTCCATTTATACATTTTCCTGAAAGGCAAAGACTTCATTACTTTTGTGTCATATTTGCATGCATTGTCTTGACTTGGGGGAGTATTTTGTTTCTTAATAACATGAATTATAGCATCATATTTCCTAAGGATTTATTCCTAATCCTTGATTAACTATGCTACTACATGCCTTTGAAAATAAGATAAAATCTGTTGGACCAGTAGAATTCACTGGGGCATAACCAAATAATACTGAGGATACATCTGGAATCTCAGATCCAGTAGATTTCTACAGACCCTAAACTTATTTTTTTTTAAAAGATTTATTTATTTCCTTAAAAGTCAGAGTGACACAGAAAGAAGGAGAGGCAGAAAGAGAGTTCTTCTATCTGCTGATTCACTCCCCAGATAGCTGCAACAGTTGGAGCCAAGCTGATCCGAAGCCAGGAGCCAGGAGCTTCTTCCAGGTCTCCCACGTGGGTGCAGGGGCCCAAGGACTTGGGCCATCTGCTACTGCTTTCCCAGGTCATAACAGAGAGCTAATCCTAAACTTTTATTCCCATTTTAAAACATCTAAGAAGTATTTTAAAGGATTTATTTATTTGAAAGAATTATAGGGATATATATATTTATAGGGATATATATATATATATATATATATATATATATATATATAGAGAGAGAGAGAGAGAGAGAGAGAGATGTATAGCGAGAGAGAAGAGAATTTTTCTATTCACTAGTTCACTTCCAAGATGATCACAAATGACAGGGATGGGCCAACCCAAAGTCAGGAACCAAGAGCCTCATCTGCATCTCCCATGTGGCTGTCAGGGGCCCAAACAGGAGGGCAACCCTACATTGCTTTTCTCAGGTCATTAGCAAAGAGCTGGATCAGAATTGAAGTAGCCAGGACATGAGCCAGCACCAATATGGGAGGCAGTGGCCTTACCCACGCACCACAACACTAGGCCCTAACCAATGTTTTTTTTTTTTTTTAAGTGCAAAAATTTGAAAGTCTGCACTGGGTCACAAATTTTTCAATTAATTTTGAATGCCAGTCATATACAAAGAGACAGTGATTGAAAGATGAATATAAAAGAACTTATGATTCCTTATATGATGGACTTCAGTTCAAATTTTAGTCCCTACATTTCCTACTTCTCTACTGTTGAGTAGGTTATACTCTATTTTTCCCATTAGTAAAATGAGAGAATTCTGATAACATCCACCCTGTGTGAAGATCAGAGGAGAGACTATACAAGTGCCGAAATCAGCTTTTCCACTCTGGTGCGTACATGTTGTATACACAGCCTTCTTTACTCACTTATCAGGGTGTATCCCATATCATACTGAGTCCCCACTATGTAACAAATCTTGCCAAATATTGTAGTTATAATTTATAAAAACTTTCAAATAAATGATATGCAAAATATTAATTCTCCAAATTAACACACAAGAAAACTTGTTTGGGAGATATTCCACATACTTGTACAGGTTTTGTGATTATAAGAGAGAAAAGGAAATTTTAAGCCAAATATACCCAACACAGAAGAAATTTATCTCTATCTACTATGTATCACTCTTTCCCCAGAGTAATGGGCATGGTATTGCTTTTAATATAAAATTTACTGTAAATATAGTAAATGAATTGGTATACTTTTATATAAATTATTAAATCAGATTCTCATTTATGTATCAATTTATTAAATTTTGAAAAGCATTTTATGGAATTTCCAGTAAAAATGTAAAGAAATCAATGGCATTATCTCCTTTGTCACCATAATTCCATGATTGTGAAAGGATTAAAACTCAACATGATAAACACAATGGGAAGAGATATCATTATGGGGCAGGAAGCATAACACATTTCTTTAAGTAGGGAAAGACAAGGAAATATTTTACTAATGGAACTTAGGGAGTTTTCTCTCTATTAAAGACAGCTTTATCTGTCATTACAGTTGTCAAACCAAGAACATTGACATGTTTTTTTAGAGCTTCTGTTAATCTCACACCATCCATACAACCTCACCAAATTCCATTTTAGCTAGCTTTAAATATCCCTAAATTCTACTATTTATCCTCAGTTTCTCCAGTGCCATGTAGTTCAAGCCACCATCTCTAAGTGTTTAGTAAATTATGGTAAACTGTAGTTGACATCAAGCTGATCTCATAATTTGCGCCACCTGTCCTTGTCCCTGGACTCAGCCTATTTTCAGCACAATGATATGAAAGGTCATTTTAAAATATTTGCTACCTGAGATAATTTCTTTGTTCAGAACCTTCCAGTGGATCCTCATTTCTTTGTTTTGTAAAAAGCATAATATTATATGATTGTAGTGGCCTAGAAAGCCCTTCAAAATATCCCTATCACAATATATTCTACAAAGCAACCTCCTTTATCTGCTGGTTTACAAACAAAATGAAATATTCCTGACACACAAGAGAGTTTTCATTTAATCATCTCTGCTTGAACTCCCCTTACCTTCTTTCCCTTTCTATCTCTCTCTTCCTCTCTCTATCTTGCTGTCATTTATCAATTTATTAGTGAGCTCTTTGGACAACCACTCCTATTTCCAGTAGTTCTCTCTTCCCTTCCTTGCTTTATTTTGCTCTATACAACCGAACTCCTTTTCATATGCAAAATTTGTTTTTTTACCACCCATTCTCATCCCTATGAAGCTATAAGCTCCATAATCACAAACATTTTATTTGTTTTATTTATCATTCTATCCCTTCACATTCAGTTCATGTTAATTGTTCAGTAATTCATGATATAACAGACTAACATGCAGCCATTGAGAAATTGTCTGCAAGACTGACATAACCTGAAACATACACCAATAATTAAAAATTCAAAAACAACACAAGGATGAAATTTCAAATATTCAAGGCAAAGACAAAATCTGAATATTTTATAGAATTGGAAAACAAATAAAAATAACAATATGAATATGGTAAATCAGGATATTGTCAATTTCCCAATAACAACTGATAGAGTAATTTATGAATATAACTAACAAAAGAATAAAAACTTGGAAATGATTAAAAATGTAGCTGCTGACTAGGCAAAAGGATAGAGAGACAGAGTCTTCATTTAAAAGGGACCAATTCGGTTACTAATTAAGTGTGCAAATTTCAACAGAACACTCACATTATCTCTGAGTTTCAATGATTCTGTTCTTTCTACAGTAGTGCCTTTTGCTATATGACTGCTTTATTCATTATGCGAACAATTATTTCTGGTTTGCTAGTTCTTAACATTATCCTTTGAAAATAAGTCATAGAATTAAAATATTGCAGAATTGAAAGACCCAACTTTCCAACTTTCTACTGAAGAACATTGGTTGTAGGAAGTGATTATGCTTGCAAATTCTTAAACTTATTCTTAAGTCTGAATTTTTTCTTATCATTTCAGCCTATATAACCAAACTGTTAATAATCCCCAATTGCTCTTTGGATATTTCCAATCAAAGTATTCTATTAATATTGGCTTCATATGTTTATAACTGTACTCATAGTCTTTGTGCATGAAGACAGAGAATTCACCTATAGTCATTCATTCTGTCAGAAACATCATGTTTTTCTTAGTCACTCCAAATATCCACATTAACTTTTTCACTTTTAAATTTTCATTCCTTCCCAAAGAAGTTATTTGATTGGTAACTGACTGCAATTAGCCTCGCTTTCCTATGTTCTAAAGACATGGAAGGAAACAAAAGAATCTCTACCAAGCAGATATTTGTTCGTATATTACACAGGTGACCATTGTGTAAGTAAGTAAAACACAAGCAAATACACACACACAGACACAGTACCAAAAAAAAAAAAAAATCACATTGGATTATATACCTTTTCTGCTCTACAGAATAATATGTTGATTAAGAGTAGATATTATTCCTTGTATCTCTTCGGATGCTGCTCCAAGTGACTCTTGATCCAAGTCTCATTTGTAAGTTTAAAGCACACTTACACTAAGCATGATTTCATTATTTTTCCTTCTATCAATGTTAAATGAATAAATAGCAAACCATGATATTTAACGACTGCTCTTAATTAAAACAAACTACTAGCCGAGTGCAGCCTTCTCTGAAAGATAAATTTCATATTCTAGTAACAACTGAAAAAATGTAATGCTTCCAGAGACCTTGTGGGAAATCATTTCACAAAATATTTCCTCTTTTGCCCTCAGTTCTACTAGTTGAAAAGGGAGGAGCTTCCTTACTGCTCCTGTCTTACTTGAATCAGGCAGTGGGATTACAAGATTAAACCTCACTATTTCCAGTCATTTTTGCTGTGAAAGGGGATAAGCTGAAGACAGCGCACACTCAAGGTCCAATTTGTGAACAAAATCTTCAGGGCCATTCCAACCTAAAGAGGAAATCTCAGGTCGTTGTATATTGATGATGATGTATATATCTACCAAGAGGAGGAAATAAAAGGTCACCTGAAAGTTCTTAGCATTATTTGATGTAGATTAAAAGGGGCAGGCAATAGAATAAATACTTGATACTATGTCTCTCCCCTCATATTTTAGTAGGATCAAAATTAAGCCTACTCCAGTGATGGAGGTCACTCTAACTTTTTCAATTATGTAAAATCAGGCATGACTGCAGCACCTTGTCTATTAAGTGGACATTCAATAACTATTGTTGCACATTAATTTGATAATTTTAAATAATCAATAACTAAATTGAACTTTTCATTCTGTAATGTTCTACTTGCTATATTGCTGTGATAAAATACTAACAATTTTACCAAAAAGACTATGCTGATGAATATATCACTATTGTTTCTTTAGTGCATTTCAAGATTTGCTTCTAAATAAAGAACAAAATTACATTTAGTTACAGAATTAAAAACATTGGAAAAAAGATGTGGAATGTACAGAGGTGGACATGGGGTATTCATTTCACTCCAGCCTTTTGCCTCACACAGAGACAAGTAGTCTATGTGCAGACACGTATACGGAGTACAAAGTGATAACAAAATTGATTAAAAAGGTGAGAAAATGGATATGTGAGCAGGGATTGCCCCACATGGAGAAATACTTGTGAGAGTGGGCAGTGGGGCAAAGATTGCCCTAAAGGAGGAGAGAGGGGGGAGGGAGCTGAGACAGAGAGAGCACCTGCATGGCATGGCATCTCCAGCTGTCTTCTTCTGTGGAAGAGTCCCTTCCAGGAGTTGGCCTCCTTTATGAGGTCCATAATGATGGTTCCCCAAGCATAAAGCCATCTGGGAATGATAATGGCACTTCCACAAATTCCATGTGGAGCTCAATCTCCATAGCTTCATGATAACCCCCTTAGGTTTCAGATGAAGGAGATGCTTCCAGGGAAAGGGTGCATTTTGATTGACAAGTAGGAGGATAGACTTGTATGGGAGTTGTGCCCTATATCCTGCTCAACAGACCTATGTAGCTGCCTGCATATCCCACATCAATATCAGCACTTAAGGGATTTTAGATTTGATGATTTTTTTAAAAGATTTTATTTTATTTATTTGAAAGAGTTACAGATAGAGGCACAGGCAGAAAAGTCTCCCATCTGCTGGTTCACTCCCCAGATAGCCGCAATGGCCGGAGCTGCACCATTCTCAAGCCAGGAGCCAGCAGCTTCTTCTTGATCTCCCATATGGGTGCAGGGGCCCAAGTTCTTGGGCCCTCTTCTACTGCTTTCCCAGGCCATAGCAGATAACTGGATCGGAAGAGGAGCAGTCAGGACTAGAACCGGCGCCCATATGGGATGCCAGGACTTCAGGCCAGAGCTTTAACCCACTATGCCACAGCACCAGCCCCAGATTTGATGATTTTTAATAGCCTTCTTCTCAACTGTTGAGGAACCCTGTTTTTTTTCTTCATGCTACTTGTTGAACTCTTTATTTAGTGTAGGGTTAATCTTATGCAAATAAAGTTAACAAAATAGCTTT
Source organism: Lepus europaeus (assembly GCF_033115175.1). Classification (NCBI taxonomy): domain Eukaryota; kingdom Metazoa; phylum Chordata; class Mammalia; order Lagomorpha; family Leporidae; genus Lepus; species Lepus europaeus. The sequence goes on along the minus strand of NC_084842.1, from coordinate 63,904,491 downwards.
TTGTAAAAAATAAAAATCAGCAGGAGGAGGAAGAAGGGTGGGGACATGCATAGGAGGGAGGGCAGGGGAGAAAGTATCACTATGTTCTTCCATCTGTGTATAGAAATACATGAAATTTGTGCATCTTAAATAAAATTTGGAAAAAAGAAAAATTGAAAAAAATCATAAATTGATTCTGCTGTTTTTGACTGTAAAAGCCTAAGAATTTGTGATTCTGGATTTTTCCCTATTCCTATACATGTTTTAAACACACATGAAAAGTGGTTCTAAGAAGAGTGAGAAGCAAAGATAAACACACACACACACACACACAAAAAAAAACAGCATAACATCAAAAATTCAAAGACTTGGTGCACCCCAAAAGGAAAATCTAAGTTAGCAAAAAGCTGCTTTGGTTACACCTTGGCTGCACACTGTGGTTGTCCTCAAAGACTCTTATTTTTGTTTTGTCTGCTTTTGAAATGCTAATGTAATCTTTAACATCCTCAGTCCACTTGGAACCAGAAAGAGCTTTAAAGCTTGCATTTTCAAACTTCACAGTTCATTTCTGAATAAAAATTTATTCTCTATAGAATTAGGGCCTTTTTTGTACAAGTGGGAAACATGACAGATATTTTTTAATCTGTTTTGGATCCACATATATGTTGGTCAATTTGCCAGCTGTGCTGTTCCTTTGAAATGCAAAATCGCCTGATTGCCTTATTTTTGTTTAGAGATTAAGGCGGTCACATTCTATAATGCTTGAAAGCTACATTGAAACCAGCATTAATTTCGTTATTATGAGCTATTTTTCTAAATCAAGACCAATTATTTTCATCTTGTAGGTATAATGGACAGTGCAATCTTAGAATAACTATGTAAATTTAAACTCCACAAGAATAAACCTCTGTTTTACTATAAAGTAGAGATTAAATATTGCTTGTAGCTCATTAAGAGTTTTATTTAATCTTCAAATGATAACCAAAATGTCCACAGAAATTTGAATAAGGTGCTTATGTGTGCATATTGTAGAGCTTTATTTACCTCAGTCCAAGAGAAGTTCTTTTCTTCCTGAATATAAAATCAATTAATTTATTCATTCAACTAGCATATACAGTTCTTACTCAAAGTAAATCAAGTGAAAGGGAGAGGGCCTGATACTAAGATAAGTAAACTGAACATAAATCTTTTTTAAAAATTAAGAGTGGAAATGGGAGAAGAAGGAGGAAGCAATGTCGGAGCTTGGGCAGGATGGAAGGTAGGATGGGAGGTATCACTATGTTCCTAAATCTGTATATATGAAATACATGAAACTTACATAACAAATAAAATTAAAGAAAAAAAAACAGAAAAGAAATCTCAAAATCTACATGGAAGAAATTTATTTTTAAAAAAGCCACTGATCATTGTATAATGGTGAAACTTGAAACAACTTGGATTTCCTGCACAGGTTCTTCCAGGAGAATAGAGGGAAAACAAATTAATCACTTTGAAGCTGTGAACCTCAGAAAGACTAAGAGAAATTTAGTAGTCAAAATAGACTAGAAAAAATAAAGATTTCATGTGACTGAGATAAGGGAAGAAATTGCCAGCAAAATACCTGCAGTAATTACTGTTTTTCATTGTAAAAATCATACATTTTATATTTTGTTCAGTCGAGTATTCCCTAAATGTGTGGGATGTAAGCCACTGAAACTGGAAAGGGAGAGCACAAGGTCCACGCCAGACCTGAGTCTGCTAACAGGGCTTCACAACTCAGGGTAAAAAGTGAAGGACCCTAATCCCCGCTGGGTCCTTTAGATCGCGACCCCAGACTCAAAAATCCTCAGACCAGACGATGCAAATGCAAGAGGCGGCTTTATTTACGTTTTGCGCAAAACGGACCCCTCCCTCCTGAGAGAGTGAGGTACTGGACAAGGGTTACAAGCAGTATTTAAAGGCAAAAACCACAAAGTTATCTTAAGCAAGTGAATACAAAGGGGAAGGGGGTTTTTGTTTACAGTAATTTCACTTATCTTAGTATACAGCATTCCTGCTTATCTCAGTACACATCAGTTTTACTTATCTTAACCATTGCACAAGGGGGGTTTCCAAACTGCTATTCCCTGCTATCTGCTAAGTTGCAGTTTCCCAGAAACTAACTGACCTTTCTTGAAACTTTCTAGTTCTTTTTAGCAGGTAAATTTTCAGAAGTCCTTCAAAAGGACAGCAACTGATTCATCCTGAAAGAATTAGGCCCTGATATGCATGAGATTCATCCCGCTAAGAATTTCCACTAGTTTATGCAAAGTTCCAGAAAGCCTCTTATTTCAATTGTCGGTAAAACTAGACTATATTTAACTATGATTCAGTAAGACATCCAACATGTTTTCTTCTCACTCATGTATAAAAAGGAGTCAAATGGAAAAAAAATTGAAAAACATAGAGAATGTGAGAGATGAATTCTTCAAAAATGAAATAATAGGCTGTGTAGAGCTGAAGACACAAGCAATGTGAAAATAGAACATAAAGAGATAAAGAAAATTTAAGAATATAACATCAATAAATATGGTATGGCATAACAAATGTAGCTGGAATTTTCAGAATTAGGAAAGAGATTAAAAATAATTAAAAAAATAATGTCCTGTTATTTTCTAAAATTAATGAAAGTCTCAAAATCATGTAATCAAAAAGCTGAAAATCCAAAAATAAGTAAAAGTGAGTTATTAAAAATGAGATACCATAAAAACAAAAATAATAACTAAAATATCTTTAACAATACCTTTAACAACATATTCATAGAGCTATAAAATATGTAATGTTTTTAAATTTTAATTTTATAATAGTTTTTTAAAAATTCAACAGTTTGTAGGTAAAATTCTAAGAATATAATGATATTCCCCTTCCGCCTCCCTTCTTCCCTCCCCTCTATTCCTCCCACTCTTGTTTCCTCTCTGTTTCTTTCTTCTGTTAGTTTTTAGATAACTTATTTTAAATTTACATTACAGTAAAAAGGCTTGTTACTTCTCCTAATCAGAAGTAAACAATCAAAACCAAAAAGACCCTAGTATAGTGGGAATACAGACAATAGCTATGAATAGCAATTGAATGGAAAAACGACAATTTCACTCATATACACTAAACTTTAAAGTAATCCTAGATCTTTAAAACTATAAAATTATACCATTCTTATTTTTTTCAAAGATTTATTTATTTAAGAAAAGCAGGGAGAAAAAGAGAGAGAGAAAAATTTCATCTCTGTTTCATTCTCCAAATAGTTAGAATGGCCAGAGCTGAGCCCATCTGAACATAGGAGCCAGGAGCCAGGAGCTTCCTCTGGGTCTCAAAAGCAAGTGCAGGGGCTGAAGGACTTGGGCCATCTTCCACGGCTTTCCCAGGCCATAGCAGAATGCTGAACCAGAAGTGGAGCAGACAGGACTAGAACCAGCACCCATATGGGATGCCAGCACCGTAGGCGGTAGTTTTACCCACTAAGCCACAGTGCTGGCCCCATAGCATTCTTTTTTTTTTTTTTTTCCTGAATTAAGGTTAGTTTTTATTTTATTTTTTAAAGGAAAGTAAATTATAGACATATTTGAGAGGAGAGAGACATACACACACATACACACACCCAGTGTTCCCATCTACTGGTTTACTCTTCAAATACAACTCAGGTCTGGAGACTAAAGCTGGGAACCAAGAATGCAATCTAGGATTCCAAAGTGGGTGGCAACAACGCAGCCACTGGCTGCTTCCAAGTCTTGTTAGCAGGAAGCTGGAGCCAGGTATTGAACTCAGGCATTCTGATTTGGGATGTGGGCGTCTTTCAACTATCATGTTAACTGCTAGGCCAAGCACCCACTCTCAAGGTTAGTTTTTATTTTAGCAGTTCAGACAACCATGTGTTATGTACAATATTCATATATAGAAATCCATTTCTGTTCTTCATGGATCTCCACAGTGCTCTGGAGAAAACTCAAGGGGTGTGAGCTGCAGTGGAGGGTGGTAGAGCAGTTGGGTCGGGGGCATCTCACTTATGAGTTAGAGAAGATTTGCTTCTCTCTATTCCCTGTATTAATATTCTGAAGTACTCCAATTTTGAAGAAAAACATTCTTAGGATTCTATAGGATTATGTGCCCATACCATTCTTAGCCATTGGTTTGACAAGGGTATAAAACAATTTTTCACAAAACTACATTTGTAGCAATGTGGATAGACAAGAATTTCCTTTTTTGTTCCTCCCTCCCTCCCTCCCTTCCTCCCTTCCTTCTTTCCTTCCTTTCTTCCTTCTTTCTCTCCTTCCTTCCTTCCCTCCTTCCTTCCTTCATTATTTGTAACAACATTTAGCTATACCATATAAGGGAGGACATGGAGTATTTTTCATTCTGTGTCTGACTTCTTTCATCCAACATGATGTCCTCCAGTTGCATCCATTTGGCTGTAATTGATAAAATTTTATTATTTTTTCATAGCTAAGTAATATTCCATTGTGTATATATATATATATATATATATATATCACATTTCTTTATCCAGTCAGCTGATGATGGACACCTTCATTAATTCCAAATTTTGGCTATTGTGAACAGTGCCGCTATGAAAATGATGTTGCAAGTATCTCTTTGACATGAAATTCCTCCTGGGTTTTGTCACACAGTGTTGTCCGTTTGAAAAGCTCCTTTGATGCTGGGTCAGAAAGAATTCCCCTGAGGAGAAGCTGATTTCTCCATACACCATTGTTGGACAGGGACAGGACTGTTAATGTATAAATGTTAGGATACTTTCATGGTATAGTTCTAGGGGCTTCTATGTCCCTCTCCATGTGAACTTCTTATGTTCCACCCTTTAACCACTCTCACACACATAAGCTAAGAAAAGTAATCTTGTGGGGTATCGTAGAAGTAGATTTATCTTTTGTAGCTTCTTCAAGCTATGGTATGCATGTGGAGCTCATTCTTCCCTTGCTATTTATCCAGTGGTGTTTGGATGCTTGAAAGTGGCTTGATGGCCTTGGCGAGTCCAGAGAGCTATCATGTTGTCTGACAGGGTAGCTGAAAGCTTTGCTGCGTGATCCATCTGGAGGCGAACAAGTTGCATTCTATTATAAACAAAAGGGATAAGGCCGGCGCCGTGGCTCAACAGGCTAATCCTCCACCTTGCGGCGCCGGCACACCGGGTTCTAGTCCCGGTCGGGGCACCGATCCTGTCCCGGTTGCCCCTCTTCCAGGCCAGCTCTCTGCTGTGGCCAGGGAGTGCAGTGGAGGATGGCCCAAGTGTTTGGGCTCTGCACCCCATGGGAGACCAGGAGAAGCACCTGGCTCCTGCCATCGGAACAGCGCGGTGCGCCGGCCGCAGCACGCTACCGCGGCGGCCATTAGAGGGTGAACCAACGGCAAAGGAAGACCTTTCTCTCTGTCTCTCTCTCTCTCTCACTGTCCACTCTGCCTGTCAAAAACAAAACAAAACAAAACAAAACAAAAGGGATAAGGGCATTAAAGACACATGGTCCAAAGAGAAATAGTAATAGTATGAAAGTTTTAAGACCATGGAGGGAAGGAAACAAAGATTTACATGACCATATGACTACCAAAAGTTCCAACCTTTTTGGCCTGGTCCTAGAGTTGTATGGTCCATCCAAGAATCAGTAAAACTGATTTTGTGCCAGTCAAGTTTGAATCAAAAATAACTTTATTGTTACATTATGGCACAGATGACCATTTGCACAGCAGTTAGCATGTCTAAGACCTGCCTGTTTTGAAAGATAGCACAGCTTGGCCAGCGCCTCATGCGGAAGATTAGCCAAGTGAGCCAAAGCACCGGCACCCAAGGTTCTAGTCCTGGTTGGGGAGCCAGATTCGGTCCCGGTTGTTCCTCTTCCAGTCCAGCTCTCTTCTGTGGCCCAGGAAGGCAGTGGAGGATGGCCCAAGTGCTTGGGTCCCTGCACCCACATGGAAAACCAGGAAGAAGCACCTGGCTCCTTGCTTCAGATTGGTGCAGCGCTGGCCATAGTGGCCATTTCATGGGTGAACCAACAGAAAGAAGACCTTTCTCTCTCTCTGTCTCTCACTGTCTATAACTCTACCTGTCAAGTAAATAAATTAAAAATTTAAAGAAAGAATTGTGTAGGAACTGAAACCAACATGGGCGACAGAAGAAAAAAAAAAAAAAAAAGATAGCACAGCCAAAGAGTTTATGTACATCAGGAGGGTAAAGAACGAGGCTAGGACCTGGTTGGTAAGTCTAATTAATTCAGTGGAGAGGTTAACAAAAATCTTCTTTGCTGAAACAACTGTTTCAGTTGTTCCTGTGATGATTCCTGCTATGCTGTGCAGAGTGGTAATTCCCATTAGGATGGGGAGCAGTGGACTGACTCTTTTAGATACCAAAGAATCGATAAGTGAGGGAATTGGCATGAGGGCTGAGACATGGTCAACACACAGAGCAGATAAAACATATAGGCCTGTTATGCATAGCCTTGTCTAATTAGTGTGTAAGCTTTGGTAGGCAGAAGTTTCATGGACCTACTACAACTTTTCTGTAGGAGGGAGACATTCTGACAGGTGATATATATATATATATATAATTTGAATATATATATAATTTGAATTTATTATATATTTATAGCATATATAAATATATATATAATATATATATAATATATTTGGAATTTTGGTTAATGGTATATTTGAAGAAGTATGTGCCAGTAAAGAATGCTGTGGTCAGAGAACTAGAACAGAGGCTATCACTGTGGGAGGTATCACTTGTCTTCCCTGAATATTTCACACCAGGTAGTGACAATGATCTCTGGGCTATTTTTACCATCCTCATGGATGGTGCACCATTTATCTATCTGTATGCTGCCCCAAAAGGAGTTTCCCATCAGAGTTAAGTGTCTACGTGCCTGGCGTTTGCCCCAGCACAATATTCCAGCATATTATACTAATTAGGTACTGTATATATTTGGCAAAGATGAGAGATTAGAAAGTAGCAAGGGAAGATTTGAAGGAGACGGTCCAATTAGTGTGTAGAATAACCATGAGTTTACAGAAACAGTTATTTAGAGATCCCACAGGATATTCCTGGGAAAATTTAGGTGAAAAAAGGTAGAGGATGCTGTAGACTTTAAATAGATATTTGTATAAATAAGCCCAATAACAGGATGAAAGAGGCTTTCTTTCTTGACTGATGCTTTTCTACCAGTAAAGTTAAATAACATGAACTACTGGATCTGAGCTCATTCCCACAGAGAGGTTGGTCATGCCTCTCTGCATGAGCCACATGCTTCTAAACAAATCCAATAATTATGGTAGCAGGAAATGTTGGCTAGTAGATCAACTATGGCCTGACATGGCTTGCTAAAGGGAGGCATTAGCTAGGCATGTGACTTATAAGAATACTGGCAGAAAAAGAAGAGCCTATTGGAGGGCATTTTACTTATCTGGGCTCCTTTTAAAGAATAGGCCCAGATCTTCCAGGTTTTTTTTTTTTTTTTCCAGATCACAATTTTTATAGATTCTTCTTGGTCTTAAGAGAAGTATGAATTCACCATGATATGGCAGATCCAGTTGAGAATGCCATATCCCTTATCATTGTAGGTGGAGAAAGTAACACGGTATATGATGCTTTCCATATAAGAATGAGTTGGAACCTAGGGAAGCCATGCTTCCAGTTTTTAAGTAGAAATTGGGTTTTGGGTTCATATAAGTGGGATAGGCTTGCATCCAGGCTCGTTACAAAGCCCAAAATCTCAGATTGCGTTTTGAGGTTGAGCTAAAGAAATAAAGTATTTGACAAACTTTTTTTTCTTTATCCATCAGGATATCAGAATGAAGGAATGACCTTCATTCACTAAGCCTTGAAGAGTCTTGAAGGGGGTTTAAGAAGAGCTGGAAAGTGGGCTTGTACTACTTATGAGCAGATCAATTGGAAGAACTTAAAACCATTTTTGATTTGTTTCTTGGAAAAGTTTTACTATATTTTTCTTTAGCATCTTCTTGAGCTTTTCTATTTTACCAGAAGACAGAAGTCTTCAAGAATAGTGGAGATACCAGGTTATCCTTTAGCATTGCAAATTCTTTGTGCAGTCTTTGAAATGAAAAAGGAACTTAGGAAGCCAAAGCAATGAATACTTTCCTTTAGGAGCATTTTGGCTAATTGCTGGGATCTTTCTGTCCTGGTGGAAAGACTTCTACCATCTAGTCAGGTATCTCTGAGAAAAAGAAGGTATTTATATGTTTCACAGGATGGCATCTTTATAAAATGTATTTACCAATCCCCAGTTTGAGTTCCCTTCTCTGCATGAGTTTAATTATGGGTGGAGGTCAGGATCATAGGGGTTATTTTATAATTTTGGTAGATTCCTACGACAGTTTTTGTCAGGCTTTTTCCAGAAAACAATTTTGCACATAGTTCCTTGTTTGTCTCTTACCAAAAGGCAGTAATAGTGTAATCATTTTATAAATTTCCAGTATAATGTCCGCTGATACCATCCATTCCTTGCTTTGGCATATCCCTGCTCTTTGACTCAGATATCACCTCTAGGTAATATAGAGGGTTGATGTTCTTTTGCTACTGATGAATTAAAGGCCTTAAAATGCAGACCAAATAGTGGCAGCCTTTTGTCCCTTGAAATTGTGAAAGACTTACCTAAAAAATGTCATTAGATCTATTTTAATGGCCTCAGCAGTGTATGAAGGAAATCTCTCTTGGCAGACTCCCTGTCTTGAGAAGTCTGAGAATTTGAGGTCCAAACTTGATAGGGTTGTCATGGACTGTTAAAGCTCCCTTCTCTCTCCAAATAGCCACATGGGTGTCTAAAACCAAACAGGTATATTTGGAATCTGAATATAAATTGTTTTGCCTTTGCCTAGTTCTAGTTTCCTACTTAAGTCAATCATTTGTAAACTGAGCTGAGGTTCATGGGGGAAAGAACATGGGCTTCAATAACCTGTCCTGGTTTGACATAATCATAAAAGGGGGATCCCATCTCTGATACAACTGCTCCTGCTTGAGAATAAAATGTCATCTGTCTCACTCAGCAGTTGGTGTTTAGGTCCCTTCTGCTAGGACTGGGCAGAACAACAGCTTCAGTAGAAGAATCAAGGGGATCATTTTTCTCTGGCTTTGCCATGAATGTAGCTAAGTTTAAGTGGGAATAATGTATTATTTTCTTTTGAGGATTTTTTTTTTATTTTTTTATTTTTTATTTTTTTTGACAGGCAGAGTGGACAGTGAGAGAGAGAGACAGAGAGAAAGGTCTTCCTTTTTGCCGTTGGTTCACCCTCCAATGGCCGCCGCGGTAGGCACGCTGCGGCTGGCGCACCACGCTGATCCGATGGCAGGAGCCAGGTGCTTCTCCTGGTCTCCCATGGGGTGCAGGGCCCAAGCACTTGGGCCGTCCTCCACTGCACTCCCTGGCCACAGCAGAGAGCTGGCCTGGAAGAGGGGCAACCGGGACAGGATCGGTGCCCTGACCTGGACTAGAACCCGGTGTGCCGGCGCCGCTAGGTGGAGGATTAGCCTGTTGAGTCGCAGCACCGGCCTCTTTTGAGGATTTTCTAAGAGGAGGCTCTGGTATCTGAATATTCTTCTACATGAAAGACAATGTTAGCCCTTTTATTATAGTAGAGAATTCATTTTATGGAGGGTATAAAGTATTATTTTTGTCCTAGTATAATTTAAGCAAACCTCTTTGTCAGTAAGACGGCAACTACTATGATCTATATGGAAGTGTGACCATTCTTGTGCAGCTATGCCCAAAGTTTTGAAAAAGTAACCAACACTCCCTTAACAGATTTCAAATTCAGAATTAGAATTTCTAACATGACCCTTTGTTTCTTGTGTCATATTATTGATGAGGTGTTTCTGGGTTTGGCATCCCAAATGTGCGTCATGACCTAGCTCATGACAGCATTTAACACGCTGGATACTATATTTTGTTCTCTTTTTCAAAGAAGTTGGCTCTAATCTGGCTTGTTCTTTGGAGTATAATACAGGGGTTTTGCTCTTTCCCAGATCTAAAAATCTATAATCTGTAATATCCTGTTTTCCAAAAAACTCCAAGGATTTCCTTAAAGTTGTAGGGATAGAAGTTTCTTGCACAAACTTTATATTCTTCAAGGCCAGTCTCCATCCCCCAGTGGTGAGGGTACACCCTAAAATAAAATTCCTGGCAGCATATCTGTGCTTTCTCCTTAGATACATGATAGGCATATTCTACCAGTAAGTGAAGGTACAAGATAAGTGTCTAAAACTAGAGTCCTGGGGTGGGGTTGGACAGATGAGCAAATCATCTACATATTGGATTTTCTTTTTACTGCTCCCTTAAAAAGATAAGTCCTTGAGTTCCTCCTAAGGGTCATAACAAACAGTTGGGGGCTATCCCTAAATCCCTGTGGCAACAGTATCCAAATTAGATATTGCTTTAAGCATTGCTTGCTAACTTATTTAAAGGAAAATAGAAACTAAAAGGAGGTAGCTATAGATAAGCAGAAAAATTCATTCTCAAGATCTAAGATTGAAAATCACATAGTTCCATAAGGTATTCTGCTAAGATAGTGTAAGGGTTGGGCATGATATGGTGAATGGATATTAGAGCCTCACTAATGATTTGAAAATTTTCAACTAATATGTATTCCCCATTTTTCTGCTTTACTGATAGAATGGCTATATTGGAAAGGGAATTGCAATCAGTTAATAGCTCATGTTGCAGAATTCGCATATCAAGAGTCTTGGATCCTCTCTGACTTCTGGCTTTATAGGGTACTACTTCCAATTTGAAAAATATTAGTCTTTTAAAAAATATTTTATTTATTTATTTGAGAAGTAGAGTTACAGACAGAGAAAGGGAGAGACAGAGACAAAGACCTTCCATCCATTTACTAGGGATCCAGATGTAGTGAAGGGCTCCCTAAGCGTAGGTTGAACAAAATTTGTGGTTTCAACCTGGGAGTCCTTCAATCCTAGTGGCAGATTGATGTCCAGTGCCCAAGCTTATGGCAGAGTGACCAAGGCTTTTGGAGAAGCCACATTTTGTTCAATGTCTTGGCTTCCCAAATCCATAACAGATGCTGTTTATGAGTAAACTGCCCTTCTTGGGTAGCTCTGGTGACAGATCACCATGTAAAGCAGCTCTCAGCTGGGCCTGCCACCTATCTTTTTGTTATATCCTTTGTGCATGCCCTCTTATCATCCTCTTGGGCTCAATTAAAGTAGACCAAAGAGGCAGACTTTAGGATATTATTCAAGGAAGGGATGGGGATGCTTGGTTTAATCTCTAATTGTTGAAGCTTCCATCCAACATAAAATTGGCCTGAGCTAGAGATATCCTTTAGCACTATTTCCTGAACTTTAGTGAGTAAATATCTAGGTCAATATATTTTGTAAGCCTTCTTTTTTTCAAATTTACTTATTTTTGTGAAAGAACTACACAGAAAGAGGGAGAGACAGAGAGGAAGGTGGGATAGATCTTTCATCTGTTGGTTTAGTCTTCAGATGGCTACAACAGCCAAGGATGGGCCAACCTGAAGCCAATAACTTCTTTCATATCTCCCACATGATAGCAGGGGCCCTTAACATTTGGACCATCTTCTGCTGCTTTTCCCAGACCATTAGCAGGGAGCTGGATCAGAAGTAGAGCCAGGATGTGAACCAGTGCCCATTGGGATGCCACGATTGTAGGCAGTTGTCTTACCCATTATGCCATGATGCTGGCCCCTTGCATAGGACTTTTTAAGCCTCTCTAAAAAGGAGGTTGGATTTTCCCTGGATTACTTTCCTAAATTTGCTAATTTGTTAAAAGTTTTTGTCCACATCTTTCTGGCACAGAATTCTGCCAATATACGGACAACATATTCCTATAATATCATCCATGAGGAGTCATATAATCTCATTTAGAGAAACCCATTGGTAAGGTTGTATTTACAATTAGGTACATTGGGTTTTCTCTATGTTAGATGGTTGCAAAATCATGGCATGTTCTGACACTGTCTTTTCTTGTTATTTAAGACAGTGCTCATGAGAACTGTGCCTTTCCTGATGAGGTAAAACATGATAATCATCTTATACTTGCTGTTTATGATTTTTTTTTTTTAGGATCATCAGTAAAACTATCCACCTCTCCTTTAATTTGGTTTAGATCCTGAATTAAAAAGAGTACTTATATTATGATGGGGAAATTTGATCTTGTTGCCTCTTGTAGGGGGTACATTTAATGACTTTTATGTTTGGGCTTTGGACTCATTTTCTAAGTAAAGGGGAGTAGCCTCCTTATCAGGAAAAGGAGGTATGGGGGGCATCTAATATTATAAGAATTATGTGGTCCTTTAATGCCTGAGGGATTTCTAGGTTGTTTTTTTTTTAGGGGTATTTTCCTATTATGTGAATTCTTTTTGTTTCTATCTCACAATGGGTTCTTGGCAGTTAAGTAAAGCTATCATGGCCATTTCTAGCATACAACTTTTGCAGAGTTCATGGTCTTCTCTTATTGCCATAAAAGCCTGTGCATAGGGACCTCTGTGCACTTACCACGCCCATGGCAGGATATATGTAGTTGTAAAATGGGATTATATTTCAAGCTCCCATTTTCCCTGTTGTCTGGTCCACTAATGTATATTGTAGCCAGGCACTGTCACAAAAAATAGTCACTTTTTTTAAGTATAAGTTTTTGAGAATGTATGTCAGTAGACAGTCACATGGTATAGAGTGTAGCTCTCTGACGGAATTGAAAGAGAATAGAAATGGGGTGGTGGTGGTGGAATGAGTCATATGTTTTTTGCCCATTCCCATGAAACAAGGGGAGAACATGTAACCTTGTCTGACTTTCCTGGATGGAGAAGTAGTAGCTTGCCTCAGTTCTGGACTTTTGGCCTTAGCCAGTCTTTCTCTGTAGTCTAATCTTGATTATCTCTAAGTTCCTTCTTTTTCAGGTTTTTCCTGCTATATGACTCAACCTTCACTTTTCAATCATATTCTGATCTGAAAACAATGGGCTATTTAATGTTTTCCTTGCCTGACCTTTATCCATCCACTTGAAAAGGATAAAAGTACTTGACCTTCAAGGGCCTGGATGATGGATACACCTTTTTTCTGTATTCTTCTTTTTATTCCAAGTTCATGCAGGTTATCATAGCTTGCACACCACGTTGAGGTAGATCCCTTTCTGATCTGAGCACCCTGCCCAGAGGGGAGATTCCCTGTGGACACATTGGGCTGATCCCTAAGCCTAAATGTGACACCTGTCCCCTGAGGTGTCTAACCTACATACTGAGTACCTCCAGAGGATGGGCAGTAAGGATAGATGTGTTGTAAAGGTGGCTACCAGAATCTAAACTCAATGCAAGAAGCCATGGTCAGGAGCTGGAGATGAGAGAAATAGCACACAACCCAGCTACCAGCCACACAAATGCAGCCAACAAATCATGACCTCTCTCAAATCTTTTAAAATTTTTTCTTCCAGAGCTTGTAGGAGAAATGTTAAAGTAGTTAAGACAAATCATGTCCTGTATAAAGCCATGAGGGAGGGATCTACCAGGAACCAGATCCCAAGAGCAGGTGATTAACTCATGTCCATAGTTAGCATTATCTGTAGTGTCAGTCTCAAAATTTTTAAGGGGCCTCAGATCTCTTTATTTCCTTTATAAAATTAAAATGGTACCTGTTAAATTTTCATCAGGAACATTGGATCTCTATATATGTTATACAATCTCTAGAATATTTATATTACAATAGCATTCTTATATAAAAACAAGGTAAGATTGTCATCATTTTATAGCCTGATAATGCATTTTATACAATCCTAGTTAACTTAAGAATCTAGTGGCTCTTCAGGAAGAGGGTGTTACTCCTAAAAGATTCTCAGAGCTCTAGCTAGGAATCTCATAGTAAAGAGACTCAGAAGTTTAAAACATGTGATCAAAATTGCATGAATAGATATAATATAGTAGGTTTTAGGACAAGAAAACTACTTTGTGTAATATTAGAATGGTAGCTGCATATCATTTGTGAAAGCACAGACTGTACAAAACAAGGAATGGACCCTAATGTGATCTATATACTTTCTGTGATAATGATGAGTTAATATAAATTAGCTGTACAATATAAATTACAAATGTGTGACTCTTCTGTAGGATATGACTAGCAGGAAAGGCTGTGCTTATATGGGAGAAGAGACTATACAGGAACCCTTTACTTTTGGATCAATCTGAGTTGTGAACATAAAACTACTCTCTAAAATAAATTATATAAGAAAATAAACAAGAAAATAGGCATGAAAGGAGGAGACAAACAAAAGAAAGACAAAAATTGGGGCAGAAGTGAGGAACACAGAGATGAGGAAGTGAAATAAAAAGCCAGATACTAGCAGGGCAGCAGATGTATATTCTTGCACCTAAATATATAAATAATTACTTAAATGTAAATGATCTAGGTTTAGACAAATGAATAGTAAAGATTATCAGATTGGATTAAAGAAGCAATAACATTTATTCTGCCAACAAATAGAAGAAGAAATTAAAATTTAAATTAGCAATATTAAGATAAGAAAGCTTTCTTTTAAAATATGATAAAGGATTTTATTATAAAAACATTCTTCCATTTAATTTAAAATTTTAATAAAATTGAAAAAAATTTTTGACTGACTCCAGAACTGAAAAATATGAGAAGTTAAAGTTTAATCATATAATTAAAAACATTGAAAAATAATTAACAATTTTTAATAATGAAAATTCCAACTCTATTGAATTCACTGTGAAAGTATCACATAAATAAATAAGAAATAAAGCATATTTTACCAACCCAGAAGTAAAAGGTAATATATCCTAAAAAAAATTATGAAACTAGAATATCTATCCATTGTACCAAAGCCAGATAAGAATGTTAAAACAAAAAAGAAACCTGTAGCTCAGTAACCCTAACAAAAATGATTCAATATCCCATAAATTATTAAGGAATACAATCTACCAAAATATTAACATTTTATGCTTAAGTTACCATTGTCACAGTAATGCAAGCTTAGCCCATTATTTGAAAATCATTTAATGTTATTAGTCACATTAATACATTTTCACATAGAAATTTGCATTAATGGGATTTTTTACAAATACTCTCCCTAAACAGCCATTCCAGAGGTCATGAAGCTAAAACTTTTTTGAAGAATGCTCAATGCTCAAATGAGATGGCTAATTAAATCCACTAAAAACACAGTGAAAAGCAAAGAGGGATACTTGGAGTAAGTTACCCTTTTTTGATAGTGTGCAAACAATGAAAAGTATAGGCCTGCTTGATTCTTAGGATAAGCAAAGCTGCTATGTGTTCTCTCACTCTCTGTTGTACTAACCTGCGTGTGTGTAATAAGGACCAGAATGGAGGTTTGAACAGAGAGACCCAATGATAGAATATGTCCTGAAGCAACACATATGCTTTCTCTATTGGAAATATGAGAAAAATCTGTCTTTGGCCATGATTGTAAATTATAGACTAGAATCTGTCGACTCCATGCTTTCTTGTTCTTGAAGAGTTATTGGGCTAAAACAAGCATCAGTGAAGAGAATATTTTTTGATATAAAGAATGATGAGTGTCTCATTTAAGATGTTTATTTTCCCAAACTAATTATTGATTCATGGGGAAACCAAGCAAAATTTCAGCAAAGTTTCTTTTTTAAAAAAATATTTATTTATTTATTTTGAATTTATTAGAAAGGCAGATGGGTAGAGAGAGGGAGAAACAGAAAGAGATAGATAGATAGATAGAGAGAAAGAGAGATAGATAGATAGATAGATAGATAGATAGATAGATAGATAGATAGAAGAGCACTCATACCCACCAGTTCACATCCCAAATTCCCAGCAACAGCCAGTCCAGGCATAAACCAGGAACCAGAACTCAGTCCAGGTCTCCCACATGGTTGGTAGACTCAAGTACTTGAGCCATCATCTGCTACTTCCAGCAGTGCAAATCAACAGGAAGCTATAATGGGGAGGTGAGCCAGAATTGGGACCTTATAGGATGTGGGCATCCTCAACAGCGTCTTAATTGTTATGCCAAATGCCTGACCCTCAGAAATGGTTTGATTATAATTGACATTGTAATATTCTAATTCATTGGGAAACAAAAATAATAAACAAGGTCAAAAAAAAAATTTGAGAAACAATCAAACATGCAAAACTTATTCTAACTGAATCCCAGATGGAATAGTCTAGAAATATCCACACACAGGTGTGATCAGTTTTTCAAAAGAGGTTACATAATTTAATGGAGAAACAAAAATCTTCTCAATAAATGGTAGTGGGATAGCCAGATATAAAAAAGGGAAGATAAAATGAACTTCAGTTCTTACCTATTACATAAACCAAATTTTTCCAAAAAATTAAAATAATAAGCTTATATAATAGATAATATTTATGGCATTAAATTGTCAAGTGTATTTTTACAAAAGTCTATTTTTAAGCACAGGACTCAGTAAGCATGAAGAAAACTGATATATCAGAAAAAATAAAATTTGCTATCTTCAAAAGATAGACTTAAGAAAACAAATATTATTTAAGAAAATAAATCTGTCTGTTTCTAATGAAGCAAAATATGCCCCGCCTTTCTCCCAGGAATCCAATAACTTCTTCATTTTGAATGGACCACTTTTACTAGCCAAACAGAAACACTGTCCACAAAACTCCATGTAAGTTATTATTTATAATAATAAAAAACTGGAAGCAGTCTAAGTATCTAACAGCAAGTCAGATATTCAAAATATGATCTAAGAGGGAACAAATTACTTATACACACAGGAAAATGGATGAACCTCAAAAATGTTTATGCTGAGCGAAAGAAGCCTGGCATGAGAGAACACACTACATAATTCTCATGAAGTCCTGGAATGGGAAAATTAATCTATAGTGATAGAAATCAGAATAATAATTCAGCATAGTAAACCCAAAATTGTCAGAGAATGAGTGCCATTTATTATGAGAATACAAAAAGCTATATAATCTAGCCCTTGAATTTCTAAAGCTACAAAAACATACTGCATGTTTTACCTTATATACAGGAACTATAATTTAAAGAAAAAATTAAAAAAAAAACAGAAAGAAATACCTGTGTGCACTGTTATTGCTGTAAATGTAGTTCTGTCAAACTTCACTTTATATATATATGTCAAAACAATAGTGAAGAAAAATATACTACTATAGTCTTACTAATCTGTGAATATTTAGAAATTTACTGTATATGTATGAAATGATCATGTTTCCATTTGATCATTGTTTATAGCCCTTGCATATATTCCTACTTAACTTGAGTCTTTTTACTTTTTGCCTGCCGAACTGTTTAATTGGTGGAGCATTAAGCCTTTGACTGTAATGTAAATTAAAAATATGCTATCTCAACAAAGA
Organism: Lepus europaeus; assembly: GCF_033115175.1. Taxonomy (NCBI): domain Eukaryota; kingdom Metazoa; phylum Chordata; class Mammalia; order Lagomorpha; family Leporidae; genus Lepus; species Lepus europaeus. Next base: position 63,887,150 of record NC_084842.1, on the reverse strand, counting down.
AAAAGAGAAAGGAAGAAAGAAAAGGAGAGGATAGAGTGAGAGAGGCAGAGAGGGAATAACATTACTTTCTTAGATTGTGTCTATAAAATGCAAATTAAAAATAAAGATAAATGCAAAATATATTTGATACATGCAAAATGAACATGTTATGTATGCATATGTTATATATATTTGTATTAATTCACAACAAGCAATAATATACAATCAATATCAAAAACATCACAGTCTCGAATCTTTTGCAATTTTGAAATCAGTTGTTTTATTCTACTTTCAGTGGGTATCATTGCTACATTTTTGATGTTCCACTGAATGTAAATAGCAGCTATGTAGTACCTGAAACTTTTCCGTGTCTTTTTACACTTTTTTTTTATCCAGATATTCACCACCAGTACGTGAGGGAGAAATTATGACTATTATTTGTGGTTGACACAAAAGAGGTTAAATTATTTCCCCAAATCACAAAAACAGCAAATGATCAGTTTAAAAGTCAGATTCTGCTTGTTTGGCTCTAGAACTCCTGGGCTATTCATTTCCATGTTTTCATTTACATAACTACTCATATTTCAACATAGTTAATCAATATGAATATAATGTGTTTTTTAAAAGAAGTAAAATTAAAACAGAATCTCATATTGGCTTTAGCAACAAAAGCAAAGAAAATCAAAGATGTAATGTAGGTAAAATATTCAACAGCTACAAAAGGGGGAAAGGAGTCTCTAGATCATTCTGAAATCATGCTGTGGCACAGATCCCAGAACTCTATCACTGATTTTGTGTGTTTAGCAGATCAAAATTTGGAGCCAAGAGGACTGGTAAAATTTAATTTTAAAAAAAGGATAAAAAAAGTTGCTAGGGAGGATTACACCTGCCAGCCATGGAGGACACAAAGACTGGTATTACAGAGCAAAGGGATGGTTAAGGATATGTCAAAAATACTTAACTGGTCCCGTACTGTCTGAGATCAGGGAAATGTGGGAACGTGATCCTCAGGAAAAAGCTGCCATTTCAAATTAGAATAGACAGATACAGTCAACATTGTGGTTGATTTCTTTTCCATTATTCTACCAAACATTTTTTTTTTCTTCAGCCCTTTTAATCTTGTCAGTTTTCCAAGTTAATTTTATATAAGTCCTCATGGTATCTCTTTGAACTATTGCATAAATGAATTATCTACTTTATTAAACAGCTGACTTTGCAAAGCTTTGACATATTAGACTAAAACATTTAAGACAAAGGTGAGACAAGCTGAGTAAAATGGTGCTTAACATACTTGCACCATTTCTATGATGAAGTTCCTCAGGTCACAAGAAACTCATACATAATATATAAAAATACAATTTTTATATTTTTTTTAAAAACAAAATCAGTATTTTATATATTTAACATATTAAAAAGACATCCTCACTACTTGAGTGAGCAAGAAAACAATTATACTGATTTTTTTTCTAGCACGGGTTAGCAGATTTTAGCCATGAACCAAGAAATAGGAATACAGTTAGACATTTTATTAAAATTTTAATGTGTAGTTCAGGTTGTTATTTTTTTTTTAGTTGAGAGGCTTAGAAGGAGGGGAAGACAGAAAGAGAGAGAGACAGAGAGAGAGAGAGAGAGAGAGAGAGCGAGCGCTCATCACAGGATTTAATCCTGCAATAGCTGGGGCTGGGCCAGACCAAGGCCAGAAGCTGAAAACAATCCAGGTGCTCCATATGCGTGGCAGAAACTGAAATACTTGAGCCTCCCAGTGTCCATACTACCAGGGAGCTGGGTCCAGGAGCTGGAGCAGGTACCAAATTCAAGGACTCCAATGGGATTCAGGTGTCTTGTCTGGCATCTTAACAGTTAGACCAAGCACACATCCTTTTTTAAGTTATGGAGGATCAGAAATAAGACATCATTTCTCCTTTTCTCCCGTCTCTATTTGGCTATGGCTTTCGCTTCTACAAATCCAATATTTCCATTACTTCTAAATAATATACACAACTTTGCATTTTTAATTTTTTTTAAAAAGAACCATTTTATTTATTTAAAAGATAGAATTACAAAAGGTTGGAGGGGGGGAAGATTAGAGATCTTCCATTCAGTAGTTCATTCCCCAAATGGACACAACAGCCAGGGCTGGGTCAAGCTGAGGCTAGGAGCCAAGGGCTTCACCCAGTTCTCCCATGTGGGTACAGGCACTTGGGCTTACCTCTACTGATTTTTCCTAGGTGCATTAGCAGGGAGCAAGATTGGAAATGAAGCAGCCGGAACTAAAACCAGTGGTCATACGTGATGCCACTGTTACAGAAAGAAATTTAACCCATTATATGACAATGTCAGCCCAAAATTTAATATTTATAGAAGTTGAAATTGTGATATTTGTGTTCATGGAGAGTGGTTGTCTTTTGATGTGGCACTTAAGGTTAGAGTGTCTGGATCTAAAGATGGATCAGAATTAGATGCTTGTGGTACTGAATCATTACCTGTCAATCTTCAGGGGAATACGCACCCTTGCAAGGAGTGTGTTAATGGTGACCAGTAGAGGTCAAAGAAGATAGTATTCAAGGTTACTGAAGCTTGGATATTCAGACTATCGGAGGAATAAATGGGGAGTGAACCACAGAACGAACTCTAGAATTTTGCTGATGCAATGGAAGCAGAAAAACACAGATTTAGTTTCAGAAAAATCAAATGATGTGATAAAAATATTCTGATAAATATATCACTATGGGAAGTAGAATATATAATACCTCAATTTTTTTTTCAGGAAAAAAATTATCAGATTTTTAAATTCTTGCTGGAAAGACAGAACAAAAGTACAAGTTGGAGTCATGGAGATAAAGTAAAAATAAAATGGAAAACAGTCTCTCATCAGAGTCTCCCACTTTCAAATGTCATTTTGTATGTATTGGGGCAAACAGAATATTAAATTGGAATCTCTTATTTTTGTATGACAGAGAGCTAAAAATTTGCTCATCTATAAACAAAAAAGGTAGCAAAAATTCCTGGGAAAGCTATTCTATACACATAAGTATACATTTATATTTTACCAATAAAATATGGCCAAGAGAAAGAAAGAGAGTGTTGGTTAGAAATTGGTACCAAATGAAAATGAATGCTTTGACAATTTTCTAAACTCTTATTCTAAAGTAGTGATTTTTAGTATTTTTCAAAAGAATTATTCCTTGGAATTCATCAGGTTCTTAGCATTCCTCCTCCCTTCCTTTGTCTCTTTCCATCTCCAATTAAAGGGAAGCATAGTTTTGTCCAGAGCCAATTAGAAAAGATAGGGGCTGGATTCACAGATGGGAACAGTTTCCTGCTACACTGGCTTCAGAGAGGGAGATAACAAGATTTTTTTTTTCTAGTTTTAACAAATATAAACAAGAAGCAAGATCATTTGACAGTTGTGTTTTAATAGGTAGGCACATTTACTTCATGAATTAAGCTTCTTACAATAAAAAATAAATCAGAATTTTAAAATATTGAGGTAAGGGAAAAATGGAAAGACAAAAGGTTCAAACCTAGAGTGCTGTCCTGTTAAGAACATCTAATGCGTATTCAAAGTGTTGGAAAGCAAGCACCTTTATCAATGAGCAATTGCCACGATAATATGTGAAGTGTAGTTGTAGCAAGATTCATGTACAAGACACCAAGGTCTCTTAACAGGAAGTAGTCTTCTATTATGCCAGCATAAGGCCCAGGAGAAATTTATTATCCAAAATCCTGAGCCCTGAACAAAGAAGGACTTTCCCTTATATACGGCTTTAGCCTCTTTATATCTCTTATACGGTTACTGGTGTACATTTGATTGGACATTCTAATGTAACATGGCAGCCACGGCCACAAAATTGATATAATACTGTGCATACGAACATTGAAGATTTTTTTTCTTTCTTTCTTTCTTTCTTTCTTTCTTTCTTTCTTTCTTTCTTTCTTTCTTTCTTTCTTTCTTTCTTTCTTTCTTTCTTTCTTTCTTTCTTTCTTTCTTTCTTTTTTTTTTCACACACACACCGAGCCAGAAGCTGCTGGCAAGGGCTTAACATCATTGCTCTGTACTAACAAGCAGAACCTTACACGGTTACATATAAACAGATAGAGTCTCCTCCCACAGCTTTAATCGCGGCTGTTAGAAATAAGTTTAATTAAAAGACAAAGGCCTCCGCCACACAGTTATTGGAAGGGTGCTTATGAAACCAGAGTGGAGAGGAAACATCAGTGAAGACACAAACTGAGCAGGTGCTTGGGTGTAAGGCTCCAAGAGAGGAAGGAGATGGGCCACAGGATTGATGTCTGGCCAACCATCTTGGCTCCAAGGAGAAGGAAAATAACTGGTGTAAGTTTCGAGTAGAGGGCAACCGCGTAGTCCTGAAAGCAAGCCTCTGTTTTCACTGCCAAGTGGAGGTGCTTTCCAGACTTCAACAAGGTCTCTTCATATAGCAATGTCTCCCACCATACAGGAAACCAGTGAGAATAGCACCTAGGATGGGGCAAAATCTAACAGACCCAGCACATTTGCACATTTTCCTTTGCAAAGGGTCCTTGCTACCACCTCCACGTTTAAGGTCATTCAGGAGGACATCACCAATACAACACAGCTTTAGCATCTCCCTTGCTTGGGAGCAGAGCCAACATCTTCAAACCTCTTGCTTGCTTCTGTGCAGCCTGTTCCAACAGAGCCTCCGCTCCACCAGGAGCTCCACCTTTTCTCTTAAGGTGGCTGCCCTGGGTCTCCGCAGTCGCCAGTGGGCCAGAAACGCCTCTTCTATTCTGCTCTCCGGGTTTCTGTGGCTAACTTCCTAGGGACAGAGCCCACGCTGCTATACCACCTCAATGTCTGAAAGTGGATCCTCACTCAATACCAAGCGGATAAATAATCGCAAGCCTTAAAATATGAAGTTTCCCTTTTTCTCTGTCTCTCCGCTCGCTCTTAGAGCATGGTTGTTGCGGATGGTTTCAATCACTACTTCTTCAATGTTACTGACAGTAATGCACAAGGAGCACTTGTGGTCAAAGTGCTCAAATTAGCTCTGCAGTGTTAAAGTGTCTGTGTAAAGAAATAGCGTGGGGAGATTTCCATTATGGTTTAAAAATGTAACTCACGGACTCATAAAATGTTTTCGCTTGGCCTTGATTCTTAAGAGGTGTTATTATATACTTTAATTTGTGTCATCACAAATTTTCACATCTAGTCAATGAGGATTTTGCAATAATTGCTCCATTCTGAGGTTGTTCATGTGATCTGTATCTATTTATATGTTAATAGAAATAAAATGTAAATGGCTGGTTACACTATTAGTAAAAGCTTTCATTGAATACAAAGCTCTGCTTTCTTTTTTTCTCATTTATTTATTTATTTTTACCCAGAAACCTTTTATTTAAGGTATATGAACTTCAGGCATTTCATAAATACAATTTTAGGAACATAGTGATTCTTCCTACCTCATCCACCCTCCCACCCTCACACCCACTCTTCTTCCTCTTCTTCCCCTATTTCCATCCTTATTTTTTACTAAGATAAATTTTATATGCATAAAATTAGCTCTATACTAAGTAAAGAGTTCGAAAGAAATTATGGGATAGGTACATCATGGAATACTACACAGTGGTAAAAAAAATGAAATCCTGTTGTTTGCAATAAAGATGGATACAAGTGGAAAACATTATACTTAGTGAAAAAAGCCAGTCCTCAAAGGACAAATACCACATGTTCTCACTGAATTGTGGAACTAATAGAGCACCTAAAAGATAATCCATAGCACTGAAATTAACACTTTGAGATGTGCTATGTGATGACTTTGAACAGCCCTTGTCTCCACTGTTGAGGAACAGTCTTTTTTTTTTTTTTTTTTTTGCAGATTAGCTTTCTATTCTAGAACATGGTCTAAGGTTGAGCAATGTGTTATCCGTTTGTTGTACAATATGTTGTGCAATTTTTATCACATGATAGACATAAAACAATTAAATGAATATATGCGCATAGAATATCATTATGTACACTGGTATGCATGAAGTGTGCTTTCTAAAAAAAAATTACTCTGCTGTTAATATAAAGATAAGATTTAATGTAGTTCAAAGATACAATTCCAAGAATATAATGGCATTTTCCTCCCTCTGTCTTCCCTCCTTTCACCCTTCCTCCTTCTTTCTTTCTTTTAATATTTCAGATAACAGGTTTCTTGAAGGTTTTTTTTTTTTTTTCGACAAGTAGAATTAGACAGTGAGAGAGAGAGAGAAAGGTCTTCCTTCCCTGCTGATTCACCCCCCAAATGGCTGCTGCGGCCGGAACACTGTGCTGATCTGAAGCCAGGAGTCAGGTGCTTCCTCCTAGTTTCCGATGCTGGTGCAGTGCCCGAGCACCTGGGCCATCCTCCACTGCCTTCCTGGACCACAGCAGAGAGCTGGACTGGAAGAGGAGCAACCTGGACACAACCCAGCACCCCAACTGGGACTAGAATCTGTGGTAAGGGCTCCGCAGGTGGAGGATTACCTAAGTGAGCCGTGGCACCGCCCGAAGTTTTACTTATTTATTTGAAAGGGAAAGTTACAAAGAAAGAGACAGAAAGGGAGATTTTTCCCAGCATTGTTTCACTCCCCAGATGACTACCAGGGCAATGCTAGGCAGAAGCCAGGAGCCAGGAGCTGCATCTGATTCTCCCACATGAGTGGTAGGAACCACAAACACTGGGCCACCTTCTTCTTTTCCCAGGCCATTAGCAGGGAGCTATATCAGAAGTGGAACAACAAGGAATCTACTTGATGCTCATATGGAATGCCAGAGTAGTGTCTCAGCTGCTCCATTTCTGATCCAGCTCCCTGCTAATGCTCTGTAAAAAGCAGCAGAAGATGACCCAAGTGGGCTCCTGACACCAATATGGGAGACCTGGAAGTAGCTTCTACTTCCTGGCTCCTAGTTTTGGCTTGGCCCAGCCCCAGTCATGTGACTATCTGGATAATAAATCAGCAGAAGGAAGATGGATGTCTGTTTCTCTCTTTATCTCTCTCATTCTTTCTTCATAAATTTTTCAAATAAGTAAATCTTTTTCTTTTTTTTTTTTGGATAGGCAGAGTGGATAGTGAGAGAGAGAGAAAGATTTTCCTTTTTGCCGTTGGTTCACTCTCCAATGGCTGCTGCGGCCAGCGCATCGCGCTGATCCGAAGCCAGGAGCCAGGTGCTTCTCCTAGTCTCCCATGGGGTGCAGGGCCCAAGGATTTGGGCCATCCTCTACTGTACTCCCCGGCCATAGCAGAGAGCTGGACTGGAAGAGGAGCAACCGGGATAGAATCTGGTGCCCCAACCGGGACTAGAACCCAGTGTGCCGGCGCCACAAGGTGGAGGATTAGCCTGTTAAGCCACGGAGCCGGCCCTTATTTTTTTTTTAAGATTTATTTATTTGAGAGGTAGAATTACAGAGAGAAAGGTCTTTCATCCACTGGTTCACTCCCCAAATTGTCACAATGGCTGGAGCTGGGCCAATCTGAAGCCAGGAGTCAGTATCTTCTAGGTTTCCCAAGCAGGTGCAGAGATCCAAGAACTTGGGCCATCTTCCACTGCTTTTCCAGGCCATAGCAGAGAGCTAAAACAGAAAAAGAGCATCTGACACTGGAACCTGTGCCCACATAAGATGCTGGCACCACAAACAGGGGCATGGCCACTACGCCACAGCAGCGGCCCCAAAAAAATAAAACTTAAAATAAAAAATGGACAAAGAACTTCAACAGATAGTATTCAAAAGAAGAAGCACAAATGGCCAGCCAATAAATGAATCGTGCTCAACATGATTAGCCATCAGGGAAATGCATAGCATAAGCTTAACAAGATATCACTTCACCTCTGTCAAAAAGACCTATTGTCCAAAAGACAGAAAGTATGAAAAGCTGGCGACGTTTGGAGGAAAGGGAACTATTACACACTGTTGATGAATTGTCCTTTTAAAAGTTCATGGAAAATGGCCGGCGCCGCGGCTCAATAGGCTAATCCTCCGCCTTGCGACACCGGCATACCGGGTTCTAGTCCTGGTCATGGCACCGGTCCTGTCCCGGTTGCCCCTCTTCCAGTCCAGCTCTCTGCTGTGGCCAGGGAGTGCAGTGGAGGATGGCCCAAGTGCTTGGGCCCTGCACCCCATGGGAGACCAGGAGAAGCACCTGGCTCCTGGCTTTGGATCAGCGTGGTGCGCCAGCCGCAGCGCGCCAGCCGTGGTGGCCATTGGAGGTTGAACCAACGGCAAAGGAAAACCTTTCTGTCTCTCTCTCTCTCTCACTGTCCACTCTGCCTGTCAAAAATTAAAAAAAAAAAAAAGAAACACATGAAAAAAAAAAGTTCATGGAAAATGTACATTATCTGAATTCCACTTCCATGAACTGGTTGAAGTCCTCTAGTTATAAAATTACATATACATAAATATTTGTATGTGTTCATATATACCAGAAAATATACAGAAAATTTCACAGTAAAGAAGCTACCATTTGCTTTACTTTTTTTTTTTTTTTAAATGTTAGCATTCTGGGTTTTATTGGCAAATACTTATTTATTTGAAAGACAGAGGTAAAAGGAGAGAGTGTGAGACTGAGAATGTGCGATCAATCTCCCATCTTCTGGTTCACTCCCCAAATGCCTGCAAAAAGTGAGGTTGGATTATACCAAAACTGGGGAACTGAAACTCAGCCTATAGCATCCACATGGGTGGCAGGTACCCAAGTACTTGAATAGTAACCTGCTGACTCTAAGATTGTCTTTTATTAGCAGGAAGCTAGAAATAGAGCCAGGATTCAAACACAGGTAATTATTTCTGGTATACAGTCATCCCAAGTAGAATCTTAAGTAGACGCTAAATGCTTGGCCCTATAGTCTGCTTTAAATAGGATCAACCCTGACCTTTGAACACTTGCCATTGAAATGTTCTCATGTCACACTGTAGTGAGCCATATGTCTTTTCTAATATATCTCCATTTAATTTTTTAAAATCATTTGATTCTGGTTTTAAAATATTTTACATTTTAAATTTTTGATTCTGATTAAATACAAGTCCATAAAACTGCATCTGAATAGAAACAAAGCCAGACAGATACATTTCAGATATAATTGAAATGATTACAATAACTGAATTTCTAACAACATTTAATTTTTTCAAATACATACAATTTTGCATCTCAATAAAGTTTATTTAGGTAAAAAATGTAGGAAACTGATGGTTGTAGGGTGTCTCCTACAGCAGAAAAAAATTGATATAGTGCTTTGAAGTATGTGAAATGTAATAGGCGATGATGTTTTATATAAGATGGAATATCTTATTTTTATCTTTATGTCTAACACACTCAATATATGCCACACAGTAGACTTCAATTCCATTTTAAATTGCATATGAACAAATAACATCAAAGTATATGCTGTTAATGTAGTGCTGATTGACATCCAGATACCAGAAAATTGACTGAAGTTTGGGTGATCAAGTAGACGTCAACTTTAAAAGTTGAGACGTGACAAAATTGTATCCATACAAAATGTGAAGGATATTAAAAACATCTTATTTACAGGAAGGACAAGTGCTGGCTTGCACTAGAATCATTCAATTAAGTAAAGGGAGACATTTAAATGCAAAGAAAGAACTCACTTAAAAATAAATAAGCTACAATTATCAGAACTAAATTTTAGAAAGTGTTTAAAATGTACTTAGAATTAAAGAATGTCTAAATTACATGAAGTAATATGTAAGGGAAGATAATAAACAGAAACTACAAACAGAGGGTTTAGGAATGAATCCCGCCCCCCCCCCCCAAAAAAAAAAGCCAAATCATACAATAGGTAAACGGAAGCAACTAGGAGAAACTTTGAGTTTATTTCTGCAAAAGGTAAAAATAAAAATGAACGGCTTGTAGGTGTGAGGAAGAGCAAAATTATAGAAAACTGTTGTTCTTTAAGAAGAAAACTAAGTGGAAGGGAAATGAATAATACTTTATCCCTTTAAGTATTTTTTTTTGTTCTACTTAATACTATAGTTTGAACTCTTTAATTAACACACAATTATTCTCAGGTGTTTAAATTTCACTGAAAAGTGATCCCTGTTAAATATAAGAGTGGGATAAGAGAGGGAGGAGATGTACAGTTTGGGACATGCTCAATCAGACTTGCCCCAAATGGTAGAGTTAGAAATGTGCGGGGGATTCCAATACAATCCCATCAAGGTGGCATGTACCAATGCAATCTCACTAGTAAAAATGATCAGTTTCAGTTCACAATTGATCCTAATGATAGGAATAAGAGTCAAAGGGATCACATAAACAAGGCTAGTGTCTGATAATACCGATAGAATTAAAAAGGAGAGAAGGATCCAACATAGGAAGTGGGATACACAGCAGACTCATAGAATGGCAGATGTCCTAAACATCACTCTGGCCTCAGAATCAGCCCTTATGGCACTCGGATCTGGCTGAAGAGCCCATGAGAGTATTGTAGGCATGTAAAGCCAAGACATTCTGGAAAAAAAAAGAAAACAGACCCAAGTGAAAGATCTCTGTGAGTGAGATCCCAGTGGAAAGAATGGGCCATAAAAGAAGGAGGTACCTTTCTCTGAAGGGAGGAGAGAACTTTCACTTTGACTATGACCTTGTCTAAATAAGATCAGAGTTGGTGAACTCAAAAGGCTTCCATAGCCTTGGCAACTCATGACAAGAGCCTAGAGTAATTACTGATGCCATAAACAAGAGTGTCAATTGTTAAGTCAACCACAGGTGTCACTGTGCACTTACTCCCCATGTAGGATCACTGTCCTTAATGCATCGTACAATGTGAATTAATGCTATAACTAGTACTGAAACAGTACTTTACACTTTGTGTTTCTGTGTGGGTGCAAACTGTTGTAATCTTTACTTAATATATACTAAATTGATCTTCTGTATATAAAGATAATTGAAAATGAATCTTGATGTGAATGGAATGGGAGTGGGAGCAGGAGATGGTAGGGTTGAGGTGGGAGGGATGTTATGGGGGATAAAAAGCCATTGTAATCGATAAACTGTACTTTGGAAATTTATAAATATTAAATAAAAGTTAAAAATATATAATTTTAAATGTCTGAGATTAAGCAATATGGTGCAAATCTATAATTTCTAAATGTAATTCAGTAATAACTTAGTTTAATATGCCAAATAATAGGATTTTAAGGATAAGCATAAATACATTTTATATTTATCCATTTTTACAACAATTGATCAACATTCTGGAGACACTGTATCCAATAAATTTTAAAGATAAAAATAGCTACTTTTTATTAGAAATGGACACAATTTAAGTATGTTAATCTCCCTGAAAAACTCAAGGTAGTGAAATAATGAAATAATTCAAATTTGATGAGGAAAATATTTGATATTATTTAGATAATAATAAAAAACAAAATATTTAGATAAAACTAATATTAAAAATATAGGTGCATTTTTATCAGAAACAAGTTAGAAATTATAACAATATCCAAAACCCCTTAGACAATAGTAACAAAAATAAAATATTAAGGAATATTTTATAAAGAAATGTATTTACTTAATGAATTTCCTATGACAACTGTAAAGACTTACCACAAATTATGTAGATCACAGCACATTTATTCTTTAATAGTCCTGAAGGTAAGATACTACAAATAATTTTTGATAGATTAACATCAAGCTTTGGGAAGGATTACATTGCCACTGAAGACGCTAATGGGGGTTGCTTTCTGTTGCTCCAGCCAGCATTTCACCATGCATTTCAAAATGGTGGCCCCTGTCTCTTTATTCAGCACTAGTAAAGCAGATTTTTCCTTCAGTCATCACATGACCTTCACGTTCAGTACACAAATCTCCGTATTCCTTTCTCCTCTAAGGATACGTGATTACACGCATGGCTCCCCTGGCCAGCCCGAGATAATCTCTCCGTAATTGAATTGCTGTTGCCACCACTCTCCTGGCATGTAAGGTAGCATTCAGAGGTCCAGGAACTGTGACTAGTGTGGATAACTCTGGGAGCCCATCACATTCATATTAAAAGCAAACAAACAAACAAAAACAAACAAACAAAAAACAAACCAAAAAAAAAACTTGTTTAAGATAATGCAGATCTTTATATTTAAAGAGTAGTTTTTGAATACAAACCATGATATTAAAATTTGTGTTGACATTGTATTATTGAGTCCCATAATAAACCGAATGAGGAGAAATATGTATTTATTCCCATCTTCCAGAGAAGAAAAATGAGGCTCTGGGTGACTGAAAATATTCTAGGAGTTACATGATTATTTTAGAGAATTACAAAATTGTAGGATTTTTAAAAATTTACCTGGGAGCCATACTTTTAAAAAGTGCACAGAAAACTTCAAAATTATATAGCTTAACTTTTGCATTTCTCATATACTAAATTTGAATAGAAGTAGTTTTCAATTTTATAAAATTGTTATGAGGATTAAATTAGAAAAAAGAGATAGTGGTGAATAAAATTGCAAAACAATGTAGAATATAGTAAATACACAAACGTTTATTCTTAATTCCATAATTTCATCATACATTTTTATAGTTCAATACTCTTTCTAAAGGTCTTTTCAATTCAATAATATTTTACACAATTATACTTATTTTATTCAGATATGCTATTTTATACTACATGAAATAAATGCTGTACTACCCAGTCTAAGGACATGATGACATTACACCAAATTAAATTAGCAGGCATTATTTTTTACAGAGCATCAATTTACCATATTGCAAGAAGGATTTTGATTAAGAGATGAAGAATTATATGTAGTGCATCCCATCATTTTGATATGTCTAGCACAAGCATTACCATCTTTGCAAGAAAAAATTCAATTACATTTATTTGGACATTGATAAATTGTATCTCAAATTCAAACAAAATTACACCTATTCTCAAAACAAATACAAACACAACAGCATCAACAACAAATAAAAAGAGAATAATAGTAACTTTTTAATTTTTTTTTAACTTTTACTTAATGAATATAAATTTCCAATGTACAGCTTATGGATTATAATGGCTTCCCTCTCCCATAACTTCCCTCCCACCTGCAACCCTCCCATCTCCTGCTCCCTCTCCCCTTCCATTCACATCAAGATTCAATTTCAATTCTCTTTATATACAGAAGATCAATTTAGTATATATTAAGTAAATATTTCAACAGTTTGCACCCACATAGAAACACAAAGTGAAACATACTGTTTGAGTACTAGTTATAGCATTAAATCACAATGTACAGCACATTAAGGACAGAGATCCCACATGAGGAGCAAGTACACAGTGACTCCTGTTGTTGACCCAACAAATTGACTATCTAGTTTATGGCGCCAGTAACCACCCTAGGCTGCCGTCATGAGTTGCCAAGGCTATGGAAGCCTTCAAGTTCGCCGACTCTGATCATATTTAGACAAGGTCATAAAAGACAGGGTGAGGATAGTAACCAATGATCCTAAGAGTGGCATTTACCAGGTTTGAACAATTATACAGCATTAAGTGGGGAAGAGGACATCAGTACACTCAGGTTGGAAGTAGAGCCATCGGAGGTAGAGTAGAGGTTATGATTACAAAGGAATGAGGCCCAAGTGAGCTAGACAGGGTCTAGAACAAAGTACAGAGTCATTATTAGAGGAGCTAAGAAAGGTGCTGTCTAAGCTACAAGTAATTTTTCTGATTGAGAGGCAAATAGAACCTGACAGAAGGGGCTTGATAATAATCTGGTGGGCTTTAGGCCTTGTAAGTTAAGAGGCCCAGACCTATCTATCTCTTCACATAGGGTACATCCTAAGGGAGGTGTGAACCTCTTAGGGGAAGGCACTCTGTTGACTTTCATTACTTGGCTGGGCTGGGAGGAGAGCTGGCCAGGTAAAGGCAGGTGGCATCTCTAACAAGAAATTTACAGTTCTGCCTGCAATGTTGCTGACCCTACTTGACCATTCCACTGGTTCATTCCCCGGAAGCTGGGGCTGGACCTGATGGAAGCTAGGAGTTTCTTCTAGGTGTCCCATGTGGAGAGCAGGAGTCCAATCACTTGATCCATCTTCCAGTTCTTTTTGGAGGCCATTAGAAGGGAGCTGGTTCAGAAGCAAATCAGCCAAGACACAGATCAATGCCAATGGGGAGTGCTGGTAACAAAGGTGGTAGCTTTACCCACTATGCCCCAACACAGGAACCAAAGCTGCGATTCTTCAATGACTATGGATCAGATACTAGAATCAACAACAAAATGATGCAAATGGAATCTTGGCAATAACCCCTAAATGCAATAGTCAGCATTTTTTTTTTTTTGACAGGCAGAGTGGACAGTGAGAGAGAGAAAGAGAGAAAGGTCTTCCTTTTCTGTTGGTTCACCCCCTAATGGCTACAGTAGCTGGTACGCTGCGGTCAGCACACCGCGGCCGGCACACCGCGGCCAGTGCACCATGCTGATCCGAAGCCAGTAGCCAGGTGCTTCCTCCTGGTCTCCTATGCGGGTGCAGGGCCCAAGCACTTGGGTCATCCTCCACTGCACTCCCAGGCGATGGCAGAGAGCTGGACTGGAAGAGGAGCAACTGGGACAGAATCCGGCACCCTGACCAGCGCCGCAGGTGGAGGATTAGCCTATTGAGCTGTGGCATCAAATAGTCAGCATTTTGTAAACAGATGGTTCACTTGGTTATTTAATAAGCTTTTTGAAAATAATTTGTGAATTATTTCATGTAGTTTTGTTAAAACCCTACATCACATCATTCATTCACAATACATTTTAGTTATTTTTAATGTATGTGTGTATGTGTGTAATGAGGATATAGCTTGTGTGTGTGTATGCATTGTTACACTATTAGGAGAGTGTTGAGAAAAGGGAGTCAGTGAGATTCACTAGTAGTCATCACTAACACTAAGCCCAGAAGCTGATGTGATTCTGTAAGTCAGGGAGCCTAGAATCTGATATAATTTTGTTGTGTAACTATTTTCTGTAAGCATATATAAGATGCTGGAGGCATAGCTGAGCAAGGAACATGTGTGTGCTCACTCACTGTGGCAACAGTAAAGGCAGAAACTTTGTGTGTGTTCACCCGCCACCTTGAGAATGAAGGTGGGTCCTCTTGTGTGTACTTGTCCACTGACACAAGAGTAAAGAGTTATGAACCTGCTGTTGGCTCCACAGTTGTTTCTTTACCTGCTCAAATCCAGACCTGATCTCCCTGAAGCTGAACTCTTATATTACACTTGGTGTAGCCACCAAGGTTTCGTCTCAAGACAGAATGGAGCCTTCAGCCACACTAGAAGCTGGGATTCAGAAATGGATGGGATCTTGCTCCCAGGACTGGAAATGTTAAAGTTGGTAGGTATCCCCATCTTGTGTCATGGTTTAGTAGCAAAAGATGTGGTGTGATGGCCAATATCTGACTTGTGTATGTTCTGATATGTAGATAATATGATGTCAATCTGTGACTCTCTTGCAGATTTGGAAGCCGTTATATCGACTTTGTTGTGCCATTTAAAGTGAGGTAGCCAGGCAGTCAGAAATGCAGGGACGAGAACTTTCTTTCACTTGGGAGTTTTCTGGTTGGGTAAGATGAAGGTCATTTCTGAACCAGTTATAGACAAAATTCCGGCCTTCCCTTTTCCATGACAATAAAGAAGTAGGAAGAGTTTGTAGGATTGCTAGGATACTTGGAGATTGTTTATTCCATGTCTGGCACAAATTCTCAGAGCCTTATACCATTTGGTAACAAGGGGCATCAGGTGGAAATGGAATGAGGAAGAACAAGCAGCCTTTACAGCAGCTAAGCAAAATGTTCCAATTACCCAGACCCTCAATGTGTTCAATCTAACGCATCCATGTGAGCTTGACGTACATGTCACCACAGAAGGGTTCAACTGGAGCTTTGACTGTGGCACAAAAGGCTAAAATGGCCCATTGTGTTTTGGTTCCATTGTGGAAGGAGCAGAGATACAAAACTACTTTATTGAAAAACAGCTTGTTGCAGTGTACACTGCTTTAATAACTACTGCAAGCAAAACGGGCACAACCCCTGTCACTTTATACACCTCTTACCTATCATTGGGTGGATAAGAGACTGGGGCAGTGAAATCACATAGTTGGATAGTTGCAACAATGGGGAGTTCCAAACACAAACCCGCTGCATGCTGAATTACAAGGAATTTTGAGGCCCATGACTTAGTTAACTGACAGTATGCATCTCAAGGTCCATCATGTCATGGAACCAGTACCCAAGTCATACTAAGCTTGGTCTGTGGGTAGATCTAGTGAAGACATTCTATGTAGTGGACTGTAGTAGTTGTCTAGCCTTCCACCTGAATGATTTGGTGGGAATCAGGTAATCATTGACCAAAGGAGTCAATGGGCTGAACTATGCAGAGTAGGGCTGGCTGTTGTCATTGTGTTCTCACCTGTTGTTTGTACCAGACAGCTGTGTCTTCTATCAGGGCCTAACTGGCTGGAGAGTGACATGCCTGCAACAAACTTTACAGGGCCAAGTCAGGTGGCAAGACATGTGGGAGACAGGACACCAAAAGAAAACCACTGTATACCATGTGATGGGTCATGTGCCACTTGTCTGTCTGGGGAATGATGAAGCTGATACCCTAGCTAAGGTCTGTTGGTTTGAAAAGGCCTCAGGAAATGTTGCCCAGTTCTTTCATTGGTAGACACTATATACAGGACAAATGACAAAGTGGGCTACAACAAAGTCCTGGAACCTGCCTGGAACTCACCAGGAGGTTCGAGATGACTGCCAAAAGCCATATCATCTGTTCCCAGGAGCATCCCCATCATGTTCCCATGGCCACAGGAATTGAGATATGGGGATGAGTGCCCCTTGAAAGGTGGGAAATAGTCTTTATCAGACTTTGGCCCAAATCTGATGGTTATTAAGTACATTGTCAGCTGTGTAGACACTGCTAAGGGATTACATGCCTTGGAAAGTCTATGTGTATTAATGACCACAGGATATTGAGAGTGACCATGGAGCCCATTTTATGGGCTTCGGAGTACAGAGCTAAGAAAAGATTTTGATATTGACTGAAAATTATGTGCACTATAGCATCCCCAAGGAATTAGAATGATTGAATGAATGATGTAGTGGTCTATTTAACAAGGCCTCAGAAAGGAAGCCAACGCAGGCTTCCTGGTGAAATGGATCATGAGACTGTGAACTATGTTACAATTATTGAATGGATGGCCCCAGGCAGAAGCACTAACCCCCTGGATGGTTTGCTATATTATTCAGCAGTGTCATTAACCTGCATGTTCAAACTACTGACCTTCTGTTAAATCCAAGATTTGGAAGACCCCTAGGAGGTTCACACCTCCCTTAGGATATACCCCATGTGAAGAGATAGATAGGTCTGGGTCTCTTAACTTACAAGGCCTAAAGCCCACCAGATTATTATCAAGCCCCTTCTATCAGGTTCTATTTGCCTCTCAATCAGAAAACTTACTTGTAGCTTAGACAGCACCTTTCTTAGCTCCTCTAATAATGACTCTGTCCTTTGTTCTAGACTCTGTCTAGTGCACTTGGGCCTCATTCCTTTGTAATCATAACCTCTACTCTACCACCAATGGCTCTACTCCCAACCTGTGTGTACTGATGTCCTCTTCCCCACTTAATGCTGTATAATTGTTCACACCTGGTAAATGCCACTCTTAGGATCATTGGATACTATCCTCACTCTGTCTTTTATGACCTTGTCTAAATATGATCAGAGTCGGCGAACTTGAAGGCTTCCATAGCCTTGGCAACTCATGACGACAACCTAGGGTGGTTACTGGCACATAAACTAAAGTGTCAATTTGTTGGGTCAACAACAGGAGCCACTGTGCACTTGGTCCTCATGTGGGATCTCTGTCCTTAATGTACTGTACATTTTGATTTAATGCTATAACTAGTACTCAAACAGTATGTTTCACTTTGTGTTTCTATGTGGGTGCAAACTGTTGAAATCTTTATACTAAATTGATCTTCTGTATATAAAGAGAATTGAAAATGAATCTTGATGTGAATAGAAGGGGAGAGGGAGTGGGAGAGGGGAGGGTTGCGGGTGGGAGGGAAGTTATGGGAGGGGGAAGCCATTGTAATCCATAAGCTGTACACTGGAAATTTATATTCATTAAATAAAAGTTAAAAAAAATAAAAAAAAATAAATGTGTTGTTACTTGCTTTCATGGCCTGTGATTCAGGGAACCATGTAACTTTGCAGTGGTCACGGGAAATACAGGAAGCCAGCAAGGCTTGGATTCTATGCTGTCCCTGCAGGGAGCAAGAATAGATTGTGATCTGTAGGTCACCTCATGGATAAAAGATCCTTGGACTGATGTATTCAAGGCACTCTACCCATGCAAGAGAGGGGCTACTACCATGTTCATGAGCACATTTACATGAGTTTTATGACCAATTCCATAAAGTATCACTATATAAAGAAGACTACCCAGTAAAAGCTATGTTCTACCAAGTCTGGTAATAAGAGTCCACGGTGACCCTTCTGCCATTTGTAGTGTTATCTTTTCTTTTTAAAATTTATTTATTTATTTGGAAGTCAGAGTTACACAGACAGAAAATGAAAGGCAGAGAGAAAGAGAGGTCTTCCATCTGCTGGTTCACTCCCCAGTTGGCCTCTACAGCAGGAGCTGTGCCGATCTGAAGCAAGGAGCCAGGAGCTTCTTCCAGGTCTCCCAAATGGGTGCAGAGGCCCAAGGTCTTGGGCCATCTTCTGCTGTTTTCCCAGGCCATAGCAGAGAACTGAATCAGAAGGGGAGCAGCTGGGACACAACGCAGCATCCATATAGGGTGCCTGCACCATAGGTGATGGCTTACCCACTATACCACAGTGCCAGCCCTTATAGTATTATCTTAAAATAAGTCCCTTGCCCATAGGCTACCAAAGTTCAGCATTATTGATACCACTTACTTATTTGTCTAATTACTCTTAACTTGGCAGATGGAAATACCCTGGTGGACTGGGCACAAAGCATTGCAATGGTACCTGACTAACTGGCAGATTGAGTATGAACCAATTTATTTCTCAGACTCGAAACTGGACTGTTCTGGAAAATTGCTATAGCCACTGACAAAAATTTGATTTGATCAGAGGGATTAAATTCATCTGACCATATGTAAAATGCTAAGGGTATAGCCGAGTATATAACTTCTGGGTGTGCTTTTCTGCTACTGTGACAGTAAAGGAGGTATCTCTGTGTGTGCTTGCCCACCACTGCAAGAGTGGTGGTGGGTCTTTCTTGTGTGCTCCTCTGCCATCACAAAGGTGAGGCAGATCCTCTCTGTTTGCTTTCCCACCTCTGCAAGAGCAAAGAGGTATATAAGTCTGCTGTTAGCTCCAGAGTTCTTCAGCATGTTTGAATCCAAAGCTGATCTTCCTGGAACTGAGTGCCTGCATTTCCAGGAGACACTTAAGACAATCCCCAAATTGAGCCTTTAGACATTAAACATTTAATATTTTCTAAAATTATTTTTCAATGTTTGTTCAGGGCTTCTTTCAATAAATCCATTGCCTCCTATTTGGAAATAGATGATTAACCTCAATGTTGCTAGTTACCGGTCGTGATACCATTTCCTCTTGAAATGGGTTAGTTTCCTGTTTTTCCATCTCTCTTTCCTTGACACCATGTTGTGTGATGGTCATGTTTTAATTATAAGTTTTTTCTTCTTTTTGTTTGTTTGTGTGTGTGTGCGTGTGTGTGTGTGTGTGAGAGAGAGAGAGAGACAGAGACAGAGACAGAGAAGGAGAGAGAAAAAGAGAGAGAGAAAGAGAGGAGAATAGAAAGAAAGATCTTTTTTTTTCTTGTCTTCGTACTTAAATAATTCTTTTTATCAGAAGGCTTTAATTAGTGGTAAATTTTTCATGTCTTGGACAATGACACATTTTATGACAAATAAGATATAAATAGAAAGATTATATTTTTGAAAAATTCTGCTTTCAGATCAACTCCTCTTCCTCCGGTTGTATCTTGGGACTGAGGGTTGAAAAAAAAAAAAAAAGGAGAACCCAACATTGACATATTTGGGATGATGTACCTGCTCTGAACTTCCAGTACCCATGTGTCTTGTTTTTTAACAGAAAAATAGAATATAGAATATCCCTGAATGTTCTTAGTCACCATTATTTGGGTTTGTGTGACAGAATAAAATTGTTAACTGAGAAAGCATATGAGTGTATGGATGAGTTATATGTGATACATATGTATTAGTTCATATGTATGAATGTGTCTGTATAAGATTATAGATGTATGAGTAAATACTAGTGGATGCATTTTCAGTAGTTGACAAATATAATTTAGTGAGTCATAAGTCAATAGAAGAAAATCTCATAAAATGGTGAATGTTGAAAATCTTTAAAAATGTGTAGTTTGCAGCCAAGTAGAAAAGAAACGAATAATTAATGAATATAAGCAAGTATACTGAGCAATGTAGCAGATAGTGAAAATTGGATGAGGAAAGTGGAAAATCAATGGAACTGGCTTTATATGGTCTATACTTACACAAAATTGAGATAATGTGCAGTAAAATTATTTGTTTCATAAATGTCATTCAAATATTGCATGGTGTTCAGCATTTCCAAATAAAAATCAAAGGAGAATGCTTTTTTTGTGGTTTCCAGTTCTGTTCTTCCTCTCAGCTTTGAGAATAAAATCTCTAAAACTTACCAGTATTCACATAAGATTTAAAACGTCAGAAATCAAAGCAAATCTAAATAAGACAGTACTTTAATAAACTATATTGCTCAAACTTCCAATAAAGAGAAAAAGGAAGGAAGCTATGAAAGAGGGAAGAAGGGATACAGGAAGGAAGGAAGGAAGGAAGGAAGGAAGGAAGGAAGGAAGGAAGGGAGGGAGGAAGAAGGAAAGGAGGGAGGGAAGGAGGAAGAAGGAAGGGAGGGAGGGAGGAAGGAAGGAAGGGAGGAAGGGAGGAAGGAAGGGAGGGAGGAAGGGAGGAAGGGAGGAAGGAAGGAAGGAAGGGCGAGCAGGGACAAAGGAAAGGTTTGCTGTGAGGTTGTAATCTTGCTGAAAATATTTTAAAATAGATTAGTTACTAAGATTTGGAAATATGAGACTTCAGTTTTAATATTTACTTTAGTCATTATAAATTCAGAAACTCTACAATTCCCATTCCAGCGATGCCCTAACATTTTAAAATAACAAAGACCAAGAATGCTATTAAATATAATGACTTTCATCATTTCTTAAAATTATGTGAATAGCTTCTAAGATTGACAATCAAATGGGGTTAAAGCATCCTCCTACAAGAAAGCACACAGGGAAAATGGTAAAGCCAATAGAAAACCAAAAATATCTTTGATCAGACCTCAATCACTCTACAGGATAACTAACCCCAGAACATTTACTAATTTACATAAATTATCTTTGAAATATTCTAACCTTTGAAATAAAATGAAAATAGCTACTAGCTTTATCTATATGACATGACTGTTTCTTTAAACATACAAAATAACATCAGAAATACTATATGAGGGTGAAAATTCTTAGTAGAATCTCAATCTCTGGCTGGATTTCCATCTTTGTATACAAAGTCATTTATGGGAAAAGTTTTCAAGCAAATGAGATGTAAATTCTATGAATTCGGTTATGTCACTAAATGAGAAACCAGTAATGCATATAGAGGCTTACGTGCATTGCTTTGAAAAATAACTCAGAGTCTGCACATTATAGTGCCCTGGGATTTTTTCCTCTTCATTTTTGACGAGAAAGATGCTATTTAAGTTTGAATTTAGACAATGAAATGAAATGTATAGATTCTTTAGTGTACCTTTCATATTCTTTTCTGCCTACCCCAAGTGTTAAGGTGTTAAGTGGCTTTACAGTTCAAGACATGATAAACCTAAAAGTATTTTTGTAACCAATAATTCTGTTTATCATAAATGCCCAATATAAACAGTAATTTGGACTATAATTTTCTTATGAATGATACTCAGGCTCCTTTCAAAATGCTATACATTTTAATGTCTCCTCTGTAACATACAGTGTCAGAGTTCCAGAGTTTTTTAGTTATTGAGCTATTGAGCCTCTGAGTGCTGCCCATTCTTAAAGCATATCTTAGGAGATATTTGAAAACTCGACTTAATACTGTTGGTAATGAAGGAATAATACAATTCTTTGTAATTCAATCATTGGTCATCTTGGTCTAAAATAAGAATTAGTATCCTCAGAAGTTATAATAGTGCAACAATTAAGGCATCTACATGACACATTTAATTGATATACCATAAGTTAATATATAGCAACACAGTGAGCTGTGACTCAGAAGAACCTATTTCTAATTATAAAATGTTTTTAAACTAACAATACTTATTTATATGTTTGTAAATGGATATTGACTGTACTGGTTATATTTGACAAATAATATGTTGAAGAAGAGATGCAAAATTGTCTGAAATAGTAATGGTTCCTTATAAATTCAATCAATTATTTTATTAATTTTTCATATTCATCCATACAAAGATTTAGGCTTATGTAACTAACCATATCTAAAGTTAATGGATATACTTTTTAACTGTAGATTTTTCTTTTACTGTGGTTCCATAAAGCCACACAAAATTGTATTATGGTCCATGGACTAAAGTAGTGTGATTTACTCACATGACAGTGAATCCAAAATAAGAATCATAGGTAATAATGTTCATGAATTGTGCAGTGAAACTAAAATTCTATTTTTAAATTAAGGCAATATAGTTGAGCTGCTTAATTTAAGTCATATATTTATGGTTCAGCTACTATGGTTAATGCATTCTGTCACATACTTACAAACTTTAAGCCTTATGATGAATACTCTGCATTTTGTGTGACTGCATCTCTGTCTTAAATTTATTCCTATTTGTTTCTATTAATATCATAATGTCATTTTATTTTCATATTTAAACCTTTTTGAAAATGTTTTAATATCATATCAAGAAACTGAAGGGGCTGAGATTTAGACTATTTGTATACTAGCAAATTAGCCCTGGATGATAACAAAAGATGCAGAACTTATGAGTTGGAAATGAGAATTTTGTTCCTCAGAGTATTACAAACTGCATGAGTGTTTTGGGTACATTGGTTCCCCTTGTTCCCCAAGTCTCCTGAACACAACACAGAGTAATCTGATTGACACTGAACTTGCAGGAATTTGCATCATAACTGATTAACTCCAAATGCAGGTAATGTGAATCTTTAGAAATGGGTGACTTAGCAAATCTTATCCTTTCACCAAAAAGGGAGAACATTTTAATTTCTGAGGCTGTTGGTACAGTCCAAGTTCTATGAAAAACAATCCAGATAAAGGGAATATTAATATATTTGCTCACAAGACATGTTTAAATATGACAGATCATGAAGAATTATCACCCAAGGTATTAAATCCTGAATTATGAAAAAAGGAGCATAATATTATCTGATTTCGAATCATTTCCATTTGCATATGAAAAATAGGCTGTAATAAACACACTTCATTGATGTTACTGAGTCCACAATCAGCTTTCTTGGAGCTTCCATTTTGATACATGCTTCAGCATTACCTACACAAAAAGAGTGGGCACAGTTAAGTTATTTGTCAGCTCTTAAAATTCTCCCTAATGGTGGCATATATAAGCAGTGCAATTTTACTGTGTACCTGGAAGATGATTTACACTGATGACAATTCTACAAATAGAGTGGGGAAGAGTGGACTCTTATACCCCTAAGCTGATTTGGTGATGACCACCAATTCCAGTATGGTGCTTTCATAATTTTAAGTAAAAGAGTTGAAATAGAAGACAACTCTTCTTTGAAAACAGAGTCTCTTCTTTAAGAATGAGAAAATTGTGACTTCCTTGCTAATTACTTTCTCTGCCCATAGTGCCACAGGAATAAAACTTCCTGTCACAGCAATGTGTAAATACTGTGAAATAGTCAGAACTTTTTGATAAATATATCAAGATAGGTATCATTTTCATATCATTCAGCTGTGATAACAGACTCTCACTTTCACTCCCTTACTGTCACACCTTTTTTCCATACACTTTGAAGAAATCTTTGAAAATCATATTCAAAACTGTGGCACCATTGTGAATTCTAGCCCTTGACTTTAATCAATTTTCAACAGCATTAGATAAGTCAAGGTCTTGTCTTAGCTTCATATTACCATATAATGAAATTTATTGCCTTAAATATACATATAAAAAGTGATAGAGTAGCACAAAAATAAAGATTTGAAAAATAAATGGATCATTACTAATCTGATGGGAAACTATTTCTTTAGCACAATATTTTATGGATTTTTTTTCTTGGTAGCATAAGTTTTCTTTTTTTTAATTTTGTTTAACTTTTATTTAATGAATATAAATTTCCAAAGTACAGCTTATGGATTACAATGGCTTCCCCCTCCCATAACTTCCCTCCCACCCACAACCCTCCCCTTTCCCACTCCCTCTCCCCTTCCATTCACATCAATATTCATTTTCAATTCTCTTTATATACAGAAGATCAGTTTAGTATATATTAAGTAAATATTTCAACAGTTTGCACCCACATAGAAACACAAAGTGAAAAATACTGTTTTGAGTACTAGTTATAGCATTAAATCACAATGTACAGCACATTAAGGACAGAGATCCCACATGAGGAGCAAGTACACAGTGACTCCTGTTGTTGACCCAACAAATTGACACTCTAGTTTATGGCGCCAGTAACCACCCTAGGTTGTCGTCATGAGTTGCCAAGGCTATGGAAGCCTTCTAAGTTCGCCAATTCTGATCATATTTAGACAAGATCATAGTCAAAGTGGAAGTTCTCTCCTCCCTTCAGAGAAAGGCACCTCCCTCTATTTTTTTTAAGGGAAAGGGTTTATTGGGGGACAACAGACCGGAAAGCTGATTCCAGCCAAGACTGGGAGAAAAGTCACTCATCTTTTGTAGGTAGAGGGGTTTGTCTGTAGAGAAAATCTGAACAAATTATACAGCATTAAGTGGGGAAGATGACCATCAGTACACACAGGTTGGGAGTAGAGTCATTGGTGGTAGAGTAGAGGTTATGATTACAAAGAAATGAGGCCCAAGTGTGCTATTTTAAAATTATTAAGTAGCTAGAGCAAAGACAGAACAAATTTTAACTGTATGTGGTGTGATAAACTGTTTTGGACTTATTAAATCCCCAAATAGAAAATAAAGCATCATTGCTGGTTAAATGATAGGCTTTTATACATTAATTTATTACAATTGTGTCTTTTTAAAAAATTTGTGAAAGTCCTGATTAATCTACAAAGAACACCATTATATAATATATGCAGTATAGTTTGTAGGAAGAAAGAATATTTTTCAATGCACTAACTCTTGGAAGAATAACAAGATACACAATATTGACGTATTTTTCCAGATGTGTTGAATTATAATTTACAAATAAAAATTGACTACATTCAATGCATCTCAAGGATATAGAAAAACTGCAGAAAACCAGACCTAAATCTAGTAGGAGAAGAGACATAATTAAAATCAGAGAAGAAATCAACAAAATTGAATCCAAAAATCATTACAAAAAATCAGCCAAACGAGGAGCTGGTTTCTTGAAAAAATAAACAAAATTGACACCCCATTGGCCCAACTAACTAAAAAGAGAAGAGAAAAGACCCAAATCAATAAAATCAGAGATGAAAAAGGAAACGTAACAACAGACACCACAGAAATAAAAGAATCATCAGAAATTACTATAAGGACTTGTATGCCAGCAAACAGGGAAATCTATCAGAAATGGATAGATTCCTGGACACATGCAACCTACCTAAATTGAACCAGGAAGACATAGAAAACCTAAACAGACCCATAACTGAGACAGAAATTGAAACAGTAATAAAGGCCCTCCCAACAAAGAAAAGCCCAGGACCGGATGGATTCAGTGCTGATTTCTACCAGACATTTAAAGAAGAACTAACTCCAATTCTTCTCCAACTCTTCAGAACAATGAAAAAAGAGGGAATCCTCCCAAATTCTTTCTATGAAGCCACAATCACCTTAATTCCAAAGATGGAAAAAGATGCAGCATTGAAAGAGAATTACAGACCAATATCACTGATGAACATAGATGCAAAAATCCTCAATAAAATTCTGGCCAGTAGAAAGATCATCCACCCAAGGATTTATCTGTGGTATGCAGGGATGGTTCAACATATGCAAAAAAATCAACGTGATACACCACATTAACAGACTGCAGAAGAAAAGCCATATGATTATCTCAATAGATGCATAGAAAGCATTTGATATAATTCAACACCCTTTCATGATGAAAACTCTAAGCAAACTGGGTATGGAAGGAACATTCCTCAATACAATCAAAGCAATTTATGAAAAACCCACGGCCAACATCCTATTGAATGGGGAAAAGTTGTAAGCATTTCTGCTGAGATCTGGTACCAGACAGGGATGCCCACTCTCACCACTGCTATTCAATATAGTTCTGGAAGTTATAGCCAGAGCTATTAGGCAAGATAAGGAAATTAAAGGGATACAAATTGGGAAGGAAGAACTCAAACTATCCCTCTTTGCAGAAGATATGTTTTTATTTAGGGGACCCAAAGAACTCTACTAAGAGACTATTGGAACTCATAGAAGAGTTTGGCAAAGTAGCAGGATATAAAATCACAGCACAAAAATCAACAGCCTTTGTATACACAGGCAATGCCACAGCTGAAAAAGAACTGCTAAGATCAATCCCATTCACAATAGCTAGAAAACAATCAAATATCATGGCATAAACTTAACCAAGGACGTTAAAGATCTCTACGATGAAAATTACAAAACCTTAAAGAAAGAAATAGAAGAGGATACCAAAAAATGGAAAAATCTTCCAAGCTCATGGATTGGAAGAATCAATATCATCAAAATGTTCATTCTCCAAAAGCAATTTATACATTCAATGCAATACCAATCAAGATACCAAAGACATTCTTCTCAGATCTGGAAAAAATGATGCTGAATTTCATATGGAGACACAGGATACCTCAAATAGCTAAAGCAATATTGTACAACAAAAACAAAGCCGGAGGCATCACAATACTAGATTTCAGGATATACTACAGGGCAGTTGTAATCAAAACAGCATGGTACTGGTACAGAAACAGATGGATAGACCAATGGAACAGAATAGAAATACCAGAAATCAATCCAAACATCTAAAGCCAACTTATATTTGATCAAGTATCCATAACCAACCCCTGGAGTAAGGATAGTCTATTCAATAAATGGTGCTTGGAAAATTGGATTTCCACGTGCAGAAGCATGAAGCAAGACCCCTACCTTTCACCTTACACAAAAATTCACTCAACATGGATTAAAGACTTAAATCTACGACCCGACACCATCAAATTATTAGAGAACATTGGATAAACACTGCAAGATATCGGCATCGGCAAAGACTTCTTGGAAAAGACCTCAGAGGCACAGGCAGTCAAAGCCAAAATTCACTATTGGGATTGCATCAAATTGAGAAGTTTCTGTACTCCAAAAGAAACAGTCAGGAAAGTGAAGAGACAACCGACAGAATGGGAAAAAATATTTGGAAACTATGCAACAGATAAAGGGTTGATAACCAGAATCTACAAAGAAATCAAGAAACTCCACAACATCAAAACAAACAACTCCCTTTAGAGATGGGCCAAGGACCTCAATAGACATTTTTGGAAAAGGAAATCCAAATGGCCAACAGACACGTGAAAAAATGTTCAAGATCACTAGCAATCAGGTAAATGCAAATCAAAACCACAATGAGGTTTCACCTCACCCCGGTTAGAATGGCTCACATTCAGAAATCTACCAACAATACATGCTGGAGAGGATGTGGGGAAAAAGGGACACTAACACACTGTTGGTGGGAATGCAAACTGGTTAAGCCACTATGGAAGTCAGTCTGGAGATTCCTCAGAAACCTGAATATAACCCTACCATACAACCCAGCCATACCACTTCTTGGAATTTACACAAAGGAAATTAATTTGGCAAACACAAAAGCTGTCTGCATATTAATGTTTATTGCAGCTCAATTCACAATAGCTAAGACCTGGACCAATGCAAATGTCCATCAACAGTAGACTGGATAAAGAAATTATGGGTCATGTACTCTATAGAATACTATACAGCAGTCAAAAACAGTGAAACCCAGTCATTTGCAACAAGATGGAGAAATCTGGAAAACATTATGCTAAGTGAATTCAGCCAGTCCCAAGGGTACAAATATCATATATTCTCCCTGATCTGCGAAAACTAACTGAGCCTTAATGGGGAAACCTGTTGAAGTGAAATGGACACTATAAGAAACAATGACCTGATCAGCTCTTGTCCTGACTGTTGCTATACAATGTAATACTTTATCCATTTTAGTATTTTTTTTTTGTTCTAGTACTATTGGTTGAACTCTGTAATCAACACACAATTATTCTTAGGTGTTGAAATTTAACTGAAAAGTGATCCCTGTTAAATATAAGAGTGGGAAAAAGAGAGGGAGGAGATGTACAACCTGACTTGCCCCAAATGGTGGAGTTAGAAATGTGCCAGGGGATTCCAATACAATCCCATCAAGGTGGCATGTACCAATGCCATCTCACTAGTCCAAGTGATCAATTTCTGTTCACAGTTGATCACACTCATAGGTCTAATAGTCAAAGGGATCACACAAACAAGACTATTGTCTGCGAATACTAACTGATAGAATCAAAAAGTGAGAGAACGATCTAACATGGGAAGTGGGATACACAGCAGACTCATAGAATGGCAGATGTCCTAAATAGCACTCTGGCCTCAGAATCAGCCCTTAAGGCATTCGGATCTGGCTGAAGATCCCATGAGAGTATTTTAGGCATGTAAAGCCAAGACACTCTGGAAAAAAAAAAGGAAAGAAGAAGACCTCAATGAAAGATCTCTGCGAGTGGGATCCCAGTGGAAAGAACGGGGCCATCAAAGAAGGAGGTACCATTCTCTGAAGGGAGGAGAGAACTTCCACTTTGACTATGACCTTGTCTAAATATGATCAGAGTTGGCGAACTCGGAAGGCTTCCATAGCCTTGGCAACTCATGGCTAGAGCCTAGGGTGGTTACTGGTGCCATAAACTAGAGTGTCAATTTGTTGGGTCAACAACAAGAGTCACTGTGCACTTGCTCCTCATGTGGGATCTCTGTCCATAATGTGCTGTCCATTGTGATTTAATGCTATAACTAGTACTCAAAACAGTATTTTTCACTTTGTGTTTCTATGTGGGTGCAAACTGTTGAAATCTTTACTTAATATATACTAAACTGGTCTTCTGTATATAAAGAGAATTGAAAATGAATCTTGATGTTAATGGAAGGGGAGAGGGAGTGGGAAAGGGGAGGGTTGCTGGTGGGAGCGAAGTTATGGGGGGCAGGAAGCCATTGTAATCCATAAGCTGTACTTTGGAAGTTTATATTCATTAAATAAAAGTTAAAAAAAAAGCTATTACAGACTAGTCACTACAAACCAATAAAATTCTTTGTCTATGAAAAAAAATTCATGAAAGGGATGGTTTGTGGTACACAGCATATTAATCCTCTGCTTGGGTCACTGTCAGCTCATACAGTAGCGCATGATTTGAGTCCCTGACACTCCACACTTCCAATCCATCTTTCTGTTATTAATTCTAGGAGGCATCTGATGGTGGCTGGCCCAAATAGTTGATTTCTTGTCACTCTAGTGGGAGACCTGTGTGACACTCCTGTTTCCTGACCTTGGCCTGACACATCCCTGGGTGTTGAAGGCATTTGGAAGTGAAAGAGTAGATGGAGGGTCTCTCTCTCTCTCTCTCTCTCTCTCTCTCTCTCTCTCTCTAATTCTGCCTTTCAAATAAATAAATAAATATGTTTTTATAGTTAATAGAATTGTGTACCAAGTAAAAAATACGCATGGTTCCTCAAAATTCTTATGCAGCAAAATAAACATTTTAATTCCAATTTTCAATGAAATTTTTGAAAAGAGATATTTATTTGAAAGGCAGAGTTACAGAGAGAAAGAGAGAGATAGAGAGAAGGAAAGAGTGAGGGAAGAAGGGAGAGTGCAAGCAAGAGGGAGAATCTTTCATCCACGGGTTCACTCCTCAGATGGCCACAACGATTGGGGTTGGGACAAGCCAAAGCCAGAAGCCTAGAGCTTCTTTCAGTTCTCTTACAGGGTGGCAGGGGCCATAGCACTTGGTCCGTCTTCTGCTACTTTTCCCAGGCCATTAGCAGGGAGCTGGTTGGGAAGTGGAGCAGCCAAGACATGAACCAGTGTCCATATGGCATGCTGGTTTCCCAGGTGTCAGCTTTACCTACCATGCCCCTCCATGAACTTTTTGAAGTGCCCTTCATGATGCCCTACTTGATGTAATATATTTTAAACTTGGAATCAATGATGATACTCAGAATCATTGGTAAAAATGAAAATACATTCAGTTCTCATGATATTCCCACAGGATTAGAAAATATAATCCCAAAAGAAAAGAAAGTCATAATATCTATAACAATAATATCATTAAAATAAATTATTTCATTAAACAATAGTTCAACTCTACAAAGCTAAAGAACATTTTATTACACTAATGCAAGCATTAGTAGCCATTTGTCTGTCCTGAGCTACTTATGACCTGTTTCCTCTTGCTCACCTTCCTTGCCTCATACTTTTTTGTTTTTTTCTTCCTTCCCTTTTTCCCCTTGTCCCTTTCCTCCTTCCTTCTTTCCTTTTCCTTTCTGCAGGCTCTTGTACTCATCGCTGTTGCAGTATTTATGGTGTACCAGATCTATTGATGCAGTAAGAAACAATCATGAACTTGGTGATAGGAAACAACAAAGTATGTATTACTTTATAGTTGTGAAAGGAAGAGGTGGCCTGATTTTTTTTTAAAAACTAATATAAAAGAACAAATTTCATATGTTTCATAACTAGAGTTCTAAGCAAATAACCATATTTCCCTCCCTCAATCTTCCTCCTTCCTTCTTTTTTTTTAATTTTTGCAAAAACATTATTTCCAACCACTCTATAATCACAGGTTTTATGTGCCATTGGCCATAATATTCAACACATAAAAAGTAGAAAGACCACTGTTCCACTGGAGCACAAACAAGACCTAAAAACAACAATCAAATCACAAGATGTTTATTTCAATCCTATACATTTTTTGGTATTCCATATTAACTACCATATATCAGAGAAAGCATGATATTTATCTTTTGAGGACTGGCTTATTTCACTAATCATAATGACTTCCAGTTGAATCAATTTTGTTGCAAAAGACAAGATTTTATTCATTTTTTATTGCTTTGTAGTATTTCACTGTATATATACCACATTTTCTACATGTGATCTTAGCCAAAAGGCCAAGAAGTAATACCACATTTTCTTTATCCAGTCATCCGTTGATGGATGCTGGTTTGATTTTACAGCTTAGCAATTTTGAATTGAGCAGCAATAAACATGTGGCTGCAGGCAACTCTTTCATATGCTAATTTCATTTCATTTGGGTAAATTCCCAGGAGTTTTATAGGATTAAAATCAAGGTGACATCATTGTTGCATTCCTTCTAGAAACTGTAAGTAAGAATTGGTTTCCTTATTTCTTTACTTTTTAATATGTTGGTGGTTACTCACATTCCAAGGCTCATGGCAATCAATCAGCAATTGTATTAGTGTAACAATTTTAACAGTATCTGCACCTCACTCTCTAATTCTCTTGCCTTCTTGTTGGACTTTTAAAGAATTTTATGATCCTAATGAGCTTATCTGAGAAATACAAGAATAGTGTTATCTCAGGATGATTGACTTTATCTACCTGTAAAGTCTTTTATTCATAAGCACAATTCTAGGTATTAGGATATAAATGTCTGGTAGATCATTATTCTGCTATCCAACAAATAACTTTAGATAGGTTTCTCCAGAGAAACAGAACCAAAAGAGTTTGTGCATATATCTATGTCTCTGTCTCTCTGTCTCTCCCCCCCCCCTTCTCTCTCTTTCTGGAATTGGCTCATGTGATTGTAGAAGCTTGATAACCCCCTAATTCCCGAAATCTACAGGGTAGCTAAGAAGAACATTGAAGCTATTATAAGCTATAAGCATACTGGAGACGCAAGGAAGAGTTGTAATTTTGCCAGTCGGCTGGCAAAATTTCTTCTTAATCCAAGGAAGTCAGTCTTTATCTTACTCCAGTCTTGTACTGATTAGATGAGGTCAAACCCACATTGTGGAGGGAAATCTAATCTACTCAAAGCCCATTGATTTCAAAGTTAATCTCATGTAAAAATCTCAGTGGAAATATCCAAAATAATACCTCATCATGCATCAGACATAGAAAATTAACTATAACAGTACTTTTTCCCGGTGATTATTTCTGAATACACCCTAAATATGCCACATGTATATAAAAACACCCTCTTGTTTTTGCATGCAGGCTTGTCAATACTGACATCCTCTTCTACAGTAGCACATGTGGGTTGCATAGACAAGTAATTGTTTCTGGATAATATCATCTCTGGCTGAAGAATATTACTGTTGATAGACAAAAGTCTGTGAGGTTTTCCTAAGTCATAGTCCTCTTGTAGGTATTTTCAACACTGAAATTGCATTGTGCTATCTGCAAACCTTTATTCTATCATCCACCTGCATGCATTACACTCACTAATTTCAGAGTATTGTGCAGAGTGTTAACTGAGAAACAGCTCATTCAATTTTTACCCTGGTCTCTCTTTTCCTAATAGGATTTAGATAGGAATCCATGGGTGGTTAAACTCAGAGACAAATATGAGTGATGAGCATAATGCTGTACTCAGAATTTCTTCTCTTGGCTGATAATGAAAACTTTTTACTAAGCCAAGCTTGATTGCCTGACGTGTCCTTTCTGATGATCTCTCACCCAGGATGCTCCTCAGAGGTTTACTACAATAGACATGAAGAGACCTGTCTGAGTCCCATATATGATGGGCAATGTGACATGCACCTTTATCTCAGACCCCTTCCAAACTTTTGGAAGCTCTATAAATTATAAAACTAATCCAGTTATGTTTCAGTTGCACCATTTTAGGAAAATAAGATAGTGATTCTGGTACTACTGCCTGATAATAG
Source organism: Lepus europaeus (assembly GCF_033115175.1). Lineage (NCBI taxonomy): Eukaryota > Metazoa > Chordata > Mammalia > Lagomorpha > Leporidae > Lepus > Lepus europaeus. The sequence continues at coordinate 63,854,095 of NC_084842.1, read as the reverse complement.
AGAAAAGATATGAAGAACTTGAAATGCTGTATTTGAAAAAGGAAAATATGTGAGCAATGAACTACTTGTCACTTAAGAAAACATGTTTAGAAACATAAAAATAAGGATCTCTTCATTCAATACCATATGACAATGTGTGAATCTCTTAATTTCAGTGTTTATTATATAGCTGTATTTTTGTGAAATATGAAATTTCTAAAAGCTGCATAGTGATAAACATAGTGGCTGACATGAAGCTAATTTGAGCGGAAACAGAAAGAACTGAAATAAGGCAAGTGTATGACAGCACATGTGGAAAACAACAGGCAGTCTGGATCTTGTGGACCTGAGGAAGTTGAGCATATACCCACCTAGAATGGAGAAACAGTGTCTTAATATGAAGGACTTACATAAGGTTGCTTAACATGTAATCATTAATCTCCTCTTTGTGAATGGAAAAAAAATTTAAATTATCATCAACATGTGTTAGCAAATTAGCAGAATGTTCCCTATGTATTTTTAGGCATTCCTGAATCTTCTCTGTTTGTTAGTTTTGTAAAAATAAATACCACCAAACTGAACATAATCGTCTTTTAAACTTTTCCTGGTTAAGGTATCCATTCCTCTCTCTTAATGACTTTATGTTATTGATAAACTGCTAAATACTATTCATATGGAGTTGAATAAATAAAGCAGTTTTTTTGCTAAAAATATTTTCATTTTCCATAGTTTTCTTTTTTTTTTATTTAGTAAATATAAATTTCCAAAGTACAGTTTATGGATTACAATGGCTTCCCTCCCCCCATAACTTCCCTCCCACTGGCACCCACCCCATCTCCCGCTCCCTTTCCCATTCCATTCACATCCAGATTCATTTTCAATTAACTTTATATACAGAAGATCGATTTAGTATATATTAAGTAAAGATATCATCAGTTTGCACCCACACAGAAACACAAAGTGTAAAAATACTGTTTCAGTACTAGTTATAGCATTACTTCACATTGGACAACACTTTAAGGACAGATCCCACATAAGGAGTGAGTACACAGTGAATCCTGTTGTTGACTTAACAATTTGACACTTTGTTTATGGCATTAGTAATCTCCCTAGGCTCTAGTCATGAGTTGCCAAGGCTATGGAAGCCTCTTGAGTTCGCCAACTTTTATCTTCTTCAGACAGGGTCATAGTCAAAGTGGAAGTTCTCTCCTCACTTCAGAGAAAGGTACCTCCTTCTTTGATGGCCCTGTTCTTTCCACTGGGATCTCGCTTGCAGAGATCTTTCATTGAGGTCTTCTTCTTTCCTTTTTTTTTTTCCATGGTGTCTTGGTTTTACATGCCTAAAATACTCTCATGGGATCTTTAGCCAGATCCAAATGTCTTAAGGGCTGATTCTGAGGCCAGAGTGCTATTTAGGACATCTGCCATTCTATGAGTCTGCTGTGTATCCCACATCCCCTGTTGGATCCTTCTCTCCCTTTTTGATTTATCAGTTAGTATTCGCAGACACTAGTCTTGTTTGTGTGATCCCTTTGACTATTAGACCTATGAGTGTGATCAATTGTGAACAGAAATTGATCACTTGGACTAGTGAGATGGCATTGGTACATGCCACCTTGATGGGATTGTATTGGAATCCCCTGGCACATTTCTAACTCCACCATTGGGGCAAGTCTGGTTGAGTATGTCCCAAATTGTACATCTCCTCCCTCTCTTTTTCCCACTCTTATATTTAACAGGGATCACTTTTCAGTTAAATTTCAACACCTAAGAATAATTGTGTGTTGATTACAGAGTTCAAACAATAATACTAGAACAAACCAAAACAAAAAAATACTAAAATGGATAAAGTATTACATTGTATAGCAACAGTCAGGACAAGAGCTGATCAAGTCACTGTTTCTCATAGTGTCCATTTCACTTCAACAGGTTTCCCCTTTAAGGCTCAGTTAGTTGTTGCCGATCAGGGAGAACATATGATATTTGTCCCTTTGGGACTGGCTTAATTCACTCAGCATGATGTTTTCCATATTCCTCCATCTTGTTGCAAATGACCGGGTTTCACTGTTTTTGACTGCTGTATAGTATTCTATAGAGTACATGTCCCATAATTTCTTTATCCAGTCTACTGTTGATGGACATTTGGGTTGGTTCCAAGTCTTAGCTATTGTGCATTGAGCTGCAATAAACATTAATGTGCAGACAGTTTTTGTGTTTGCAAATTAATTTCCTTTGTGTAAATTCCAAGAAGTGGGATGGCTGGGTTGTATGGTAGGGTTATATTCAAGTTTCTGAGGAATCTCCAGACTGACTTCCATAGTGGCTTAACCAGTTTGCATTCCCACCAACAGTGTGTTAGTGTCCCTTTTTCCCCACATCCTCTCCAGCATGTATTGTTGGTAGATTTCTGAATGTGAGCCAAGACTCTTATTCTCCTATTCGCATATACTCCAAAATATTTAATGCTGATTTAACATGATTACATCCATAATATAAATGTAATATATTAATTACTATTCATCAAAAGACAAATATTCCCAATCAAAAATATTTGATAAAATACTAAAAGATTTTTGAAATTATATCATATAAGCATTTAGAAACTATATATCTGAATTATTATTTATAAGTTGCATTATCAATTAACCAGCTGGCTTATCACAAGTTTTGATGTATTAAATTATGTTATTATCCGTATGACTACACAAAACTTACAATACTCAGACTTACTAAAGACAGTTGGGTTTACATTTTGATTTGTCTGAATGTTATATAATGACAGAAAACTTTGAGAAGAATAAAATAACCTGTTATATATGATAATAGATGAACAATGTAAAAATACACCACTGCATGCATCTATGTATTATAGAAAGGGAATTTTGTTAAACAAATTAATTCATAATCATAAGAATAAAAAGTAGGTTTAGGATAGAGCTTTATATCTCTTGAATAACTGTGAACAAAAGTACTTCCATTTTCAGAGACTCAGTCTCCATTACTGTAAAATGTGAGTAAAACATTCTATGGGTGATGTTTGTGTTAGTCTGCTCCATCTGCTGTATTAGAATATCAAAGTCCTGGTTGAACAAAGAACAGAAATTTATTTTTTTCTTGCTTCTATGTATGGCATGAATAGTATCTAGTGAGGTCTCTTTCCCTGGCATGCAGATGGCATATTCTCACCACATCTTCAATGGCTTCTGGGGTATGTGTCCTTGGTATCTATTCCTCTTCTTACAAGAATACCATCCTGCTCTAATGAAGGACCCACCTTGATGAACTCATCGAACATTATTTACTACCTTAAATGTCCTGTATCTCAATAAAATCACATTCGGGGTTAAGAATTCCATATACATTCAGACCATAATCATTTTGTTGTGGAGTAATGCATGGATACTCTGTGTATAACCAACTGTTTTGTTGTATTTTGATGTTGTCACCTGTGATTAAATCTTGGTTTATATGATCTACAAGTATTACGTAATAGATTTCATAGATTAAGCAAGCAGTTGAAACAACCATTGTACCTCTATCTTGTTACTTTCTCTGGATCTTAATTACTAGGGTTTATTGCCAAGGAGATGTGCAAAACACACTCTGTCCTCACACACCATGATGTGGTCCTTTTTTCCTGGTTTCTACATTCAGGATTTTCAAGTAGATTCACTAATTCCCCTTAAAACAAGTATTTGAAGGAATTATGAGTAATATTTCAAAAATAAAGAAAAACTTCAAAAGAAATTAAGGAAACTAAGAACATGAACAAATGTTTTATCATGGTGAATATGATATATATAGACACTAACTCACATATGCCTAATCTGTACAGATTTGGTATATATTTACTTGCTTTTAAAAGATTTATTATTTATTTATTTGAAACACAGAGCTACAGAGAAGGAAAGGCAGAGCTACAGAGAAGGAAAGGCACAGGGAGACACACAGAGAGAGAGAGAGCAAGCAAGAGAGATATCTTCCATCCTCTGGTTCATTTTCCAAATGGCTTCAACAGCAGAGAGCTGGATTGGAAGTGGACCAGATGGGATGAGAAATGGCATCCATATGGGATGCCAGCACTGCAGGTGGCTGCTTTACCTACTATAGCCATTGCACCACCCTGAAACATGTTTGATAAAAGTCAATTTTGTGCTAAGAAAGTATTGTAGGATTTCACTCTATTTTCACTTACTCTTAACAGCTACCACAAACATTGCTTTTTCATGCCTGAACTGTACTTATTGTTGATAAGGAAAATCATTTCAATGACAGCCCTTGATTTTAAATTATTTTATGCAAATGTTGCCTACACATGTAGGTTTATTAATAAACAATATGTGTTTCATTTTCAGTTGCATTAATTTCTTACACCTAAAATTGCAGTTATAGCAAATTTACTAAAAAGAATTTCTGGCTAGATTTTAAATGAAAAATGAAAGAAAGTCATTAAGCATATTGACTTTGGAAGGCTTCAGAATGGATTGTATTTTTAGACTAACATGTAAAATATGAAAAAGTTATGTATCTGGAACAACATCTCACAAATATTGTGTATGTGAGTTCAAAGCTAAGTAAATAAAGAGTTATGTTTATTCATAAAATGAAAGTAATTTTACATTATGCTCATAGGAATAAAATAATTTTCACAAAAATTAATGTGATGGATTTCAGAGAATTCTGAGCTGATATTTTTTCTTAAATGCTATTTTCCTAAATTTTAAAAAGGATACATTTAGATTTTGAAAATTGCTTCTGATGTAAGCCCTCCAAGTAGCTATTTTTAGGAATGATTATCAATTTAGAAATCAAACATTTATAAATTTACCTGACATATATTACACAGTTCTTCAAAAATATTTATATCTGGTCTCTAATTATTGTCAGAACTAACTTTGGATTTCTGAGAAATCTCCAAACTATCTTCCACAATGACTGTACTAGTTTACATTTCCACCAAAAGTGGATTAGGGGACCTTTATCCCCACATCTTCAATAGCATTTATTGTTTCTTGATTTTTATATGATAGCCCTTCTAACTGGGGTGAGATTAAACTTCATTGTGATATTGATTTGCATTGCCCTGATGTCTAGGGATCTTGAGCATTTCCCATGTGTTTGTTGACCATTTGAACTCCATCCTTTGAAATATTCCTATTGCAGTTCTATGCCCATTTCTTAGCTGTGTTGTTTGTTTTGTTGTTGAGTTTCTTGAGCTGTTTGCAGATTTTACATATGAATCTCTTAAGTTGCATAGTTTGCAACTATTTTCTCCCATTGTGTTAGTTGCCTCTTCACTTTGCTGAGTGTTTCCTTTGCAGAGCAGAAGCTTCTTAGCTTGATGTAATCCCATTTGTCTATTTTGGCTTTTATTGTCTGTGTTTCTAGGGTCTTTTTCTTTTATTTTATTTAATGAATGCATTTTTATATAGATACAACTTTAGGAATACAGTGGTTCTTTCCCCCATGCTTCCCATCAAGCTCCCATCCCACCTAGAAGTCTTTGCCTATGCCAGTGTCTTCCAGAGTTTCTCCAATGTTTTCCTCTAGTAATTTGATGGTATTAGGTTGTAGATTCAGATTCTTGATCCATTTTTGAGTTGATTTTTGTATAAGGAGTAAAGTAGGGGTCTTGTTTCATATTTGTGCACATAAGGCACCATTTGTTGAAGAGACTGTCTTTTCTCCAGGAATTGATTTTAGCTCTTTTATCAAAGATTAGTTGGTTGTAGACGCATAGATTTATTTCTGGGATTTCTGTTGTGTTCCGTTCGTCTACATGTCTGTATGTTTAATTTTGTGCCAGTACCAGGCTGTTTTGATTATAACTTCTTCATAGTAAATCTTAAAATCTGGCATTGCGATGCATCCAGTTTTGTTTCTGTTGTCTGAAATTGCTTTAGATGTTTGAGATCTCCTGTGTTTCCATATCTGAGAAGAATGTCATTGATAGTTTCATTGGGATTGCATTGAATCTGTAAATTGCTTTGGGTAGCATGGACATTCTGATGCTGGTAATTCCTCCAATCCATGAACATGGAAAGTTCTTCCATTTTTGTGTTTCTTTTTACTTCTTTCTTTAGACTATTAGAATTCATAAGAGTTTGGCTTAGTTGCAGGATATAAAATCAATACTTTTGTATTTACAGAAAATGCTATGGTTGAGTAAGAACTTGTAAGATCCATACGATTCACCACAGCTATAAAAATTTTAAACTCCTTGGAATAAGTTTGACTCATGAGGTGAAAAATCTGTACAATTAAAATTACAAAATATTAGTGATTGACTTCTCTTTTCATGTGACTGTAATGCTCCTGAGCTGACTTACTCCTACACAGGGAGAATGGATTAACAGGTAATATTTTGGTAGCAAAGGAGTTACTTTAGAATCTTCTTGGTCATAGCCCTTGAGATTATTGTAGAGCAGAAATTCTTGCTTCACTGTGACTTTTTCCATAGTAAGAGTGGAATCATTTATTTCATTTTATTTGATAAATGTTTATTTAAGTAAGAATCAGTTTGAAGAACGTACTAAACTCTTTTGAGTGATACTTTCATTCCTTAGTGTCTTTATATACATTTCACATGCTCCTGGTAAAGCTATTAACATCTTTTCTACCATATAGGAAAAGTCTGCCTGAGAATTAAATCAGTGAAGAGGAAAGCCCTAAAGGGAGATGTGAAGACAGAGTGAGTCATAGGGATAGCTTTGGTATCTACATTCAGAACTGTGTAAACCCAAATACAGCATTTTATTACTTTGATTTATAAAAATAAGAATGATTTTTCTTGCTTTGAGTTTTGTCTGGTTCCTTACAGCTCAGAGTTGTGATTAATATACAGGTTAGGTTAATAGTTGTCATGAAAGGGAGAGAAATGAAAAAAGAAACAGTATGGAATTAAAAAGTCAATGATAGTTTATTACATATAGGGGAAGAGGAATATGAAAAAGTTATACAACATCTGAAGTTTCAGAATGATGGCAACAATGAGCTAAAATAGGAAACAAAATAATGGGGGCATCTTTATGGAGTTTTATGTCTGTAATGAAATTAAGGAATGAGTTGGACAGTTATGCTATGATGACTTGAAGGTAGTTAAATTTGGTGATTAGACTTTAAATGAGAAGTGTACCATGGCAATGTTTATCTATAAGCAATTAACAGAGTTATAGGTGAAGGCATGAATTTTGTTCACTTAGGAAGAACTTAACCTAGGAAAAAAGCATGCAATTAAACTAGAGAAATATTTATATTTAGGGATGCATAAAGATAGAAAAAACATTTTCAGAGACAGACTGGGAATTTTAGAGTTACAAAAAGAACCACAGGGAAGGAAATGAGCATTTGTTGAGGACTGAATATAATGTTTTCAAGTACTTTCCACATCATCTCATTTTTCCTCATAATTCTATGAGAAAGACATTACTATCATCATTTTACTGTTGAGTGAACTAAAACTTGGCAAGGTTAAGAACATTGGCCAAGTTCCTGAAGCCAGGAAGGGCAAAGTTGGAATCAAACACAAATCGATCTGACTCCAAAATCCATGCTCTTTCTGCCACCTCCTGCTGCTTAGCTCACTAAAGGAGTGTACTGTTATCAGAGCCAATAAAAGATTAACTGCCAGGAAGTGTCCAAGGCCAAGTGCTAGGGGAAGCATTAATAGGATGTAGACTAATTTGAGATCAACTAGTTCTTCTATTATCTTGTAGATGGGGAAAGTGAAGTTAAATGATTTTTCTATAAATGTACAATTGACTAGCATAAGAGCCAGAAAGAGTACTCAGGTTTCCTGATAGCTAATACAATGCTACTGCCCATCACCACATTCTGCTTCCAACATATACATTGAATCACAGTATATTTAATAATGCTAAGGCCTTTAAGTAGACTTAGGCATCTGCATCATTTCCATTTCTAAGACATCTCAAGTTATACCTTAAAATTTCTTTATTGAATTAAGAATATGGCATAAATGAACTAAGAATATACATCCCAGGGACCAGCACTGTGGTGTAGTGGGCTAAGACTCTGCCTGAGGTGTCAGCATCCCACAGGTGCTGGTTTCAGTTCTGGCTGCTCCTCTTTCCACCCAAGTCTCTGCTATCCCTGGGAAGACAGTGGAAGATGGGGCAATCGCCTGGGCTTTTGTACCTATGTGGGAGACCCAGAAGAAGCTCCTGGCTCCGGGCTCCTGCCTTCAGACTGCCCCTGCTCTGGCCATTGTGGCCATTTTGGGTGAGAAGCTGCAATAGAAGACCTTTTTCTCTGTCTCTCCCTCTCTGTCTGTAACTCTACCTCTCACATAAATAAATAAGAAATCTTAAAAAAAGATTATATAATCCAGAGAAAGGATGAACTTCACTGATGAGTCCAAGCAAAATCTATTTGACTTTGATACTTCAGTTTCTGGTTTTCTGATAGACAATAAAACACATGATAATAAAATTTCTTAACTAACAAAAAGTGAAACAGGCATTCCAGCATTGATAATATACAAAAGAGAGACAGATATGTGGAAATTTCATTAGTCCTCAATTTGACCGTGAGTGGTACACCACATATAAAATCACCATGTCAATGCTAATAGCTATGAAGGAATTTTTTTAAAAAGTAATTAAATAGAAAGAGATCATGGTTATGGTGGGGGAGGACATGGGGCAGGTCTGTTCCTTTATAGGGAAGTCAGACAAGGCCACTCTGAGTTCAGGATGCTTAGAATAAGCCAGCCATATGATGATTTCCAAGGAAATGAACAGTCATAGAAAAAAAAAAAAAAGGAAATGCCACCTTTGTGGCCTTCAACACTGGGATTTCATATAGGCAAAGGTTTGCACCCTACCTGCTCCACTTCCTACCCCCAGCTCCCTGATCATGTGTCTGGGAAAGCAGCAGAGGCTGGCCCAAGTGCTCAGGTCCCTGCAACCATGTTGGATGCCTGGAAAAGCCCCCTGGCTCCTGGATTTGGACTGGCCTCAATCCAGCTATTATGACCATTTGGGGAATGAATCAATGGAGGGAACATCTCTCTCTCTCTTTCTCTCTCTCTCTCCCTCTGTGTGTGTGTGTGTATGTCTACCTCTCTCTCTCTCTCTCTAACTCTGACTTTCAAATAAATAAATCTTTAAAAGAGAAAAGTAAAATGGAGTAGAATACTACTATATTTGAGGAATTGTCAGTAAATATCATGCTTTCTGACTTGAGGGAAGATTGACTGGGCTTTAGTTTACTAGGTTGTTCCTGAAGAAAGAGGAATTGTGGCAGTCTTGGAGGCCAGATTAAATGCATCCATATAGTCTTATCACTTTTATCAAGAAGATGAAAATGATCACTCTGTGTTTTACCAGGTTGCATTTTCCCAAGAAAATTCTTCACAGTCCATTGTGGTTTCTTATTTTTCAGGCTACAATCCAGAAGACCAGGATCTGAAGGTTAAGAAAATAAATTACTTTTCTAAGAGTAAAATTGGCTTTTTGGCTCACAAATTAAGATACTGAGAAAATATGTATGCATCCTAGAAGTATTCCATTCCAGTTGTTAAGACAAAAATGTAAATCAGTGGTTCTCAATATTTTGTATAAGTGGACCTCTTAGACAAAATGCTTACATTATCCCTCAAATGAGTGATTCAATCAGTGGGAGAATGGGGCCGGAGCCATGTCATGGTGGGTAAAACTACCGCCTTCAGGGTTGGCATCCCATAAGGGCACAGGTTCCAGTCCTGGATGTGCCACTTCCAATCCAGCTCTCTTCTATGGCCTGGTAAAGCATTTGAAGATTGCCCAAGTCCTTGGGCCCCTACATCCTTGGAGGGGCTCTGGAGTCATGTGAGAGATTCAGAAGAATCTCTTGGCTCCTGGCTTTGAATTGGCTCAACTCTGGCCCTTGCAGTCATTTGGGGAGTGAACCAACTGATGGAGGATTTCTCTCTCTTTCTCTGCCTTTGCCTCTCTGTAGGTCTGTATTTCAAATAAATAAACAAATCTTTAAAAAAAATAGATGGGAGCCGGCGCCGTGGCTCAGTAGGCTAATCCTCCGCCTTGCGGCGCCGGCACACCGGGTTCTAGTCCCGGTCGGGGCACCGATCCTGTCCCGGTTGCCCCTCTTCCAGGCCAGCTCTCTGCTGTGGCCAGGGAGTGCAGTGGAGGATGGCCCAAGTGCTTGGGCCCTGCACCCCATGGGAGACCAGGAGAAGCACCTGGCTCCTGCCATCGGAACAGTGCGGTGCGCCGGCCGCAGCGCACATACCGTGGCGGCCATTGGAGGGTGAACCAACGGCAAAAGGAAGACCTTTCTGTCTCTCTCTCTCTCTCACTATCCACTCTGCCTGTCAAAAAAAAAATAATAATAAAATAAAAAATAAATAAATAAATAAATAGATGGGAGAAAAGTCTATGTGTTTCTTTTAAAGCACCCCAGATCTTTCAAGTACTTGGTTAGCAATTCCTAATTCATGGCATCATTGGCAGCCTCTTGAATCAGCTGCCACTTGCATAACAATGCTGTGTAACAAATCGTCTCTGCTTATTCAGATGTAGTCAGATGTCCTACTATGGAAACAATTGAAAGCTCAGGTTCTATTCATAAAGATTTGGTGAAACATTGATCAATAATTAATAGTTTAATATCTATAGACCTGATTTCTTTTTGAGGAAGGCCCCACATTGAGTGAATGTTCTTTTTTATTCATTCAGTGTTCTTGCTGAGCAAATGTTTTACTCTCACTCAGACTCTACTCATTGAGAGAAGGTTGCTGATGCAGAAGCAAAGTTCACATTTCATTTGTGGTGGTGGTGCCATTGACCACAACAGTTTTTATTGGGCTTTTCTGTTATTTGTGTGAATTTTGGAGTCCAGCAGAGTATTAAAATGTATGTTGTGTTTTACTCTTCCACAGTTTCCATGCCAAGGCACTCATTTTTTGCACCTTTCTTAGTTCAGTTCAGGTGTTTTCCAGCCAATTATTTAATCAGGTTGAAACTAGAAACAGGTACTAAAATACTGATTGACTTCTCTGAGAATTTAGGGAATCACCAAAGTTGTATAAACCTTTGTCTCACAGCTTAATTATTCTCATTAAGTTCATCATACCTCCCATAATTTTTAAAATAGAAATACTAGCACTTCAAGATAATCATTTTCACTATATATATATATATATATATATATATATATATATAAAATCAAATATACATAATAAAATATCTGGGTAAAATGTGACAGTCAGTCATGTGTATATGCTTTCTTCTAAAAGGTAATTTCATATTAAAGTTAAGAGACCTGTATGGTGGGCTGTTACAAATTGTTGGCCCCTGAGAAGGATGATTCCATGTCTTTTAAAATGTCATGAGGATGCACTTGTGGAAGGAAATTAGAAGAAGTGGACAGCATGTGAATTTTTTCCTGGGGAGATTTCTCTGAGGGGCATTGTGACATAGATAATTCATTTTGAAAGGCAGAGAGACAGAGAAAGAGATGCTTCTCATCTGCCTGTATGCTTGCATAAACCCACAATAGCTTAGAACTCAATCCAGGTCTTCAAAGTGATGCCAAGGACTCAGCTGCTTGAGCCATCATCAAACATCAGGGCGTGTATTGACAGGAACTGGGGATTGGAAGCAGGGCCAGAACTTGAACCCACACAGTCCAATATGGTTTGTGAGAATCACAATTCCTACACCTAACATTTACAGCCAATTTGTTTTTGGAGAAATGCACAGAGAGAGAAAGCTCTTGTCTGCTGGTTCACTCCTTAAATGCCAGCAATTGCCATGACTCAACTAGGCCTAAGCCAGGTCTCCCATGTGTATTATAGGGCCCAACTACTTGAGCCATCATCAATACCTCCCACAGTCTGCATTAGGAGGAAGCTTGAGTCAGGAGTTAGAGCTGAGTAACAAACCCAGGTACTCCAATGTGTGAAAAAACATTTTAATCACCTTCTTAACTACTAGGCTAAATACCTACTCAGCCATATTTTTTATAGAAAAACTATTTCACATTCTTATGTGTTATGCAAGACATTATCCTTAACAATTCATCCAGCTGCTGTGTTTAACTATGTTTCTCTGTATGAAAATTTGATGATTAATGTGAATAATGTAATAACACAAGTACCACTTACCTACTATTAAGTTAAAGAACTAAGTTCACTATTCAAATGCCTGGGGATTATAATATTTTCACATTATCTTGTACCATTCGGTGTTTGTATCCAGCAGATTTCTTTAGAGATCTCTGATTAACAGTATTATCCTCACAAAGATTAATATTTTATTAGCTGTATTTTTAACAGTACCCAGGAGTGTTGGGAATTGTTTTTAAGGTTAAAAATGAGTGTGTTTATACACCTTCTCATTGGAAACCTAATTAGCTAGGTAATTTAAATAGCGGAAGTTGAGAATTTTATAAAACAGAGAACAAGTGGCTACTCTATAATAATTTCCAAAAGAAAAACACTCTTAAAATAGTGCTTGATTTTATAAATAAACTATTTCAGAATATATAAAGTTTAAGAAGTATTTTTAATATATGTTTCTTTTTTAGAAAATATTTATTGTTGCCATCGATTTCTCAACAATGTTGCAGTGGATTTGTTTCTGAGAGGAGGAGCATGGTGGGGGCAAGAGGCGTGGAGTCAACACACAGACCCCGGGAGTCGGGTGAAAGCAGGCTTGAGGCGAGCAGCCTGTAGACTCGTTTATTACAGTTGGAACCACATCTTATATAGCCAAGACCAGCCAATCTGGTCAAGAGGCGGTCTATGCCCCAACCAATCACAGCCTGTTGCCAGGCAGTTTCAAATCCATCCAATCACAGCCTGTTGCCAGGCAGGCTCCATTGCCAGGTGGGTTTCAAAGCCATTCCTGAGTAACTGACGCTCACTTGCCAGTGGCCACCTTGGCATGGCCTTTTCATTCCACCACAACTTATTATTTATTTGAAAGTCTGAGTTTTTAAGAAAGAGAGAAACATAGAGAAAAGAAAAAATTCCATCCATTGGTTGACTCCACAAATGACCACAGTGGTCAGAGCTGGGCCAGGCCAAAGCCAGGAGCCAGGAGTTTCATCTGGGACTCCCATGTGGGTGGCGGGTACTCAAAAACACTTGGACAACCTTCTGCTGCTTTTGCCAAGGCATTCACAGAGAGCTGATTTGGAAGTGGAGCAGCTAGGATACAAACTGGCTCCCATATACAAAGGCAGCATCTCAAAACAGCAGTTTTACTGGCTATGCCACAATGTCAGTCCCATATACATTCTTAGAATTAGGTAAAACTAACTTTGGAGGGCAGAAGAGCCTATGACCATAGGACAATATTCTGTAAGATGATCATTCAATTTCTTCCACTTACTAACTATGAAAGGATGTATTTAATCTATTTATCTTACTGGTAATATATTTGAATTTATTCAAGCTAATGTGAATTCCTTGAAGGAATGCAAAGGATGACAGAGGTAAGCTTACAAGGTCAAAAAACTGGAGGTCAAGGCATCTTCTACTCAGCATTATTAGTATCACCAAGAGAGAAATAGAGGTTCACATGTGGCTATTCATATTCTGAAGGTACAGAGATCGGCTTGGGTTGGACAGTTATGAGGAGGTTTCATGTTTTGGAGAGATAACTCAGGCTCATACTTTGAGCTCTCAATGCCTTTCATTCAACCAGTAAAGTCATGTGGAGGTTGACTTCTCAATTGCACTGGAAACTAGAACCGTCCCACAGTTAGGGATATGGACAACTGGATTCTTAAATTATATTATTTCATAATATTTTGGATTTACTGGCTCCAGAAGAATGCCTTTACCTATTGAAATGAACAGACACAGTTAAGAAATACAGGAAACAGACAAATGAAGATCAAATTACCACATTTATTATTGATAAAACTGTGTGAGAAACATGGAAAATCAATAGGATTCTTTATCTCTTCTCCAGTTGAATTTCTCCCCCAATCTTTCCCACATAGGAAGAATGTGTCATGTCAAATTCAGCATAGCTTGGAGAGACACAATAGCATCGTATTTTTTCTGCTGGCCCTCAGGTCATAAACTGTGAGCACAGGAGTTTCCTCCCCCTTCTTGTGAATTCCCTCGAAAGAAATGCAAAGATTATAAAAATCTGGTTTTTACTCCAATGGAAGTTCCTCCACATGGACACATGAAATAGCAGATATAACATACTCTTGACAGCTGGTGAGGTTTCAGTGTGTAATGTACACAGAATCATATTTTTCTGTCCTCTAAGTTGTGTTATTTTAATAAATGTAAAAAGCCTGATAAAAAAGATTACCTTCTGCCAGAAATAAATTGATAGAATAGATACAAAGTAAGCGACTGATTTAACAACTGCCAGTTTGCTAGCATGATTTTGCTATATTATATAACACATCAAGTATACAAAGCCAAAATAAAGGGTGGGAGAGTTCTGCTACCTTAATGCCCTTTTCATCTTTGGACTCTGAGGAGAGAGACTGGAAAGTTATTCTAGTAATTTAAATTATAGACATGACTTTTTATGGTGTCAGCTGAGGCCATCATCTCATTTTACATAAAACACCAAACAGCTATCGGAAGTTAATGAACTTTCTTTATTAGCATACCAGGAATATTTAAACCAGTGATCTAGAGAAAAAGAGCTCTACATATGTGATCATAAATTTTGGAGCTCCGCATCACCTTGATTGTCCACATGATTTGAAAGAATTGTATTCAAATATATTTATATGTTCGTAAATTTTTGTGGCATCTTTTATTATTGTTTTTGAAAGGAAGTTAAACAATTTTATTCATTATAATTACTAGCATAAGTTCCTTTTTATTTTGTTACATAATGTTTTAAAATTATATGTGCTACACATTGCTTAAAATAAGATGTTGAATAATATGTATGTCATATAAACACTTTTATAAATATGAAAATGTACACATTTTAAGGATTAATATTCAAAAAGTAAGCTTGTAAATTCAATTGCCATTCAGATGAAGATATATTACAACATGAACATCCAGATATACTGTATCCTGATATTTACCACCCAAATAAACATTATTTTGGCTTTTATATTTATAGATTAATTTACCTGCTTTTGAACATCACATAAAAGGAATTATAGAATTACATGTTATGTAATGTTTTGTATTTGTATTTGCTCCACAATACTTCTGTAAAAAATATTTATGGTATTGTGGTTAATAGGTTAATAGTTGTTCTTTTCTGTGTACCACTTCATTATTGATATTCTACCAAACATTTGTTTTTTT
The DNA here is from genome assembly GCF_033115175.1 of Lepus europaeus. Classification (NCBI taxonomy): domain Eukaryota; kingdom Metazoa; phylum Chordata; class Mammalia; order Lagomorpha; family Leporidae; genus Lepus; species Lepus europaeus. The sequence goes on along the minus strand of NC_084842.1, from coordinate 63,838,848 downwards.
ACCTTAACATTTAGTTATTTATTACATATTTTCCTTAACATTTATTTATTTTTATATATTACTCTAAAGAGAGAGAGGGAGAGAAAGAGAGAGAAAGAGAAATAGAGATCTTCCATCCTCTGGGCTGAGCCAGGCAGAAGCTAGGAGCCAGGAACTCAATTTAGGTTTTCACATGGGTGACAGGTACCTAATTATTTGAGACACCATCGCTGTCTTCCAAGATATACTTTAGCAGGAAGCTAGAGTTGGAAGAGGAGCTAGGACTTGAACCCATGAACTATGATATATGGATTGTGAATTTTCCAACTGATGTCATTACCACTGTGTGAAAACACAATTCCTATTCTAATTTTGAAGGTAATACTCACACATTTTGGTTCTGCACAGTTTTCCACTGTTAGTACGTACTTTCCTGTTCTTGTAGGGAATATGTGTGCTGGTTTCGACTGCAAATGTGCTGAAGAGCCTTTGGTCAGCATGTATGTCTATTTCTACATCTATCTTTATTGTCTTTGTTCCTCTTTCAAGGTTTTATCCTACTTATAATATTGTCCTTTTTATAAATAATTTCCATTTTATCCAGATGTATTTCATCAATAATTCCAAAGAGCTGAAATAATATAGCTTAAGGCTCTCTCACAATTCTTTCATGTAATGTTTCAGAAATAGCATAGTTTTATCTTGTGAATCATTTTATGGGTAAAATTCCATTTTTTCACATCCTTGAAGACACTTATACTAAGTAGTATGCAATCACTGAAAACTTTCAGTATGTGACTACATTGTTACTTTTATAGACTCTTAGGGATATGTATGAAAGCCCTACTTCTAGAGGAATTTGTATCAAATGTATGCATTTGCCATAATCAACTGTAAAACTAGGCAAAATATATGGAATATCTCTTTGCAGGTATTGGACAAGAGAAAGGTAAAGATTGTTAGTCTTAAGTATCCTTAGGTAAATTAAAAAACACAGAAATTATGGTGAAATTTTCAAAAACAGCCTGTCACAAACCCAGAACAATACACTTCTTAGGCAAAAGAAACTTATACTGGATATAAGGGACTCACTGGACAGCTGGAATGTGTGAGACAAAATATACAAAGATACTCAGAAATCAGAATGAAATCATTGGACGACTATTAATATATCTAAGATTAAAATTTTGTCAGACCGAGCAGGGAACAGCTAATAGTTGTTCATTCTTTTTTTTTTTTTAAGATATTTACTTATTTGAAAGACAGAGTTACAAAGAGAGAAGGAGACGGACAGATCTTCCACCTGATGGTTCACTCCCCAAATGGTTGCAATATTCAGAGCTGGGTGAATCCAAAACCAGGAACCAGGAGCTTCTTCCAGGTCTCCCATGTGGCTGGCAGGGCCCAAGGAACTGGACCACCTTCCACTGCTTCCCAGGCATATTATCCAGGAGCTGGATGGGAAGTGGAGCAGCTGGGACTTGAACTGGCTCTCATGTGGGATGCCAGCATTTCAGACAACAGCTTTACCTACTATGCCACAACTCTGGCCCTAGTTGTTGCATTCTTGCTGATATAACAGAAAACCATCAAGTGGAAAAGCTTATGAACAACAAAAATCTGTTTCTCACTATTCTGCAGGTCGAGAAAACCAAAACCAGGGCACCAGCTGGCTTGATGTCTTGTGTTATGGCTTAGAAAAGATTCGGCTTCCCACACGAATGTAGACATTTAAACCTGAGTCTTAATGTGGAAGCTAATGGATTCATGTTAAGGATTGATGGATTAAGGGTGAAGATGTGGTCTAATTACTGGCTCTCGAAGGTGGGCCCAAGGTGATGACTTTTCGGTCAATAAAGGTTTGCCCTCAGAAGGTAGTTCTCATGAGAGAGCTGGTTATATAAGAAGGGCATGATCCTCATGTCTCTGTTTCCCAGCTCAGGTGTTTTCCCTTCTCTGCATGTGTTCATCCATTAGATGCCAGAATAATGGGGCCACCTGACCCTGGAAGGTGAACTTGCAAACTGGAACCAGAAATAATCTTTCTTGCTTCCTAGGAAGCTCCTTGCAGATATTAGCACAAGTAATGAAAAACTGACTAATACGTCTGGTATTGACCTGCTTTCTGGTTCATAGTGGCACCTTGCGGCTGTGTCCCTCATAGGGAAAGGGGCAGGCAGTTCTCTAGGATCTCTTTTGGATGGACACACATTTTATGTGTGAGGGCTCCACACTCATAACCTAATCAATTTCCTAAGACCTCACTAATACATTCTCACTAGTGATTATATTTGATACATGAATTCTGGAGAACAGAATCATGCAGAACAAACCAGAGATTATGACTAAATGGTATCTCAAGGCTATTATGATTCGGAGAAATGTTGGAAGTGGCAGCAGAGAAATCTTAAATTCTGCAGAAAATCAGGTGGCACATCAAGACATCAAGAACACCATAACTTACCAATAGAACTACACGAACTTTAAATAAAGGGCTGTTCTAAACTTACAGCAATAAAATCTAAAAGCAAAATCGATGTTATGACAAACATAACTGATTGTTAGAAAAAATATATTAGTTTCTCAAGAAAAATATTTTAAGGTCAACAATGTAACACTCATAATTGTTGCCATATGGCAAAGAACACATATGCCTATAAAGAGCATGGAATAATATAACATTATTATTTAAGAACACAAAGTTAATAGGAACAAACTCAACTATCACACAAATGACAAAATTATCAGACCAAAATGTTCACAAGGCTACTAGAAATGTTGCGAAAATTTTGTAGTTTGCAGAATACTCAGATCAATAAATTGCATTCCATATCGGAGTGGCAGTTCTGATCCCAAATAAACTGCTTCCAATCTAGCTTCCTGCCAATGCATTTTGAAAGCAGTGGAAGATGATAAAAGTACTCATGTCCCTTCCACCTATGTGGGAGACCTGGATGGAATTTTTGACATCTGGCTTCAGCCTGGCCTCGACCTGGCTTGGGGAATGAACCAGAGAATGAAGGCGCTCGCTCTCTCTCTCTCTCTCAAATAGACAAATAAGTAAATAAATAAATATTTTTTAATTAAACTTTTATTTAATGAATATAAATTTCCAAAGTACAGCTTACAGGTTACAATGGCTTCCCCCTCCCAAAACTTCCCTCCCACCCACAACCCTCCCCTTTCCCGCTCCCTCTCCCCTTCCAATCACATCATGATTCATTTTCAATTCTCTTTATATACAAAAGATCAGTTTAGTATATATTAGGTAACGATTTCAACAGTTTGCCCCCATATAGCAACACAAAATGAAAGAAAAATACTGTTGGAGTACTAGTTATAGCATTAAATAAGAGTGTACAGCACATTAATGACAAAGATCCTACATAATAACTGTGTACTTACATCCCATGTGAGATCAGTCCTTAATGTGTTGTCTAATGTGCAGTGATGCTATAACTAGTACTGAAACAGTATTTTTACACTTTGTGTTTCTGCGTGGGTACAAACTGATGAGATCTTTACTAATTATATACTGAATCGATCTTCTGTATATAAAGATAATTGGAAATGAAAAAAAAAAACCTGGTGTTAAATTGGAAATGGCATAGAAAATTAATTAATTTTCTTTAATAAATAAATATTTTTAAGACAGGGGATATTATTATGTGTGGGTCTTACCTAAGAAATTAGGTTTTAAGATGTTTTCATTTTTCCACAAAAAGTGAAAAAGCATCCATCTGGGCTTGAAGAGGAGAACTTCTGCATTGTACATATACCTACAGAGGAAACAAATGATGTGGAACTGTTGACAATCTCAAGGGCCTGATGGTGGCCTCTAGATGCAAATTAGTAAGAATCTAGAGTATTTGGTCATAAATGTCAAGGAAATGAGTTTTACTAATGGCATGAATGACTTTTAAAGCTGATAGCCTCTTGATGATAATATACTGTATTTGACTTCCAGATTGGAATCTTTTGAAATTCTCAGCATAAAATCTAGCTAGCAATTCAATGAATCCTGACCTATGGAAAACTGCGTGCTGTTTTAATTTGGTAAATGTATAGTAATTTGATGCATGATAGTAGAAAATTAATAGATATTTATATTAAAATATTGGTGAGTAGGTAAAGGGAGAAACCCAGGAAAATTTGCAACTGATGAACAAAATATAAAGACATAATAGCTGGTATTTCAAAATTCACTAGGTGAATTTTGCCAAGCAACAAACTAAGAATTGGAAAATTGAAAACAGGATTCAAAACGAAGCAGACAGAGCAAAAAAGACTAAACATGTTAAAAAGAATGTGTTTTCACATTCCACTGTGTTTACAAATGCCAATCTGTGTGTACACATGAGATATCCACCACTATTATAAAACAGGTTTTGTGTTAAAAGATTTTAGGCAGTTACAGGTCAATGTAAGTGTTCTGAGCACATTTAAGGTGTACTAGTCTAAGCCAAGATGTTCTACAGGTTAGATGTATGACATGCATTTTTAAATTTATCTTTGATGATATTTTAAAGTTTTGGTGAGTTTATATTGGTAAATATATGAGATTTTGTTATATATATATATGTATATGTATATATATAATATGTAATTGGATTCAGAACAAGATAGAGTGCAGCATAAATTTTTGATTATGTAAAATTAAAAGGTGACTATAACAATTAACATTACAATTTTAAAAGACAGATTTTAGAAACTCAAAACAATCCAAGAAGGGTACTCACGTGTCATAGCTTTGAGTATCATTGTAAAACAGCTGAAAGCTAATGAAATGAAAACTAATGAATGGGAGGGATTTATATTGGAGGAGAAAGGAGAAGAGGAGAGTGAAATGTTAATAGACTGGAAAGAGCCTGGTAGATTAAAGAGACCAAGAGAATACTGATGTGAATGGAGCATAATTTCAAGAAAAAAAAAAAAGAGAGACTGAACTTGCAGAAGGTGGAAAAGGGCCTGGCTAAAAGACATAAGCAGCACTATCAAGCAGAGCCCCTGTTTGGTTAATTATTGTGAACTTTATCTTCAGAGCAATAAAAGTCCACAATAAAGAGTCTGGATTATTTTTCTATGGCCATTGCAATAAATTACCACAGATTGGGTGGTTTAAAAATGAAGTTTACTCTCACACTTTTGGGAACCAAGCATCCGTAATGAAGTGCTGGAAGCTAACCACCTCTAGAGACCCAAGGGGAGAATACGTTCCTGACATCTTTCTACTCTCACAACTATTGGTGTTTCTGTTTTCTGCACATCACCTTTTATCTGTGTGTATATCTAATCCCGTGTTCAAATTTAAAAAAAAAATTGAGATAACATATTTTAAAGATTTATTTATTTATTTGAAAGAGTTACACAGAGAGAGAAGGAGAGGCAGACAGAGAGAGAGAGAGAGAGAGAGAGAGAGAGAGAGGTGTCTTCCATCTGCTGGTTCACTCTCCAATTGACAGCAACGGCCAGCGCTGCACCGAGCTGAAACCAGGAGTCAGGAGCTTCTTCCAAATCTCCCACGTAGGTGTAGGAGCCCAAGGACTTGGGCCATCTTCCACTGCTTTCCCGGGCCATAACAGAGAGCTGGATCAGAAGTGGAGTAGCCGGGACTCAAATCCGCATATGGGATGCTGGCACTGCAGGCAGTGGCTTTACCCACTATACCACAGTGCTGGCCCTGAGAAAATATATTTTCAATTTGCCATGTAGCTAAAGGATTAATGCTCTGCTAAACAAAGCATTGAGTAAACAAACAGCAAAACACCAAAAGACCAGACAGTACAGGTTAATTCCTTCATTTCAAAGCCTTTAACTTAATTCCACAGGCAGAATTTTTTCCCATATAAGGTGACATTTATGAGCCATGGAGATGAGGATATGGACATAAATGATGAGTGTCACCAGTCAATCCCATAGGCATTCTGATTCACTTCAGCATTTGCCCCGTGTCTGGGCAAGAAGAAAGTACTGCTTTTGTCACTTTTGGTGCTAGCACAAAAGGCCTACCACTAAATCCTAAACTAAGGAAACTCCTCTCAGTCCACCACGAGACCGCAATTACAAATTTCAAGTCAGAATACTTCTACTGCTATCTCAAGCCATTTTCAGACCAGCTTTGGAGTTTTTCCTTGTCTCTTCAGATAGGTTCATTAATAAGAACTAAACGTATGTACATTCTCTTACTGTTTGCATATGTGTTTGTGTGTGTGTGCTCGCATCGACTCTTGACATTCTAGTTTTTTAATTAAGAATCCATTCTGTTTCTGTAGAGTGATGAAAGCAAATTAAATGCTTGGGGCCAGCGCTGTGACGTAGTGGGTAGAGCTGCCGCCTGCAGTGCTGGTATCCCATATGAGCACTGGTTCAAGTCCTGGGTGTTCCAATTCCAGTACAGCTCTCTGCTATGGCCTGGGAAAGCTGTGGAAGATAGTCCAAGTACTTGGGCCCATGTTACCACCAGTGAGACCCAGAAGAAGATCCTGGCTCCTGGCTTCAGATCAGTGCAGCTCTGGCCATTGCGGCCAACTGGGGAATGAACCAGCAGATGGAAGACCGCTCTCTCTTTCCTCTCTCTCTCTCTCTGCCTCTCTGTAACTCTGCCTTTTAATAAAAAAAAAATCTTTAAAAAACAAAGTAAATATTCTATGTCCAATAGTGAAATGATCAGTATGTGTTATTAAAATATTATTTCAGATTTTGTAGACAAAAATATTTGTGAGTGGTGGGATGGAGTTAGTAAAACTGGAAAGATGATAGTTGCTTGGTCTAAGATTATATTTTTGAAATAGAATTTAAGAGCCTGAGGTAATTCCAGAAATAGCATCAAAAAACAAAATCATGGTGACCTTTATGCATGTCCCTACATGGAAAAAATAAATAAGGATATGGAATGTCCACTGAGACTTGTCTGTGTACGGACTTGTGGGAGATGAGGCTGGAAAGGTGTTAGGTGATGAAGATCCAGGTACACACCCTGGGCAAGCAGTGTGACTGTTTACCAGTCTGAGAGAATATGTATTTAAACGGAAAATTTCTGGGTGGATTAATCATTTAGAAAAAAAATTGTTCAGAATGGTAGAAATATTTGAGATGGATTCTATTGGGACTTGGCTGGGGAAGGGATGATTACAAGCATGCTGAAAAAAACAAAGTTATGAATGAGGGTATCCATTCCATTTTCAGGAGTACTTACTTTTGTGTCTAGCCACAGCCTGCTTCCCATTACCATGTAATTGATTCAAGTCTATAAATCACATTGTTTCAATAAGTTTATAAACTCCTTGAGGTCATGGCCTCAAATTATGTTTCTGTCAGTTGAGAAACACAACAAAGAATTATTAAATTCTTAGTGAACACTAGTTGCATGAAATTGAATCAGCTCAGCAAAACACTGGTTATAAGGATAAGAAACCTCAATTTTAAACCTTTCAATTATTCACTTTCACACACGATCTTCTAAATATCCATGGCAGGGGCAGGCTTTATTCTAGTAGTTAGGATGCCTGCATACTATATAGAAGTACTTGAGTTTTATATTCAGCCTTTGCTAATGTTTCTTGTTAAGGCAGACTCTGTGGTTGCCATCCGCCCACATAGAAATTAGAGTGGATTGAATTCCTGGCTCCCAGTCTTAGCCTGGTCTTATGTGATTATTGTGGGCATTTGATGAGTAGAAAAGCAGATAAGAGTATTCTCTCTCTTTATCTCTCTCTCTCTCTACTTCTCAAATAGATATCTTTTCAAAGTTCACAGAAAATGTGTATTTTGAAAAGTTATAGGGCTGGCGTCGTGGCTTACTTGGTTAATCCTCTGCCTGCAGCGCCAGCATCCCATATGGGCACTGGTTCTAGTCCTGGTTGCTCCTCTTCCAGTCCAGCTCTCTGCTGTGGCCCGGGAAGGCAGTGAAGGATTTCAAAAACTTATTGCACCAAAATAAATATTTAAATTTCACTTTTCTTTTGTTTAAACACTATTTATGATTTTTCATTTATGTGAGAGGAGGAGAAGGAAGAGAATCTGAGGAAGAGAGAGTGACAGAGAGATAGAGAGAGAGAGAAAAAATATATATATAGAGAGAGATTTTGTCTACTGGTTCACTCTCAAAACACTGTCAACAGCCAGATATGGGGGGGAGGGCAAGCCAAAACCAGGAATGGGTTATGTGGTTGACAGGGACCCAACTACTTGAGTCATCACCTGTTGCCTTCATTTAGCCTGCATTGATGGGGAATTACAATTGGGAGTGGAGCTGGAATTCAGACCCAGGAACTCTGATATGGGATGTGGGCACCACAAACAGTATTTTAACAACTAAGCCAAACACCTACCTTCTCTACAGACTTTCAGAAGTTCTCGTAGACATTGATTTCAAAGTTTCAATTTGTTTTCCAAAAGTGCTGTTTCTTTAATAGTTAAATATTTGTTCTCAAGAATAAATATGAACTTAGTAAATGAGTTTAAACATGCTTAGTAAAATTTGTGATTGAAATTAAAAGTATGGATTGTTTTTGTATTTCATATTTATTAAAAACATTGATGATAAGATTATGATTATATAAATACATTTAAAATTTTTGAAGATTTTAATTCCTTTAGAAATGTTGATAAGGTTTACCATCCTTCCTCGATACTTTTAATGTAAAGATTGAATCCATGAGCTGTTCATATTATATTTGTACACATTCCATAGGACTTTATGTATGGTCTTTGTATGACTGTTCATGTTCATACACTATATCCAGTATGTTTGCAATTAATCTATGTATTATTAAGAAGCACAGTGTTCCAGAAGCTTTTGTATTTTTCTTTAAACACATATCTACAAGAAGTCTCAAATGCATTAGTATAAACAAATGCAAAATTGATAAATTCAGATGAATGTTTTCAAATTAGTGTCCTATGAAAAACGGAGCTGAAATGAAGGAAACTGAACAGATAATTTTTAGATTAAAGTAAGTCAAAACACTTGGAATGCCCAAAACAATTTCCTTGTCAAAGAATTTGCAGATAAATTAGAATGCTTGTCATATTAAAATTTATTTTAAACACTTTGAAACCACCAATTATTTTATGTGGTTCATTCTATTCAACTTTTCAATTGCTCAGTTTTCATATACAGTCATTATAAAATTGGACAGGTGACTTAGTAATACTTCTGCTACCTAGGATACAGCTTAGTCTCTTTAAGTGACTAAACAAAAAAACCACAGACTTATGATGTCATAAACAATAGAAAATTAAATTTTCACAGCTTTGTAAGCTGAAGAGTCCAAGAACATGGCAGATTTGGTGTCTGGTTTGGCCTGTGTTCTGGTTCATAAGTGGGACTTCCAGCTCTGTCCTCATATAATGGAAAGGGTAAGGCAGTTCTTGGGACCTCTTTCTCTGGGACACTATCCCATTCATGAATGCCTTGCCTCCCCTAGCCAATCAGCACACCATTGGATTAGGTGAACAGTGCATGGTCTGACAAGCGGGGGAAATGTCTAGAATTTGAAGTACTCTATGAAATAGAAGTTTTAAAATATATATTTAATATATTTTTTAAAAAATACATTCATTTGTTTGAGAAGCAGGAAGTGAGCAAAAGTGAGAGTGAGAGCAAGAGAGAGAGAGAGAGAGAGAGAGAGAGAGAGAATCTCCCATCCACTGTTTCACTCCTCAAATACCCACCATGACTAGAGCTTTGTCAGTCCAAAGCTGAAATCTGAGAACACAATCCAGGTCTCCTAGGTGGATGGCAAGGACTCAACTACTTGGGCTATCACCTGCTGCATGCCAGAGTTCACATTAACAGGAAACTAGAATTGGTAGCAGAGTCAGTACTCAAACCCTGGCATTCAGATATGGGATGTGGCCTTCCCAACATAGTGCCTTAACCAGTAGGCCAAATGTCCCCTTTCTGTATATAACTTCTTAGAGAATGTATGGTTCAATTCATCATGAAGGGCTTAATTCCACAGCTTTGCATCTCAATTTATTCTAACTAAGAAAAATTCTGAACAATGAATGACATTGAGGATAGGCAATATAGTGTAGTATCCATCTCCATAAAGTGTGAAAATCAGCACCCTCAAACAAAGAAACTCAAAATTTCTAATCTGATAGTTATTATGGATGCATTAAGTGAATTATGATGATGATTACTATAAGACTGGACATAAATTTGACTTTATTTTATCAAAATTTGCTATAAAATAAATAAATAAAAAGTTCAGGACCAAGATAGATTTTGTTTTTTAACCAAGAGAAGCTTAGATAGAGGTAATCAGAAAGGAGATAGCTGACATTAATAATGGTAAATTATTTGAACTTCAAGCACACTGAACAGCATTTAAAGGTGATATATTAATTTTATCTCTGAGAAAAGCCAGGGCCACAGCTATTAATTTCATGTCACAAAACTAGTAATGTTTGAAGTACATGGCTTTGTTTACCCCGTCCTGTGTCACTTCCAACACAGCATGCTCCGGTATACGACACAAGGCATAGAAGGTTAACATAACAAACTGGAAGAGACTGAGGTATTCATTGTGTTATAGGTATAGTTGTGTACCTTCCAAACTTCATATTTCATGTCTCAACCCCTAGTACATCAGAATATAACTGTATTTGGCATAAAAATATTTTCTTTAAAATTTTTTCTCTGTTTATTTGAAAATCAGAGTTAAGACAGAAAGGGAAAGCAGAGAGATAGAGATAGTGACAGAGAGAGAAAGAGAGAGAGAGAGGGAGAAGGAGAGAATCTTCCTTTTGGTTCACTCTCCAAATGGCTGCAATGGCCACAGCTAGGCCATACCTAAGCCAGTAGCCTGAAGCTCCATATGATTCTCCCATGTGGGTGCTAAGGACCCGCACTCTTGGGCCATCTTTTGCTTCTTTCTCAGGCTCACTTGAAGGCAGCTGGATCAGAAGTGGAGCAGTCTGGACTAGAATGGGTGCTCATATGGGATACTGGCTAACCTGGCAATAGCTTAACCCAGGATGCCACAAAGCCAGTCCATGGAGTTTAAACCTTTAAGAATAATGAGGTTATAGGTCTTTATAGTAACTCCTACTCTAATGGGATTTGTGTCTTCATAAAGAAGGAGAATCACCAGGATCATGCGTACACTCCAGGACACAGGGATATAGAGACCCTCTTTAAGTCAGGGTGAGAGATATTAGGAGAAAATAACGCTATCAGGACTTTAATCTTAGGATTCCAGCCTCAAAAAAAAAAAAAAAACTTTAATGAATTGATTCATTTTGTATAAGCTACTCAGTTTATGATATTTTGTTATAGCAGCCCTAGAACACTAACATATATTGTAAAATATCTATGTTTGCAACTACAATCATCATGAAAATGGAAGATGACACTGTCAGGGTTACTTCTCCAGTTACCATTTGCTTCCATTTTTGGGTTCCTTTTTTTTTTTTTTTTTGACAGGCAGAGTGGACAGTGAGAGGGAGAGACAGAGAGAAAGGTCTTCCTTTTCCGTTGGTTCACCCCCCAATGGCCACTGAGGCCGGTGCACCACGCTGATCCGAAGACAGGAGCCAGGTACTTCCTCCTGGTCTCCCATGCGGGTGCAGGGCCTAAGCACTTGGGCCATCCTCCACTGCATTCCTGGGCCACAGCAGAGTGCTGGACTGGAAGAGGGGCATCCAGGACAGAATCTGGTACCCCGACCAGGACTAGAACCTGTTGTACCGGTGCTGCAGGTGGAGGATTAGCCTATTGAGCCGCAGCACCAGCCCCATTTTTTGGGTTCCTAATCACTGAATTAAAAGACTTCTTTTTCTCTATTCCTAAATATGAATTCCCTGGTGATTGTTTAAATCTTGTCATGTGTATCTACTGATACATATGTGTATCTAATGAAACACATATTCTGTGTAATATTTCTAATTGTTTCCTAAAGTCCCTTCCAGTTACAAAATCTTTAAGTTTTAGTTTTTTTTTTTTTAGCTATAGTTTAGAAATAGTTTTTACTCTTAAAATATATCTTGAAGGATCAGTGTAAGAATTAGTTAAAAAGGATTGATGGAATCAAGGTTTCATTGTCATTGCATGGAAAAAATGACCTAAATGATCAATGCATTATTCCATCTTGTGAATAAACAGATATTGTACTAAGTGTAGACTAATGGAATGATGTGGTATGAACTAAGACAGTAAATGTAGCTTTTCTTTTACACAACTGGCTTTTAGACATTGTGTTATAAAAAATGAGAAAAACATTTTATTCCATAAACATGTTTCTAAGAAGTGTATAGCTTAGAGCAACTAACTGCAACATTTGTGAATGTCTTGTTGTCAATCCCCTGCTCAAGCATTAGGATTTAAGATACAGCTGTACATGTTTATCAGGATTATTTTAACTATATCTACTCCTCTTGCACGTGATTTGAACACGAATCTCATCATCAGTAGGCACCTATTTTATACAAAGCACTAAGCAAAATAATCTTTTTCACATAAGTATAGAGTTTGACAAGCCATGATTATTCCATTAGGTGAAAGGATGAGTTATTAAAATAATTTTTGATTCTAGCTAGTTATATTCACTGAGTAATTAATTATCTACTCAAAATTAAGATTGCTGTTCAATTCTGAGAACTGGCTCCAATAGCAGAAATGGTCTGTGAATAAGTTTTCTAAAATGTTAAAGATATTTACTATTCAATTATTTATTCTTCTCTATATCTCATCTATCTTGATAGTTTGGGAACCTAAATATTTAAGTGTAGAGTAGAAAGTTAATCTGGTAAATATATAGAAGGCATCCAATAGAATGAAAATATACTAAAGGAATTTCTTAACTCCTTGTAGTTGAAAACTAGAGTTGCTTAAATTGATCAATTTAACTGCCTCTTGCCTGACTGGCAGCCAGAAGAGGAAGTCTCACTGTCAGAGAGGAAGGTATGAAGGGTTGTTCCAGCGTGATATCCTGTTCTTGGCAGAAGCTATGTGTTCACCACAGGGAGGGGGTGATTAGTTCACTTAAGAAGGAACCTGCTTGTCAACATTGATAGATTAAGAAGAATGAAACATGATAGAACAAGGGATCAGGAGATACTGCCCTAAAGGAAACTGAGAGAAAACAAATATATCTGAAGTATGGATTTGTTATTTGTATAAAATTCCTCAGAGACATGAGAAAGCATTTAGATATAGTAAGTTTTAGCTTTGTACAATTTCCAAGCTGGAGTGTAGTGTCAATATCCTGTAGCTATTCCTCTCATTTTACGTGTGAGGACCCTAAAACTCAAAGTAACAGAGGCTGGCATGGGACCAATCTGAAATATTCTTATTTCTGAGTTTTTGACAATGAAAATCTCATGTGTAAGATTTAAAGAATTATATCAAGGTTAGCTGTTAATAATAACTAGTTTTGGGCAATTGTTATTTTTATAGCCTTACCTTTTTGTCAGTAATACTGGATCCTGGTGCTCGTGTTGTGGCTCACTGGATTAAGGCACAATTTGGGATGTTTACACACTAAATTGGAGTGCTGGCTACTTTCTTAGCTACTACATTTCCTATCCAGTTCACTGCTGATGCACCAGGGAAGTAGTGCATGATGGTTCAACTGCTTATGTCATTATCACCCATTTGGGGATCTCGGGTGAAGTTTTGTCTCCTGGCCTCTGCCTGGCCACCATTTGGGGAGTGAACCAGCAAGTAGAAGATTCTCTCTCTCTCTCACTCTGTGTGTGTGTCTGTGTATGTGTGTGTGTGTGTATCATGCTGCCTTTCAAATTAATAAATCTTAAAAAATAATGTAAAAACTCTTATTTAACTTGAGCACCAATTAGCTATTCTATGATGACATCTCATTTTTTCCTGGTGTTTTTCATCCTTCAATGTACTATAAGTTACATCAGATGTCTATTAGTGGAAAAACATGGAGGCTTAGTTAAACTTTAAGTTCATAGTATAGGGGCCAGCGCTGTGGCTCACTTGGTTAATCTTCCACCTGCAGCGCCAGCATCCCATAATGGGTGCTGGGTTCCAGTCCCGGTTGCTCCTCTTCCAGTCCAACTCTCTGCTGTGGCCCAGGAGGGCAGTGGAGGATGGCCCAAGTGCTTGGGCCCCTGCACTCACATGGGAGACCAGGAAGAAACACCTGGCTCCTGGCTTTGGATCGGCGTAGCTCTGGCCATGGCAGCCATTTGGGGAGTGAACCAACGGAAGGAAGGCCTTTCTCTCTGTCTCTCTCCCTGTCTATAACTCTACCTGTCAAAAAAAAATTCATAGTATGAAAAAAATTACCAGTAATTATATGATATGTGCTCCTATTTAAAGCAAACACAGTTAACTTCTCTGTTTCTATGAAGACGACAGAACTAATATTGTAGTAGAACTTTGCAAAAGGAAGGTTTTGGAAAACAAACATCTATCTCTTGGGGAGAATGAGGTACTAAGTAGAAGTATTTGGTTATGCTTAGTTATCAACTACTTTTAGAAAGATTTTATGTAATGTCTGTAAAGCAAGGCATGGCATAAAGACCTAACAGCATGATAAATGGTGTCAGCCTTTATTATGAATTCAGAACAGAATTATTAAGGTCTTCATCTATGTGTCAAACATAATGCTAACAATAAAAGCACAAAGAATGCTTGCAAGGGGGCAGAGGAAAAGTAAGGAATAATTACAATTCACTGTGGTGAACCCTAAAATCCAAATGGTAATGAGTATAATTGTTGACACACTATGATATGTAAAGAGCTTTAACAAATGTGACAATTGAACTGGAAATTTCTAAAAAAAATATTTAATTATTAGTAATACATTCAAGGTAGAAACAAAGACTTTAGAGGAGTGAATAAATGTGAAGAAAGGTAATTCTTTTAGATAACAAACATAAGGTTTTGATAACAATACTGCTTAACTATTCTACCAAACTGCATCAATGCTATTTTTTAATCCTTATTTTATTGAAAAGTCTGAGTTTCCAAGGTGGGCATCGGGGGAGGGTTGAGATCTTCCAACTCTTGGTTTACTCCCTAGAGGGATATAATAGCCAGGCTCAAGCCAGGAGCCAGGAGCTTCATAGATGGCAGGGAACCATGCACTTGGGCCATCCTCACCTGCTTTTCCCAGTTCATTAGCAGAGAGCTGGATTGGAAGTGGAGCAGCCAGGATAGGAACTGGCTTCCATGTTAAGTGCCAGCAGCACAGGCAGCAGCTTTACCCACTGCAATGCCAAAATACTTCTTGCAAAGTTTTCTAAAAACAAAACTAGCTTGTCTTTTCATGATGCATCAGTCTGTTCAATAACTGTGAGGCAAGATTTCTAATTGACACATTTGATTCATATCATATATAATACCCAGTGTCTGAAAACGAGGCTCAAGACACTTGGTAGATTCCATGGAATTAGAGATCAGGTCTGGTTTATTGGAGACCTTAAATCATAATAAAGATCACTCATCTTCAGACTTTTAAATTAAATAATAATGTTAATAAATTGATAGTAATAATAAAATTAGAGATGAAAAGGTTAAGAAAAGCAGTAGAAAATAATATCAGGACAATGTGAGTAGAGTGCAAATTGGGGTTAAATAGGGAACAACTCAAGTCACGCTGAGATCTATAACCTGAAGCTAGTATTTGTTATACACATGGAATTATTTTAATTTACAAATCTCTTGGACACATTTGTCGTTATTTTTCTGTATAACAGATGTTAAAAGTTGTCATGAAATACGACTTTTTGTAAAGAAGAATTGCTTTATAGGCCTAATTTTTTTTCTCATGTAAAGGCTATTTTGACAAAATAGCTTTCCAATATTAAAATTACTTTAAACAGTAGCATTTTTACTGATATATACATGCTAAACTTGTTGCTCTCTTGCAAAATAGTGATGAACTACTAACATTTCCCCTAATATATGCATGCTAATGAGCACAGGTGTGTAGAAAGCCATATGGACACACTTTGTGTTTCATCTTTTTCATTAATATTGCATTAAATTGTGCTACAGAACATCAATAATGGTATTTTTCCATTCTTAGATTATTCTGTTTCATCAATATTTCAAAAACAATGCCACAATTTTTTTCTATTTAGTAGTAAACAGGTAATGAAATTGAAATCAATAAGCACTTCAGTTCTTACACATGCTGCTTGGGATTAGGGAGAAATATAGTTTAAATTAACATCCTCGCTTTTGATGAAAAGATTCATTAGGAAGACATTCATATGACTAGACACTACAATCTATTAGAAACACTAATAAAAACAAATCTCTTAAATTTTCATAGCACTGTAATGCTCAAGAAGCAAGCTATGGATTCAGAAAGCCAACTTTAACAAAAACATTTATTAATAGTGAAAAATACCAATTAAACTATTCCCTATTTCCTGACAACTACAGGCACTTAGAAGGAACACACTAATATACTTTCAAAGAGCCAAAGAAGTGCCAAGACTGGAACATAATGTTCTCTGACAATTACAGCACTCTTAACTAATGTGATCTTTGTTATTTTTCTGTTCTTTACTGGTTACCAGCATGCAGCCACATTTTGATTACAATTAAATAAGCATCCCATACTTATCCCTCATTCTTCCAAATGCCACTGTGAATACTTAGCTCAAAAATGGTCTGGGGAATCAAAACAAGATGTGAGTTAGGAGCAAATGCTGCTGTTGGAGTCTCTGATCATCCTGCTTTACCTGACAATTTGTCTCACATCTCAGATTTTTTTCCAGAGAAGATAAATGTTCCTATTCCATATTAAATGTACAGGATCTCGGGGGACAGTGGTAGATATAAAATAAATAGAAAACAGAGAGAGGAATAAAAACACATGAATCTACACAAATATCGAAGGAAGGCTGAACCCTAAGACAACCACAGAGAAGGAAATCGGTGTCAGAGCACAAAGGCTAGGACTTGGTAATTACTCTGCATGTGGCTGCTCTCAGTACTACCCATTTTGCAAATAAAGTAACTAAGATATTTGGTTTTGGTACCTGACTGCAGATTGTTGATATGTAAGTAAGAACATTTAGGAAATTCTCAATCTTATGTTTGTCAACATGAACTAGAGTAACTGTTTGTGATCCCCCAGAGCTGAACAGGATTTAAAAAAAATGAGATCCATACTACCCGCTGTGATTTCAATCTCACTGGTTTTACACATTTGCTATCAACTGAATAAAATTATATTGCATCTCTTCAATCTCTGCTTAGAAATGTTCTTAAAACTGATTTATAGAAACCTAAGAGTGTTTTATGTAGGTATCAAACTATAAGTTCAAGTCAAAATATACATTTGGCTGTAGACTAGTAACATTAACTGTCCCCACATGGTGTTATTTTCATTTAAGTTTGCAGAAAATCAAAGTAAGCAATGAAGACTGTTTGAATCATGGCAAATACCAAATCTTCCAGTCCACACCATGTGAAGAATCATGATAAAGATTCTGCCTTCTTTTGGCTTGACAGCAGGGTTTGGCCTGTATGTGTCTGGGTTTCCATATAATAGCTTCTAGTATCAACTGTGTATCTCTGTTAAGATGATATTGTTGTCATTTCATGTGGGTAAAATTTTTGTTATGACTATGACATGAAGAAAGAATCCTGCTGTGTTATAGTGAATAATTCCTCCCCTGTGTTAGTTTGCTTTTAAGATTGATTTATTTGTAAGCAGAGCAACAGATAGTGAGAGGAGGAGATTTTCAGGGAGATCTTCCATCTACTGTTTCACCTTCTAAATAGCCAAGTCTAGGGCACCCTGAAGCCAGGGGCCAGGAACTCTATCCTGGTTCTCTCACATCAGGGGCCCTGGTATTTGAGCCATTTTTTGTAGTCTTCCCAAGTGCCACAGTAGAAGGCTGGATCAGAAGAAGAGCATCCAGAGCTTGAACCAGCAATTCCATAAGGGATGCTGGCCTTGTGAGCTACAGCTTACCCCACTGTACTATAACGCCAGCCTCAGGTTTTCTTCTTGGTCTTACATGAGATTTCTCATCAGCTGGTGGGTACTAGAACTGTTGTCCCCTTACTGCTGATCTGAGGCTAGAAGGGCAAATTTAGCTTCAAGGGGAATTATGTTCCATGTTGTTAACAGGTAAATATCTACATAAATTATCTGGATTATTTTACATGGAAGATTTCTCTATTTTTATTTATTTTAAAGAATTATTTATTAATTTGAAAGTCATAGTTACAGAGTTACAGAGAGAAAGGTTATCCATCTGATGGTTCACTCCAAGAATGGGCCCAGCAGCCATGGTTTGGCCCGGCTGAAGCCAGGAGCTTCACCTGTGTCTTCCACATGGGTGGCAGGGAAGCAAACATTTAGAACATCTTCTACTGCTTTTTTAACGTCATTAGCAGTGCGCTGGGACAAAAGTGGAGCAGCCCGTGCACAAATAGGTGCCCATATGTGATATCAGCATCACAGAGTGCAGCATATCCCACTCTAAATTGCAGATCCCTAAAGAACCTGCTGTTTCAAGAACTAGGGCAGAAAATGCACAAGATGAACCTGGAACACCTTGCAGTATCAGAATTTAAAGAAGTCCTCTAAAACAACTACAACCAGTTGCTTTAATGGGGGTACATCCAAGTAACCAACTTAAAGGGCTCCCTGCCACCCACGTGGGTCACCCAGAAGTAGTTCCTGGCTCCTAGCTTCAACCTGGCCCAACCCTGGCTATTGCAGTCATTTGAGGAGTGTACCAGCAGATGGAAATCTCTTTCTCTCCTTCTGTTTCTATAACTCTGCCTTTCAAATAAATAAATGATTTTTTAAAAAGATTAAGTGTGAATAAACGCCAGAGATCTGCTCTACAACATAGTACCTGTAGTAAATAATACTGAATTATAAATTTAAAAGGTCTAGTAAAAGGGTAAATTCCAAGTTCAGGATTCTTATGCAAAATAAAGTAAAATATAAAAGGAGATAAAAGAAGGCAAGAACCCACAGTGCTTTGGGGTGGGAGAAATATCCATACCATTGAATGTTAACTAAATGATATCTTAAAATATAATTTTCATTTTGTCAAATTAAAAAAATATTTTGGTATGTTTTATATTCTTCATAATATATGAGCACAGTTGTACTCGAAAATAATTATTGAATGCATACAAAATTTAAATAAGTGAAGCAGTCACTTGTGATAACAAAAACCAACTGCAACTCATATGCCTTCACCCCCGAGAAAAGGAAAAAAAATTATCATGCGTGGGTTATAAGACACGGACTATCAGGTAATCAAGCACTGTAATCTCAAATGATGAAGATAAAACTTAATTTTAGAAAACCAAGTTGCCCCCATCACCACCCTAACTGAATGGATTGGGGGAGTTTTCAGATCAGTGAGTGGGGAAAAGTTAATCAAGGACTGGCAGATAAATGCCCTTTCTTCAGAGAAAATTACGATTGTATTTAAGGTAAGGCAGTTTTAGGGAAAGTTGTGACCCAAACAGCCTTAATCTTTCTCTCAGCTCGATCACATTTTTATAAGTTTATTCCTACAATAAGTTCCTAAATTTCTTTCCATAGATTATTTACTTTAGAAAGCTTGCAGCTATACGTTCTTTCTCTTCTCCTTTGAGACGTAACTTTTTTATGAAAGACTCTTACCTGCTAGATAACTCTGGATTGTCTTTCTCAAGAACCTAAGAGCATCCTTTTGAAAGGTAAACCTGAAGAAAGACAGTACATCTATCTCTCAGTCTTTGTAGGAGAACAGGAGCCCAACTTTCTTGAATGCAAATTCACAAACACAGTCTAATCAGAGAAAAAAAAATTATTTGCAAACTGAGAAATAACTTAATACGCTTGACATGTCCCTTCAAATAACTTTCAATGATTTTGTGCTATTTCAACTGAACCCTGAAAGAGATCTCAGTATTTTCTTTCAGTGGTATTGGCTTCAGAATGAGCTCTGGTCCTTTCCTCTATTGTATCAGTCTTGAACATTATCTTCACCATCTCATCTGCACAAATTTTGTTTTGACAGTGTGATATTTGTTCAGTGCAAATTTTGCTTTGACGAAATGAAAACTGGGCAGTTCCAAAATGCAACCTCTTAGAATGTAGATTTCATATTTCAAACATATAATGGGCTTCAAGGTTTGCACAATAGATTTCAGGAAGTTGAGAACAGAGTAGTGTCACCAGGAGAAAGGATATTCAAAGCAGTAAGAAGCTTAGAATAAATAAGTAGAGTGCTTGCACATTATGAGTAAAATCAACTGCAACATGAGCCATAGAGAAATTATTTTACAATAGAAAAATTCCTAGCAAACATAGCGAATGTGAAGACAAACTCCAACCCATAAGCTGCCTATTGCAGCTCCCTTATTTATTTTAAAAGATGGCTCCACCAGCTTTATCTATTGGCCATAAGGAAGAATTCCTCTTACTCATCCAACAACCCAATTTATTCTATATTTATGAGGATTTAAAGCTCTATTTCATGTTTTTGTTTATGCAATCATGATTTTCATTCCAATTTGTTTCATTATCTACTTCTTTATGTCTATTTTCTGTATCTATAATTTTGAGACAACAGTAAATGGGGTACTTGCCAGGATTAAATGAATTAGTATGCAAAGTGCTTAATTCAGTGTCACATAGTTAATGATCTATAGTTCTATAAATTATTATCATTATTAATCACACACCAAGCAAAACCACTAGGTATGGAGTAGAATAATTTCTTTACAGTTGTTTGCTTCTTAGCAATTTAGAAAAAAATAGGATAAGGAATTGTGCACCTACTTTTACTCCAATTCTTACTTCTCAATTGTATTTATTTATAAATCATTGCTCTTCCAGAAAGTTTTACTCACCTGTTTAATGCATAATTAAAAAATAGACCATTTCCTTTACAATTTGAATAAAAAGATATATTCCAGGTACATTACCCAGAAGAGATGTTCATGTTTCTTTCCAGGATGTATGATGACAAAATATTGTTTATAATTCTGAAAACAAGAAACATTGAAGATAGCTGCTTGCTCACATTCAAATAAAAAAGATAGTAAAACTCTTGTTGAATTATGATGGTGAAAAATAGTCTATATTTACAAAAATGGGGTTTTATGTTTTTGTTTTAAATAAATTATAGTAAACCATGGGTTTGTTTTATGTTGTAGTCCTCATCTTTGATTCCTATCACATTTCACATTAAATAAGGAAAACATAGAACATTCTCTTTGAAGTGTTATTCTGTATAACAAAAATTCTAACAAAATATTCCCACTAAAATATAGTTTTTATTTTGATTCAATATAAACTCATATTATTTCTAGAGATCGCTATGATCAAGAAAAAGAATGCTGTTTGAATTCTTAATATTGCATTGCTCTGAGTCTATGATCCATTTCAATATGTCAAAAATAATCAGTTGCTTAAACATGAACAACCTGGTATGCCCCATAGTGTCAATAAATAGATTTATTACTGAGATCATAAGAAAACTGGTTTTATACACACAGCATCATTATATAAGTCAAATAAACTTAGTATTCTCTAAGGTAATGTTACAAGACAAAAAATAAATAAAATGGTGTTTCTAAAAATCTTACAGGCTTTTTCCTTGCTGTACCATTTAAATGGTTGCATTTACATGCTGTGAGTACATTATAAGATCACTGCAATTCTCTCAGCTACAATTAAGTTTTCACTTTGGGTACTGACATTTTTCTTTATGCCTTTTATATTTCTTAACTTTTCAAAGAATTTTCAACTGATTCAAGTAAAGGAATCAGTAGGCAATCATCATTTCAATCCAACAAAAGAGATACATGATTTGTGTGTCTGTATGGTAGCATGCCATGCTACCTCTCTTCAGGACATGCAAAGTACATCACTTCATTTGAAATGTTCCATAAAAACATTTTAAGCAATTATTCAGATAAAATAAAGCTTAATAATATGCCTAAATGCACATATTACCCTTATGGTTGAAATTTCATATTACTACAGCTCACATTAATATGGATATTTTCAGATATAAGCCCCAGGGGTATTCATAAACATAAGGACAACACATTAAAAGGGAGTGACAATTGACATTTACCTTTATAAATCTTTCATAAAAGCAAGCTATATATTTATATACAAATGCACAAATATACAAATTCAAGTGTTTGTGCACACACATGCATGTATGTTTTGATAATTTTGGTATCTTAACTGTATCTGTTGTTTCTATGATTTCTCAGCTAGAATGTGAATACTTTTCATATTATTCAAGCTGAAAATCAATACGCTTATTCACAGATTTAAATCTTGAAGGCATTCCTAGCATAAGGATAAAGACATATTTTGGGGTATTTAAGTAATTTCCCCTCTTTTTTGATTTTCTATATTATTTGCTTAGAATTTATCTTTGTTCTTTTCTTAACAACAGGGATTGGGAAGCCTTGCATATTTATTTTTTTTCTTTTCACTTGATTTTTAATCTGCACCATTGGCATTTCTTTTAGTCTTAGTTGTCTGAAGCTCAGTCTCATTTCTGAGTCCATTATTATGAATATTTGTTTTAACTGGATCACCCAACACTCAGTTTATTAATGTCAGAGTAGAATATCATTCAAATGTGCATTCAATCAAATATGAAGTGCTATTTTATTTATTGGTTCTATTGTTCCAGAAATTTCTGATATTCAGCCTGTAATTTCAGTAATGTTATAAATTACTTACAGAAACTTTTTTATGTCATCTAATATGAGGAGACTATTAAAATTTTTCAAATACTGTCAACAGTATTGTCTTAATCTCTTAGTTTTTTTAATTGGAATATACAGAGAAATGGTAAGAAATGAAATGTTTCTGAAATATGAATATCTCTCTTCCTACAGTAGACTAAAATTACTATTTCATTAGTATAATCATTATATGATATGCAGATCTTCAATCTTATTATGCCGTTTCTACTCTATTTATCATATTTACCAGATGAGTTTGGCTCACTGAAATCTTCTTGATTGCCTAAGATTTTTTAAAAAATGATTCCCCTGCAACTAAATGATCCACAGAATTCAGATAGTTCAGGTTAAATTCCTTTGGGGTGGTAACTTAATCCCATTTTTGGCTTTCTTAAGTAAAGTCACCTAACTACCAAAAGCTTCCCCTAATCCTTATCCTCAGTCTATTACATCATCTGTTCTATCCTTCCTTCAAAATGAGGGTGCCAAGACACCCTGGTCACATCACCAATTTTCTCAGGAAGAGTTTAACTTGCTATACTTTAGGTAGGATCTGCATCCTGAGAAATTTTTCATCAGAGGCTCTCTCCTCCCTGTCCTTTTTGTACCTTGTACTTCTGCTTGGCAACAAGGGATGGGTCGCTTAATTTCACCTGGTTGTGGTCAATTTGCTTTCTCATTTTTTTTTCAATTACTTCTTTCATCTTTGGTTGGCATAGGTCAGGTGGAATTAGAGCACAAGAGGTTCAAAGCATCAGAATAAGCATGGTTATAGCAGCTCCTTTTCCAAGCTGTTGGTACCAAAGCTTCTGATACTTCTAAACTTAACTTTGATATGTCTCTCCAGTATAATGAAAGTTCTTTCTGCTGATTTTTTTTTAAATTTAATATCCTTACTTGAAAATACAATTTTCTGTCTTCAGAATTTTTCCACATTTTGCTCAAGGGAATGTTGTAAGTACTGCTGCAGCACCCTATCTGCTTCACATCCTAGCTCAGAACACACAGAAATGATGGATATAGCTAAGATATCAAGATTCTCTAAATATACATGCATATGTGCACATATATTTGAATATATACATTTGTGAGTATGTTTGTATGTAAATAAACATGTAGTTTGTTCTATTGTAAGCTGGCAAAGTTAGCATGTACACTGCCAGTCTCTTCTAATTATATCAAATATAGTAACATAATCTTCAGTTATTTAACATTCACAATGTCTGCCTCAATTCTAATTCCTGGGAATTAAGGATGATTCTGGAGATGCAAAAATATATAGCTGTTTATATTCTCACACCTCTTGTATTAATATTGTGCAGCAATGCCATTAGGCCTGCCACCAAAAAACACACATATTTTACCATAAAATTATAAAATTTCTAAAGAGATTATTATTAAAAACCTGAATACTATACAGTTACTTGAGAAAACTCATAAATATCTTAATAAGATTTTTAACCAAAATGAGTTTTACTACTATTAAAAGGTCAGTTATTAAAACCGATTCTTATGTAGCTAAAATGAAATATTCATCACACATCTAGTAACCAAATTCTCACAATAAAGTGTTAACTTGGATTCATCTCTTTTGTATCTCTCTTAGGGAATACCACTATTAATAGCATTTTTCTGAACTACTCTGATATCGTTTGAATCTTACATCTTTGCCATTTATTTCTTCTCCTCCAGTGAAGTCGCTTTATTGCTGACAATTTTCAGATCCATCACTATTTTCCTTGAAGGCAGAATTTCTTGAGGAAGTGAGAGCCCTTTTGCATCCTCCTCAGTCAAACATTGTGGTTTATGAGCTTGAAAGGTGAGATCCCAGAAACCTCCTG
Organism: Lepus europaeus; assembly: GCF_033115175.1. Lineage (NCBI taxonomy): Eukaryota > Metazoa > Chordata > Mammalia > Lagomorpha > Leporidae > Lepus > Lepus europaeus. The sequence goes on along the minus strand of NC_084842.1, from coordinate 63,814,356 downwards.
TGATTACTGCCTTTTAGGTTTGCACATTGACTTCATGGTGCAGGTTAACTTTATCTAATATATTTGTTTCCTCAACGTCCAACTCTCTCAATCTGCACATTGACCAGGCCCTGCAGAGGAATCTTTAGTGTCAATATTTTCTTTTAGCCATTGTAAAAGCCAACATTTTTGAGGGATTCTTCTGTCCTCAAGTGAAGATTCAGAAGATTATTTTTTTTCTTGTAGTAGAATAGCTCCTTCTATGTCACTGTTTGTATTGACTATCCAAAAAGAATATCTGGTCACAAAAACTCACCCCCTTTCGTCTATTTTTAAGTAGCTCTATTTAAACATCAAACATAGTTTGCTATATAATTTTAGAGATTGATGAACTCTACTATGAACTTCTGACCCATCATTCATACTGGACAATATTTTCAGTTCAATCTCCTAATTACCAGAGTCCAGAGTAATTTGTTTGTAACTTCCTGCTCTTTGCTAGGCCATATCCTTGTCTCTCTATCTTCATTCTGTAGAGAACACAATCCTGAGACAAGAATAATAAGAACGATGCAAGCAACAATTGCCCACCTTGTCCTAACACAGAGCACCAGGGTAAGGAGATCATTTCATTTCCTCCCCTTAGTTTGGATACTTGAATGCTAGGCTTTCTTTCCGAGGGTCAACAATGATTAAACTAGCCCAGTCCACATAGATGGATACAATCTCATGGTTTTTTTTTTTTTTTTTTTTTTTTTTTTTTTTTTTTTTTACTGTGCATTAACACAAAATGAACAGCTAAACTGTACCTGAGGAGTAAGGATTCTAAACAATCTCGTTCTTTCTTTAATATTTGAGTTAAAGTTTATTTTGTAATACTTAGTTACATTCTTCCAACTTATATTATAGCAGAAAGTTCTCCCCAATTTCTCTGTGACCACTTCCCCAAGTCTAGTATGGCTCTAACTCGCTATTTACCTTATGTACCTGTATTTTTAGCACCAGGATAGTAACATGTGATGGTTCAGTTGCCAAGGCAACTATGATCTTTAACTCTACTTGTTATAATCCCTACTGAATTCTTGGTTGTCCTCACATTCTTTTTCTTGAAGAATAAAACCTCTTCCTTATCTCTAAATATTGTCTTCGCTGAGATGTCTTCATTGAATTGTCTTTTTCACTCCTATTCAAATAGCAGTAAACTATGTTTTTCTGGCACATACTAAAATATTTACTTTGATTTATACAAGCTTATTTTGATGCCTCTTGTCTGCTCCTGCAGTATAGGTATTTCCTCCAATTAAATTTTTTTTACTAAAGAGCACCATTTAACAGTTGTAATTAAGGAAAAGATAAAATAAGAATAGTGCAAAATGGGGAAGAGTGGTGGGAGATATGAAAGGGAAATGAAAACAGAAACAGAACTCAAAGGGCAAGGGAAATGAATAAGAAGAAAGAATAATCAATCATATCAAAGAAGGAAACCATTACATAATATACTAAGGAGAAGAGAAAATTGTACTAGAATATCTGAATGCTTAAATCTTATATGCGGCCTGCGCCGTGGCTCAATAGGCTAATCCTCTGCCTGCGGCGCCGGCACACCAGGTTCTAGTCCCGGTCGGGGTGCCGGATACTATCCCGGTTGCCCCTCTTCCAGGCCAGCTCTCTGCTGTGGCCAGGAAATGCAGTGGAGGATGGCCCAAGAGCTTGGGCACTGCACCCGCATGGGAGACCAGGAGAAGCACCTGGCTCCTGCTTTCGGATCAGTGCAGTGCACCGGCCGCAGCGGCCATTGGAGGGTGAACCAATGGCAAAGGAAGACCTTTCTCTCTGTTTCTCTCTCTCACTATCCACTCTGCCTTTCAAAAAATAAATAAATTAATTAAAAGTCTTATATGTTACACTTTTTAAATGTATGCTTCATTTTGCATGTTCTCTCACATTGCTCCAGTGTATACCTATTTTATAGCAAAGTGATTATAATAATACATGCTTCACTTTATGCCTACACTAATGCAAACAAAAATACATCTCAAGAACACACTGGGTGTTTGCCTTTTTTTATGGCATTTGATTATTAAAATCTCAATTAATCAAAAATGAGAAAATGACATAAACAGAAAATCAAAACAGAAATGGTGAAGGAAGCAATGCTATGATGAGGCAAATATCGTAAATGTGATTTTTTTTCTTTTTTTATGTTTATTTAATGAATATAAATTTCCAAAGTACAGCTTATGGATTACAATGGCTCCCCCCCCCCCATAACTTCCCTCTCACCCACAACCCTCCCCTCTCCCACTCCCTCTCTCCTTCCATTCACATCAAGATTCATTTTCATTTGATCTTCTCACTATCACAGTTTCATGTTCTACTAGTTGTTTCATTTCATTTTACCAGATTTCAGGACATACTACAAGGCAGTTGTTATCAAAACAGCATGGTACTGGTACAGAAACAGATGGATAGACCAATGGAACAGAATAGAAACACCAGAAATCAACCCAAACATCTACAGCCAACTTATATTTGACCAAAGATCCAAATCTATTCCCTGGAATAAGGACAGTCTATTCAATAAATGGTGCTAGGAAAATTGGATTTCCACGTGCAGAAGCTTGAAGCAACACCCATACCTTTCACCTTACACAAAAATTCACTCAACATGGATTAAAGACTTAAATCTACAACCTGAAACCATCAAATTATTAGCATTGGAGAAACCCTGCAAAATATAGGCACAGGCAAAGACTTCCTGGAAAATACTCCAGCAGCACAGGCAGTCAAAACCAAAATTAACATTTGGGATTGCATCAAATTGAGAAGTTTCTATACTTCAAAAGAAACAGTCAGGAAAGTGAAGAGGCAACCAACAGAATGGGAAAAAGATATTTGCAAACTATACTACAGATAAAGGGTTGATAACCAGAATCTACAAAGAAATCAAGAAACTCCACAACAACAGAACAAACAACCCACTTAAGAGATGGGCCAAGGACCTCAATAGACATTTTTCGAAAGAGGAAATCCAAATGGCCAACAGACACATGAAAAAATGTTCAAGATCACTAGCAATCAGAGAAATGCAAATCAAAACCACAATGAGGTTTCACCTCACCCCGGTGAGAATGGCTCACATTCAGAAATCTACCAACAGCAGATGCTGGAGAGGATGTGGGGAAAAAGGGACACTAACCCACTCTTGATGGGAATGCAAACTGGTTAAGCCACTATGGAAGTCAGTCTGGAGATTCCTCAGAAACCTGAATATAACCCTACCATGCAACCCAGCCATCCCACTCCTTGGAATTTACCCAAAAGAAATTAATTTGGCAAATAAAAAAGCCATCTGCACATTAATGTTTATTGCAGCTCAATTCACAATAGCTAAGACCTGGAATCAACCCAAATGCCCATCAACAGTAGACTGGATAAAGAAATTATGGGACATGTACTCCATAGACTACTATACAGCAGTAAGAAACAATGAAACCCGGTCATTTGCAACAAGATGGAGCAATCTGGAAAACATCATGCTGAGTGAATTAAGCCAGTCCCAAAGAGACAAATATCATTTGTTTTCCCTGATCGGTGACAACTGAGCGCCAAAGGGAAAACCTGTTGAAGTGAAATGGACACTATAAGAAACAATGAACTGATCAGCTCTTGTCCTGACTCTAGATGTACAATGTAATACTTTATCCTTTTTAGTATTTGTTGTTGATGTTGTTCTAGTACTAGTGGTTGAACTCAGTAATTAACACACAATTATTCTTAGGTGTTTAAATTTTAACTGAAAAGTGATCCCTGTTAAATTTAAGAGTGGAAAAAGAGAGGGAGGAGATGTACAATTTGGGACATGCTCAATCAGACTTGCCCCAAATGGTGGAGTTAGAAATGTGCCAGGGGATTCCAACACAATCCCATCAAGGTGGCATGTACCAATGCAATCTCACTAGTCCAAGTGATCGATTTCAGCTCACAATTGATGGCTCTGATAGGTCTAAGAGTCAAAGGGATCACACAAACAAGACAAGTGTCTGCTAATACTAACTGATAGAATCAAAAAGGGAAAGAAGGATCCAACATGGGAAGCAGGATACACAGCAGACTCATAGAATGGCAGATGTCCTAAACAACACTCTGGCCTCAGAATCAGCCCTTAAGGCATTTGGAGCTGGCTGAAAAGCCCATGAGAGTATTGTAGTCATGGAAAGCCAAGATACCATGGGAAAAAAAAGACCTAAATGAAAGATCTCTGTGAGTGAGATCCCAGTGGAAAGAATGGGGCCATCAAAGAAGGAGGTACATTTCTCCGAAGGGAGAAAGGTATGTTTCTAACTCTACCGTTTGGGGCAAGTCTGATTGAGCATGTCCCAAATTGTACATCTCTTCCCTCTCTTATTCCCACTCTTATATTTAACAGGGATCACTTTTTCAGTTAAGTTTCAACACTTAAGAATAACTGTGTATTAGTTACAAAATTCAACCAATAGTATTAAGTAGAACAAACAAAAAATTACCAAAAGGGATAAAGTATTAAGATGTTCATCAACAGTCAGGGCAAGGGCTGATCAAGTCACCATTTCTGTTAGTGTCCATTTCACTTTAATAGGTTTCCTTTTTGGTGCTCAGTTAGTTGTCACCGATCAGGGAGACATATGATATTTGTCCCTTTTAGACTGGCTTATTTCACTCAGAATGATGTTTTCCAGATTTTTCCATTTTGTAGCAAATGACCGGATTTCAATGATTTTACTGCTGTATAGTATTCTATAGAGTACATATCCCATAATTTCTTTATCTAGTCTACGGTTGATGAGCTGGGGTGAGCTGAAACCTCATTGTGGTTTTGGTGTGTATTTCCCTGATTGCTAGTGATCCTGAACATTTTTTCATGTGTCTGTTGGCCATTCGGATTTCCTCTTTTGAAAAATGTTTACTGAGGTCCTTGGCCCATTTCTAATGGTAGAGCTAGAAATGTGCCAGAGGATTCTAAATTAATCCCATCAAGCACTCTGGCCTCATAAATCAAGAGGATTTCTTAGCCTTGGCAGCTCATGACAAGAGTCTCAGTTGATTACTGACGCCATAATTAAGAGTGTCACTGTACACTTGCTTGCCACATAGGATCCCTGTCCTTAATGTGTTGTACTATGCAAATTAATGGTAAAACTACTACTCAAACAGTACTTTATACTTTGTGTATCTCTGTGGTTGCAGTCTGTTGAAATCTTTACTTAGTATATAGCAAGTTGATCCTTTGTATATATAGATAATTGAAAATGAATCTTGATGAAGAATGGAATGGGAGAGGGAGTAGGAGATGGGATGGTTGTGGGTGGGAGGGAGGTTATAGGGGGAAAAGCTGCTATAATCCAGAAGTTGTACTTTCAAAATTTATATTTTATTAAATGAAAGTTAAAAAAAGAAGATCTGTCTTTCTCTATCCTTCTGATGTTTACTTTTCAAACAAAAAATAATTAAATAATATTTTAAATTTTTTTTTCAGCAAAATAAGTTCTTAGTGATTTCTTGTAACATATCCTAACAATCTAATTTGAAGGATAAAATATCTGCTTGAAAGTAGCTCTTTAGGGTTTTGTGATCTTGTTAAAATTGATGCAAGAGAGAGCATCACATTTATAGTGAAGCTTAGGTGAACAGTGAAATCTTCGATGACTTAAACTTTTTGGCAACAATGTCCAATCAAAACCTTAGAAATGGATAAGTAATTTTAACAATGTTTGAGATGATTTTGGAGATGAAACCCGTAGCAGCAGACTATCCACATCATTTTTTTTTTAAATAAACCTAATTTTATTTGTGCCCAATTTAAGAGGACCAACTGACAGCAGAAACAATAAACAGCATCATAGGCTTCTAAACTGGTACTACATACACAATTCTGTCTCCAAACTTGATAGTTGGACCAACTTTCTGCTTTTAATGTGTGCCCAAACTGGCTGTATCCAGATACGCTGCAAATGAGAGGCAGAACTTTTTGAAGAGATTTTTCTATGTTCATTTTTAAGATTTATTTATTTACTTGAAAGGCAGAGTTATGGAGAGAGATGAAGGAGAGATCTTCACCACACGTTCACTCCCCAAATGGCCGGGGCTGGGCTGGTCCACAGGCAGGAGCCAGGAACATTTTCCAGATCTCCCACATGGATGCAGGAAAACATGCTCTGTTTTCCCAGGTGCATTAGCAGGGAGCTGGATAAGAAGTGATACAGCTGGGACTTGAACTGGACCCACAGGTGGCTGCTTTACCCACTACACCACAATGCAAGTACTTGAAGTAATTTTTCAAGAAATGTAATCAAGATCTTGAAACATTTCTTCCAAGAATTGTAACAGGAGATGAAACATGGCTTTACCAGTATGATCCTGACATGAAAGCACAATTAAACAATGGAGGCAAAAAAATGTTCTTGGCCCAGTTAAAACCAAACAGGACCAGTCAAGGACAAAGATCCTGACAATTTTTTTTCTTTTTTTTTTTTGATTCTCAAGGTATTTTGGTTGGTTATTTTATGGAGAAACAAACAATGATAGCATCTGTTGATTAGGAGAGTGTTTTAAGAAACTTGACCAAAGCTTGAGCAGAAAATGCCCAGGAAAACTGCCCCAGGCAGGTCTTTCTTCACCTTGACAATGCTGTAGCCCATCGCTCTAATCAATCAAGGGAAATTTTGGGAGAATTTCAATGGAAAACCATTCGACACTCACAATATGGTTATGCTTTGGCTCCTTGTGACTCCTTTTTGTTTCCTAATCTTAAAAAATTAGAAAAGATCACTTATTTTTCCTGTCGATAATATAAAAAACCCACATTGCCATGGTTAAATTCGTGTGATCTTCAGGTCTTTAGGACAAAATGTTTTGCATCATCACTTACAGAAATGTTTTGAACCCATTGGAGTTTATGTTGAAAAATAAAAATTATATTTCTATTCTTACTTTTCAGTGTCATTCTTCCCTGAAATTGTATCATTTCAAGTAATTAAACAATGAAAATTTAAAATCATGTAAGTTTTCTGACAGTGGAAGATAATTTTCCCAATTTCTACCTTTTTTCCTCTTGTCTGCTCCAAGCATGTACTAATTTACTTCTGGTTTTCTTACACCTACATAGTCCTTTTTTAAGTTTGAAACTGCTTCCCTGTACCAAGGAACACACCATACCAAGGTAATGCAGTGTAGATGATGCTACACTTCTACAGCAATATCATAATATTTAGTCCTGATAAATGACCTGCTGGAACCCAACATGTTCTGGAAATGTCATACTGCCTGTAGAATTTATGAATAGGCTCTTCCATTTACAAGCCCATTTGAACTGTCATTTGAAAGCCAGTGTCAAGTATGAGCCAAGCCTGTGAGCTTCTCTGGGCTTTCAGCACAGTTAGTGCCACTCTTGACCACTGTCCTGTCTACTAACTGATTATAACTACTTGAAAGATCCAAAGTAGGAAACACTGAGATAAACCCAAAGAATAAGAGGTAATATTCACTGCTGGTTTAAGTTAGTGCTTTGAGTATTTTGTTATGCAACAATAGATATGTAAAACTTAGTTTTTAAGCAGAATATGTTCATTGCAATAGACAACTTCCCTCCAGCCTCCAATTTCACAGCCCCTCATGAGGGAAGAGTGGGAAGCAAACTCTGGAAGACACAACTGGACTTTCATGAAAGAAACGCTTTCCAGGATAGACTAAGAACAATGTAGTGATAAATTGTCATTTTATTGATGTTAACTTAAGTAAAATTGTATTGATTTATTTAGGGATGTATACATCAGCACAGATGAGAAGTCAGCTGAATGATGTAGAATTTACAGTTACTTTTAAGTGTTCTGTCATTTCAGAAACGGTAATTTCTTGTACTAGATTAATGAAATTGCTATCTTTTAGTCCTGATATTTGCTGTTAAACATATGTGAATAAATTTGCTTCTGAAATGTTATGGAAGCAGAACTTTGAATAAATGTATTTATTAGTATATATCTGAAATATATATGGTGTTGTTCTCTATTTTACTTTTTCTTTTTATTTGTGTCATCACTAGCAGCATGTCTTCAGAGGAGAAGGCATAGATGTTCAAAATTAGATTTTAAAAAATTGCCCAGAATTTGACTTCATAATAGACTTCGAGTCTAAGTGTGTAAGTATAAATTATTATGTATTTTTACAAAAAAGAGACTCTGCTGACATCTGACTTTATATATTGCTTTTATTTTTATTAAAGATTATAAACCCATTTTCCTAATATTAAATATGTTATTATATCAGAATTTTAGCTGTTTCATAATATTGTATTTTATGCCTATGTGAGAAAATAGTTTAAACTTCCTAACAGGATTTTTTTAATAATCATGACCTGGGTTAGAGGTTCACATTTCAAAATGAATTCCAAGCACAAATTTAAATAATTAACTGAAATACTTCTACTTTAGGAAGAATTACCATGTGCATAATCATATCCCTATCCTTTAAAAAATTCAGACTATATACCTGCTAGTTTAGAAATAAATGCTTTCTTTCCCTTTTGTCTATTGTAAGAATTCACATTCCCTTGGAATTATAAAGGCATATTCTGTCTCACTTCTTCAATCAAAACAGCAAAGAATTATATTGTATTTATTCAATTGAAATAAGTGGCAGAGAAGAGGAAGATAAACGAATTGGTCTATTGCAAAGTCTTTTTAGAATAAGAAAATTAACATTGAATTGCATATGTATTTTACTTTTAAGAGTGCCAGAGAAATACTGAATTGAAATTTGTATCTGAAAAGGTGTATAGGACTCATTAAATTGTTCTGTAATAGTCATTTACTTGAAAGTTTATTATTAGATTAATCTATGCCATCACAGGGTTCTTTGTATGTTTAATATTCTATACAAACTCTTCCACACAGTTTCTGAAGATTATAAAAGTTTTAAGAATGATCTCATAAGAGGGGGCTTTCTGTTTTCTTAGAAGTTAATTGAGTCAAAAGATAGAACTACAAGCAAAGTAAGAAAAATATTTTAATTTTTCAATAATCACTTTGTGGTAATGCCTTCTTTATAATTGCTCAGTTAAATGAGACCCTGGAGACCTAAGCTATATGTGCACCTAAGTAGTAAGAAAAGAAATTGTTTTATTACTTATGATATTTTCCTACTTACCTATCTAACTATTTATTTATTTAACTACTTAACATGTATCTTTGGTTTATAGGTAAAGATTTAGACTTACTTCACAGAAAATAGGTCAGATTTCTAGCCAGTCTATTGACATCTTTGCATACAAAGATTCTTGAGTAATGTCTACAGAATTTTAGATTCAGAAAAAACTATTTGGCTATATTTGATATTCTCATAGACAGTCACTGTCAAAATATGCAAAAATGAGCTTCCTATAATGTTTTCTAATCTTTTTTCTTCCCTTACTATTTTATCTTGTTTAATGATACTAGTCAAACAAAAAAAGTCCTAGAGACTTTTTTAACATATTTAGATTACTTCTTTAGCTTTCAAATTATTTTACCTGCTTTTAATATATTCATATTCCAGCCCATTGTGCACATTATTATATATCTATATCTTAATAATATTATATTGTTCATAAGATTATCTAATATTAAGAACATATGTTTAACATTTTCATGAGATGGTTTTTAGCTTAACTATTCTTTGTACTATTTATATGCAGTCACATCAAAGTTAATTTTAGATTTTAGAAACAGAATATCAGAATATATTTTTAATTCAGATAGCTTGTTTCTCCCTCTCACACATAAAATGGCCAATAGTCTGTGCACTTGGTAGCAGAATTTAAAAAGTGGCAGTTGAAGTTATGCCTCCTTAGAAGGATTCTACCAGAAAGCATAAAAACTGACCTCTACCTGCATAAAACTTAATTATGGGATATATCCTAGTTTTAAGGAATAGCTATATATTCTAGTGACTCGGAGAGAAAAGAACATTAGTACAGATACAAACAAAAAAAAAGATTTAATATTCGGTAGGCAGCTGGAGATTCTGTGCAGCAACTCTAGTCAAGACACATGGGATGATTTGCTTTCTGAACACACAAGTTTCACAGTACTTCATGGGGACACGTGGTGGTCCATTGGGAATGCCTTTTTCTGCCTTCCCGTTCTTAAACTCTACTTATTCTTTAGAATTAACCATAGTCTTGCCAGAATTTTCTGTGACATCCTGTATCTTATATAATAGCTCAGTATCATATTTATACACATTTTATTATCACCCCTCATTCTGTTTTGTAAAAGTACTTTAACTGAAAAAAGCTTAATTTTAGAAATAAAAATATGATTGTTGGTTTTACTAAATGATATACTCTTCTACTTGAGGCTCAAACCAAGGCCTGATGAGAATGATATACATAAGGATATACAAGATAACAAAGAAGCTTATAAGGGAATTTTTCACCCCTGTATGAATTTGAGAGAAGACAATAATTAGAATTTACCAGACCATAAGCAGATTAACATAAATGAGTTCTGGGAAATGTTATTTTACGTTTGTGACCTTTTAAATCTTGCCAGTTTTATAAGACAGCCTATAAGGGATAGAGAGGGGAAGGCCTTTAAGCCAGAAGTATCACTTATTTATAAAATAAGAGCTGAACTCTTTGTGTTTTTTGTTCAATTTTTTTCTAAATTAAAATTATAGGAAAAATAAAAACTTCTTGTCAAAGATTAAGTGTTTATGGCCATTGAACACTCTACATGATTGCTTTATTTAGTTTCTCAAGCTTTGCTGAAGAGAAATACTTGATTATATGTGATTGCATAGTAAATCTTTCTGGAGCAAAAGCTATTATCCTGCCAGTATGGCTATACATAAAACTCAAGATCTGTTTTGAGCCTAACAGTAAGGCTCCCTGGGCTAGATATATAGCAAACAGAGATATAGTACATGGCAGGATGATTTCAAAAGTAAGATGGGAGAGAGGTAGGAGTTATTTTAGTAGCAGGGAATAAGAATCTGAATCTGCTTCAAGACCGAGGAAAAATGAAGTATGAACCACTCATGTAGGAAGAGAAAACCTAGGGGTGGGGCTGTGGCATAGCAGCACTGCTGCCTAGTGCTGGTGTCCCATGTGGGCACCGGTTTGAGTCCTGGCTGTTCCACTTCCGACCCAGCTCTCTTCTATGGCCTGGGAAAGCAATAAAAGATGGCTCAAGTGCTTGGGCCCCTACACCTGCATGGAAGACCTGGAAGGAGCCCCTGGCTCCTGGCTTCAGATCAGCAGAACTCCAGCCATTGCAGCCATTTGGAGAGTGAACCAGCAGATGGAAGACTTCTCTCTCTGTCTCTGCTTCTTTGTAACTGTGCCTTTCAAATAAATAAATAAATCTTTAAAAAAAGAGAAGAAATTACTATTAGCAAAAGAGAGAGTAAAATTCTCTTATAAGTTAAAAATGACATTACTGGGGCTGATGTTGTGGCATAGTGGGTAAATCTGCCACCTGCAATACTGGCATCCTTGATGGACACTGGTTCATGTATTGGCTGCTCCACTTCTGATCCAACTTCCTGTTAATGGCCAGGAAAAAGCAGCAGAAGATAACCCAAACATTTGGGCCCCTGCCATCAATGCAGGAGAACCAGATAAAGCTCTTGGCTCCTGGCTTTGGCCTGGCCCAGCTCTGACCTTTGTGGCGATATGGAGAGTGAACCAGTTGATGGTAGATCTCTCTCTCTCCCTCTCTATCTGTAACTCAGATTTTCAAAATAAATAAAAAAATCTTATAGAAGGCATTGCCTTAAATTATGCTTCCTCAAGTGCTCAGATTTAAGAGTAATATTAATAATTGTACTTATACTATTGATTTTTGTAATATTCAAGTATTCATAAACCTGAAAAACGAATCCCACCCAAGACATTGGAAAATTCTTCTGTCCTTAGTCATTGTCCAGCAAATGTAAAATTGGAAATGCAAAACTCATGCACCCACCCCACCCTTTCCTTGCCTGGCCTAAATCTGAATTTTGCATTTTAGTTCCGACCAAATTTTTTTCTGTTTACTCTGCCTTTAAGAGTATCTGATTGACTATTTTGTACAGTCATTTTCTGAGCATTTTGATTTCTTTGCATTTTAACTAAAATACATTAATATTAGGAATTGTTATGGTTAAATAATATCATAATTAAAATGGAAAAAATAGCTTTTAGATCTATTCTTGACCAAGTAAACACAATCAATATTAATGCACCTGTTTCAATGTAAAAACATTTTTAGTATTACAATAAGTATTATATATATCACAATCTTCTTTGATTTCAGTAGCTAAGATTTAAATGTAAGGTAAAATATAAATGGCACCTGATCACTTTGAAGGTTAACTTAAACATGTATTTCAGTTGGTGAAAATTAATGTATACTCAAAGACAAAAATGAAGTATTTTAGGGAGAATAAATATCCCATAATGTTAGACAGCCATTTTTATATACATTTATAAGCATCATTTTTTGTAAGCAAGATCAGGTGTGCATGTTAATCATAATTTTTATGATTGAAGGTTCCTAAATGTATGGGATGAATTGTAGCCTTGATTGGAGTGCATACACTCAAGCCTGGAATCTACTACTCAATATATGTGTGCTTTAAGCAAGTTTAAAAAGACCTGTTTATTTGAAAGACAGAGTCACACAGAGAAAGGGACACACACACACACACACACACAGGAGGCGAGAGAGAGAGGGAGAGAGAGGGAGAGAGAACGAGAGAGAGAGAGAGATCCAAGCTTCTATCCAGCTGGTTCACACCCCAAATGGCCACAACTGCCAACACTACTCTGGCCAAATCCAGGAGCCTGGAACTCTATCCAGGTCTCCCACATGGGTGGCAGAGATAAAGCACTTGGGGCACCTCCTGCTGCTTTCCCAGGCACATTAGCAAGGAACTGGATTGGAAATGGAGCAGCTGGAGATTAAATGAGTGCCCATATAGGAATCTGGTGTCACAAGAAGGTGACTTAACTCACTGGTCCACATTGCCAACCCTTAAGTTAGATATTTTACACTCAATATTTAAGCCAGATAATTTTTAAACAAGATTAGTCTAAGAAATTGAAGTTATAATATATACCTAATAATGTTTATTTACATTTTTAATTTTTTCTATATTTTAGATTTCCTTCAGTCTAATTACTAAAAAATAGTGGTCTATCTAAACTGTATACATCTTTTTCTTCATGAATCCTTAGAAAATCATTTACTACCATGAAGGTTTTAAGCAAATTCAGTATGTACAAAATGTTAGTGGAATCGATTCCAATTTTGTATTATGATTTCAGGAGTAAATGCATGGAAAATCAATACCAGGATTCCTAACTTGACAACTACCCTTGCCAATATATTAAACAGACTATAATTACCATATAGGAAGTGATCATACTATAAATCTAAGATCCCAATGTTATCAGGAAAATCAGACTGACTTCTGAATTTCAAATGAATACAAATCAATTCATCCTACATGAGGAAATATATTAGCCAAATATTGCACTGTTTTCTCTATACACTACCCAAATCTTTGTGAATACTTCCTTCATCATGCCATTTTCATACAATCTTAGTTTGTTTACCTTGTTTGTTATCTGCAGTGATCCTGATTGAAAGAGTAGTTGATACCAGAAGTGATTCCACACAACAAACTGTCCAAATAGAAGTCTGATTTGGTTTTCTCCTGTATTCAAATAGCACAGGGGTAATCTTTTAGCTGGGGGAAATGTGACACTTGCATCATGATTATTCAAATCATTTCTGGTATACAGAATGAGATGCAGGAGGAGGGCAAGGTGATAAAAATTCAAATTGCTGTGACAATTAGGTGCCATGGTAACAAGAATAAATACAAAGGCTTGGCTTCTTTTGACATCCCCAGAGAGCATAGAGAGGAAAGAAGAAAACCTAAAATTTATGAAGATACAAATTGCAACCTGTGTGGAGGACCAGAAGACCTCCAAGGAGCTTCGGAGTTGTTTCTATTCAAGAAGATACAACTGAGGATTAAGACAGTATCTAATTGCAGGGGCAGAGGAACTGCATTTCCAGTTAAAGGCTGAATCTAGCCAAATGTCATAAACTAAAGAAAGGTTTAGCAAGCTATGGCTCTCATTCTCTCATTTTACTAACTCTTTTTAAAAATACGGTGCTACTGGGACATGGTCAGAGCATTCTTCACATAATACTTAAGGCTGCTCTTGTAATATGATGGCAGAGGTGACAGAGTTAAGTTGTTTCAACAACGTTTGTATATCCCACAATACATCACTATTTTTTTTTTTTTTGACAGGCAGAGTGGATAGTGAGAGAGAGAGAGACAAAGAGGAAGGTCTTACTTTTTGCCGTTGATTCACCCTCCAATGGCCTCTGTGGCCGGCGCATCTCGCTGATCCGAAGCCAGGAGCCAGGTGCTTCTCCTGGTCTCCCATGCGGGTGCAGGGCCCAAGGACTTGGGCCATCCTCCACTGCATTCCTGGGCCATAGCAGAGAGCTGGCCTGGAAGAGGAGCAACCGGGATAGAATCCCGCGCCCCAACCGGGACTAGAACCCGGTGTGCCAGCACCGCAAGGCAGAGGATTAGCCTTTTAAGCCACGGCCATAGCAGAGAGCTAGATTGCAGCCAGGACTTTAACCGGTGCCCCCATGGGATGCCAGCACTGCAGGTGGTGGCCCCACCCACTATGCCATAGCGTCAACCCCAATACATCACTGTTTTTTACATTGTCCTTTAAAGCAAATGCTCATTAACCACTGTGCCGTGGAAATGACACTTGTGAAGTAAAATGGGCCATTGTTTTAAAGAAATTGAGCAAATGTAGATGAGTGTGAGAAAAATCAACCCCAAACTCCATGAACTACCACTGCATGTAACAAGAACAAATAAGAACATGTAATAAGAACAAACTTATTCAGAAAATCATCCCATGTTTATGTAAGAAACTGAACAAAGGGAAACTCTTCTTACTTAGCATCTCTGTCATCTGTCATGTGTAAAGAATTATTGTGTAATCATAAAGGGAAAGTACAAGGAGTCACGGCTTAAACAGTGAAACACTAAAAGATGGTCCAGTCACTATTAGCATCATCTTTTTTTATTTCTTATTTTTTTATTTTTTATTTCATAAATGTGAATTTACAAAGTGCAACTTTTGGATTGTTGTCGCTTCCCCCCCAACCTCCCTCCCTCCCGTGGCCCTCCCCTCTCCCTCTCCCATCCCGCCCTTTATTGAGTTTCATTTTCAATTACCTTCATATACTGAAGATCAACTTAGTATGTACTAAGCAAGGATTTCAACAGGCTGCACTCACACAACCGCACAAGGTATAGGGTATTGTTCGACTAGTAGTGTTGTTTTTAAGTTTCATAGTAAAACACATTAAGGACAGAGATTCTACGTGGGGAGCATGTACCCAGTGTTGATTTAACAGTTGGCACTCTAATTTACGACGTCAGCAATCACCCGAGACTCTTGCTATGAGCTGTCTAGGCTATGGAAGTCCCTTGAGTTCACCGACTCTGAACTGTTTAGTCAAGGCCTTGTCACAGTGGAGGTTCCTTCCTCCCTTCAGAGAAAGGCGCCTCTCTCCTTGATGGCCTGTTCCTTCCACTATTAGCATCATCGTAAAATGCATTTGGGTAAATGGGAGATAGACAAGAGGGAAATACAAGATTTAGTTTGAACAAACTCCTTGATGTGATCTAATGGAGATGATATTAATAGTCTATGACATCCAGTCAATAAAGTCAAATTGTTGACATTTCAATTGCATATTATAGAGAAAGGAATTTCAAGGTCCAAAGAAAATGTTGGGATTAATTTACTTGAGCAACCTAATCAGCTATTTGCTAACCATAAACCCCTGGAGGGTTCCAAGTATACACATCCTTCTCCAAGGTATTAAAAAATATGTTGACTAGGGGAGTTGCAGACACAAGCACTATCCTGTAGAATGGTCTGGCAACTTGTTCCACTCCTGATTTTAATTTCTTGATCATGAGGGCACTGCAAGACAGCAAGAAAGAGCTCAGGAGGTTAGATCCCTGTTACTTAAATGGTAGACCTAGATCAAGCTTGTCGCTCCCAGCTTCAGCCTCGCCCATGTCCAACTGTCATGGGCATCTGTACAATGAATCGGTTCTCTGTCTGTCTCTCTCAAATAAATAAATCTACAATGTTTAGGAGAACTGTAATCATTGAGTGTATGTTTACTGTAAAGAAGTCTACCTGTTGATGACCTAAGAAATGAAGACTATTACCCCATGGTAGGAAAAAATGCTATAAAAGAATGAAATATTCTGAAACTTATGATCCTAAGAAACAGCAATCATAAAATGATCCATGTGTTGTCTGTGGCCTCCGTTTTTCCCAGAGTGCACTTAAATGAATATAGGAAATAAACAGAGGTGAAGCGATTTTTGCTACAATCCTAAATAGAATGACAGTAAGAATTTCGAACTTCATGGTTGGGTATAGGGGTAGGGCCTGAACACAGTATCTTTAAATTTGAAAAGAAGGTATCATTGCCTTTATTTTATTGTAGTTTAATTAATGTTTGAAAAAATGAAACTGTCAATATCTGAAAGTAACCAACGAGGCTATGGATTAGCCAAAACCTTTGTCAAAGCACAGATGGATGAGTGAACAGATCTGGCTTAAGAGCACAATGGAGGTTTTGTTTTGTTTTATTGTTTTTTTTTGTTTGTTTGTTTTTTGTTTTTTTAAGAAACTGTTACTCTTTATTTACATCTGTCTGATTCCAACAACTGTTTACAACAGTAAATAAAAAAGGACTCAACCAGGTGGGAATCTTCAGAGGAAATGCTGCATCAGTTCCTGGAATTCACTGAGTATTCACATTTTAGCTGCAAAACAAGCATTTGTCTCAGGACAGTGAGTTTGTTCAAAGTTGATTTATTCTTAATGGGTGGCAGAACTTACCTGGGATAAAGTATGAATTCTCTGACTCAACAAGGTTTTTTTTCTTCTTCTATGTATCAGTAGTCTTTGATTAACTTAAAAATAGCCAATATCCATCCTCAGATTCAAATGATAATTTTGTTACTTTGTCAATGAAAGCAATTGAAATAAGAAACCAATGAAGAACACCCGGATGCTTCATTATAAATTTAAGTCATCCCACATTAGCCAAAAATTGCAGGTAAGCACAAAATATTGCTCCTAGATTGCTTTTAATCTTTAGAAACAGATTATATCAGCATATATCCAACCATGTTACCTTGAATGGATTTGATTCTCAACATTTTAAATCACGTACTATCCGTAATTACATCTTTTAGTGGAGCCAATTGTGACAGACATACGAGCCTCGGGGGAAAAATGTTGGTATTCTAAGAAAAAAATTCTAAGAACAAAACTAAGAAAACATTTAGAGTAAAGAGAAGTTATTGAATTACTATGCCTATATGAACACCATAAGGATGGTTTGTATATAACAACTGTTGTCATATTTATAGCATGTGCATCACAAAAATAACCACTTTTGAAATGTGCAAATAAAGATATTCATTTTGTAGTCTGTATGCTGCTTAAGTCTTATATGCTGCAATATATATTAAACAACTAGGTTACTGTCTTCTTAGTTGCTTTATTGCATCGTTATGTTTTGGCAAACTTACTCTGCACACATTTCCTAACTATTATAGCAGGCTGACTCATGCCAAATCATACCTAAGAATAATGTACAAGAATTTTTCGCATCAGTTACCTATGATGAAGTACTTAGACATTTCACTGTGCATCTTAGTTAGCAGCAAAGACTATTTAAAGGGGCAATTCTGTTATTTGTTATAAATAAATTGAATGAAGATCATTGCAACACAATATTGTTTTGGCTTTTCACATTAAGAAGATGAGAAACCATGATCAGTAAACTGGTTCTTTTCAAAATGTGAATCACAGTGAAGACAAACACAATATCAGGCTTATTAAAATCTATTTTCATTTGTACTTAGAAGTTCAATTCAATCCTGGGCATTTTCTGATATGGGAAATGTGGCAGATATTGACCAGGAATCTGAGAAGAATGGCATATTAATGAATACATTAAGTGCCCTGGAAGGTTTTCTCCCATTGGTAAACAAAATGTGAGAAGAAAAGGAGATCTTCATTTAGGTATTCAGAGCTTTATAGTATAGGTGACATTAAAAAAATGAATGTTGTTCCCTTACTGAATTACTCTGTTATGTAATTTCTAGCAAAAGAATATGCAAATTTAGGAATCAAAAATTTTAAACTGATAAGAAAACAATCGTTTTATGATTACTTACCCTATTTTCATGAAAACGAATGTCCTATACAATTGATGAGAAAGACATTTGCAAGATACACTTAGGGTTTTCTTCTCTTGTGCGGAATTGAAGTACAGTGGCAGAGAAATATTTCACCTTATTATCTAAATAAAACAGACACTTTCCTGAATAAAAAAATTATTTGTATGTGAAAAGAGAAAAGGGCAGGGGGACAACACTATGGCATAGTGGTTAAAACCACCGCCCGCAGTGCAGGCCTCCTGTATGGGCGCTGGTTTGTATCCCAGCTGCTTCACTTCCAATCCAGCTCTCTGCTATGGCCTGGGAAAGCAGTAGAAGGTGGCCCGAGTCCTTGGACGCCTAAACCGGTGTGGGAGACCCTGAAGAAGCTCCTGGCTCCTGGCTTCAGATTGGCTCAGCTCCGGCCTTTGCTGCCCGCTGGGGAGTAAACCAGTGGTTGAAGACCTCTCTCTCTCTCTCTCTCTCTCTTCCTCTCTCTCTCTTTCTCTGCCTCTCCTCTCTCTCAAATGTCACTCACTAAAGAATTGAGTTTTCTCTTAGAAATAAATATTGTGGGTCTCAGAACCTCAGAACCAATCCCAGTGTAGAAAAATACATCTCTTCTGGCACAGGCAGTTTAACAAGAACCCAGTGTGGAGAGCAGAGAGGACTGAGTTATTTGTGGATCCAATCCTTGGCAGATGACAAGCTAAAAAACTGCCGAAGGTGGAAAAATGGTTCTAGCTCCAGAACTTTCCATTTTTGTCTCGATCCAAGAATTGCCTTCATTTGTCAACATTTCTTCTTGGATGTGTGATCTCTTTTAATTTACACTGAAATAAACAAAGAAAGGAATCAGGTATGTCAGTTTCAATTGAAAGATAAAACGATAAACCTTCATGTTTAATTATATGGAAATTTATTTAAAAAATCTCAAATATCCAAATAAGCAAACCTGTTGTAAACTACTTCTGGAAACCAGAACAAATGATAACCCACACATTATTGCTTTCACATATTTGGTAACTACTTCCAATGTCCAGTGAAATGGTCTGTACCTACACAGTTAAATAAATATTATTGATGAAAAAAGTATTCATTTGTTAAATTGGAAACATTTCTTTATCAGTCATTGAATTTTTTAAATATTTATTTATTTTATTTGATAGGCAGTGTTACAAAGAGGCAGAGGCAGAGAGAGAGATCTTCCATCCTCTGGTTCACTCTCTAATTGACTACAACAGCTGGAGATGAGCTGATCTGAAGCCAGGAGTCAGGAGCTTCTTCTGGATCTCCCACAAGGGTGCAGGCCCCAAGGTCTTAGGCCATCTCCTGCTTTCCCAGGCCATAGCAGGGAGTTGGATCGGAAGAGCAGCAACTGGGACTCGAACTGGCGCCCATATGGGATGCCAGTACTGCAGGTGGTGACTTTAAGCTCTGACTTTAAAGATTTTAGCTATTCTCAAGAACTCGTTTGGTAAAAACTTACGTTGTCAAGAGCAAATTGTAAGTAGTTATGTATCTTTGCCCTCAGCTTTCCTAGGGTAAATTGGTGCCTCAGACTGTGTCCCTATCTAATACACTCAGCTTCAGAGTTACTAGAAGCTAAGAAAATTACAGGTCTGTTTATATAATTTTACTGATTCCTTACAACTGTAAAACACATGCTCTGTTTTTCCATGTTATTTGCAATGATAGTTAAAATACAGATAGACAGGAATTTGTATCCACATATTTATACAAGTGGTCTGCAACAGAGTTGTGGAAAAATGGAACTACAAGGTACATTTCCATGAAATGTTTGAAGCCTATTTGTGTGATTGTGTGTACCATTATGTGTGTGTGAGCACTCATCCATGTGCATGTGCACGTGTGTACTCAGATGCACAATCTCTTTCGGTGTCTGTGGGAGATTGGTTTCAGGATCTCCCGTGGATACCATAACCTGCAGAAGGTAGTCCCTTATATAAAAAGGCATAAACACACTTTCTCTGTGTGCCTCTAGTTGCCTCTATATTACTTAATATACCTGATACAATGCCAGTAATGTGGAAATAATTGTTAAAGTGTCCTGGTTAGGGAACTAATGACAAGGAAAAAAGTTTGTAAAAGTTCAATACAGATGTAATTTTTTCGAAGATTTCTGAATAATGCTTGGTTGCATATGTGGAAATGAAATCCACACCAGTCATTGGGTTCAGCTCCACTCACTCAGTGATCCTTGGCTGCCTAGAGCAAGTCATTGCAACAGGAACTGTGCTCACAGTGAGGACTGCACAGATCATTTGTGCAGTTCTTAAAGTGGCACGCGACACACTGGGGGCTAACATTTGGGCATTGAGATCTACCATGCCCAACTTGGGTGTTACCCTGGATACTTGCCCCACTCTGGAGCATTGACCAGAGCTCCCTGGCTACACCCACCACACACCTCTTGTTAAGCACTGAAAATACAGACATTCAACTAAGGCACAGAGGCAAAGTTCACAGATAACAGCCATCAGAGGAAAAAAAATCAACTCCACAAATGCCTAAAACTAATGCAGAAATTCAAGAAATAAGAATAAAGAAGATACTATGAATCCCCTCAAAGGAACACAACAACATTTCATTATTAGAACATGAAGATGAAGAGATTGTGGCGATACCAGAAATGGAATTTAACAAATTAATCATAGGATTACTCAAAAGCAAGCAGAAGCAAATCCCTGAACTGAATAAAATCATACACGACATGAATGGAAACTTTTCCCTTGAAGTATGTAGTTGTGAAGATTAAATGAAAAATAAGAAAAGAAGAAGGGAAGGTTGGAGAGAGAAAGGTAGGGAAGATTGGACAGGTCATGGTATTAAAACTGTTTATTAAACACATAAAATGTATTCCCTTTATATAAATAAAAATACTCCAAGTTATCTTTTCTGTTATCTGCTGTCCGAATATTCCTTGAATTACATTTATTTCTACAAAATTTATAAAATACAACTATTTTGTTCTCTTTTCCTACTGTGTATTTTTCACTGAGATTTGCTATATTTTTCCTATTTCCATTTATATTCTAAATTGTGATGACTAAATTTTTCTCTCTCAACAAAAAGGAAAGTGTTATTTTTAGGGACAGCCCAGATTTCTCCTCTAAAGTATTGCTTCCTGAGAGTAGCATCAACACTGTTAGGTTTTAGCAAAGGAGGATTTGGAAATCATTTTACTTCATAAATGCCTTCCCAAGAATTTCTGACACCCTCAGCATTATGACACTAAAACCTGAGAATGGGATTAAAGAAGAATGCACTCCTAATGCTATTTTATCTAGGTCAGAGTTAGAAAATAATTATATTTGCATTACTCAATTTATCTTATCTAAGAAATGTACAAAATTTTATATCCAGAGAATACATATTTTATTATTATCATTATTTTGATTAATTGATTTGAGATCAAGATCAAGAAACTTTTTTTGAGTGCTTTGTTCATGTCAACAAAACACTGAGTAGAGCCTTTGGTGCAAGTGAATCAAGATTTTCTTTGATTTTTTTTTCTTTTATTTCTTTCTTTCTGTCTCTCTCCCTAAAGACTCTATAAATGTCAGTGATGTATATGATCCTTTCCTAAGTTCTAAGCTTTAAAGTGCAGAACTGATCATAAAATATAATAGTTGAGAGAGTAATCTGCATCTAATCTGCCCATTGATCATCAATGCATTTTAACACTGAATTTTGGAGATATCATGAAGTCAAATTTTAGTTTTCCAGGAGAATGGAGTAAGATGGTCAAACTGTGAGAAAATCGAAGTTAGAGGTTATAGAGCACAGACATTTTTGAGGAGGAAAGGACTTGTGAGTTTCCTCTATTAATCCTACAGGATAAATACCTAATTTATGGATTGTTCGTTTTTTATATCAAGTAGTCATCTTCTTTATTGAAGTGTTAATTTTGACATTTCAAAAAAATTGAAGGTCCTGATTTTAAGTTCGCTTGAAAAAATTCAAAAAAAATGAAACTATTATCTTCACATATCTGAACTGCACTCATTACCACATTATTTTTTTCTGAAACATAATTATAAGTATCAGAAACATGCATTATACATCTGTTCTTCCCTGAGACCTACCTTAATACCTGCAATCATATTTGTTTTAAAGATTGAATAAAACATGATAGACCTAAGATATCATTTCTCACTCCTGAGAAAATAGTAGAAAGATCATTTCCACAATTAACTGACTGATTTCTCATGGTCCGAATAAGAACATTTAGTTAAAGTAGAGTGAGATATTTACAGTTCTGGAATTTCAGAACCTCTAGTCAGCAACAATTTTATGTGTGATAACAAAAATGCTCTACTTTATAAAAAGTAATTGAAATCTCTCTTTCATCTCTGCTCTGGAGTTTTAGAAAGGAATACTCTCAATGTAAGCCATTCTTCTGCAGTCTCATTCAAAAGGTCACTCTACCCCTGTAAGTAATTGGATCCAGCATTTTAGTGAATGATCATCACTTAGTCACTGTCATTTGGTCTCACAATATATCAATTTATCTTGCTCATTCAACTTCAGTTTGACAAGAGATGGTATGATTATCCAAGAGCATGCTTTCTGCCATATTTTAGTACTATTGTAGCCAATAGGGATGATGAATGACTTTCCTGGTACTGCTTCTTGCATGTTTTAAGTCTTCTGAGTATTAATTTGGTATCCCTTCTCTGCTCATTCTACACATCTCTGATTACTCTTTTTTTTTTTTTTTTTTTTGACAGTCAGTGTGAACAGTGAGAGAGAGAGACAGAGAGAAAGGAGTTCCTTTACCGTTGGTTCACCCTCCAATGGCTGCTGTGGCCGGCAAGCTGCGGCTGGCACACCGTGCTGATCCGAAGCCAGGAGCCAGGTGTTTCTCCTGGTCTCCCATGCGGGTGCAGGGCCCAAGGACTTGGGCCATCCTCCACTGCCTTCCCGGGCCACAGCAGAGAGCTGGCCTGGAAGAGGAACAACTGGGACAGAATCCGGCGCCCCTACTGGGACTAGAACCTTGTGTGCAGGAGCACACGGCGCCGTAGGCAGAGGATTAGCCTATTGAGCCACAGCGCCGGCCTCTGATTACTTTTAACCTCTTTAATTAAATTATATTTTATACACTGATTATTCCCCAAATCTAAATCCCCCCAAAAAGTACTTATTTAGATTCTGATCTATAGATTCAACTTCTTATTGCACATTTCCCCAGATGCCAAGAAGTAAAATCCATTATTCTGATATTGAATTCATTTTCTTTGTCCCTGTTAATATGCCTATCTTCCTCATCACCCTTTCAACCAATGTTATCAACATCACTACTCTAATAAGGGTTTAGCAATTTCCCTGTTTATGTCTTTCTCACTTCCATTTCAATATTCTTTCTGAAAGTTATGAGATATTTTCAAAATACAGACACAAAGCCCAACATGATTTCTTCAGCTTAAACCTATGTGCTTATCCTCATTGTTTTTAGAATAGAATTAAATTACTTCGTAAAATTTATGTTTACTCTCCTTCTTCTCTGATAGGTATGCCTCAAATTCTCTCTCTCTCTCTCTCTCTCTCCCTCCCTCTCTCTCTGTCCCTCTTTGTTTATTTCACATTTTATACCCTCATCCCCATTACATAGTTCATCATAGTTCAAGGACAATGGAAGTTCTTTTAGAGACCGAATCAGACTTTTTTTTCTTTATCTTCATAAATGCTAGGGATTTTGTACAGAACACTCAAACTGTTGCCCAAATATCTACATTTTCAGTTTAAGATTAGACATCCCTTCCTCTGGAAAGTTATTTTTAAAATGTTAATTCCAAGTGGAATGCCTCTCAATTCTTTTAGAATATGCTTCCATATAACATGTACTAGCCTGGCTGTGCTGCACTATTTATTTGGTTTTTCTGGTAGCAGCTGTTATGAGGCTGTGTTGGAACAATACTATATTTTTATTATTTAGTGTAGAACTATTCATATATAATGAAGTAAACTCTTAAGAGTCATTGAACGTAGTGAATAAAAGAAATATGTCTGAGACTTCCGTTGTGGTATAGCAGGTTAAGCTGCAGCCTGCAGTGCTGGCACCACATATTGTGCTGTTTTGAATCCCAGCTGCTCCCATTCTGATACAGCTCATTGCTAATGGCCTGGGCAAAGCAGTGGAAGATGTCCTAAGTATCTGGGCCCCTGTCACTCACATGGGAAACCCGAATAAAGCTCCTGGCTCCTGGCACAGCAGTAGCTGCTGCAGTGTGGGGAGTGTCCCAGCAGATGGAAGAGCTCTCTGTCTCACCCTCTCTCTGTAACTCTGACTTTTAAATAAATAAATAAATCATTTTTTAAAAGGAGATATGTTTGATAAATTCGGTTGAGGATGAAATTTGGTGACACAGGCCTCACTATGATTAGAGTAAAAGACTCAACATTCTTCTTCCTACTAAGTATCAGATAAACTTGTTTCAATTTCCATAATTCCGTGCACAGTCAAGCCAAACATATGAACACTATTCATTTTCAACAAATGCTCTATTTTTCATGGCTCCTTATAGCTAGATTTGACCATGTGATTAATAGTGACTGCTAAGATACAAGTATTTTGTTGTCAAAATCCAATAATTATTTTTCTTTTCTTCTGTAAAAGATAAGACTGATTTAAGAAGGCAGTTTGCTGCTGCTAGCTCTTTACCTCTTACTGTTAACCTAAAAACTGTTATTGATTCCTGTAGATTCTAGATTCAAATTTTTCTGAAGGATGGTATTATTTATATTTTGTGAGGACTGAGCACTGTGCTTTCTATTCTTTGCAAAGACATCCAATAAAGAACCCTCAATTTATACAGAATCTTTATGTTTACTTCCACATTTTGTTATGCTTTAGATTTGTTTATATGGTTGGATTTAGGAGAGAGGGAGAGTTGATTCAATGTCATAGCTGACCATGGTGAGCTAAATGAAATATCCAGAATGTAAAATAGGTTAGGAGTTGATAGGTCAAATAGCCTTATTTACAGGAAGATGTTAGACATAATGCACAGCTAATGTAAACATTTATCTTTTTAAGAATATAGAGATTACGGCTGGCGCCACGACCCAATAGACTAATCCTCCGCCTTGCGGCGCCGGCACACCAGGTTCTAGTCCCGGTCGGGGCACCGGATTCTGTCCCGGTTGCCCCTCTTCCAGGCCAGCTCTCTGCTGTGGCCAGGGAGTGCAGTGGAGGATGGCCCAGGTCCTTGGGTCCTGCACCCCATGGGAGACCAGGAGAAGCACCTGGCTCCTGGCTTCGGATCATTGCGGTGCGCCGGCAGCAGCGTGCCAGCCGCGGCGGCCATTGGAGGGTGAACCAACGCCAAAGGAAGACCTTTCTCTCTGTTTCTCTCTCTCACTGTTCACACTGACTGTCAAAAAAAAAAAATAGAGAGATTGGAAATTGCATAGAAAATTAATCAATTTTTTAAAAATATCATGTAGGGTCTCTGTCTTTAATGTGCTGTACACTGTTATTTAATGCTACAACTAGTACTCCAACAGTATTTTTTTCACTTTGTGTTGCTATGTGGGGGCAAACTGTAGAAATCTTTACTTAATATATGCTAAACTGATCTTCTGTAAATAAAGAGAATTGAAAATCTTGATGTGAATGGAAGGGGAGAGGGAGCGGGAAAGGGGAGGGTTGTGGGTGGGAGGGAAGTTATGGTGGGGGGAAGCCATTGTAATCCATAAGCTGTACTTTGGAAATTTATATTCATTAAATAAAAGTTAAAAAAAAAGAATATAGAGATAAAAACAACACACATATTCTTATTTAAAGAATCCCTTTGAAAAAAATTGATTGCAGTTTCTCTTTACTCAATTATATTAATGAGAGATATAATATAAGCATTAATATTAAACAAAAATATTCTGTAGTCTAGGCTTTTTTAACTTTGTTTTGTTCCGTAAAAGCCAGACAGAACTGGATAACACATGCAAAGACACACATAGGTATATTAAGTCTATTTTAGAAAGAATAAAATTCTATATCAAACAAAAATGTCTTTGGAAATAAAAAAGACCTACTTCATGTTTCATTGTAGGATGCACATTACTGAGAAGTCAAAAGAGGTATTACATAATAAAGGCATAATGGTTTTCATCATATTTCAATATTGAAGGAAAACACTACCTACTAAGAAAATGAGTCTGTCAACATAAAGTGTAGAAGTCTTCTCACAATAAGAAATAACCTTTTTTTTCCTCATATTAATTTTATTTTTATCTAAGAGTGTATTCTCCATAATCATATGGGTTAACGATTTGGCTGATTCTTTTTCCTTTCTTTGTTATAATGTTATTATGTACTTCCCCTGTCTGGTGATAATGCTGGTGGTGCCCATGCTTTTAGCTAACCCTTACCAAGAATATAATGCATATTTTAGCCACTGTTCTGAATCCTACCAAGTCTTAACACGTTGCCTTTCAATGAAGTCTATAAAATAGATACTATAGTAAAAAGACAGGTAAAGGAGGACACTGACAAATTAACTACTACTAACTTGTTTAACGTCACATGGCAATAACATCAAAAGTCCAGGATTCCTATTTGTACCTTTAGAGAATTTATTCTTACCTCCCACATAATCTTGCCTCTTATACATAGGTTTGCTTAGACAAGTATTAGTGACAATAACTTCAAAATGGTCTTTGGAAACCACATGTTTATAAACAATTTGTATGATTCAAATTTCAAAATACAGTCAGTACGACCTTAATATACATTTTATTTCAACTACACAGATACTATATTTAATTCCAAATCTGGAGCCAAAGTGATCTCATCTTTTCTATGAACAATACTAAATATCAATTGCAGGACTCTTGTAAATATTATTAATAATATATATATTGTGCCTCTCAAATTATATTTATTATTTACTATGTATTTCATAAATTTTCCAAAATGATCTATTACTTACATAATTATAAAAAGTACACAAGTTTTATTAAACTAATGTTTTATATGTAGAGGAAGCTCAATGATATGTTTACTATTTAAAATAAAAATAAATGTACTTGAACTTTGCACTTTCTGAATAATTTTATATTGTGGCACATTCATCTAAATGACAAACGAAAGCACTATATTATTACTAGCACAGATTATCACTAACTGGAAATACAAAATGTATATTGGATATGCCTTGTCCCACCACATACAGCTATGTCTTATAGGCAACTGTATTTATACAGAAGAAGAGTTAACACTAAGTGAATATCAGCCTGCTCATCTTCATCCAGGCTTCTTTGACATTATTATGATATTTTATGTATTTACTTCCTATTTATTTTTTTCCAATTATGCTGAAAAGTATAACCTCTTGACATTTGCAGCAAGTTAAATAGCAAATGAGGTTGGTGATTAGAAACAACAATTCCAACTTGTACAGCCAAGAACATTTTATGAAATTATGTATACAAACTGAAGAACATAAATGCAAACAAATGATACATATTGTCATTTTTGTCTTTAACTTTTACACATGATTTTAGCCAAAAGGCCAAGAAGTGATTGCCATTAACTTCTTCAAAATAAAGTAAGTTAAATATTTTTGTATATATTGAGCTTGTGCAAGGGTGGCAAAAATGCCATGCATTCCATAAAACCAATAATATATATTTATGTGTATACATAGATAGATTTAAACAGATTTAGTCATGTTTATTCAAACATGCTTTTAAATACACTAATAAATATTTTAGCTCTTCATGAAGAAAAGACATATTTAACATAGAAATTTATCAGCTGAAATGCTTTGAGTTACCCACAATCCAAATTCCAAACTCAGTTTATTGATTTTTTAAATATTTAGTTTATGTGATAATTACAATTTATTTAAATAAATATGAAGAAAATAAAAGTTATATTTTTAAGTTCTTATTATCTTTGCACATAGACATATAGTTTTTGTGAACTGGTTTTATTCCATTTCAATAAATGTCTTTTCCTACAATTAAAATTCTGTAGAAAATCTTTAAGCATATCTTTCACAGCTATGATTTCTTTCTTCAATGAACATTGATTAATTTAAAAGATATAGGGAAAGCATTATTCTGTAAAAACAAAATGAAGGAATTTCAATGCAAATGTCAAGTTGTCTGTGTCTAAGATATAAGGATCTTCTAGCTTTGAATTTCTTTACTTTTCACAGATTCATTAATTAAAGATAACATTTAATCTGCTACTAAAGTCTCATTTGACTTTTTGAACAGTTCTACCAGCAGCACCTACAAACCATATTTAAAGTTGAATAGAAAGATAATATGGTTGATGGCGAGATCTTGCAGACCCAACGAACAAACCAGGAAGTGATTTTATGAATATGACTGTAACAACTGGGTAGATATCATAATTAGATAAAAGTAGAATAATCTAAAAGAGATAAAGTATTAAATTGTACATCAACTGTCAGGACAAGGGCTGATCAAGTCACTGTTTCTCATAGTGTCCATTTTACTTCCACAGGTTTCCTCTTTGGTGCTCAGTTAGTTGTTGCCGATCAGGGAGAACATATGACATTTGTCACTATGGGGCTGGCTTAATTCACTCAGCATAATGTTTTCCAGATTCCTCCATTTTGTTGCAAATGACCGCATTTCATTGTTTTTGACTGCTATATAGTATTCTATAGAGTACATGTCCCATAATTTCTTTATCCAGTCTACGGTTGATGGGCATTTGTGTTGGTTCCAGGTCTTAGCTATTGTGAATTGAGCTGCAATAAACATTAATGTGCAGACAGCTTTTGTGTTTGCCAATTTAATTTCCTTTGGGTAAATTCCAGATAGTGGGATGGCTGGGTTGTATGGTAGGGTTATATTCAGGTTTCTGAGGAATCTCCAGAATGACTTCCATAGTGGCTTAACCTGTTTGCATTCCCACCAACAGTGGGTTAGTGTCCCTTTTTCCCCATATCCTCTCTAGCATCTGTTGTTGGTAGATTTCTGAATGTGAGCCATTCTAACTGGGGTGAGGTGAAACCTCATTGTGGTTTTGATTTGCATTTCTCTGATTGCTAGTGATCTTGAACATTTTTTCATGTGTCTGTTGGCCATTTGGATTTCCTCTTTGGAAAGATATCTATTGAGGTTCTTGGCCCATCGCTTTTAGTATTTTTGTTGTTGTTGTTGTTCTAGTACTATTGGTTGAACTCTGTAATCAACACACAAATATTCTTAGGTGTTTAATTTTAACTGAAAAGTGATCCCTGTTAAATATAAGAGTGGGAAAAGGAGAGGGAGATGTACAATTTGGACATGCTCAATCGGACTTGCCCCAAATGGTGGAGTTAGAACCATGCCAGGGGATTCCAATACAATCCCATCAAGGTTGCATGTACCAATGCCATCTCACTAGTCCAAGTGATCAATTTCAGTTCACAATTGATCACACTGATAGGTCTAAGAGTCAAAGGGATCACACAAACAAGACTAGTGTCTGCTAATACTAACTGATAGAATTAAACAGGGAGGGAATGATCCATCATGGGAAGTGGGATACACAGCAGACTCATAGAATGACAGATGTCCTAAACAGCACTCTGGCCTCAGAATTAGCCCTTAAGGCATTCGGATCTGGCTCAAGAGCCCATGAGAGTATTTTAGGTATGGAAAGCCAAGACACTCTGGCAAAAAAAAAAAAAAAAAAAAAAAAAAAAAAACAAACAAGAACGGGGCCATTAAAGAACGAGGTACCTTTTTCTGAAAGGAGAGAACTTCCACTTTGACTATGACCTTGTCTAAATAAAATCGAAGTCAGCAAACTCAAAAGGCTTCCATAGCCTTGGCAACTCATGACTAGAGCCTAAGGAGATTACTGACGCCATAAACAAGAGTGTCAAATTGTTAAGTCAACAACAGGAGTCACTGTGTATTTACTGTATTTACTCCTCATGTGGGATCTGTCCTTAATGTGTTGTCCAATGTGAAGTAATGCTATAACTAGTACTGAAACAGTATTTTACACTTTGTGTTTCTGTGTGGGTGCAAACTGATGATATCTTTACTTAATATATACTAAATCGATCTTCTGTATATAAAGATAATTGAAAATGAATCTTGATGTGAATGGAATGGGAGTGGGAGCGGGAGATGGGAGGGGTGCTAGTGGGAGGGAAGTTATGGGGGGGAAGCCATTGTAATCCATAAACTGTATTTTGGAAATTTATATTTACTAAATAAAAATTTAAAAAAGTAGAATAATCTGGGAAATGCTATGAGTGGAAGTCAATGGGCTTGTCGGGAAACTCATTTTCCTTCTTGTTTTTGGAAAATTTTGCAACATAGAGGTACAATAAAATTTTTAATCCATCTGTATTTTCTTTCAGATGGCATTAAAGAACCAGATGTTCCCAATACCCAGATGTCTGTTTGAAGCATATAAAACCTATAATATTTCATAAACATCCTACTTTGAGAAGTTTTAAATATATGCACTCACACAATGTTGTACTCCCAACAGAGAGATGCCATTTTCTTTACATATACCTATAGTTCCTGCCACATGTTTTTCCAACAACAACAGCATTCAAAACAACTTTATATGGTAGGATGCAAAGGATAAATTTGTATTTCAATTCCAAATGGAAATCTCTAGCTCATAATGTTTTTGCTGAAATGCTTTAGCTTATTTATATACTCATATTAAAATTACTCATTTATATCAATCTCTGTTCTCTATTTCAGAGCAGCAAACTTGATTTTCCACAGAACCATCTCCTATGAAACAATTTTTTGTGAGAGAGTGAGTACTGTAAACTTGTCAATGCCTTAATCTTTTTTACATGTTTGATCTTTCTCTTACTGTCTGCTTTTCTCCTTTCTCTCTCACTCTCTTGCTTCTCTCTCTCTCACTCTCTCGCTCTCTCACTCTCTCACTCTCTCACTCTCCCGCTTCTCTCTGTCACTTTCATTCTCTCTCTTCTCTCTTGCTCTCTGTCAGACTGTTATCCCAGTGCTAATGTCTGGTGGTAGTATGTAGGAAGATTTTCAGGTAATCAGACCAAAGTTTGGAGTACTCAATTATATGTTGTGGCAAAAGTGCAATTCAAAGATGGTCATAGTAATGTGAAAAACAGATTCAAAAAATATTTGGGAGGAAAAAACAATAGCTATTTGTGATAGACTGAAAAAACATTGAGGCATAATACTCATTGATGTTAATGACCTCAAAACCTTCCAAGACATTTACTCTCTTTCTTTGAACAAATCTTTTTATGCTCTGCATAAAGTCTTTGTGAATTATGAGATTTCTAGCACGGAAAACAATATCAGAGTTCAAAGTAGATTGATAAATGTCCTTTGATTCTGTCTTCAATAATGAATACACAGATGGTCTCTATACATTGACATAAGGGAAGGAAAAGGACATTATGAGTTAGGGATGATCAGGTTATTTTCATAGTACCTATAAATTCTGTGAGATAATGAAGTGATATTTTCAGAATTAGGGATGAGAAGTTCAGAGTGCTGAATCCATAGATGACCTCTGGAGCCCAGGTAACAATGTCCTATAACCTCAGTTTTGGACCTAATAAAGTAGAAAGACCCACTGGAGTGCTTTTTGTATTATATTATGATTTATAGAGCTTCTCTGATGAAAAAAATTAGTTATCTTCATTCTTTGTTTTCTTACATGATAATTGACCTTTCCTTCTACCCACTCATGGCCAATATGTAGGCTGCCTGATCCATTCACACATCACTGTCTTTAATAACCAATCAGTAACTTAGCCTTTGCAAGAACTATGACTTTATTCTTTAAAAACATTCTAATAAATGTAGACTGTCATCATAGACACATTAATTGTAATGCTGTTACCTTTAATTACCCTTTCAAAAATTAACATAATTAAAGTTATCTGAAACTTAGAAATAGGCAGAAGGCATTAGTGGGTATGTTGTCAGTGCAATTGTGGACTATCTCACATAAAGGCTATTTTACAAGTTTAGGAGGCATATAACTTGGAGATTTTAGGCTAGGAGTGTTTAAAATGAGCTTATATAGAATATACAGCCCCATAGATTAATGTCTTCTTACACTGTTATACAGTAAACCAGTGCTAAAGTTTAACCAGAAATCTGATCCTTCTGTAAATACTCAAACTTCTCCTATGCTTTTTGAATCAATTTAAGCTCTTTCTATCTGCTTCATTAATTTCATAGTTGAAATATATTTCTAATTTATGTTCATGTGGTATTTGAATGAGAATCATAATTGTGCCTTTTGAGAATTATATTAGTGGGTAGGTGTTTGGCTTAGCGATTAAGCTGCCAATTGCACTGCCAACACTCCATGTTGGAGTGCTTGAGTTAAGTCTTGGCTCTACTCCCAATTCTAGATCCTTGCTAATGTGCATATTGGGAGGCAACTGGTGGTGGTTCAATTAATTTCCTGCCACCCACATTGGAGACTGGACTCCTGGCTTCAGCTAAGCACAGTCCACCCCTGGCCATTGTGGAAATTTGAAATTCATAGATGAATAGGTATATATTCTACTATACAATCAGTGGAGAGTTAAACAAACAAATTATATTTGAGTAATTACAAATTAATTTTTCGATATGCTACATTAAACTAAACTTACATGTTATTTCTAGTTTAAATTAAATTATAAAGGAATAAATACTACTGGAACACTAAAATAAATATCAACAAAATAAGTTCTGGGGCAGGTGGTGTGGCATAGCTGGTTAAGCTGCTGCTTGCAGTGCCAGCATTCCATATGGGACCTGGTTCAAGTACCAGCTGCTCTGTTTCTGATCCACTTCACTGCTAATATACCTGGGAAAGCAGCAAAAGATGATCCAAGTCCTTGAGGAACTGCACTCACGTGAGACACCTGAATGAATCTTCTGGCTCCGGACTTACTCCTGGCACAGTCCTAGACATTGTGGCCATTTGAGGAAGTACACAGCAGAAGGGAGAATTCTCTCTCTTTGCCTCTGCCTCCCACTTTTTTAAAATCTGCCTTTCAAACAAACAAATGAATCTTTAAAAAATAAAAAGAAAAGGAAAAATAAGTTGCTACTTAGTTTGTAAAATACTGAACAGATGGTTATGTTATTCCAAAGTACAATGGTTAGTAACTAACATATGTTAATGAGGTAGAATGGCCTCAGATAATGAGATCCTGAAGTAAAAATTTTTTATCTATAATGTTCACACATTGAGAATCATCTCTAAAAGACTGAACAGATCATTCACTAAGTGAAATAATCTGTTCCATTAAAATGATTTTTCTAGTGTTATCAGTATTTTTTTTTTTTGACAGCCAGAGTTAGACAGTGAGAGAGAGAGACAGAGAGAAAGGTCTTCCTTCCGTTGGTTCACGCCCCAAATGGCTGCTACGCCCGGCATGCTGCACAGATCCGAAGCCAGGAGCCAGATGCTTCCTCCTGGTCTCCCATGAGAGTGCAGGGCCTAAGGACCTGGGCCATCCTCCACTGCACTCCCAGGCCACAGCAGAGAGCTGGACTGAAGAGAAGCAACCGGGACAGAACCCGGTGCCCCAACCGGGACTAGAATCTGGGGTAAGGGCTCCTCAGGCGGAGGATTAGCCCAGTGAGCCGCGGAGCCGTGTTATCAGTGTTGTGAAACTCACAATTTATAAAATGGAATGAATGTCACATAACTTCACATTGTAGTATAGGTTGAAACAAACTAATGATTAATTAAGTCAGGGAAAACTTAATTATTAACATATATAGAAATCATGAATTCATAGGTAGTCTATTACGTTGGAAATTGAGAATAGACCTTTATAAAAGAGAAAGAACATATGCCCAACAATCATATATATCCTTTTCAGTTATCAGGAAAATGCTATTTAAAAACAACCTGAAATTAAATTTTATACCTATTTAATTACTAAAAGAAAATACAGCAACAAAATAAAAATGCAAATTGAAAAACATGCATTGGAAAACATTTGGATTCAGAAGACATGTGGAAGTAAAATTGATACAATCACCTAAGAAAACTGTCCTTATTTGCTGAAGCTGATTATTCATTTGCCTTAAAACTGATAAATTCATCTCCTGGGCATACTATATGGGGAAAGCTCATGGACATATTCAATAACAGACATATAAGAGGTTATTGAAAACTGCACTAGCAGCCGGCACTGGTGGCATAGTGGGTAAAGCGGCTGCTTACAGTGTAGGCATCCCATATGAGCACTGGTTCAAGACCCAGCTGCTCCAATTCTGATCCAGCTGTCTGCTATGGCCTGGGAAAGCAGTAGAAGATGGCCCAACTCCTTGGACCCCTACACCTGTGTAGGAGACCCAGAAGAAGCTCCTGGCTCCTGGCTTCAGATCAGCTCAGCTCTGGATGTTGTGGCCATTTAGGGAGTGAACCAGCAGATGGAAGACCTCTCTTTCTCTTTCTCTCTCTCTCTCTGCTTCTCCTTCTCTCTGTGTATAACTCTTTCAAATAAATAAATGATTCTTTAAAAAAAGAAGAATGTAGCACTATATATATGTGCATATATAGAGATAAATATAGATATAGATATAGATACAGATAGATATAGTTAGATACAGATATATAGATATAGATAGATATGGATATAGATATAGATAGATAAATGTTCTAGAGATGTTAAAAGAAACATTTTTGCTTTTGAAGTTCCATGAACTTTTTTTTTTTTGTATCATTTACATGACTTAAAATGACCTCTTATCCCACCTTTAGTCTTTATCTAATATTGGAAGAGTTATGCAGTTCTCATTATGAGTAAAGTCTCTGCATGTGTCATATGGAAAGGAGATGGAAATGAAACACAATCTGCGATTACAAGATGCCCATCAGTAGAAGGCAGGAAAGCAGCAGAACAAGGAAGCATGTGTCAAAAGCTCTATTTACACAAAGAACAAACTATAGTTAGAAGAATGATACAAATATAAATTTGCTTCACTAAGTTTTATACCTCTTTTCACTGGGACATTTTTCTGATTTAATAGTATAACATACTCTGTATAAAAGAGTTGGAAGCCATCAAGGTCTTACACGTTCATGGAAGCAGAACTTGTGTTTTGGTTTGTACAACGAACGTCATTCTCTGTGTATTTTTGTCTTTCTCCTTTGGTTTGGAGCATAATTCTACAGGAAAATATGAATTATATTAAAAAAGAGCACACTATCAGATTAATATACAATCTGCAGAAGATACCAGAATAAATTTGAAACAAGTGAACAGTCTGTTCAAAAGCTGGTATTTCTTGTTAATTAGAAGTACATTAAGAGTCCCCTGAGTTTTGTTGTCATAACATATTTTCCAGAAGAGAAATTTGGAGACAATTTCCTCTAACATATTTAGGGGGGAAAATTCAATTCTAATTTTTCCCCTTGCTTCTTTTAAGGAAGAAGGTCATGATAATGGGAATTCAAATAATTAAAAAAAATTATCATTGAGCTTCATTGCAACCGTTCTGTGGTCAGGTTGGGTAGAAAGCTGTGGTTATTTTCATCAGAGCCAAGCAATGCCAGAGTCAGCCTGAGTTCCATCTGGATGAGCAGCCAGCTTATAATGATCTTGGAAAAGCTCACAGCTTTCTCAAAAAAGCCTCAGGTACTTTTCTTTGCAAAACCCAGGGCTTTTGTAAGATTTGTTTTCTCAGGTTGGTTTGTCTCAAACCTCATTTTTCTGGAGCCTGTTACAAGACGTATGGTGTGTCAAAGAATCAGAATTAAGTTTGCTTTTGTCAGGCATTTTAGAAAACATGATACAAACTAATAGATATGTTTCTGAGTGATGGTATATGCTGTCATAAAAATATGAGACTTTTTAGAGTTTTTTACATGCATAGTAATTATATTCTGATTTTTTAATTGATACTCTTTTTTATTAATTTTATTTATTTGAAAGATAGAGTTACAGAAATAGGTAGAGACAGAGAAAGAGAGGTCTTCCATCCACTGGTTCACTCCCCAGATGGCCGCAATAGCCGGAGCTGTGCTGATCTGAATCCATGAGACAGGAGCCTCTTCTGGGTCTCCCATATGGGTGCAGGGGCCCAAGGACTCGGGCCATCTTCTACTGCTTCTCCAGGGCATAGCAGAGAGCTGTATTGGAAGAGGAGCTGCCAGGACTAGAACCAGCATCCATATGGGATGCCGATGCTTCAGGCAAGGGCTTTAACCCACTGTGCCACAGCGCTGGCCCTAAATTGATACTCTTGAAAAACAGATGCAAAACAGTTTTCTGATTACATTTCATCTATAAACAGTAATTACATATTATATATTTTTGGAAATATATAATAAGGAAACTAATTGGCTTTAATTTGACTTGCAATAGAATGTAATAAGCATATAACATGTTTGGAGGTCAAATTAATAATTTTCAGAGTAATACAAAGTGAATTGAAAAATAAAAAAAAAATAATGTGTTTTCTTAGTAATAGTGGGGCAGAAGTTACATACATTATTAGCATCCTCAAACAGTATAACCTACTGGAATATTTCAAGTTTAGACATTTTGGAAACAGAGATCACTTACTAAAGTCATGTAATTTATGGGTATAAACAACTCAATGTTTTCAAGCACCTCCTCTTCAATAACACACATACATACAAACACACACACACACACATACACACTTGGTAATTCCTTGAGGTTTTGGTCTCTCTTCATACATTTTTATACCTTTCACAGCTAGCTTACAATTAGCTACAACACTTTTGAGCACAAATAAAATATCAGAATCCCTGCATTTGAATTTTGATTCTACCATTTATTAGCTATGATTATTTGATTAACTTTTTAATTTTTTCAGTTAGCTATGGCTTTTATTCTTTAAATTTTCAGATTCTTTAACCAGCTTTTAATTCTCTGAATAGCTTAAGATTCCTTAATATCACTGGACTTCATATGTATTTTCATTTTTTTATTATTTTTATTTCTTTGACAAATAGAGTTAGGCAGTGAGAGAGAGACAGAGAGAAAGGTCTTCCTTCACCCCCCAAATGGCTGCTACAACTGGAGCTACACTGATTGAAAGCCAGGAGCCAGGTGCTTCCTCCTGGTCTCCCATGCGGGTACAGGGGCCCAAGCACTTGGGCCATTCTCCACTGCCTTCCCAGGCCACAGCAGAGAGCTGGACTGGAAGAGGAGCAACTGGAACTAGAACCCGGAACCCATATGGGATGCCGGCGCTGCAGGCGGAGGATTAACCAAGTGAGCCACTGCACCGGCCCCATATGTATTTTCTACAAGATAGGATATAATACTGATAAAATGCATTTCACATATATGTCTGATTCATACAATATTATGAGTTTGTAATAAACTGCTTTTATGCTCTAACACACTATGTATATTTATATCTGTGTAATACTCATTATCTACAAATTTCTTAGTAGCCTGTTAAACACCCAAGTAAACAGAAAAAAATAAGGAATGTAAATTCAAAAATTCAGCAAAAATTCTTCATTTTATGAACTTTGAAAATGAATGATGCTATCTTCAAAATGTTAAAAAAGTAATGTTAATATTTTAACATAAAATATTTTATGACTTTTTTTGTCAAATATAAAATATACGTCAGAGGTTAGAGTTGTGGCAGAGTGGGTTAAGCTGCTTGTACTAAGTTGATCTTCTGTATATAGAGATTAAAAATGAAACTTAATGAAAAATGAGATGGGAGAGGGAGTAGGAGATGGGATGTTTTGCGGGTGGGAGGATGGTTATGGGGGGAAAAACCGCTATAGTCCAAAAGTTATATTTCGAAATTTATATTTATTAAAAATGAAAGTTAAAAAAGTGAGTGTATTACATCAGAGTACAGGTTTCCAGCTTCCTCTAATGTGTCTGGGAAGGGAGTACAGGTGGCCTAACACCTGGGCCCCTGACACCACAAGGGAGATCAGGATGAAATTTCCTGCTCCTGGTTTCCCAGACCTGGCTTTGTGGACATCTAGGTAGTGAAACTGCAGATGGAAGATATCTCTCTGTGTCTCTTCCTCTTATTCTGCCTTTAACTTCATAAATGAATAAACCCTTTAAAAAAACATGTTAATCTTTTTCTAAATTGTCCTAGTAGATACTCATTGCTATAAATCATCCTATAGTGTGGTTTAAACTTTTATATTTCATTGTTTAATGCAGAATATTTGATATCTCAGCCCAGTTTCTATCCCTCTAACAGAATTTCTGAGATAAAGATAATTTATAAAGAAAAGAAATGTATTTATCTTCAGTTCTAGAGACTGGAAAGCCCAAGAGCACGGCATTGGCATCGGCTGGGCTTGTGGTGAGGACCACATGTGGCTTCAGTGCATGGTGGAATGGCCGAAGAGCAAGCAGGTGCCAGCAGCAAAGGAGCCTGTGTACAAAAGACTGAGGGGGAGGTGCTAGGCTCTATGTATTACAAACTGCTCTCCAAGCAACTAATCCAGTTTTTCTCCTAAGAACAGGAAGACTGGTAAATAATGCATTAATCCACTCATGAGCCGAACCCCAGTAGCCTAAGTAGCCCATAATGGCTGCACCTCCCATCAGCCCTATTAGGAATCACATTTCAGTATAAATGTTGGTGGGATGAATCCTAGCCAAATAGTAGCAGGTGGCACATTTGATCTAACACTGTCTTTCTAATCCCACTTGGCCTGGGTTCATAGTCAATAAATCTGTATTCTCTAAACACGTTTAGCAAAGGGTGAAAGTAAAAGACTCAGATTATTATTGGAAAAAAGTTAGCAGTTCTAAGATGAAAATACTTTAACAATATTCCACAAAACGGGATATTTGTAGGCTGAATATAATAGAGATTAAATCTGGAATAACACACTTCACTTACACACTGGAAACATACACAGTGCAGAAAATGTATTGTTTTCATGTGCTATTCCATGGAGAAAATTAGTGTGTTTTCTTTTCTCATTATGGTTGGTATTGGAAAAGAAGGAATTATGATGAAAGGAAATGCTGACTAAGTACTATAACAAACTTTCCTTAGAAAATAGCAGAGGTGCTGAATATAGAAATATACTTAACTACAGTGCAGTGCAAGGTCAAGTTCATTTCTTCTCAAACTGTGATAAAGAAATCACTGAGCATCATGCTAAAATGAGTATTCTGATGGGGGAGTCTCTTATTTATGTTAAGCTTCCACGTGACCAAGTTTATATTATAGAATTCAAAATTTTGAGCAAATATATATTTCTTAAAAGGATCGATTTTCCTATTTTTGAGATAACTTTTTAAAATTTTTTTTGACAGGTAGAGTTACAGACAGTGAGAGAGAGAGACAGAGAGAAAGGTCTTCCTTCCTTTGGTTCACTCCTGAAATGGCTGCCACAGCTGGCACTGCACCAATCTGAAGCCAGGAGCTAGGTGATTTCTCCTGGTCTCCCATGCGGGTGCAGGGGCCCAAGCACTTGGGCCATCCTCCACTGCCTTCCTGGGCCACAGCAAAGAGCTGGAGTGGAAGAGGAGCAACTGGGACTAGAACCCGGTGCCCATATGGGATGCCAGTGCCACAGGCGGAGGATTAACCAACTGAGCCACAGCGACAGAGATAACATATTTTAAATTTTATGTTATTGTCAAAGTCTTAATGCTCCACTCCATAGAGCTCAACAAGTAATATAAAAAGACCCTACTTCAGTGGGAATTTAGGGAGGAACTATAAATAATAATCAAAAATCAAATGTAAAGATGACATATTAAATTTGTTCTCTCTGTGTTAATGTCACATTAACATGAAAATAGTAAAAAAGTATCTACAAGAATCAATTTTTATTTGAATTTTTTAAATGAAGAATAAGCCTCTTGAAAACCAGAACTGTTTTATACGTCTTTGCATCCTTAATCATACTTAGGAGATGTTTAACACTTATCCTTAACAACAGTGATGATAACTTCTGTACCTGAATCACTGTGCCCTCTAAGCTCAAGAATCCCATATTAATTGCTAGATTTTAATTTTCACAAACATTCCAAGAATTATTACTTATTTTTTTTTTTAATTTGAAAGTTGGTGTCTAAATCCTGCTTTATCTAAGTATGAGTTGTGTGACTTTGGGAAGGTGCCTCAACCTCTCAATATATAATGTGTTCTTTCATGATAAAATAAAAATAGAATCTATACATGACAATGGGTATTTTTGAAAAGTACATGAATCCATATATTTATTGCTGACATCGGAGATTTCAATGAATGCCAGTTATTTTGACTTATGTTATCTTACATGTGGTTATTATATGTATATAACATATATAAATATATTTCTAGTAAATCATCATTTGTGTTAAATTTTAAACAAGTTGATTTCTTCTATTTAAAATCTGAGAATCTGAATCTATACTAAGTTCTATAACCAATCAAGATCTAATGTTTCAACTTTGTACTCTTAGAATATGTAATACTCACAGAAATACGATGAAATATAAAACATAAACTATAATTCAGTACTTGATATGCTATTCATGAGCAGCAGTATTGACATTTCATTACTCATAATATCAGTTGATCATTTCCATGAGTTACACCCTTCACTTAGTTGAACAGCATGCACTACTATAGCCAATAAAATATAGCTTACTCATGATTAACTTTACATACAGGACAGGACTCACATTCTCACAATCATAATTCTTTACATAATTATAACTATTAGTTTTATATAAATAATGTTACCATTATATTGCTCCCATAAAGAAAATACCAGTTTAAAGTCCTTCAGAATTAAAAAAAAAAAAAACAAAACAAAACAGGAAGTAATTTCCTTCCAGGTGTTCTTCCTTCTTTAATTTTGCAATGTGAACTTAAAGGAACAATGAGGAACATCAGCTGGAGAATTCATTGAAAATATAGGATTTGAAAAGTTGATAGGCCGGCGCCGTGGCTTAAAAGGCTAATCCTTTGCCTTGCAGTGCTGGCACACTGGGTTCTAGTCCCGGTTGGGGCGCCGGATTCTATCCGGGTTGCCCCTCTTCCAGGCCAGCTCTCTGCTATGGCCCGGGAAGGCAGTGGAGGATGGCCCAAGTCCTTGGGCCCTGCACCCACATGGGAGACCAGGAGAAGCACCTGGCTCCTGGCTTCAGATCAGCGAGATGCGCCAGCCGCAGTGGCTATTGGCGGGTGAACCAACAGCAAAAAGGAAGACCTTTCTCTCTGTCTCTCTCTCTCTCACTATCCACTCTGCCTGTGTCAAAAAAAAAAAAAAAAGTTTATTTACTTCAACTTTGAAATTTACCACAGCTTGTAAATATAAGGCATTTATTCTGCTGAAAAATATCTGGTTTTTGTTTCAACAAAAAAATTATTTAGCACCTTTTATATCCAGAAGTTGAATATGAAGCAAACAAGAGTAGTGAAGAGAACAAAAACTGCTAACTAACGACACCCTGAGAGTGAACATTCATTCTTCAATCCAGACTGAAAGAGGCAAGTGTTATAGGAAGTCTGTTAAATGAATAGAGCCTAAAAAGATCCCCTTACATGCATATTGTTCAGTGTAAGCTAGAGAGATAGCATGCGAGCTTTTTTGTTAGTTTGTTTTAAAGTTAAAGCCCAGGAGTAAATGGCTTGTGTAGAGGGATTTGTTCTTTTTTTTTTTTTTTTTTTAGATTTGATAGTTGAGTTACAGACAGAGAGAGAGGGAGAGACTGACAGAAAGGTCTTCCATCTGCTGGTCCACCCCCAAGCAA
This sequence comes from Lepus europaeus, assembly GCF_033115175.1. Taxonomy (NCBI): domain Eukaryota; kingdom Metazoa; phylum Chordata; class Mammalia; order Lagomorpha; family Leporidae; genus Lepus; species Lepus europaeus. The sequence goes on along the minus strand of NC_084842.1, from coordinate 63,772,375 downwards.
CTGCAGTGGCTGTCCCTGAGCCTACAAGATGCCACATCTCCTACTCCCTCTCCCATCCCATTCTTCATCAAGATTCATTTTCAATTATCTTTATATATAGAAGATCAAATTAATATATAATAAGTAAAGATTTCAAGAGTTTGCACCCACACAGAAACACAAAGTATAGAGTACTGCTTGAGTAGTAGTTTTACCATTAAATCACATAGTACAACACATTAAGGACAGAGATCCTACGTGGGGAGTAAGTGCACAATGACTCCTGTTGTTGATTTAACAATTGAAACTCTTATTTACGACATCAGTAATCACCTGAGGCTCTTGTCA